>NC_135490.1:11153745-11787956 GCF_052094955.1 Ictidomys tridecemlineatus | reverse complement strand
TAAAAATTGCTGGAAGTTGCCTTTATAAAATAAAGAGAAACAATTTTAGGGTTTTTTTTAGTTTGCATATTTACATATTATTTTTAACAGGAAATTAACCTAAAAATTACTAATGAGATATGAATTGATTATCTTTTATGTCAAATGCTTGGAACCAGATATCAGAATGCTTTGGATTTTAGATATATTTGAATTTTGGAATATATATATTATGAGGTGCTTTGGTGGATAGTACCTGCATCTAAACTTGAAATTCATTTGTTTCACATGCACCTTACACACATAGCTGGAAGGCAATTTTATCTAATATTTTTAGTGTTTCTGTGTTTTGACCGAGACCTATTACATGAGATCGGGCATGGAAATCTCCACTTAGGGCTCACAAAGTTCTGGATTTTGGAGCATTTCAAAATTCTGAGTTTTTGATAGAGGATGCTCAATCTGTTTCGAAGAATCTCTGTTTTATATCTTGTAAAAACTCTGTCCCATGTGTACATGGCACATCTGTGGCACATCTCAATGCCACTAGCTCGGGTTAAGTGTTCAGTGGCTTCATTCATTCATAGGTCCCTGCTACATTGGACAGAGTGCTCTAGATGATGTTAAAAGGCCTGCCCAGCTCTACCATCCTAGTCCACCCATGGACAGCTTTGCCATTTACTTAGTCATCCTGCTTCTGGGTCTCACCTCTCAAGGTCCCATGCATCAACCTGAGCACCCAAGAAGAAATAATTTGTGGTGAGGCACTGTTACCCCAGATAGGCTAGAGGCCTCCCAGGAACCAAGCAATTAACTCCCTACTTACCTTGGGAAATTGCTTTGAGATCCCGTGTGAAAGCAGGTGATGAGTACAAATGCAAAGTAATTAGTCGCTGAGAATTTCTTCTTACATAGGCACAGACGTAAGTATGGTCTGTGAAGCCTGTTCCTACCCAGAGCCCCAGGAAGCCTAATTAAATATCTCCTGTAAGTGCTCTAAGATGCTCCAGATGAAAGGTGGCCAGTGCCAGCCAAACATCCTCCTGGGCAACATCTGATCGTGCCAGTCCTGGGCTGTACCATTACTGCTGGGACTGACGTCACTCTCTGCAGTTAGCAGAGCAGCTCTTGTGCCTGAGGAAATTCAATGCAATGGGAGCGTTGGGGACCTCACCAGGTGACTCATTAAAAAAAAAAAGGGACACCCCCAGACTTGTGCTCCAGGGGCCGCGCCTGGTCATAGGTTCTAAGAAGCTAGATCCTCTTTTCCCCAAATTATATTCTTTATCTCCTAATTGAGCTCTCTGCTCCTCAAGCTGAAGTAGCTTAAGGTAGCGGATGAGTCAGGAGCTGCAGTGTGGCTTCATCTGCCTAGGGTGCAGTTCCTCATTTTCTTTGTTGAGTTGGTCTTCAGGACGGCATGTGAAGACAGTGAAGTTCATCTTTGGCACATGCTTCCTTTCTGTCCAAAGCCTCTGCCCTTTGCAGGGACCTGGCTGTGTTAGTGTTCACCAGAGAAACAGAACCAAGAGGGTCCAAACTTACAATCGTAACCTGGTAAGTTACAATTTTTAGGCTTGCAATTTTCAGGCTTTCTGACGGTGGGAAAGCAATATGCAGTCAGTAGGAACAGTGCTTCACGTTTTCACTTTGCTCTTCTCCTGGGCTAGGCCTGGTGATATGTGCTGTGGTTCTCTCCCACCTTACTGGCCAGCGGTAGTGAGCTACAGCTTCTGGTCAGCCAGGAGGTCCCAGGGCACAAGAGCCGATACTCTGCAGTGTACCATGTTGCTGAGCTCTGACGTTTGGTAAGCTGGGTTTACCAAGCACATTTTTCATTTATGATATTTTCAACTTTGAGGTGGGTTTGTTGGGATGTAACCCTATGGTAAATCTAGAAGCATCTCTCTCTGTGTATAACATATTTATAAGGAATCAGGTTGTGTGATTATCAAGGTTGAGTGGTTGATCCACTATCTGCCATGTGTAAACTGGAGAACCAGGAAAAAGAGTGGCCAGGGAAGGCAATGGTATAAACCCAGTTTGATTTTGAAGGTTGGACAACCAGGAGCAGTGATATCTCAGGTCAGGAGGAGACTGATGACCAGGTCAAACAAAGAAAGTGATTTCACTCTTCCTCTACCCTTTGTTCTACTTGGGCCCCCAATGGATTAAGATTGGATGCCCCCCCCATTATGAAATTGATTTACTTAGTGTACTGGTTTACATACTAGTCTATCTGAAGACACCTCACAAGCATCCCTGGTTTTACCACCTCCTGGGCATCCCTTAGCTCTATCAAGTTGACACAAATCAATCATCACACCGACCATCTCACAGGCGTTCCCTCTTCTCCTCCTGCTCTGCCATCTCAAAACTCTAATCTACAGACTGCATTCTCATAGTTTGTATCTTATAAAAATGTTACCACATTAATTTTTTTCAGGTATAAAAACCATATTTGCTTCAGTCATTCATGTCTGTATTTTACTCATTTACTAACAGGAATTTAGGAATGGCCTGTGCATCAGTGTGTTTGGTAAGCAATGAACTGGGCTTCAGAGGAGGGATAGGCCTCTTTTGGATGGCTCTTTTGTTTGCTTTTACTTTAGATGCTGATGTTCCTCTGGGTTCCATCTTCTAACCATCATCCTTCCCATTTGTTCATGGACTATTCTCCTTGTTCTGCGTGCTCACTCCAGGAAAGTCGTTCACTGCACAATTTCAGGGAGATCCAAGATGGAGTAGAGTTCCATAAAGGTAGCTCCCAATTCCCCTGAGAGTCCCATCTCATCTTCTGCCAGTGACCCCATGTCTGCATCACCAGCCTCCTCCTCACTCTTCAATATCAGGGTTAGAGATCCTTCCCTCCCTGCCTCCCTCCCTTTTTTTCTTCTCTCTTTTTCTTTCTTCCTACTCCTTTCTTTTTTGAGCACATAACATTTACTGGTAATAAAGTGTGTCAAAAGCCCTATCATAGTCATCTTGGCTGGTTAGGACAAACATGCCATAGACTACGTGTGTGTCTTCAACAAGAGATATGAATTTATCTCAATTCCGGACACTAGAAAGTCGAAGATGTAGGTTCTGGCTGATTTGGCTCTTGGTGAGAGCCTCTTCCTTTATATATAGGGCCATTTATATAGATGGCCACCTTCTCATGCATCCTCACATGGCAGAGGGAGAGGAAACCAAGACAGTTCTCTCCTATGTCTCCTTACGAGGACACCAACCCCATCATGAGGCCTCCAACCGTGTGACGTATGTATCTCCCCAGTCCCATGTCCAAATACCATCCTACTGGGAATAGAGCTTCAACATAGGAACTCTGTGGGGAATGCAAACCTTCTGTCCATAGCAGGCATTAATATTATATGTCTAGCATGGGAACATTTCCACATAGGAATTAGTGTGTATTCTTGATCCAGCTCAAGATATGGAATGTGTTTAGCACCTTAGAGGAAGTTCCCTCATGCCTTTTCTCATTAGTCCCCAGAGGTAACCTTTTTAAAAAACTTTTTGATCATACAGCAGTTTTGCTGAACCTTGAATTTCATATATACAAAAGGCAGGCAGGTAGAAATATAGAACTTACATTCTTTTTTTTCTGACTTCTTTCACTGATCACAATATTGGAGAAATTTATTCTTGTTGCATATGTCAACATTTAGGCACATATTTTTAGTGGGATATTCTTTTTTACATATGCTGCTGGGGAATATGATGCCACAGATCCACAACTAAATACATTATTTCAACATTTTAAATACAATTAAAAATCAATTAGGATTAAAATAATTATTACTGGCCATATAGATTTGCTAGATCATTTAAATGAAGTAATGTATATGAAGCACCCAGCAACTGTGTTCATGTAAAGTAAAAATGCTATTCAGAATTAGGAGAAGGGTGATACCCTTACTGGTCCACTGTTATCCTACTTGCCTACCTTTTGTATATATATGGCCATTTATATAGATGGCCACCATCTCACCTGTGGGAGATAGGTCCTGAGTCACTTGGTAGTCATGTTATTATCTTTAAAAAGTTTTAGCCTTTAATACCACTAAGAAAATGATTTTATGCCTTGGGGATTTAGTAATACCTTGGAAAGTACTTACTTGTACCTTTGTACATGAGTTAATTTCTTGGGAACTAGATATAAAGCTTTGATAGTGCCTTAACCCTTCAGTGTGAAAAAAAATGTTTTTTCCCCTCACCTTTAAAGATGTTTTCTCACCTTTAAATATAGAGTTACATCTTTAATCATAAAATTTTAATATTAAATAGGTAAAGTAGGAGTGCTTCTGTGGCTAGCCTTCAATGCCAAGTTCATGACAGACTCTCAGCATTGCTGGAGTGGTACACAATCCACTTTCAATAGCCTTACAGCTCAGACACAATGTGAATCCATGGTCCTCACCAAAGCTCCATTAAACATCCAGATAAAGGACAGAAGGAAACAAAGTTCTGGGAATTTGGAGTCTAGAGTCAGGGAGCCTCCCACTGTGGAAACAAACACTGGGATCTGGGAAAGCAATGAACTGCAGATGTCCACAGTCAGGAAAGAGCTGCAGGTTGCTCAGAAATATATAAAGGAAAGATGAACCACTACCTAGGAGTGACTGCTCCACAGAGGTCTGATGCCGTTGTTTCCCCCTGAACTCTACTGCTTTAACACACACCTCACCAGACATCGGAGTGGCCCACCTTCCAAGTCCTCCCACACTCAAAATCGACAATTTAGCCCAGTGTGAAACTTAGACTATAACACGCGTTAAAATAGACAATAAGGAGGTAAGGTTTACTTTGCATGGATGTGCTTCGCAGCCTGTTCTGTGGTTGTCTGCAACATAAAGGATAGTTCCAGAGAATGGAAAGCACTGATCCTTTCTCCACAAAGCCTCCTTTTTCTCAGCCTTTTCATTTCCTGTAAGTGCAGTAAAGAGAACACCAGAGTGACACCATGATGCGGAGGGCGAGGCCTCGGGTGGCCAAGTGCATCTGCTGGCTGCCAGGCTCTGAGGCAGCCATAGATCACCTGAGCCGAGGAGCAGTGGTTGGTGGGCTGGGCTTGTCCAAGCAGCAGCTGTGAGGATCCTCCCCACAAAGAGGAAGAGCCACCTCTCTGTGAGGGAGTGACAGTGTATGGGCTCGGACCTTTCTGTGCCTCTGTCCTTTCCAAGTTCAAAAAATACCTACCTTTCTGGCTACATCATTGCTCATCTTTTGAATATTTCTTTCTTTAAAAAAAAAAGCTTCTTTTTTTAAAACAAGTTTCAAAATTGCAGAATAGTTGAAAGAACGGTACAGCAAATATCTGTCGACGCTGCCTGCAGATTCACCATTATTAATATTTTGTTATGTATGTTATCATCTATTATCCACCTACTTACCTACCTACCTGCCTACCTACCTACCTATCATCTCCTAAACAACTTGAATGTAAGTTGCATACACCAGGTTGTTTTCTCAAAATGCTTTGATATACCTCTCTTAAGTATAAGGACATTTTCCTTCCTATCACAAAGCCATGCCGCTTGAGAAGATAAGCCTTAAACATAAAACATGATGCATGCTTGAAATGGCTAAAGTTCTTCTCCTGACTCTGTATGGGGGGCTGTGCTTGAGGAAGCAACACAGATGTGGCTGCTATACCGTTGCCTCTCTCTTTACCATGATGAGAGGGTGGTGGCTTGGAGAAGGGAGAACCACACTAAGAGCTTCAGGTTGTGGCTTCATGTGAAGAGGTCCAGGAGGGCCACTGTGTGGTCAGGGAGACACAGTGTGCCTTGAAGTGTGACCAGTACATCAGGGAGTGCATCTCAGTGCTATGTCTTACCAGGGTGTGACCTTGGACTAGGGACTCCCACTCTCAGAGCCTCCTTCGTGCTACAGAGATGGCAACACACACTTACTCCCTAGGACTGACATGAGGACAATGGCTGTGTTTTACTCAGCCGCTTCACTGCCGTGACCAAAAGATCGGGGGAAAAAACAACGTAGAGGAGGAAAAGTTCACTTGGGGCTCATGGTTTCAGAGGTCTCGGTCCTCAGATGGCTGACTGTTCCTCAGGACCCCAGGTGAGGCAGAGCAGGGCATGGTAGAAGGCATGGTGGAGGAAAGCAGCTCAGAACATGTCACCAGGAAGCAGAGAGAGAGAGAGAGCTCTGCACACCAGGGATAAATATATGAGCCCCAAAGACGTGCCCCCAGGGATCCACCTCCTCCAGCCATACCCTACTTCCCACCCCGCTAATCCATTCAAGTGGATTAATGCGCTGGTTAGGTTAAGGCTCTCAGAACCCAATCATTTCACCTCTGAACTTTTATTTTTAAATTTTTAAAAAGTGTTTTTTAATTGTAATTGGACACAATATCTTTATTTTTATTTTTAAGGATTGAACCCAGGGCCTTGAATGTGCTAGGCGAGTGCTCTACTGCTGAACCACAATCCCAGCCCCTTGAACATGAGCGCATGAGCTTCTGGGGGACACCTCATATCTAAACCACACCATGGTGATGAGATACAGGGAAGGCAGAGGAGACAGAAATGAGAACAAGGCCTCTCCATCCGTTTAATGACTTTCTTCTTCCAGTGGATTCCTTCTTTCTCTCTGGCTGTGCAGGAGTCCAGGGATAAGGCAGGCGCAGGGCCACCCCCACCGCATGCAGAAGGTCAGGCCTGCTAGGGTACACAAGGGGGAAGATGTGGCCCTTCATGGCCTGGGGACAGATCTACATCAGATAGCAGGTTAGGAATTACAGGCCACGTAAAGAATCTTCCTCACTCCCTTCTCGTGAATTCGTCATGGATCTTCTTACTGTCTAGCCTGTTCTTGGGATGAGGGATGGAAATAGGGAGAGGAGGGAAGCACTGCCATCGGGTTTTAGATTCTGTTCATTTAGTCCTGCTGTTCCTACAGGACTGTCATGAGTTTTCAGGGAAGTTCTTATCTCTAGATTAAACTTCCAGCATACGGAGGGGCCTTATTTTTACACAGTAGTTGGTTACCTAAAAGGCAATGTGTAAATTTAAAAACAAAAGCAAAAAGCCCCTGAATGTTCCTTTATACCTACTGGGACATGTGAGGTGCTCAGCGGCCCTCAGCTGACACAGACGATTGCCCTTAACTTACATTAATCTGGCAAAGTCTTTCTTGGACGCTCTCAGAGCGAAAGATATCCTTGTATTTTGTAACAAGGACTCACAGGTGCCAGGCGGGCAGTCCAGGGCAGGCTGTCCAGAGGCAGCTTTGGACAAGCACAGGGTGAGAATGTCAACTTCCCTGCCCCTCCCCCCCAGCTCCCACCTGCCACCCAGGCTTTTCTGCACATGTTTCGGATTCCAAGAATGCTTCCATTGATTAAGTATTCTATTTTTGCTTGCTTCCCCATCCCAGACCTTGAAAATGTTATCTTTAATTTTTTTATTGCTTGAGATCAGGGCTATTTCTGGAAGGTGTGGGGTTCAGGGAAAAGCATTCCTTCTTTTTTTTGTGTGTGTGCTTTTCTTTCCTCCGGTTCTGCTCTTTTTATACAGGTGGAAGCTGAGGTCACTTTAAGGACATCTGTTGTAGATATTCCGAGCCGACCCTTGGATTCTGCAGGAACGTTCCTGGAGTGGGATGGCTCAAGGACCCTTGATGGGCGACCAATTCCACATGGATGATCTGCTATCTTTTCTGGCAGCGAGTAGGAATATGGAGTGAATTTGTGTGTGGGGAGGACTCTGTAAAGCCAGGGAGGATGGTCGTCTCCCCATGACCCGGGGAAGGAAATGAGCTTTGGAAAACAAACCAGAACTCTGGGGATTCATCGTCAGTCACCTAGAAGTCTAATTTTAACTCCACTTTAGTGATTTGGTACCTAGGCCACTGCCTTTAAGCTATGCTTGGGCTAGTGATTAGAGGAAATGATTGCAGCATACATTGTGGACTTTAAATCAGGAGACTTGAGAAACCAGATCCTACTGCTTCCCGGCTCTACAAGTCAGCCAACCACTCTGAATCTCTGTTTCTTCATCTACTAAGATGTAGACAGTGATACCTGCCTCCTAGGACTAGCCTTTCAGTGTTCTTGGGAGGACTGAGTGAAATCCTGTAGGCAGAATTCCCAATTGGGGATTCCCAGTGGGGATTTAAAATTTCGGGGATTTTGAAGTTCAGAGTGTCCTTCCCTGACAAAGAGATGTTCTCCTGGGCCCTACAATGACTTTCATCTGTCTAGAAGTTAATCTGATTTGGAGAATTCTAGATCAATTCTCCATTAAAATGGAAATTTTCAGCCATCAGTGGTTGTCCTTTGTGAGCGTTTCCTCCTATGCTCTCTTTTGTGAAATAAGGGGGGTTAGCAGAAATCGAGGGCCATGGTTTTGGGAATGATGGGGAGCTTTAACTCCCCTGGTCTGGAGCATTCACTGGGGTCCATGGTGTTAGCTAGGGACCTGTCAAAGGTGTGTTGCTGAGACCCCCCTAAGATCTGCATGTCAGACTCTCTGGGATTGGGGCTGGAAATCTGCATTTAAAAGTCAAACATCCTTCAGGATTCTTGGCTTCTTATCAGTCTTCTTACCAAAGAAGACTGATAATAATATCACATATAATAGCTTTCGCTATTCCTGAGGCTGACTGTGGAATTTGGTAATAGATTTTGATTTTTGTGGAAGGCAGCTGGGGAAGGAGAATCAGCCCAGGGCAGAGGCAGAGGTGGGAGGGGACGAAGGAGACATTAAGACCACTTTTGCTGATTTTTGCTTGATTTCAGGCCCACTCCTGGCCTCATTAGGAAGAATCACACTTTGGGAAGTGAGAGCAAGCACTTGGGTCTGGCACACATCTGTCAATTAACTTGATTTTCTTCCCCCCTCCATTTAAAAAATGTTACAAGCTTCACATAGAGGCACAATGTTGTACTTGGGGACACACCAGAGAAGGACCAGTAAATACCCTGTCCATGGATTGTACCAGTGGGAACTTTTCTTTTTCCTCTCTGGTAACCTATTTTTTTTTTAAAGCCTAAATTGCATGTTTGCTTAGCAGCACAGGAAACAGGCATGAATGAAGTTATTGCATTTCCTGAATTTAACTCTGCCTTTGTAATACTCTGCCCACATTGAATAAGAAATATGTTTTTCTCCCCGGTGATACATCTGTGATTCCTCTCTCATCTTCACTCCCAAACATCCTTCGAGAGAAGGAAGAGGGAATTTTAGCACCAAGCACAGGGAATTTTCAAACAATTTAGCAGACCACAGTGGAGTTCCTGGAACACAGTGGAAAGTCCAAAATAAATATCCAGGAAGAAAAAAGGAAGTGACTACAAATAACTTACTTTAAGACTGGGGACCCTCCTTTTATTGCCACAATTAAGTCACGTGAATTTTTGGTCTCTGCCACCAAGAGGGGTGTTTCCCATGCACGGATTCTTGGTCCCTGTTTCCTCTCTGAAGAAGAAAAGGAAACTATTTGGATGGTCTGAGTCATTCCAGCCCTCAAAGTCATAAGGATTCATTGCTTTCAGGTTCACATCAAAGTCTCAGTGAACTAAAACAGGGCTTAGAGATTCTGTTCCTGTGAGAATGTATTCAGTAAACATTTATTGAGCACCAACTATATGCCAGGCATTGGGCTAAGCAACGAGACATAGAAACTACCAAGAAATCACCCCTGCTGTAAGGAGGCTTTTGTCCATCAGAGAAGACACCAAGTGAATGAGAAATGAAGTGGGAACCCAAAGGACAGCCCTGATTTTCTCTGGACTCTTTACATGACAACTCCTAATAAAACCCAACAGAGTGTCAGAATTTACTTATTGCAGTGGGTTGTAGGCTATCCTTTCAAAATTCAAAATTCATGTCCACCCAGAGTCTCAGAATATGACCTTATTTAAAAAATATTATTTTTGCAGATGAAATTAAGCTGAGACGATACCAGATAAGGGTGGGCCCTCAGAAGAGGAGAGGTACAGAGAGTCACCCAGGGAAGAAAGCCAGTGGTAACACAACACAGATGGAGAGATGCCAGGGACTGCCAGCAACCACCTGAAGCCAGGAGAGAGGCAGGGAACGATGCTCCCCAGTGCCAGGAAGAACCGACCCCACTGACACCTTGGTGTCAGACTTTTGGCCCCTAGAACTGGGGTAGAACATGCCTGTGTCCTCCTAAGCCACTCAGGTGTTGGCAGCATGTCATGGCTGCTCTAGAAATGATAATGTTGCATTCTGGGAAAATGTCGTGTGCATCTCATTAAATCTCTTAAGAATCATGCAGGTGTTCTTGGTATTTGAAAGCTATTGACTCCTGGGGTGAACAGCAGGCAGTTTTATTCTAATCAGGTTATTCTGGCTGGTTCTTCACACTTAAATGCCACTCATTCCCCTGGCCGTGGTCGTCTTCCTTGCCATTCTTCCATCTTCTTTCACTCCAGTTATCGCCAATATCCTTTCTAAAAAAGCCTTTGCTCCTTATAACACTCGCTAGTGACTAGTGACTTTTTTTTTTTTTTTTTTGCTAGTGACATTCACTGGGGACACAACTGGCTCTGGTTCCAGTTGTGATTCGTTGGCCCCACCTCTCTAACAAAGGTTGGGAGGAGAATGGCTGTGAGAATATATGAGAATTTTAGCCCAATAGACTTCCAGCTGTAAAAATAGGAATGTTAGTGTTGGGAGATGTGAATACAATGAGCTTTTCTGTCATCCTGATGGAGAGGCTGAAGCATGTTGGAGGTTTGTCCGACACACTGGCAGTGGAATTGCTGGCCTTTGCAGAGTGAGATTGTATCAGAGGTCCTGCTGTCCCCATCCTCACCGCCTCAGGCAGGGTGCTGTGTTCACTGTCCACAGATTTCAGTGGCAGAGGCGCTAGATGTTAAGGGGTTCTCCATCTCCGGCAGGTTGGCTTATCTGGGAAATTTTTAAAATTCTACTTCCCTTCCCTCCCCCCAGCCTCATTATTAAGCAGATGCCAGATGGTGACTTGCAGATTATATTTCAGTTACTCCATTCACTCAGAAATTTTATGACCTTCGTTTAGTATCCACAGGGAAAAATGTTTCCAAAGCAGCTCAAAAAAATTGTTGAGGGGTTGAATGTCCCCTCAGTAGCTCTCCAGGACAACATTTAGGGATAAAAATATATTTTTAATCTGCTCGTTTTGCTATGCCTTTGGAGGCTACTGTATTTATCATTTGAAAAGAAAAATAAATTAATATGGTCTGACTGATGCCCTCTCTCTCCTTTCACCCTCTCCAATCATGACAGCTTGTGACATTTTTGCTAGAAAAACAACCCAGGATCATTAATGGGTCAGCCATCTATCCTCCCTGCTTTTACAAACTGCAACCCACACTCTGCCTCTGAGGAAGCAGCTGCCATTCCTAGAGCCATGAAGTGGCAGAAGTGCCCCTTCCCGCCGCTAAGAACGTGCCCGAGTGAAAGACAAGTCTTCTGAGTGGTTCTACCAGTTACCAGAGCTGTCACTTAGGACCAGTCACTTAGAATCTGTGGCCTCAGTTTCCACCTCTCCACTTCACACGTGTCCCGGGGCTGCTGTGAGGACTAGGGATGAAGTTTATGAAGCAATGCTCAGCAGAGACAGTGCTCTGTAGTAGAGAATTCTGCTCATTATTTTAAAACGTCGTTATGAAAACTTGTCTTTGTGCAGAGTCTTGGCCATTATGAAATCTTAAATGGGAGGAAGCTTCCCTTGGGTTTATTAATTTATTTAAGAGGTAAATCATCTTTGAGTTACCCTCAGCCACATTTCGGTGGGGGTTCATTTGCTTATTAATGTTTGTGGATTTTCCTAAGTCCTAGGAAACGAGCCATGAGAAGGTCTCTTTACCTCTGCCCAGTGTCAGCTATCCTGGTGCACTATCTGGGTGGCAGGAAGGAGCAAAAGGCAAGTGTCACACACTGGGCTTAGTTGCTCAAATCCCAAAGGGCTCTGGACTTCATGGGCCCAAAGAGAGCAGTTCACATTAAACTAACAGCAACATGTCACAGTGCTGTCGGACCCCTCTGGGAGAGGCAAACTTTCTGTTCTCCAGGAGTCATGTGTTTTATTTCTGTAGTTGGGTGCTCCGTAGCTTCCTTCCTCCATTTTTGCGTACTTTTGATGAGACAAGGCGCCATTTCCTTTCCTGTCTCAGAATTATAACTTGTGCCTCTCTGCTTAAAGGCTGGTGTGTTCTCAGGTCTGCCAAAGTTCTGAACATACCTAAGGTTAGAATGCCATACTTAATGTCTTTCTCAAGAACCCCATTTGGACAAAACACTTGATATCTAATTATCCAAGATTGGGGCCAATGGAGAAGATGGAAGGAGTTATGTAGAATCAAGTGAAGATGAAGCCATCACATCATATCCAGGCACATGGGCTTCCATCTGAACTGCTGACAGAAAGAGTACAGCATTTGAGATCAGAAAACTTGAGTTGTGTTTCAGTTCTGCTTTATCCTGGTGCAGTTGTGTGGGGCAAGTCTTGAACCTCAGTGTCCTTTTCTATAAATGGGGATGATGGGGCCTGCTCTCTCTCACAGACTGGCTGTGACGATCAAATGAATCCAAGCTCTGTGCAGATGCCCTGCAAATCACAAAATGCCATATAAATATTATCATCAGTTATAACCGAATCTCATCCCAATTAAAAAGGGGACTCAGTGCAAGTCTAATTTTGGTCTCCAAGGAAATTGGGTTTAGCTAATGTCTTCATACAGAAGACTGAAAGAAAATGTCCGCATAACTGGAATCACCATTGATGGCAGCTTTTTGTCATTTCTAAATGAATCCAGGAAGAATTTAGCAGCTAAAGCAGTTTTGCTGCTTCATTTGCTTTCAAAACCTCAAGTCATCTGGAAAATTACAGGGCTGGAGTGGCTGAGAGTGTGGAGCCAGGGAGGAAGGCATTGCTGGAGAGGCCCTGGCTGGTCCTGCTGGGTTCTGCAGCACACACCAGAAGTCAGCTATTCCCAGAGAGAGAGCCTGGCTGGAGGAACAAACCTGGAGGGGCCTCTCGGTGTGCAATCCCAACAAGCCTAGGGAGGAGGGTAATTTGCCCAAGTCTGCTCAAGGACTTCCTGGTGCAGAGGGGAAAAAAATTGTTCATGAGTAGGAGGAAGTGGATGTTCGAACCCACAAGGCTGTCTATACTCTGGAATAAGAAGGCAGCATGGGACAGGGAGAGACAAGAGTGTCCTTCCGTTGACTCAGTTCCTTGATCTCCTTCATGGCTGGACGTGCATATATCATTTCTCTAATAGAGCCCTTGAAGGCCTTCAGCCAGCTCATGGAATCACATAGGAACCACATGTTGAGTGGTTCTCCTTTGTGACATGATGGTGGTGGATTTATGTCAGGACAGTAACCTTGTCTTTCATAGTCTGTCCATGGAAGGATTAATGCCAACATGGTTTTTAGAGTTCAAAATGGTTTCTGTCTCTGGTCTGTGTATTAGAGCACCACAAATGTTCTTAGTCATTAAAGAAGAGAGGAACAAGCCCACCTCTGGATTATGATGACTAGGTAGCACATTTCAAATAATAAAAGTGTCATCTTGTCTTCCAAGAGTTTTTTTTTTTCCTTTCACTTAATCATCACAACAAACTTAGGAAAGAGGTATTGTGGCCCCATTTTTCAGAGGCAAAAACTAAAACTGGCAGCTTCTACAACTAGCTCAGAGACACACACCAGGCCTCAGAGCCAGGGCTTGAACCCAACTCTGTATACCAGTGACATCATATCCCCGTGACTAAACAGAGATCAACTGAGACTTGCTCAGTCTGCAGGGTACTGCTGAGGGTGCTGTGCTGTCAGACTCCCCACCTTCAACAGGTTTTTCTTAGACAAAGAACCCAAATCACTATAGCATGAGCCCTAATGAGATGAGCCTCCATAGGAGGCATCATATTTGACAGAATTCAGAGCAGGCACTGGCAGGAAACCACTGGTCCTGCTGTACCACTGGGGACAAGCTAACCAGATCTAGAATCAGAAGTTCAGATTAATGGCTGGAAAACCATATTCATGGCTAAAGTCAAATAGGGCTACAGTGGATCATGGTTATGAGGCCACATCTAGAACACAAGTTAAATGTTTTTGTAATTCAAATTATAATCCAACTAATATCCATGGCACTGATGTAGGAAACTAGCTATCTCTCCTACCCAAGTGTTCTCCAGAAGCTTCAGAGTGTCCCCCATATGTCTGTTCCATGGGATCTTCTGTGGACACATGGTGCCTCACACCACCACCCCACCTGATCTCCACAGACAAGCCGTAGCTCTCCCTCCACAGCAGCAGACCCACTATCTTAGGTGTAGGTCTACTTACAACCCTCCCCCCCTCTTTTTTATGTTTAGATTCTATTTTATTCAGTTCTCAGGGATCTTTAGTCACCTTTAGCTGTCTGAGAAAATTCTGGCCACACAATTCAACTCCAGCATCGTCCTCTCTAGCCAATTTTATATCTGGACTGAAAAAAAAGTTATCCTTTAATCTGCAAATCCCATGATGAGTTCTCACTGTTAACCCCTAGACACAAAAAGAGAAGGAATGCTTCTGCTCTGGAAGGTTTTTACCTTCCCCGGAGAGTCAAGACTGGTGCCCACCCAGAGGACAGTATGCTGGGGAGGCAGCTGGGAGATCAGTTAGCAGTGACTTCCAGTCACTCTGCCTCGTACTGAACGAAGGAATTGGCCTAGATGATGTCTCACTGCCATTCTGCTCCACTTTCTTTTTATTTCATTAAAACATTAAAAAAATGGTGCTAAGCATGTTAACCCACTAGAGAATCAGATATAGATTGTGTATCTCAGGAAAGGGAAGGATCACAGTGAGCTGGGGTTTCCAGGGAAGACTTGATAAATGGAAAGGGACTTACTGGGATATTAAAGGATAATTAGGTTTGGATGTGCAGTGAAGGGAATTTGGTCCATTTCTATCTGGGGTATGAGTTTGGGAAGTTACTCTCTGAAAGTAAGCTTTGAGTTAGACTAGGCAGTGTGGAGGGGTAGATGGGCTAGGTGGGTACCATGGATGAATTTGCTGTGTTTCTGCCCCCTAAAACACAATTCCTTAAGATTCTTTCCTGTCCTTTAATCAAAACAAGATGTGGCAGCACAATTATGTGTGTGTATGTGTGTGTGTGTGTGTGTGTGTGTGTGTGTGTGTGTGTGTGCCTGCATGCATACACATCTCACCACTTCTTGTCCCCAGGTTCTAGGGGAAAGAAGGTTTTATGTGTCTATTAATAATTGCCTGTCATCCTTCTTTCTGGAAACCCCTCCCAATATCGTCAAATCATCCTACAGGTGTCCTCAGATTTTGAGGATACTGTGGTTCACTAGTCTTCAGATATGGTTTCCTCATAGAACCACGATTCTCCATAACCACACCCTGGTATGCTAATATTCTTTTCGGGAATCTGACTGTCCTGGAAACTCATCCAATAGAGGTGTAGTGCAAGTAATGCTTCCTGACTTCTAGGATTTGGTCCTAAGAAGATACTTCTGTCCGAATGAATCTCTTGGAATGTTAACTGTCAGAAAACCTTCTTAGAAATTAGCCAAGATGAACAAATGACCACCACTGTTATATCCTGAGGTCAAGAGGTCATGAGAAGCTCCAGTCATGTGCAGAAGCTAAGGAAGGTGGAATGCTATTTGTAGAGACTAGTGCAAGAGACCTCACAGTGGCAGACAGGTAAGTAAAGGAGCCACCCAGGAAGTGGGTAGCCCGGTCCAGCTGATGCCATGTGCATCAGAAATAAACCCACCAAATCTTCCCCAAATTCCTGACCCACAAAGTCAGATTTAAATGAAATTGAGTGTTTGAATACTGAGATTTGGGGGGGGGTATTTTAAAGCTGCAACAGATACCTGGAACAAGTACGAACAAGCCCTGATACTGTTCCTAGAAGTTTGTTATATCCGTGCAGAATCCATGACAAATGCAATGGAGATCGAGGGAGGAAAGATCCAGGCCTAACTGCATCCCTCTCAGACACCTGGATTTCATTCATCAATAATGGAAAATTATCAGACATGCCAATTAGGTGAATGGCCTGTTTGTACAGAAATTTATCTGAAATCTTGTCTGATGCTTCAGAGATAGAGGAAAAAAAAGGAGATAAGAAAATCAGTTAGGAGGTCCAGAAAGAGGATAAGGAAGGTGTAAAACAGGGACATGGGGACAGAAATAGAGAGAAAGGGGTGAGTAAAGAATATTGTGGTGTTACAAACACAATTTGAAAAACTGGGCGTGGGGTCAAGGATGCAGGGAGGAAAGTCAGCGTTGACCCTGAGTTTTTGTGCCTTAGTGACTTGAAAAGATTGGAATCATTAGTTGCTATAGGGACTTGGGAGATTTGGAGGTGGGGCAGGGGAGGCAGAAGGATGGATGGTCATGAATTCAGTGTTGATGGCAGGTTAGTTCCCTGTCACTGCCTAACAACCCTCCCCAAACTTAGTGGCTTCGAAGGGCAAACATGTGCTATGTCTCAACATCGGGAATCAGGAGCAGCTGGGCTGGGTGGATCTGGCTCAGGGTGTGTCGTGAGGTCTGTCAAGCTGTCAGCACAGACTGCTGTTATTTAAAGATTTGACTTCATCCGGGGATCCCCTTCCAAGCTCACTGACAGGGCCACTGGAGGAGGGTGCAGCTCTGGCCACATAGACTTCTCCATAGGACGCTTCACCACGTGCCTCCCCCAGAGCAAGAAATGCCAGAGGCAGAGAGGGAAAGAGGAGGAGGAGGAGGTTGGACAGGGAGAAGGAGAGGAAGAGGAGAAGAACAGGGACAGAGGGAAGAAAGAGGGGAAGTGAGAGCCGGAGCCCAGAGCAGGCCTTAGTTTTTTTTAGTTTTAATCGTGGACAAACCAACTGGCAAGTGTCCAAATCCAACCTGCACTTACTTGAGGGAAACGAAACGGCCCCTCTCTTGAAGGAACAATGTGTGGACATCTCTTTAAAACCCCCACAGAGGTGGTAAATTTTAGCTTCTGAGAGTCTATCTAGCTGAGGGCAGCCAGGGGACATCAAGAAAGGTACGGACAGAACTTGGGTAGAGATTGGTTTGTGCACCAAGATGGATGGATTATTCTGTGATCATCTCCAGGGCCCAGGAACTCTGTTGAGTGAGGGGACATCATGGTAAAAATAAGACAATTAACACCCTTATCATTATCAGGCTGACAGTGAAGAGGAAACTCAGAAAGTATTAGGGGATTATAAGTAGGACATCATGGTACTCTGGCAATAGGACATGGGGAGTCAGGGTGAAGTTTTAGATGAAATCTGAAGGATGCACAAGAATTAACCAGATGAACACAGAGAGGTATGAAAGACACTGTGGGGATAAAGTGGAAGCCAGAAGAAAACCATGTTCCCGGGGCAACGGGGAGCTGAGGCCATGTCTTCCACCTGACTCAGAATCTGAATCTGAATCTGAAATCAGAATCTGACTGATTTGATTTGGTTAGCATTGTGCATTAAAAAAAAAATGAAGTAGTTGCCAATACTGATTTCTAGTTTCTTTAGGAGTTTGCATCCTCTTGCGGCAGGCCCTGCTGGTGTGAGATGGGGCTGTTGGTTCACTCTCTGGTTGGACATCCACCCTGCCACTCTCTGTTAATGATGGCAGCATGGCTACTTGTTCTCTCTTCTGCACTGTGAGAGGGGTTTGATTTGCCCTTTCCTTCTTTCTGCTCTGCCTTTCTGACATCTACGTTTGCAATCTTTGATTTCATGTTTAGATGTTCCATCACATACTGGGCATGGGGAAGGTGGCAGGCTTGGCACAGGGGTCAGGGGGCGGAAGCAATGGACATATAAAGATGACGTGCCAGAGAGGACAGCACCTGTGATTCTGCTATCAAGGATGACAGAGACCAAGGCTATGGGATGCTATATGTGTGGTCACATCTCCCAGAAAGAGTGAGTCCTAGGCATCCCCTGAAAGACGATGACAATAAAGTAGTCATGCCCGTCAGCTTTTCAGCACTGTGACCAAAATACCCCACAAGAACCACTTAGAGGAGGAAAAGCTTCGGAGTTCTCAGTCCAAGGTTGGTGGATGCCATTTCTCTGGGCCTGAGATGAGGCAGAACATCAGGGACAAACAGTACAAACAACAAAGCCACACCCCCAGTGACCTACTTTCTTTAGCCACACCCACTCACCTAGAGGTACCACCTACTTAGTCCAAATTATTGATCCATCAAATGGATTAATCTACTGCTGGGGTTAAACTCTGATAATCTAATCATTTCACCTCTGTCCATTCCTGCAGTAACAACAGAAGTTTTGGGGGACACCTCATATCCAAACCATGACAGCAGCCAATCGTCTTTGGGTACTTACTGTTATGTCAGGCATTGTTCTAAGCATGTTGCATTCATCATCTCAGTTTATTGTCGGACTGTTCTCTGAGGAGCACTAGTGCTGTGGTACTGTGGGATTCTTCTTGTTGCAGATGGGGAAACTGGGCTCTTTGCTTCCAGCTCTATGTTAATGACAGCTTCACTCCAGAGTGAAAACTCTGGAATTCTTGTGGCTAAAGCTTCCTTTTTGCTAGACTATGTTTAAAAAGAGAGAAAAAGATCATTGAATTCACAGAATCAGATAATACAAAGTAAAAACACTTTATCAATAAGAATCTTGTGATATGGTTTGGTTTATGTCTGGGCATTGGTGTCCCTCTGAAGAGTAGTCATGAATCTTTGCTCCTGATTGTGGTATTACCCTTAGCACTGGTTGCCCCGATTTCTCCCCAGCAGTATGGTGCCAGCTTTCTCGCTGGTCTTTTTTTTGCTGAATCAGAGCAGGACTCGGCCTAGAAACCCTCTCTATAGCAACATTTGCCCAACAGATGCCTCACACCCCAACCCACAGCCGTGTGGCTGTGGCAGTTTGGACTTCTTGGAAATAGCTGTTTCATAGTTGGAGACATGTTTAAATAATAAAAGTAGGCTGTCATCCCTGGGTTATGGGTGAAGAAAGCTATTTATAGATGAGAAAAAAAAATTCCCAATGTGATAACTTACATTATTGTACAAGGACAATGGAAAATTCTTC
Organism: Ictidomys tridecemlineatus; assembly: GCF_052094955.1. Classification (NCBI taxonomy): domain Eukaryota; kingdom Metazoa; phylum Chordata; class Mammalia; order Rodentia; family Sciuridae; genus Ictidomys; species Ictidomys tridecemlineatus. The sequence continues at coordinate 11,768,902 of NC_135490.1, read as the reverse complement.
AGAAGACAGATAGCATAAAAAGGATTTAAAATTAACCTCATCATGTTTTATTCATCAAGACCTTAAGTTGACTTATTTTTTTATGAAGGCCATATAATTTTGATTCCTTTTTACTTCTTTTTAAAAAATAAAACAGCGAGCCATTTAAATAATTATGCAAGGTCACACGCTGTGGTCCTACTGGCCTGTCTTGCTTGGAGATCCATGTGTTTTGCTCAATAAGTATTTTATAAAATTTTGGTTTAAGTCCTTTCACCAGGGCAGGTGTACTCCAGTCCTCACAGCCTGCACAACTCTCTATGGAAATTCCCCAGGGTTTCCTGGGCTCCCACCATAACAGAAGAGTGTGGGTCCGGGGTGTGTCCTCCTCTGCCTGTTGCAGACCAAATCTGTCTTACACACTTGTCTTTGCTCATGCCACACCCACACAATTAGCATATCTTCCTTAGCTCTTTATTTGAATCCAAATCCTGAATATCTCACACACTGTTTCCAAGAACCTGTCTCAGGATATTTTGGCTCATGGCCATCTCTCTCCTTCCTATCTTCTCCACACATGTAGTTCTCAAAATTGGAGAGAGGCACAGGAAATGAGGTGTTCACAACGTGTGTGTTATAATCATATTACAATAATACTTAAGGTCCTTGAGGCCAGGTACCATGACATCTAGCTGAAAATGCAGCTCATTTGGCATAGCATTTCCAATTTATTTAGGGCATTTGTCTTGACACTTCAAATAGTGACTGATTAGACAAATTAGTGACTAATTAGACACTGAAAGGAAAGAAAGAAAAAGGAAGGAAGGAAGGAAGGAAGGAAGGAAGGAAGGAAGGAAGGAAGGGGGAGAGAGAAGAAGGGAGGAGGGAGAGAGAAAGTAGAGTGTGGAGAAGGGAGGAATTTAGAATAATACAATTCTTAAGAGAATTATCAAGATTACAATTTGGTTCATTCTCAATGAACACTCATCGATTCTCCTTCATTTTATGAGGACAGAGAGACACAGAGAGTTGGGGTGACTAATTTGAAGTTACACTGCCCATTCATGGAAGGCTGGAATTACATTTTTGTCTCTCTTCTTCCCTCTCCCTAAGTGTGTGCATGTCTGTGTGCACAGACACCCACTCTGTACACAGAGGATGCTTTGGAAGCTTTATCTGTAACAATAGCCCATTGATACACCATAAATCTTTTCATGTTGAGGACTCAGGATGAATTGAATGTGTAACATTGGAAATATATGATGAACTTGAATGAGAAATCCAGGGAATCCAGAGAAATATTTAGAATTTTTTTTTTTTTTTTACTCCGTAATGATTAAACAAAAGTTGCTGCTTAAATGTGTCAAAGCCCCTCTGCAAATTAGAAAACCGGATTGTTCAGACCATCTCCTTCCCCAGAGTTTACAGAGAGCATTTCAATTTGTTAGCAAATGTGACACCCCAGCCTTTCTGGACTTTGGGAGAAGGGAGAGAGCTCCAGGTGGACGGATGCCCTGGCAGACGGTTTCTCTTGCTTTGCTGCCCTCGGAGTAGCAGGGATTGATATGCAGCTGTTCTCCAGATGCGGCTTTCCCCAGAAGCAGCTGCGTCTCAGCAGGGGCCCTTCCATCAATGTGACAACCTGCTGAGGTTTTGGATCTCCTCCAGACGCAAGGCATGTTGAGGCTATAAAACATTATCATTAGCATTATCTCCATTTTTGTTTTAGAGTCTCAGCTGTGAAAGTTTCTTGTACAGATTTAGGGCCTAATTGTTCTCATTTTTCTTCATAGGTAGTTTTTTTTCAGACAGCATGGGATCTTCCCTAGGAGCTGGATTTCCTAAAAAGAAAGAAAAGAATAGCTGTGACAATGTCCCTTGCTTCTGGCTGGCTGAGAAGAAGGAGTTCAGAGAGCAGCCTTCCCCAGCTGCAGTCATGTGTGCTTGGGAGCGAAACAGAATCATCCACGGCTTTCTTTTGCTGAATCACAGGCTTTCTTTTGCTGAATTCTCTGGGAATCAATTTCTCCTTTCTTTTTTTCTTTTCTCCCCTCCCCTGTCTTTGTTAACACAGATCTTATCTTTCATATCGCCTGGGGGCCAGCTCTTTCCTCATCTTGGGACCTGTGCTCTATTCAACAGGAGCAATATTACATTTTTTGGAGGGGGAGGGTGCAAATAGAAGATTACAAAACTAATATTTCTTTGCCAAGGGAAAAATTTAAAAAAGAATTTCATACTGAGGGTAGAGAAAATTGGTAACATGGAGCTCGAAGGTCTGTGAAAATATTAATCAAAGCAGCAGATAAAATAGTGACCTTGAATAACTTTGCCTGTAGAAATACATCTTATTGGTTTAACTGTAGTCAATTTGTCTTGCAAATCCAGTTCCTCAGTGCGCAGCCTCAGAGTCACACTGAGTTTGGATGGGAGGGTTGGAAATACTCGCAGAACTCCACGCTGGTCTCTATAGGCAGGCTATTTATGGCATCAGCAATGAATGTCTCATGCGAGGAGCTGCTGAGAAGGATTTGTTCACACAGGGAGCCCGATAACTGGCCAGAAAAGAGAGGCTTATGCATACTGATATCTAAATTTCCTGCAATGTTTTACAAGTCTGGAATTCGACATTCAGAAGGTTCCTGTCAGTTTCCCCATTTACACAGTGCTGGTCAGGCAGGCCTCCGGAGGGGCTCTGGGGCAGCAGTTTTCTCTGGAGGCTGTGGGCGGGGCTAGGTGAAGTCTTCTTGGTTAGACTGTCTTCTCTCATGGGTCCAGTCTGTGTGAAGCAAGATGCACAGGCTGAACAGAGTGCAGAACCTCAAATCAGAGACTCCTGCAACAGCATAAAACAGAATGTGTAGAGAGAGCCTGCTTTAAAATCACACACAGACATTCACACATCTATCATCTATCAAATATGTATTTCAAAAGATTATATGACACAGAGCTGTCATTGATTTTATTTGGGTGATAGGATTGTATTAGTATTTTCTACAATAAATACTAGTTATTTTATCATCAGAAAATCTAAAGGTATGTAACTGATGAATGTTTGAGCCCCCAAATCAGTATTGGATACAATTGGTGTTGAGTCTCTATTGAAATCTAATTTACTCAGGAAATCGCCATATATGCTGTACAACTGTCTTAGGCAGAAGCAGTGAAACACAGGTCCACCATCACTCATGAATTCATATCTTGTTTTGGCTAGTTACTTGGCATAGGCAGTTGTCAAACCTCTGAAATCTCTTTAAGATCTGAGCATTTTATTGTATGTTAATTATATGTCAACAAAAGATAAAGAATTTAAAAATCAATATAGGGTGAAATGTATGCATTCAGACACAAATTGAATGCAAATTAAATGAAGTAGTCATAGTTATCATAATAATAATTACTGTAATTATTATTATTATTCTACAAATCCAATGACCTAGTCAGATTATTATTGTACAAATTGAATGGCCAGGTCAGAAAAATGTCTGCAGGAAACCAAAAATGTGACTTCAGTGATACTGATAAAGTCTTTCTTCCCCCGAAACAAATTCTTGAGGAGCAGTGGCTTATGGGAGACATTAGTGGAACCGAAGGAGGAGCCTGAGCACAACCCTTCGGCTTTCATAACTGAGAGAGTGATAAATGGTAGCAGAGTGGTGTCCCAACATCAGAGCATTCTACTCCCAGAACCCTGAGGAGCATAAGCAGGAGAAAACTTTGCTGGGGCAGGTTTCATTTTATAAGTAATAAAGTGGCCTTCAGATTATAACTTTTTGCTGTCCATGTTTGATACTGAGATATTAATGATGTGAGGGACATTTCAATAATAAGCAACTGTCCTTAACAGTTGAAAAAGCCTGTAACTTATTTCTTAGGCTTTTATTTTTTAAATTTCAATGGTGCAAAGTGAATTGAGAAATTAATCAACTAGGTACCCCTCTAAATATCTAGCTAATGAAATGGGCTTAAAAAATAAAATGATTCCAGCTGTTATCTCAATCCTAATTTCCAGTTTTGTGGGCAGATACCTTGTGAGAATAATGATATTTTAAGTTTTTAGTGCATTATAGTTTTAAAGGCATTTCAGGCACATGTTTCCTGTGGATTGTCCTGACAACACGACAGGAAGTCAGGCTAGAGATGACCACTTTTAATTGTTTGAGACATTAAGTTCATCAAGGTTATATGACTTTCCCCCCAAATCCATTGCTAGGAATTGGATTTGACTCCCACTTTTGATTCATATACCAAGTCTGAAAGACTGACCAGTCTAAGTAACCAGAACCCAGTGTCGGTGGTCTGGGAAGCGCCATGCAAGCAAACACTGGGCCTTTCGTCATTGAGTTTGTGTTAGGGTTCAGGCAACCTCTGCTTCAGTGGTCTATGGATAAAACTGAGGTCATTGTAATACTTTAAATATCTCCAGATCACATTAACTCCCTGAGAAAAGAAGCATAAATCCCAATTCTCCACTACCCTCAATGGGGATTCAGAAGGGATTTGGCTTAACTACATAAAATGTCAATATAAAGTGTTAGTTTTTCAGCTCACCTGTTGCTGAAGGAGTCTGGAATTCTCTTTCTTTTTAAAGGGGTCCAAATCTGCTCTGTCTGGCTATAGTCCTCCCTAAGATCCTGCAAGTCTGGGCCACTCTGAGAAGTAGGCAGGAAGCCTGGCTTTCTGTTCTCTTTTCCACAGAAACATCAAAGTGGAATACCTTAGTTCCCTTGTTTCAAGTACTGCTCAAGAAAAAATCGCTCATCTCTGTTAACAGTTCTTCTCTCTAATGGGCTCAGAGTTTGAGCCCAGAGACTGAATGGAGAACTAATCTCTGAAGTCGGAATCCAGGCTTCTCTGAATTCCCCATCTTCCCTCTTTCCCACCTTGGAATACACATGTGCATGTGCGTGTGCGTTCGCGCTCTCTTTCTCTCTCTCTCTCTCTCTCTCTCTCTCTCTCTTCTCTCTCTCTCTCTCTCTCTCTCTCTCTCTCTCTCTCTCTCTCTCTCTCTCTCTCACACACACACACACACACACACACACACACTCAAAATCTTTAGCCCAACTCCCTTTGAAAACAGTCTGGTCATCCCACCTCCTCTTCAGCACATAGGTCAGACTGCTCCAAATAACTGACCCCCACTATGGGACAACTCAGGACCCCCGCCTCATTATTCAGTTGCAGCAACAAGATTAAAACACACGAGAAGGTGAGTGCACAATCCTAATAGAATATAGTGAAATGCTAAATGAGCCGCTTGTACTGGGAGCACTGTGGGGCTCAGGGCCAAAGAAGGCCTCATAGGCTGGTGTGGTTGGGAAGCCTGCATGGGAGGACAGAGGTGTGCCGTGTCCTAATGCAGTGGAGGGTTTTGGTGGGAGAGGTCCTGCTTGCATTGATTGTACTTGAGGGATTTTTAACACATACAACAGGTTCTCTAACTTCCTCTCTTTAATAGAAACCTTAAGGAGGTAAGAATGATTGCCAGATATTTGGCGGGATCAACTGATGAACAAGGCTCCCATCAACTGAGATAAGGAAGGCAGCAGGTTCAAGATGTTTGCAAGGGAAAAAATGGAGAGTTCAATTTTGGACATTTTAAGTTTGGTATCCAAATGGTGATACCCATTAGCCAATTAGATGTATGAGCCTGAAATGCAGAAGAAAGATGGTGGGTAGGGGGGCAGGGCAGGGAGATAGAGAATTGAAGTTTCTGGGATGAAAACAGCCTCTCAAAGAGGAGGAGATGGAGAGGGGACAGGCACCAGGCTTGAGCTCTGAGTCCAGGGACTCCATAGCACTCCAATTCTGGCATTCTCAGGAACTGTGCCTTTCAGATCCTTGGACTTCCCTTCCTTGCACCCAAACTCCAGCCAGAGGACTGAAGTCCAGTGAGCTACCTTTACAGATTCTGCTGCCTCAGCCAGGCACCACTGCCATCTGCTGGGAGCCCGGGGGCTCCTCCTGTGGACAGTTGCGTCCTCTGGGTGCCTGGAGTTGCCTCTGGCAGAGCAGTTTTAGTTGGATTGCTTTAGGTCCCAGAGGTGGATGGGCTGGTGACAGTGTGGATGTGGGTGCAGAGGAGTTACCAAAGTCAGCCTGTGCCCTTAAGTTGAGCAACTCCAAATTCTTCCTCCTGGAGCCACCAAGCTCCACCACATCCACAGGACTCCAGTTCTAGCCACACACACACTGGAATGGTCTTAGAACTGTCCCTTCTCTGACCCTATCAGCCATGCTTATCTGTTTGACCTTCTCTTCCCTTGGAACTTCTCCCCAGGAGGTTTCTTCATTCCTCATTCAACTGGATGTTTGGCAAGTCTAGGAGATCAGGTTGCCAGACAAGCACAGATAGGCATCAGCCCTTGTAGTGGGACTTTCAGGCACTGACTGGGGCCTACATTCGGACTTTTCCTCCTTCTTATGAGCATGTCTCACATGTTAGTTCCCCTGAAGCTCACTGGTATGGAGCTCTGTACAGCTGACTTAGTGCAGCGTCTGAAAAGATGGTATCTTCTCATGTATCCTGATGATAGTATCTTCTGGGTATCTTTTCTAAAACCTCTTGATCATTAGCCTCAAGGAAACAAAACTTCATCTGGCACCAGTGAAGACAAGGCACTTACACAGCAGTTTGATAGCCATTTGATATTTAGCCACTTTTTAGGCAAAAGTATGTAGAAGACTTCTAGATAGTCACTACACTTTTTGAATGATTTTGAAAAGTTCATGGGAATGTGCATATTAAAATCACACATTCATCTTATTAATTTAAAAATTATGTTCAGGCTTTCTTTACCTTTTGGGTTTCAAAGTTTTTGAAAAGTTTATTAGCATTAGGAATCTTCATATGCTGTAAGGAGTATTTATTTAGCTAGTTTTTGCTTCTAGGAATTGAACACAGGTCCTTGTGGTTGCTAAGCTTGTGTTCTACCACTGAGCTACACTCCAAGCCCAGTGTTTATTTTTGAGCTGGGGCAGGCCCGGAGTGGTCTTGTCCTTGGACCACTTCTCTCACTATAACATATAGATCTGCAGGGATGGGCTGATATCCTGTGGACAGGCATCAGTTCACACAGAATTTATGAAGCATTCAGTGTTTACGGTGACTGATTAGGTGTCTCTGATTCATTTGTGCAATGCCACATCAGTCTATAAATATTTTGGGTGTCATTCCCAGTTTTAGATGTCACTGTTAATGCACTGATATGAGAACTTACCTTTTGTGGAATTATTTTATTTACTTACCACATTGGAAAATTATAGCAATCCCCAGAGGTAGGTGGGCAAAATTTCATATTCATTTTTTTTCCTTTGAAATTTGGAAAACTCAAAGTCACAGTGGTTATGCCCCCAATGACACCAGGAACAATATCAATACTGTCTTTAGATCTCAGGGCCCTTAGCCCTAGCAAAGTACCCTTTCCAGCAGCTAACTCCCCTTTTCAAGGTTCTTCTGCCCTTTGGGTCATTGTCTACATGGATTTGGGTTTCTCTTTTGAGTTCCTGTCGAGGAGAAAAAGCAGAAGCCTTTGCTTGTGCCTATTTTTCATTGTTTTTAAAAAGTGATATTTCTCCCTCATACGTGGTTGGGAGGGAATGTCCTATCTAAATTTAAATATGAGGATGTAAACTTATATATCAATGTGGAGGATTGCTGAGGGGGCATCTGGTGGGTGATGACAGGGGTGTGAGGGATGTGAGGTTGTGAGCAGGTGTGTGAGCAGGTGTGATGGAGCCCGGCAATGTCATTTCCTCTCCACAGGGTAATTTACAGTGGGACACTTGACACAGCAGGAAGTGGGGAGTAGATAGTGTCAGAGCAGCTGGAACACCTGGAGAAACCTTACACTTGGAAGAAGTCTTGGATTCAACATCTTTATCACTTTACTACGTGGTATGGTAACTTATCTTTCTTTGGATGTTTATGTGTGTGTGTGTGTGCGCACACACACGTGCACATGTGCATGTTTTCCTCATTACAAGCCAAACTTCCAGATGGAAGGAATGGGATTTAGCCTCATTTGATCCCTGCTTTATCTGGCTTAGTGCTGGGAACAATGTACGTGTTTAGAACCCATCGTTAGTTGATCGATTCCTTCTGTTCCTGATGGTCAGGGAGACATATAGATTATTGCTCCTCAAGCTGCAGTTAAACAAAGAAAGCCTGTGAGCCCCAGTGAGGGAAATCTGTAAACAGTCATTACTTCCCTCCACTCTCTTAAGAGGTCCAGACAGAGGTGATGCTATTTGGATATGCAAGTGGATTTTTCAGGTAAAGTTTAACAAAATAATTTGAGTTAGTATTTGGAAGAGTTTGACCATAATAGTCCATCTCAAGAGGATTTTGCTTATCTGGCCATAATAATTTTACAGAAATGATGACTTCCTTTAGAGAATTGCCTGATGGTCCATGTCACCCTGGATTTTTGTACTGACTGTTTGCACCAAGAGGATGCTGTGGAAGACTGCAAGAATGGTTTCAAATTATTCCCATGCCTTTTTTTTTATCTCTTCCTTGTAATTGACTGTCTAGTTTTTCTCATCATGTCTAGACTCCTATAATCCACTCCTTAAATATGGCTGAACTTAATTTTGCCAGCGGGACATTGGCTAACATGATACAAGCAGAAAATTGAAGAGAGGGTTTTCCTTGAGGTTCTGCCCTCTTGTCACTCTTGCAATCTCAGGTCGCCATGTGAACAAGCCCAGGCTAGCTGTCTACGTGTGAACCATGTGGCCCAATTGCCTCTGTTGTCTCAATCAATAGCCACCTATTATGGTTTAGCTGTGGTGTCCCTCAAAAGCTCATGTGTGAGACAAGGCAGGAAGGTTCAAAGGAGAAATGAGTGGATTGTAAGAGACAGCCTGATTAGTGATTTAATCCTCTGATAGGGGTTACCTTTGTGATAACTGAAGTGGTAGGATATGGCTGGAGGAGGTAGGAATTGGGGCGTGGCTTTGGGTATACATTGTATACATTTGTATCTGGAGAGTGGAGTCTCTTCTTGATCACCATGATGTGAGCTGCTTCTCTCTGCCACATACTCTGCCATGATATTCAACCTCACCTTGAGCCCCAAGGAATGGATGCGACACACTCTGCCATGATGTTCAACCTCACCTTGACCCCAAGGATTGGAGCCAGCCTTCTATGGACTAAGACCTCTGAAACTGTGAGCCTTCATATAAATTTTTCCTCCTCTATAGTTGTTCTGGTTGGGTCTTTTAATCACAAGATTGAAAAAGCTGACTAAAACATGGGCCAATCTGTCTTCATAACAGAATCCTACATTTGCTCCATGGCCACAAAAGGAATACTAATTGCACTTCCTTAACAAATTCTGCTTTGTGAGAAGTAAAGAAAGGAGAATTATAGTTGATGAAATTTGATTAACACAATGTGAGACTTACTTGTTTCTTCTGGGGTTAAATCAGAACTTCTCTTTCATTTTGAGTGTTGTTGAGATAGTTATGTAAGAAATAGCCTTTTACCTTGCTATTCTGAAAAGTTTTTTTTTTCCCCATTTGTCTCATTAAACCCTTGAGAAAAAAATCATCTTGGAAGTAATAAAAAACATTACATTAAAAAAAAAAAAACATCCAAGCCCACAAAGCAAAGCCACATTAGCTAACGTGACAGCTGACTGCAGATATGTAAGTAAGCCCAACTGAACTAGCAGAAGAGCCACCCAGCTGAGCTCAGTTCAAGTTGCCCTTGTGTTGAATTCTGAGTTAAGTGGTATGCTTTAGGCCACTAAGTTCTGAGATGGTTATACAGAAAAAGCCAATGAATACAGTTCTCTTTAAATATTTTTTGAATGAATAAATTGAACAAATGAATGAGTAAATGGATGAATATAAGTAATTATTTTATTTAGTCTTTTCATTCCACAAATAAATAATTTAATTATAAAATAAAAAAATGAAAATCAGTAACTAAAATCAGAATAGTTAAATAACCTGGCTAATGTTAGGCAGAGAGTTTGTGGAAGGGCCAGAATAAACAATCTATTATTTCCTTTGAAAATAATGTCCCATCTTCCTTGAGAGCAGGGATTGTCTCCGTTTCTTTCTGGATCAGCAGGCTTTCTGCATTTTTCTATTGAAAATTGCTCTTTGAATCCATGGTCCATGACCACAGCACATAAGGCAAAATGTAGAACAGCTGTCATGAAGTCAGCCCCTCACCTCTTTCTCCCAGCTAGCCTATTCTCCTGCTTGGAGGCATTTGCTGTCAAAGGTTTTCATTTTTTGTTTTCTTGCTTGGTATACTTTCAGAGTTATGTCATACATTCGCTACAGAGGATGGTGAGTGGAAGGCAGCATTTGTTTCTATAAATCAAAGAAATAAGGCAAAGGTGACAATATACAGCCCATTCCTGTGCCTCCCTTCCAGCCATCTGGTATACCACCTACAAAAGCCACACTATCTTTGGACACAGGATTGAGATAGAAAATAATCAAAGCTGGTAAAAATGCTCAAAGTAAGCATTCTCTCCTGGCTTACTATGATCTATATCTTCCCTGATCAAATGAAAGAAAACTACAGCATCATGACAACGTAGGGGATTCTCTGGACACTGGCCAAGATCCATGTCCTTAATTGTTTTGACTGGCTTGGAAACAATGGAACTGTGTCTCCAAAGTGTAAGGCTCTGAGAGCTTGCTTTGGTTTGCCATCCTGTAGAGAGAGTTGTGCAAAGAGGATCTTGACACCATGGGGCCTGGGAGCAGGAAGAGACAAAGGAGAAAGGGAGGAACAAATTAGGAGCATTTAGGGATGGCGATTGCAGATATGGTAGAGAAATGAAGAGGGTAAAGTATGAGAAAAGGGCTTGGATGTTTTTGGAAGTAGCTATTATGCCATGGACATAGAATACAATTCTGTAGAAGCTGGATTGATGAAATTATTAAGTAAAGGAAGGGAAGATGGAGGACTTTAAAATTGAACATAGCAAGTGGAGACTATGAACGTGAAGTTTATTTTTGGCTATTATAAGAGAGGCAGAGATGAAACAGTGGCAGAAAATAATAGGAGAAAAGTTTTAAGATAAGCTTTTTCTTTTTTTTTTTAATGACTTTTAATACAGGGAAGTTCAAACATGTTTGACAATGGGAAGAAGATCTAGAAAAGACCAAAGCAAGAAAAACTGTGGGAGAGAAGTCTTGAATAAGAGGGACAGAGTCAGTTGTTTTAATGACTTACATAGAATATATTATTTTTTCAAAGTGCTTCTTTATCTCACAGGTGTTTCTTATTATAAATACACTTGAATGATGTACAAATTTACAGTTATGTTTCCTCTTTTGAGTAAGCCAAATATTTTTTATGGGACATTTTAACTTTTTTATAATAATAAGAAAAATTTGATTATCTCTTCCTCTCTTCCTTTTCCTTAATACATTCTCCTTTTATAATCGCCTCTCCCTGGCATACTTGACTTTTCAGCACTTGTCCTACTTTTTGCCAGAGGTCATGGAATGTCACCAAGCCTGGACTCTCTTTTGTTTCGACATAGCTCCACCAACTTGTTCTCTCGCCCAGTGTTATTCTGCTTCCCCCAGTTTTTCCACTGTCAAAATTTTACAGCTCACTTCTTTTCTAAATGTATACTTTAGGCAACCACCATCTTCCTGCTCTAGGGTGATATGGAAGTTCCCTGGCCCTCGGGTGCATCTGATACACACTCTGTAGCCTTTCATTATGACAGTCTTCACAGGGGACAGGCCGGCTGTCTCTTGGCAAATCAGTCATTGTTCTTGCCACACTACATCTTAGCTTTGTGTCATGGGAGCTTCATGGACCCTGGTAGCATTTTTTTGTGTGCCAGGTATTCTTTAAGACAGGAAAACTGACTTCTTTCTACAAGTTTCCCATTGAGGAAAAATCCTTCTTAACATCTCCCTGTACCTGCCCATTCTAATGTGCTCCTTTTGTCCTGCATTGAGGCTTGTCTTTTCTTTGGAGGTGAACTCAAGGTATGGCATGTGACATCTCCCCCAAAGAGAATCAGAGTCTAGGACACAATCAGAAGACCCTTCAGATGCTATAGTCTGGGAATCTCTTGCACCTGGAAGTTAGGAAGGCGGATGGTTTATTTTCCGTACTCTAAGTATCTTGTTCAGTATTCTCTTGTGTCTTCTTTTACTTCTCTCCACCGAGCACTTTTACTGGTAAAATTTTTGCTGGGATAGACACAGTTATGAGAAGGCATAGTGACACTAGGGGAAGGCAGTACACTATCTTGCATGCTGGCTTAGATACCCTGGAACCCAAATGGGAAATGCATCTGGGCAGGGGAAGGGTCTCCTGTATTCCCCAGCTCTCCCAAAGAGTTGCCCTATCTCTGCTTGCTGGTAAGACAGCCCCAATGACCGTTCTTAAAGCTTATGCAAAGGCTTAGGCATTGCTCTGTGGTCAATGCTCTCCTCTTCTTCACCACCTTGCAGTCTATCTGGCTCTGCCACATTGCCCACTTGCATAACAAGATTGCACCTCATCTTTATGTTCTGTCTCTGACAACTTGGAATCCTAACTTGCCCAGAACTGAAAGAAAAGGGAAGAAAAAGAGGAAAAAACCTTCTTCATTGAGAATTCATTCCAGCATGGAGCTTGCCTTCAGGTTCCTTCCCACGCGCTGCCTGCAGCTCCTAGCATCCTATCTGCTCAACTCAAATTCTGCGTCCGCCTTGATAAGAGCCAGGGTGTAATCAGCGCAGCCGCAGTTCTCCGGCTCTGATTTCCCCTTGTGGCTTCTGCATTCCTGTTGATAATTAAAGGAAGCTTTCTTGCCATGCTGAAGGCTATATAAAATAAGTTAATAAGTAATAAAGCAGTTGGAGCTGAGCCAGAAACCTGCGGCCGCTGCTGTGGTTCCCAGCCTGTGGTGTAGTGACGAGGGGGGAGGAAGCTTGGCTCCCAGTCAGCCTTTTGAATTGGATAGCTGAGAGGGTGAACTCTGCACTCCACTGAAGAATGTGAGAGCCTTGGCCTTGAATGAGGTGGATCACGGGTCTCCTTTCCTGTCTTCCCAACTCACCTTCTCTCCTTTCAAGCCCCAGATTCTTTCATTTTCCTTGTCAATTCACAGCTGACTCCTATTTTCTTCAGTTTAAAAGAAATGCAGCGTGGATGTGCCTTCTAAGTTGCAGATCTCTCAAGCCTCCATTTCTTCTCCTCCGTTTCCAGGTTGTACCTGGACACCATGTTACTGATCAGTGCCTTGAAAGAGACTGTTTATTTTGTGGTTGCTGAGTGTCTGCTTTTTGAATTCATAGGGTTCTCCAGAGAAGCAGAATTAATAGGGAAGATCTGTCAATCATCTGCCTACCTACCTACCTATCTCTATACCTAGCTAGCTAGATATAGATATGCATATAGTCATCCCTTGTTATCTCTGGAGGATTGGTTCTAAGATGCCTTGTGTCCCCAAATAAGTGAATGTTTAAGTCCCTAAAAATGGGTGTATTTGTGTAAAAGCAACACAATCTTCCTGTATACTTCAAACCTCTTGCAGATTACTTGCAATACACAATGCTAGGTGGCTACCATATAAATAGTTGTTATACTCTATTGTTTAGGTAATAATGACAAGGAAAAGATTCCGTACATGTTCAGACAGATGCAATTTTTTTTTCTCCAGTATATATATTTTAAAGCTGTAGATGGACACTATACCTTTATTTTATTTATTTTTATGTGGTGCTGAGGATCCAACCCAGGGCCTCACTCATGGAGGTTGGGCACTGAGCCACAACCCCAGCCCCTCCAGTAAATTGATCCAAGATTGGTTGAATCCACAGATTCAGGATTTATTAGGGGGGTGGTATTTATTAAGAAAATTGGTTCATGTGATTTTGGAGTTTGAAAGAGACCCCTCCCAGAGCTGGAGAACCAGAGAAGTCAGTAGCCTGGTTTAATCCAAATCCCAAAGCCTTAGAACCAGGGAGGTTGATGGTGAAACTCTTGGTCTGAGACTGAAGGCCCAAGAGCCTGAGGAAGCACAGGCATAAGTCTTGGAGTCTGGAGGCTGGGGACCTAGGGTTCTAATGTCCTAGGTCAGAGAAAAGGGCACCCACCTTTTAAGAGAAAGAGTGCATCTTCTTTCTCTGCATTTTGTGCTCTCTGGGCCCTCCACTGACTGGATGGTGCCCCTGCTCACAAAGGGTGAGGGTGGATCTTCCTCACGTAGACCACTTATTGAATTGCCAGTTTCTTCTAGAACATCCTCACAGATATGCCCAGAAACACTGCCATCACCAGCTGTCTGGGTATCGCTTAACCGAGTTAAGTTGGTACCTAAGATTAGCCATTGTACTTAGGCTCTCTTGAAATGGATATAGGTCATTTTCCTGTTCCCAGAGGCTTTTCAAAAGCCCCCTGTAATGAGGCTCAGATTCCATTACAGCCACGGAAACTTCCGGTGCAGTGTTTGGTCCTGGAGGAGTGGGGTGGTGGTGAGCTTGCTTTGATTAGTCACAGATGCCTTGCTTGAATTCCATCCACCCCTGGCACAAAGAGAGGGAATAGTTGAGGCCACTACTCAGGTTATTTGGGTTAAAAAATAAATAAAATCCGTATCCTTAACTTCTCTGTCAAAGAAGGTGATATTGGGTTGTGAAAGAGCCAAGATGCCTGTTTCAGTGAGTGTCACCCATGCTTACGACACACGTTGGCTTTATCAGTTACCCATGTGGTTCTTTGCACAGAACAGGCGCAGCACTAGACAGGGCTGGCGGGCAGTTCCAGGAGCACCCCACACTGCTAGGGCCACCCTTCTGTGCCCTCGCAGCCCCTACACCCACTGGCACGAACACACAGCATTAACCAAATTACCTCTCACTCCCAACTGCCCCTTCTGATTCTGAGGATTATTCTAATTATCTGCAGCCCGTTCCTGGCCTCCAGCCTTGACTTCCTAAGCTTCCATTTGCATACCTTTCTCTCCATCCATCTCTTGCTATGGACTTCATAGGTACCTTCAAAACCTGACCAGTGACCCCCTTTCCTTCCCGAACACTGAGGTCTCATCTCATAGTTGCTCTGCATAGCCTGTTCTCCCAGAGTTATCTTTGATAGGTTCAGAATTCGTCCTTGATACTCTATCCAAACTTGGCTCCTGACTCCAACTCCTCTTCAAGCCTTTCATGGTGAAAGCTGACTGTAGGGCCAGTGATGAAATAGTTGCCACCACACATCCATTTGCAGACTCATCCTGGGATCCCAAAGGTGTAATTACGATAACTACCACTGGAATTAATCAACCACATTCCAAAACTGAGCTGCCACAACACACGGGGGGTTAAGGATAGGGGCCTTATATTTTTAGCTCTCAAATCTAAGTAGAGGCCTCCACTACTTGACTGCCTTGCAGTCACAAAGGCACCATTCACCGAGGGTGCGATGGAAACGGAGCCTCCTCAGTTGTGTTGTGTGACTTGGATGGAAGCTTCATCCATGTGGATGAACCTTTCCTTCCAAGATGCAACACTAGATTATAGAGGAGTCAGAACACAGTGATATACTTAGTCACTGCATGTGCCCACTTTACTTTTTTTTTTTTAAGAAAGAGAGAGAGAGAGAGAGAGAGAGAGAGAGAGAGACAGACAGACAGACAGACAGACACAACGTCTTTGTTTGTATGTGGTGCTGAGGATCGAACCCGGGCGGCATGCATGCCAGGCGAGCGCGCTACCGCTTGAGCCACATCCCCAGCCCCCCATTTTACTTCTTTCCACATCACCCCAACACACTTAAAATTGCTGTCCCTATTTTTCCCCATTATTGTTCTTAACTCAAATATTCCCTACCAGTCAGGGTCTTTGTTCTGTTTGCATTGGTCAATCCCCTTCCTAACATATACCAAGTCCTGCTTCCCTCTCTGTTGTTCCAGACACATTTCTAGGAAGATTTGCCTTAGTGGATTTCTTTGTGATGGGCATTGGCAAGTTTATGTGGTAGCTACCTTTCCTCAGGTAGCCTTTGGGATTCTTTTCTATTGAAAGTTTGGGAGATCACAGGTTCTTTTCATTGTCATGAAGATCTGAAGTCGAATTAAGCTACAAAGTATATCCTTCCAATGTAGATGTACTGACCTGACCTTGGTGACTACCTTATCTCCACTCATTTATTTGCTGTTCCCTTAAGGAGACTGAATCAGGTTAGCTCCAAGTATATGATTGATCATCAAACATATTAGGTATGCTGTACTTGTTATTTTCTGAGTGATCATTATTAGAATTCAGGAACAAACAAGAGAGCTAGGATCTGATGTTATATCAAGGGAGGCAAACATCTCACAATTAGTTACAAAATAGTTCATTATATTTCCTTTAGAGTACCTTGAGAGACAGGTCTATTAGGCTGTGGGAGCAGATTGTAGGGAAACTAACTGGGCTTGAGAGTCTGAGGAGACGTCTCAGAGCTGGGGTCGAAATTTGAACACAGAGTAAGAATTTGTTAGTTCGCTAGGTGATGTGATGGTGAAGGAATTGGAGAATGCAGATGAGCTAGCATTTACTGTCTCAGGTGGAGCCTAAGGCATGCAGGAAAATGTCGCAGTGAAGGAGCTGAAAGAAGTCTGGAATGACAAACCTATAGAGAGCTTGGGGGAGCATGGCCTACAGGTCAACAGAGGTCAGACCAGGGATAGCTTAGAAATCAGGTCAAAGATACTGCAACAACTCAGCCATGTTAGCAGGCAGAAAGTTTATAGGTGATTATTCTGGAAGGAAATAGGACTGGGCAGAGAAATAAATTGAACTATGATACAGTCTGAGCAAATATGTCTTCTGTCCTACAGGGAAGGCCCCTCAGAGTTGCTGCAAGTTGAGGGGTCACTTCCTCAGTGACCATTTCACCAGTGGCCAAATGCGATCCTCCCTGGGGAAGGTGTGTGATCTTGGCTGAGGCAGCATTCTTCATCTGATGGTCAGTCCTGGAGAGGAATTCGGCTGAGAGGTTTCATGTGGTGTGTCCGAAGCTGCTGTGGGAAGGTGTGCCTCAGTCCTGCAGAGAGGAGCTTCTGACTCCCAGGGCATCCACTAGAGACGTTTGCCTAAGTCTGGTGAGAAATCAGGGCAAGGTTTTCAGCCTGAGAGTAAATATATATATTTGTTTGTTTGTTTTTTTGGAAGAGATTGTTTCTGCTGCTGAGAGTGGATTGGGAAGGTGGCAAGATTGGCTCCAGAGATATCAGTTAGGAAACTGCAGGAGGAACTTGGCAGCAGATCACAATAGGTTGGACCAGGTGGTCACAAAGGAGATAGTTACCCAAGTAACAATAGATCAGATATGAGAAAGAGACCTGGCAGTGAATTGATTGGAATGATGGATTCAACGTAACCGCGAGTTATTGGCTGGAGCTCTGTGAGGACGGTGAGGCCTTTTGCTGAGCTATATAACTGAACAGGAGAATAGCCTTGAGTTCGAGTCAGCCATGCTGAATTTGAGATATTCAAACAGCAAAGCAATAGGCTATGCAATTCTACAGCTCAGGAAAGATGTCTGGAAAGTGGATGTTCATGTTACCACTGTTGCATTCCATCATGAGGTGGCCTAGAAGAGACTGTGGAATACGGAGAGAACTGAAAAAGAAGCACAGAGCAGACCCCATATTTCAAAATGAAGGGAGAGATGAGTTACTACCTAAAACAGAAGACAACTGGAAGGTAAGAGAAACTTAAGACAATGTAACGTCATGGAAAACCAGAGTGACATCGTGATGAAGTATTTCCGATTCTTCTGTAGCAGGTGTGTTTTAAGCACTTTTTATGTTGGAACAAAATGTTAGAGTATAATATGTGGAAATGTGGGTAAAAATGTGCTTTTATATTCCTTTAAATTTATTTTTATTTTTATTTTTTATTTCTTACATACATGACAATAGTGGAATGCATTACAATCATAATTATCCATTCACAGCACAATTTTTCTTAACTCTGTATATAAAGTATGTTCACACCAAATTATGCCATTATACACGAGCTCTTATTATTATTATTTGCATTATGTCATTATACATTTCCTTTTAAGCTAGAACTGCTTCATTCAATCTGTGGTCATGTGTCCTGCCCCCCCATCTGAAGAATTTAACCCTGACACCCCTTTTCTGTAGTAATACACAAAGAAGTACCTGGTGAGGATCTGCTGAGAGCTGACCGTGTCCCAGCCTCTGTTGTGTGCTCCTGGGGACGTGAAGTCCAAGGCCAGGTCTTGGCTCTTAAGAGGTGGAAAGCATAATTGATAGAATAAGACCTCTGACTTCTGTAGGTACACCTGAATTCCAAAACAAAAACTCCTCCTGAACAGCAAAGAAGAACAAAAATTATGGGCTTGGGTGATCAGGAAAGGCCTAGGTGGGGACACTGGAGTCTGAATGTGGCTTTGAAGGTTGGGTAGGGCCTGAATGGTAGGGAAGCTCCTTCTGGTGAAGGGTAGGAATCACACACAAGTTTAGAGAGGACAAAATCATACAGTTAGGGAGCTTGATAATTGAGAAATGCATAAATGGGTTGGCTTTGGAATGCTGCATGAAATAACTATTGTATTCACAATTCCTTAAAATTTTTAATTTTATTTTTAACCGATACACAATTGTGCGGGTTTATGGAATACAATGAGATATTTCAGTACATAGTATAACCAAATTTGGGAAATTAACATTCCCATCACCTCCAATATTTATCATTTCAATATTTATCATTTCTTTGAGTTAGAACATTCAAAAATTCTCTCTTCTAGCTATTTTGTAATACAAAGTTAACTATTGCTAACTAACCCTAACCCTAACCCTAACCCTAACCCTACGCTAGAACTTCTTCTTTCTGTCTAACTGGAAGTTTGAACCTTTAGTCAACCTTTTCAAACTCAGTAACCACCATTATTCTACTCTCCACCTTGATGAGAGCAACTGTTTTAGTTCCCACCCTGGAGTGAGAACATGCAGGGTTTTTGTACCTGGCTTAAATACTCTAAATTCTTATACAGTTTTTGGGGCCTTTGAATATCTTGGTATTCAGTTTTTAATATCTCTTGAAGTTCTGAAATTTTCTGATGAAATATTTTTTATTTGCTTTTCTTTTGAATTTTAATTGGTGTGTTCTTTGCTTTGTGGTTTTAAATCTCAGATTGGCTGACTTTGACAATCAAGCCCGGAGGAGGTTTCCTCTGAAATGCAATCCAGTTAACTCCCACATCAGACTTCATTCTTTTATCCCTACCCCACCCAAAGAGATCATAGCTGTGCTTTGACTAATGAATTAGAGATAACAGGTTTAGTAATGGCTAAGAAGCCAGATGAGTAATTCTTTGAAGCATCTAAAATCTGTGCTTATATATATTTACAATTGATAGACTGCAGAAAGGAGGAAACATGAACATGCATTCAGAGTTGTCCCTTGGTGTGTGTGGGAGACTGGTTTCAGGGTCCCCATGGACATTGAAACACCAAAGTCTCATAGATGCTCAAATCCCTTACCTAAAATGGTGCAATATTTTCTTGTAACCCATGTACATCAATCAACTTGTGCAGTTTAAATCAACTCTAGGTGACTTTTAATACCTAATACAATGTAAGCACTGTGGAAATAGTTGTTACTCCATTGTTTGTGGAACAGTGGCAATGAATGTGTCTGTATGTGTTCAGTACACATGCAATTTTTTCCCCCTCAACTATTTCTGATCCCTGATTGGTTGAATCTGAGGATAGAGAGGACATCTCTGTGTGAGAATAGCACTAGACCTAGGTTGAGAACATTATTTGTAGTATAGTTGATTTTTTTTTTATTAAATGGTTGGCTACTGTGTGGTGCTTTTATAAAGTTATGATACTCTTTATAGATCTGTGATCTTCAAACCTAAACTGCTGGGAGCTTATCTCTTCATGGCTGTCATGACTGTGACTACCCTAAAACTGACCAGCGGGAGAGAACAGCTCTGGTAGGCCTCTCCCACCTCCTTCAGTGTGCAGTGCACAGCCTGTGCCATACACCACGGCTCTGTAAATGGTGTGTCTGATAGAGGTGTTGGGGTTGTGGTGTTTTGTTAGAAACATGCTGCTTCTCCATAGCCTTGGGATCCGTGCCTACTCTAATATCTAACAGATAGTTTGACTGAATAAAGAGTTTCAGGTTGGAATTGATTTTTCTTTTTTTTAAAATTAATTAATTTGTTTTAATTAGGTATATATGACAGCATAATGTATTTTGATTCATGGTACACAATTGCAGCACAATTTAACATTTCTGTGGTTGTACACGAGTAGCATTGCACCATATGTGCAGTTATATATGTACCTAGAGTAATGATGTCCATCTCATTCCACCTTTCCTGCCCCCCTGTACTTTACCTACCCTCCCTCCCTTTTGCCCAATAAAAGTTACTCCATTTTCTCCATGCATTCCCCATCCCCATTATGGATCAGTATCCACTTATCAGAGAGAACATTTGACATTTGGTTTTTTGGGATTGGCTTACTTCGATTATCATGATATTCTCCAACTCCATCCATTTACCTGCGAATTCCATAATTTTATTCTCTTTTATTAATGCTGAGTAATATTCCATTGTGTATCTGTACCACAGTTTCTTTATCCATTCATCTATTGAAGGGCATCTAGGTTGCTTCCACAATTAGCTATTGTGAATCAAGCTGCTATGAGCATGATTTTTCTCCAAGATGTGGAAGGCCATGTCCCCTTTTTTTCTATTATGTAGCATTGCTGCTTAAAAGGCTATTATATCTTGACTTCTGACTCTGTGTATGAGCACTGTTTAGTCTCTGGATAGTTTTAAGACCTTCCTCTTTGACGCCAATGCTATGAAAGTCTCTAGATACTCAGTTATCCTCTGCTGTGCTGTTTTGTTTTGGTGGAGGACATTGCGCAGTAGCCTGGGAGGTACATTTCTTGACACAATACATGTGTGCAAATTCATTTTAGTCTCTTATTGGATATTTTTTCTGGATATAGAATTCTAGGTAATCTTGGAATTTTGAAAGAATCGATTGATCGCCTATCATTTACAGACTTGCTGCTAACAAGGCCACGGTCATCATGATTTCTCTTCCTTAATGTGACTCGTGTGTTCTTTTAGAAAGTGTTTGGTTCTCCTTTTTATCCTGGAGATTCTGACATTTTATAGTAATATGCCAATATATGAATCTTTTTTTTAACTATTTATTACGTTGGACTCTTGGTAGACTATTTCAATCTAGAAACTCATGACTTGTAACTTGGGAAAATTTTGTATTATTAATATATTAGTTAATTCTCTTTCTTGGTATTAAATTATTTGGATATTCAATATGCTAATCTAATTCTGAAAATTTTACATTTTTTAAGCTTCTGTTATTTTATATTTCCTCATATATTTTTTACTCTTTAAGATATTTTATCTCCTTTTCCAGCTTCCTTACATGGAGTTCTTTATTTTACTCTTGTATTTTTAGTTTCCAAGAATTTTTCTTGTTCTTGGAATGTTCTTTTTAAAAAATAGTATCATGTTCCATTTCATGGACTCAATATCTTTCCTTATCTCTTTGAGGACACTGATAGTGTTTTTTTTTTCCTTCTGGAACATTTTCTCCTTTATTATAAATATTAACTCATATTAATTGTACAAGTTAATGGTTTTCACCAGGACATTTCTGGACATACCTCCTTTGTGCTTCAATAATAGGCACCCATCCTTCTCCCCTCTCTTGACAGGTCTCTTTCCCCTTCCCTAATAGTCCCTCTTGTACTTTCAGGTCACTTTCTTTTCCTCCTTCCACCCTCTCTTCCTCCCTCCCTCCCTTCCTGTTTCCACACATGAGAGTTGCAGGACCTGCCTCGCTGTCCTTTGTTTATTTCCCTTAGCATCATGACCTCCAGTTCCATCCATTTTCCTGAAATGACAAGGTTTCATTCTTGAAAGGTCTATTTTTTTTTAACTTCTTTTGCTTATTTGTTTTGGTTTCCATCCTTCTGTTTTCAGGCTTCCCTCCAATATCTGATGATCCATGGCAGTAATTAATATTTGAGAGAGAAGTTATGAAAGGTGGCCTCTGCCTCAGGCTTCTCCACCAGCTAGTTCACTGATGAGTGACTGGGCTAGGCTGTTTCACTGGGCGGCTCAGTTTAGCCAGAAGGTGGTCCTGTAATCTCCTTCTGCTGTTTTTATTCTAGAAGTCAATTCAAGGATGCAGCTGTGAGTCTCACTGTTCAGGATATAAACCTTTCCACAGTCCCTGTGCAGGACCTCAGGGTCCCCAGCTGTGCAATGTCTCTTTGAGACATCCTTCCAAATTGTCTAGGAAACATCTAGTCTTTTCCTGGGCAGGCGGACAGGACAGAGAATGATATTTCCCTGTTATTTTATTTTAGTCTTTGTAGACATAGGAAACCTCTTGGCCTTGCTTTTAATGGAGCCTTAGAAAGGAATTGAAATCCAAACTTCATTTTTAATCTTCCATATTTAACCTGCACCAAGTGCTCCTCCTCAGAGCCCACTGAGCTCAGGCCCTCCAGACTTCCACATCTCTGCAGCCACAGTGAACTCAACCAAAAGCTGAGGATCCAGGAAATTCTCTCCACCATCTGCAGCCTGCCTCCAGGTGTGGAGGTTTCTAATCCTTACGGTCATCTCTGGTGGCCCTTTTCAGGGTCACCAAAAGGGCACCTCACCAGGGTTCTGTTTGGATTCCAGAGCAAACAAAATCTGCAGTCTCTTGGCCCGGCCACACGCTGTGACTTCACTCAGCCTGTGGTCTCCTGGAAGACTCTGCTGCCACCAAGGAGACCCTGAGGACCGCCAGCCCGACCTTGCAGCCCAGGCCTGTGGCCCATCACCTGCAAGCAGCCTCCCTAGCCTCTTGTCTTCCCATTTCCTTCCCTTCTTACCTCTGGATTTTGTCCAAGTCACTCTTCCTGCCACTGTCCCTTGCTCACCACCTCTGTTGGAAATACCACTATATCATCAATATGTATTTTTTCATCTTTAGTCTCTTCACAGAATTCTGACACCTTCCCTTCACTTAAGCTGCCCACATTTTCAAACTCATGAGTTCTTTTTTTATGCTCCCCCACCTTTTTTTTTAATTTGGAAAGCAGATTTTTTTTTCTTTTTGATATTTTTGCTTGGTGTGTAATAAAAAATGCTTTCAAGCAAAATATTTTGGTTATGTCAGCATACTACCAAAGTTCATATTAAAAATTTCATTAACATACAACCTTTGTATTTGATTCACAAATTGAGAAAGAGAAAAGTTGAAGTTTGCATCTGTAATAAATTTATCATTAATACATATGCATATTTTAGCTTTAATAAATATACGTCTATGTATTTTAATTTCTTCCCCTTTAAAAATGAAGCATACTCTTGTTTACAATATTTTAATACATAATGTTAAGCAAAAGTTGTGAACTAATGGACAAATTAAAACACACATGTTTTAGAAACTATTTGAAATTTAACTAAATATTATTCCATCCAAAAACCACTTACGGTCTGATGTTGGGGATTCCTTCCCTTTCTATCTTATCGGAACCCTGGCTCTTCTGAGGATGCTGTCTGCTTCAGTTGTCTTGAGAAGTTACCTGCTCATCTCACAGGGCATGAGGATGCCATCAGCCATCGTCCCTTCCTTTGACAACCTGACCTTTCTAACTGCCTTAACCTTCCAGGTATTCTTCTTTCCTGGCTGAGGACACTGTCCCCTGGATCACAGACCACTTCCATTTTTCGCAGGACCTGTGCTGTGATGAGTGGCTTGTCCTTGAGTGCGAGGGGAGAGGGGTGTCCCATAAGTGGCCTATGCTAGCTTGGACAAGCTCAGCTGAGCATCACCTCGGAAGCCCTTCTGTGCTTCAGCCCTTGCTCTGCACTCACTGCCTGGGGTTTGGGCTGCACTTCAACCTCAGATTTTTCTTTCCTTTCCTTTTTCCCTGTCTGCAAGCCTCCTTTAAGGCTTGACTTCTTCCCCAATTAGCCTAGACTGCATTTCTCCCCCACCCTCAACATTTTATTAGTAATAAGAGAAGATGACATTTATTAAGTTCACTCTGGGCATTAGGAATGTTACTAACCATTTTTCATGGATAGTCATATTTCATTCTTTAAAAAAGCTCCATAGTTAGATGTTGTTATTATACAATTGAAGAAATTCTGACCAAAAAGGATCGGTTGGATTCCTTGCCTCCAGTGGTGCAGCTGGAACAGTTGCACTGAGTTTCTCTAGAAGCTCTCCTCGGTGAAGTCATGGCGCTAATGCCCCCATCCCTCATCTTGCAATTGCCCCCGAAGGATTGCAGTTACCCTCTTTGATGATTGCATTTGCCTCTTAGATGGTTCTTGTTATCCACTTTTCTAATCTCATATTGGGGATTCTGAGAGCTGCTAGAGAAAGTTGCCCCCCCCACTAGATGCATGGTGCCCCTATGGAATCATCTTCTTCAAAACCACCTGGGCTCTTCCATGAAGTCAGTTTACATGGGTCACATTAAAAAATTCTTTCTCTTGCTGCAGGGACTATTCTAAACTTTCTGCACAATCTTTAGGTCCTCTACTTCTTTGATTCCCAACTCGTCAGTCAGGATTATTAGATGTAAACTGTCTTACTGTCCTCCTACACACTGATAGATGGGCTTTATCTGCAACTCCTTTAGTCTCTTTCTCTTCAGCCAAAGGTAGTGATGCTTCTGTCCAGACTAATCCTTCTGTCTGGGCTCTGTACCATGCATTCTCCCATCTAGTCCTAGGGAAGGATTCTATCACCTATTTCTTGCTCTTTCTTCTGTACTTTCTGTCTCCTCCTCTCCACTGGCCCCTTTCTCTCATTCTGGTCTATATTCTCCACTAGGAGACTTGAGTTATGTATAGGCCAAGATCCACCAGGAAGCAGATGGTATGCTCAGGATAATTTGAAAAGAGCTTAATAAAGAAAATTTTTGCACAGCTCTGAGCAGGGTGTAGGGAAACTAATAGCACAGTAGACATGCAGGGCTGAGGGGCAGGAGGTTGGGAGTGGCTACTGAAACTCAGCAAAAGAGTTATGTGGGTAAGATCAGCTCAAGAGGATTCATTAAGGGATGGAGCTAGTCTAAGTTGACTCTGTAGGAAGGCCGCTAAGAAATAAATCCTACAGCTTTCTTCTCTCTATGATTCCTGCCAGAACTTCCTCATGGACCAAATAGAACTAGAAGCCAGAGGACAAAAGAATCCTTGATATTATTATGGTCCACAGAGTCAGCCTCCTAGGGTGAACTGGGACTCAAAGTGGGTGGATCCACAGGGACAGACAGACGACATCAACATTATGTGGAATAATTATTTTCCTGGAATGTCTTCACTCTAATTTTCATAGAAATGTGAATTTTAAAGAAAAATGCCTTCTTGAAATGATTGTCATTATTTTATATATATTTGGATGATTACATTTCATTGAGAGAAGGTCCTGATTTCTACAATTCATTGTTAAGTGACCATTTTCTATATGACTTGAATACCGTAGGTGACAAAAAGTGATTAATTGAACTTGTTTTAGCTTCTGTTAACTTACAAAGGCTCTATTCCATAAAGAAACAAAAGAAAAGAAAGAAAGAAAAAAATATTCAGGACCCTTTCCTACACACCATTATTACAAAGTAAAAAGGAAAGCAAAGCAGAACACGGTCCGATGTCACTGTGGAGAAAGATCAATTTGAAAAGTAAGGAAGTGGTTTCCTACCATGTTTGGCTTTGGCTGCACCACGGTCCATGATGGCCTGACTGTATGTGTCCAGGGCAGAACCAGAGGAAGCTTCTCTCTGAGTTTGCTGACCTTGCACCTGCACAAACGCCCTTTGAAAAGGTCAGGGTGCCCTTGCATTGAGAGCCGGCCTCATTGCCCTTTCAGCAGAGCTTCCTCTTGCTCCCCTCTGTTGATCCAGCAAGTATCTTTGCTAAAATATTCCTGAAACAGAGCTATCTGAGGCTTCCCTGAAGGTCCAGTGGAAAGGGGAGCTAGTGGGTGCTGGCTTTCTGGCGATGCTGAGTGTCCTGTTTGCTCTGAAGCCCTGACTCCCGGTGTCTGTCTTGAGTCTGTTGAGGTGTACACAGCTGTCTCATGTTCAGGAAGGGCACATCATCACCAATTATTTTGCCCTCATTATGTCCTGAAATGGTGAAAATTTGCCACATGGATCCAAAAATCAACCATGGAGATATATTGATGATTGGTCTGGGGAGAGGGAGATGAGCACATCTTCGTTTTATCATGGAGTTAGACAAATTTTTCGGAGAATTCCATTGTTTCTAAGAAAATTTGAAACATTCTTCTTCATTTTCAGCCTCTATCCCTTCTTTATAATTACACTGGGAAATGTCTCCTGCCATTGGGCATGAAATAGGACAGGTATATTTCTGGTCACCATCCTTTGATACCTAGCCATCTGTTCTGGTCTATAGGCAGGGTGGACTGGACGGTTATTCCATAGCTAAGTGGACTTCAAATGGCAAGGCAATTCCTACAGAAACTTCTCACTACTCTAAGAAGTGATACCACCTTCTGAGTATGCCACCAGATGAACAGAGGGGCTGCAGCCAGATTAAACGCACACTGGTTAGGGGATTGGAAAAGGCAAGGATGTACTTCTCAACAGTCTTCCTCATATAATTAAAAATTTAACATTGCACATGCACAGAATTTTAAAAAGACTGGTTTCAAATGAGGCTTTTATTCCATCTCATCACTTTAGAGTCATCTTCTCTATGTTCATCCTCTCCATGAATGTTTCCCAAGGACCTTTGAAGTAGAGTTTTGCTTTAGATTTTGGTTTACAACAGGGAACAACAGGCAAAGCACCTGAATTCAAGGACTTATATTTGAGTGGGGCAGACGTGCTTGCAGCAGAGAACCCAGCAGCAATAAGGCCTGTGAAGAAAATATAAAGCCTATGAGGGGAAGCAGATGACATTTCAACCAGGGTAGTGACAGAAGACCTCTCTGAGGAGGAACCTTGAGTGGAGCCCTGAATGGTGTGAGGCAGTTGACCAAGAATCTAAGTGAAGAAAGAGTAGGGCACCAGTTAAACTCTACAATCTGTGCACCAATGCATGTAGAGGGCTTCACAGTTAAGGTAAGTGACACACCACACACAACACACACACACACACACACACAGCTATATTATATATGATCTCTCTCAAAAATATATTGATCTATTCTGTTGAATTTCTTCTACCTGTTTTGAATGACTATATGATGACCTAGACAGCCATTCAACCCAGATCGTGGTGCAATTATATTTGTAGAACTTTTTGATTCACATTCCAGAAGGCTCAAGATGGTAAGAAGCAGGGGCCAGAGACTAAACTTCTTCACCCATCAAGAAATAGGAGACCATTATTTCCTGGGTCTGAGTGGCTACAATGGTCAAGTTTGAGTGGCTATGTGGTCAAGTGCCATGGGATACCTGGGCTTTCCTGGAAGCAGAAAGTGTGCTGGGCTTGCTACTCAGACCTGGCCTTGTTGGCCCTTTGTGTCGGCTCAGAGAGAAGCACACAGTGATAGAGTGGGGGAGGTGCCCTATATCTCCAGGGACCTGTTTGACTGGAATGGAGGCTTTGAAGAGAAGAAGAAAGAGAGAGAATATTAGGAATGCAAGTTAAATGGTGGAGGCTCTTAAACTCAGTGCTTCAAGCAAGTGTTTATAGATGAGTAAGCATTAGTTACCTCATCTCTAAAATGGGGATAATAATATGTATCTCAGAGGGTGAGAATGAGATGACATTATACATATAAAATGTTGAGCATTACGTTGGACACATATTAAGTGCTTAATAAGGAATAACGGCTACTATGAAAATGAAAGTGGTGTTTAAGTATGACTAATGTGGCAACAGCAGTGCGCTGGAGCGGGGACATAGTGGGAGAGGGATCCCAGTTACAAGGTTGTTGGACTGTCCTCTGGAACACAGAGAGCAATGATAAGGCCGGGAAAGAGGGGGCCCACGAGAAATCATGAAGATCCTCTGGGAGTATGCTGCAAAGGAGACGGAGGGCATCTGGTTTGCGCCTAGGTGTGGGAGAGAGTAAAGGGCTTCAGAGCAGGCAGTGGTGCTGACTAGGAGGGTCACGTGGGAGGATGCAGAGGAGGAGTGGGCTGTGAGTGAGAAGAGGAGTTACAAGGGAGGAAGGAGGTGAGGAGGGTCAAACTAAGGCTGAGAGGTGAAACAGAAAGTGCAGAGGAGATTCATCCTGCAGCAAGGCCTGATCACCAGACAGGGGACAGTACCAAGGGTGAGCTGCTTTGACAGAGGTACAGACTTCAGTTGAGTCCAGGAAATAAGCCCTCTTCCTGCCTTTTCCCTATCTCCCTTCCTGCCTTCTCCCGTCTCCCTTCCTTCCTTCCTCCTTCCCTCCCTCCCTCCCTCCCTCCCTCCCTCCTTCCTTCCTTCCTTCCTTCCTTCCTTCCTTCCTTCCTTCCTTCCTTCCTTCCTTCCTTCCTAGTGAGCCAAGTCCTGGAATTGAAACCAGACATATAAAGTGGAATAAAGAAGACCGATGCTGTCAAGATGTTCACTCTTAAGAGTGAGTTAGAAACAAATACTGGGGGCAAACGTGAGAAGGGGGTAATGATGTGATGAGTTATTTTAGATTGGGAGAACATTAATCAGGTATTGTTTTTCTTCTTGAGGATTCAGGAACTAGTAGGCAAAGAAATATCTGAGCATTAATTTTTTTGTTCTTTTTATGATATGAGTGTATTTTGTTGCAGCCCTCCTTCCTCAGGC
Organism: Ictidomys tridecemlineatus; assembly: GCF_052094955.1. NCBI lineage: Eukaryota > Metazoa > Chordata > Mammalia > Rodentia > Sciuridae > Ictidomys > Ictidomys tridecemlineatus. The sequence continues at coordinate 11,740,167 of NC_135490.1, read as the reverse complement.
AAGAAGTATATGACCTTGGATTGATTTTGATTTCAAGAATGTTGAGTTGACTGAAATGATCCATCCCATAATTAGGACAGGTTACCGAGTTTTATACTCTATTTTTTTCTCTAAGCTAAATGGCCCTGACTCATTCCTTCTCTGATCATCACCAATTAAGTCCCTGGTTCTCAGAGTGAGGTTCTTGTACAGCGCTGTCTCCTGGTAGTTGTTAGGGAGTTAGTTCTTGGACCCATCCCTAACCTACTGATCAGGTTATCTGGGCTCAGGGCCTCTCAATCTGTTTCACAGGTGGTCCAAGAGATTCTGAGGCAGTCTAAGCCTAAAACTGCTGCTAAGTTGCCTAGCCTGGAGCCCTGCACTGAGTGGGTCCTCCGTGAACATTTGCTGAATCAAATTAGTAACATCTGAGGCTTTTCCCTCTGATCTTCCCCAAGAAGCAGAGGCAGACACATGGACTGAAGCTCTGTCTCAAGTTCTCTAAGAAGTCTGGAGAAGCACAGATTTCTTGCCTTTCCTTATTTTTAAATTTTAGTTATACATAATAACGGGGTTCATTTTGACACATTCATAAATGCATCCAACATGGTCTTCTCCATTTCAGTTCCCAGTATTTTTTCTTTCCCTCCTCCCCTCCCCTCCTTGATCCTCTTTCTCTATTGGTCTTCCTACTATTTATTCATTTTTAGTTGGTGTATTATTGTTACATACACAATTGGAGGGACTTGTCATGTGTTGGTACATGCACATAGCATAATGTGGTCAGCTTCACTCCCCATTTCTTCTCCTTCCTTCTCCCCACCCCACCCCCACCCCCATCCCTGATTGGCTACTCTTCTGATATTCCTTCTATTTTTGTGAGATTCCTCTTTCTTAATTCCATTTTTCCCCTCAAGCTTTTGCATATAAGAGAAAGCATTTGATTTCCCTTTGTAACTTTTCTCCAGCAGTTGTCCTTAACTTGCTATTATATGTGTGAGGCCGAGGTCAAAGTCTGGGGACAGCTGCGTCCTGTTCTGACCACACTAGAGGGACTGCCTACCGTGAGAGTCAGGGAGGGGAATGTTCAGTGACTCCTTCAGTATTTGTTTTTTGTTATGGAATTGGAGAAAGAGAATCCTTGTTTCTTTTTCCCCGCCTCTTGCCTGGCCACATTATAATATTTGATCTTGCTCATTCATGTTGTCTTCTTGGGAATTCCTGTCTCTTAGTTTCACCCTCACCTCGGCTCTCTGTTCTCTGTGTGCTTCCTTTCCTGTCCCACACTCTACTCTCTCACCCTTTCTCTGTCCTCTCTGCCTTGGTGATTTCCAACACTTCCATGAGTCCAACTTGTATTTCTAAGGGAATTTCTCCCAAACTTACCTGTTATACACAGACCATCATCAGAACACCAAATCTCTATTGCTAAGTGTCCTCTGGAATCTCCATGTGGACATCCTGCTGCTATCTTAAACTTGACCTACCCAAAGCACTCTCCTTTCCCACCTTCCTACTTCCTCCTATTATCCCATTTCCACTGAGGGCTCCATTATCTTTCTGAAATGCCAGAATCATTTCTCCTGGGCAAGATCTGGGGGACATGGGGTGAAGGGATGATAGAGTACTGAAATTGGCTGTCTGTCCACTGTGTCCTCTCTGTTGGTCCACCCTGCTTCTGGATCACCCCTGAACCACTTCTCAGTAGCTTCCTGACTGTTTTTCTCTCCGTGTGAGGGACAAGGAGACTGCAAGAGATTGCCCTTAGCTTTTACTTTCTCATTTAACAAAATCCCCAAATCATTATTAAATATGTGGGGGAAAATCATCTTTCTCTGCGGTTGTATAATAAAGCTCTGTGGCAGCTTGCTCAGCGTGGGCTGGAGAGCATAAACAAATGGAGGTCATTTTGCCTTCTGGGGGGTTATTTTTAATATCCAAGATTTTTCGATGCCTGCTCATTACCCTTGTTCTTGCTTCAGAGCTCCTCATAGCTAAATCCATGGTTGGCTTCCACAAAACATGAATCTCACAAAAGAATGCCTAATTTATTCATAGGAGATACCTTCAGATCTTCAATCACAACACAAGTACTAATATTTTAGAAACATTCTGACGTGTGTCACTATCTGGCTTTGGAAATCACAAGGGAACAGCACATCTGATTTCTGCAAGGAGAGAGGAGAGCCGATAATGCCAGGACTTACTGACATTCAAGAGTGATCTTTTAGAAGGAGCAAAGGAAAGAAGGGAGAGGAATCGATTTTCTTATAAGTTTTTTATACTCATTGTTCAGTAGATTTTGACAACTCTTATGTAACAGATGAGGAGACTGGGATTTAGAGAGGCTTCATACCTTAGTCAAGGTCATATTTCTGCAAGAACTAGAGATTCTGACTTGAGTTTCTTTAACCCCAAAGCTAGTTTTCTCTATTACACCAGCACTTCCCCAAATGACTGTTGGAGCCCCTGTTCTTTGGAACGAAGCTGATACTCTGTGTGAAAGGTCAAGGGAGGCAGAATGTTCTAACCCAACTCTTTAAAAGTCGACACTTCTCCCTGTTCTCTTCCCTGGCAACCATTGATCTCTGCTCTGCTTTTACATTTTCCAGTTGTCATATAAAAAGAAAAATGCAGTTTGTAGCCTTTTGGCTTCTTCTTCTTCTTCTTCTTTTTTTTAGCTGAACAAAATACATTTGAGATTCATCATGTTGTACATATTGATAGTTTGTTCCTTTCTTGCTGAAGTATATTCTGTTGCATGGGGGTATTATAGTTGGTTTATCAGTTTGGTGGCTGAAGGATATCTAGGTTGTTTCTTGTTTGGGGTCATCACACATAAAACTGCTATAAATAATCTTATACAGGCTTTGGGAGCAAGCACATATTGTCATTTTTTTTTTTTAGGTGGTATGGGCACAAGGGCTTGGAAGTGGGTGCAAGTTCCTTTATATCTTCTCCCCGGGTGTTCTATGTTCTCCTGTCTTTGCATTGACAACTTTGTTGAATTCTTTGTGAAGAGTTGTATCTGCCCCAGGTAAGTAGGACTAAGATTCTGACTCTTCTTGAAGCATCTGTTTCCTCCTTAGATTGCTGGTTACCCTAATGGGTTCATGAAAAATTACAAATTTGTTCTTTGTTGGGTTTTGCTGTTGTTGTAGGGGTGAAAACAAAGCCTTTTAAAGTTCCATGTCTCAAGCTGAAACCATCCCAAGCTGCAATTCTCTTTGCTCATTGAAACAAAACAAAATAACAACAACAAAAAAAACAAATACAAGCAACTATAAGCAATGATTTTGAATAAGTCCAAATGATTCCCCAAACCAGTGCAGTTTACTTTCAATATCATTGACAGATGTGTTTCTCCATATGTAAGACATTCTTTGAACGTAATTTTCTTGTCTCTAAACATGGAAGCTTAATCTCCATGGACTCCAGGTTTTTATTTGTTTCTAATATTGTCTGCATGCATGACCTTCAAAAAGAAGCTTCACATCTCCCAGCAATCGGGTTCTCTAATGATTTCATCCCAAAATAAGATTCCTTAGAGCTAACTTTAGTCACATATCACTCTTGTTTCATATGTGCCTGAACCCTGCATGTGTATGTGTGTGTGTGGGGGGGTGATCCGTGTACAGGAGCTAGCGTTTTTGTGTCTACTCTTCATTCATGAAAAGAATGTAATTTTGGCAACCATATCATTTGGCTACATTCTACAACAATCGTTTATTGTTGCTTTCATTATTTACCAACTCCTGATCACTTCACCTTTCTAGGCCACAAGGAGACCAGCCTACTGTAAATAGCACATTTGCAGTCATATAAACCATGCTACACTCTAGCCTCTGAGAATTACAGGGAGTAAGTCACCCAAAGGTGCCTGTACAAATACACACTTTCCAGACTGAACTCAGCTCTCAGCCCTCTTTTTAGAATTCTTTTATGTACGCCTAACCTCCTCATCCTCCCATTAAATTCAGAAGCCATTCCCAAATGTTAGTTCCCTCTTTAGGATTTTCAGATAGCTGACCAACTGCTGTTGTAGCTGATGCCTCACTGCCCACTGAATAGAGAGTGATAGCCATCCAGTGGCAGTTTTGTAATTCTTTTCCAGGCCACTCAGTGTCCCTATGCCACAGCTGTCTTAACCTCCTCTTTTTTGATTTATCAAAGACTTCTTTCTCAATCAAAAATTAATCCTTTTCTCAAAACCAAGTAATCTGAATACAAAATGTAGAATCAGTTGTCAATTTTGACAAAGAAAACCTATTAAGATTTTGATTAAAAATGATCACATATATAGACTCATTAATTATTAAATTAATCATTATTGGCATTCCTTGGGAATATTTACTGTATGCTGATTAATTATTTTCTGATATTAACACAGGGACCCAGCTTTTTTCATTATTATTTGCATTCTTTTCCTTTTGTTTACTTATAATTTATCCATGTTTCTATATTTAAAGTGAATTTTTCTATAGACAATAGACAAGGCTTGCTTTTTTTGGGGGGGGGGTGTACAGTGGATTGAACTCAGGGGCAATTGACCACTGTGTCACATCCCCAGCCCTATTTTGTATTTTATTTAGAGACAAGATCTCACTGGGTTGCTTAGTGAGACTTTTGCTGAGGCTGGCTTTGAACTCTCAATCCTCCCAAGCAGCTGGGATTATAGGCATGTGCCACCATGTCGGGCTAGGGCTTGCTTTTTAAAAGACTGAAATTTAAATTAGATATTTTAATATATCCACTCTTTACTATATGATGAATATTTATAGCAATACAATTATTAATATAGTTTGGTTTATATTTACTGTCTTATTATTTGTTTTCTTTTCATTCCATCTGTTTTTTGTTCCATTTTCTTGTTTTCTTTCCTTTTGGATTAACTTAACATTGTACATAATTTCACTGTGTCTTCAGTATTGGTTTTTTTGAAATGCCTTATGTAATTTTTGAGTACTTTCTGGTGTTTACAATATGAATAATTAACTTATCATAATCTAATTCATGACCTTGCCACATATGTGTCCATTTCTTCCACTCTTTCCTTTGACTTGTACAAAATTTTAATTGAGTCTGATTACGTGGTTCAAGGTCATTTCTATTGCGGCCTTTGGAAAACCATAGGCCCATGAAACCAGGGATGCTAAAACATAGACCCAGGCCTGAGATGTTTACTTGAAACTGTGGAACACCTTTTTTTTTCTCTCTTTTTTTATTCTATATAACATTTTATTTATTTATTTATTTATTATTATTTTTTAATTAAATGAGGCATAATTATAGTAGGGCAAGGAAATACGTACAGCAAGGTATCCAATGATCAGAACAAATACTAAGTACAAAGTGATTCAAGGAAAGATCAACATTGCTTAAAGTGGTGAAAAGAGCTTCATCAAAGGAATAGAACTCAAGAGAAGGTTTTCCAAAGGATGTTACTAATTGGACAGGGATGAACAAGATGGCAACACTGGGATGTGGAAGACTGGGTCAGATGAAAATAAACTTGATGGAATGAGATGTTCAGGCTGCCAACAGTGGATTATAAACTTGAAGAAGTTGATATAACAGTTTTTTTTAATTAAGCACAATATTTCTTGCAGCACACTCTATCCTATTTTACAGATCTTGCTTTTATAGCTTTGTCCCCTTGCATGGTAATGCTGTTCCATCTTGTTCTTTTGAGATGATGGCGATTTGTTACCCAGCTTTCCAAAAGCAGTGCCACCTTCATAAACTTTGTGTCTAATAAATGTGTTTGTTAATGAATTACCAAAGTGGAGAAGGCAGAGCTGGGAGGCAGAAAATTTAATAAGGAATGGAGAAAGGAATAATGAATCTTGTAGTGAATCACACTTTGGTCTTGAGAAAACTTTACTTGGAAAGGAGGAATAAGTATTTCTTGGTTGCTTTCTCCCTTCTCCAAATCCCTCTTTCTCCACCACATAGTAGTTAGACTTACTTCTCTTCTAAATACATCTCTAATTTATCTCTCAGGTCACAACCTGTGCTCCTTCTTAAACCTTAATAATTAGTGACCCACTCAGTGAGCTCATTCCATAGTTGTGGGCACCTGGAGGGGGGGTGGTCTCTCCTCTTTGCTGGGATCATTTGAGTGGCTGTGCAAGGACTCCACTCCTTCACTATTTCATGATCTTTCCTGAGGGGACAATTGATAAAAAGGATATGGATAGCCAATCAAGCACCTTGTACTGAACAATAATTCACTTTCCAAACATAATTTCAGTACCTACAGTGCCTGTATTTGCAAACTTATCGTTGACAGGTTCACAAACATCTTTCTGACAGTCTTAATGTTTTATTTATTTATTTATTTTACTTCCAGTTAAACATCCTCTCCATGGTCTGGAGCTGCTGTAGTACTTGGTGATGTCTCTAGTGAGCATTGATTTTGTACAATGAATGTTTTTCTAAGTGCTGTTTAACACCATTTTCAATGTGAGATCATGCATAATAATGACCAATGGACAATTCTATAACTTAGTGTTCTTAAAATTGATGCCATATGGTAAATATAGCTGGAATTTTTTCCTGGGGTCAGGGGATGTGATGGTGCATGATGGTGCAGAAGGCTAACTTAATTTAAACTTAGTCACACAGAAGCATCTCTATACTACAGAACTGCCAATAGTATCTGCTCTTATTCCATAACATTTACCAGTGTTATGAAGCATCAAAAAACCTGTTGCAATTGCTGGCTTTGCCACTCTAGTTAACTATTCTATATTTCAAATCAGATTCATTTTCTGGGTTTCCAAACTTCTCGGGTTTCCATCTTATCTTGCTATGACCCTATCAAATTAGTATTTACTTCTGGTTGTTCCCCTTAATCCTTGAGGTGGGGTGGCAAGCTTGCCTTTATTACAGCAACAAGGAGATGAGTAAGATCTAGTTTTAGCCAATCATAGCTACTTTCATTGCCCTTCACAGTGAATGGTTTAAGCACTGACATGGCATACAGCATTGGATAATGAGACACGAAAGGGAGTCTGTTGAATGATTCTTGGAATGCTTCTCCTCACTGGTAAATATTCATGCTAAAGGAGTTACTTCTCTTTTCTGCTACCCTTTAATGTTTTTTTTTTTTTTTTTTGGTAACTCCTTCAATAGATGAAACTTCAGAAGCCATCTTGCAATGATGAGAAACAAGCCTAAGGATGAAAGAAAACAGACTGAGGATGTCATGCTGACAATGGGAAAAAAGTCCTGAATCCCTCATGATGATTTTAAGCTACTGAGTTAATAAATTCCTCAGTTCAACTGTAATACTCATGAGATAATAATAACACCAGGTATGCAATTAGGTGGTGTTTATAATCTGCCAAACTTTGAGAGTGGTCAGTTCATTTTTTTTTTCCTTTTTCTCCCTCTTATTATAACAGCAGCATTTGTCAGAGATTGCAAAAGACAATAGAAATGAGAGGAAGAAGCTCATCAAGGCAGGGATGGTGGGAAAGCATTTTGCAACTGTTAGGATATGAATGTTAGCAACCGTTTTTGTGTGCATCGGGCTGATTTTCAGTTCATGCATTGCCATTAGAAGTGATCCAATTATTCTAGTCTTTATTATTTTCTTGGGAATAGACATATCTAGTAGAGCAATATGATGATAAAGTTTTCTCCTGACCACAAAATCTTTCACAAAGTCCGTTAGACTGGACACGTGAACTCAGTCTTATCTTCTTCAGAGTAAGTTCTTGCCAGAGACACAGCTGAAGAGTTGGTTTATACAGACATTTGTGACAGAGACCCCACATCTAGACTTGAGTTACTTTAGAGAAACAGACAAAAATGACATAATAAAGCTCAATGATACACAGAAATTAATAAATGGACTTGCTAAAAGCTTCAATAATGCCAGGAGGTGACAAATGTGAAATAAATAACAATAGCTAAATAATTAAGGCCATCAGCAGATATGTGATTTTGTTTCTGCATGCAGTTCTAGCCAGTCTTCTTGTTCTCCCTTAGTGCTGTCTTCAGGATCTGAGAAAAGTTAGAGAAAGGATCCTAGGTCTGTATCTTCCTCTTTAGAGTCATGTCTGTCTTGTTCCTCATACTGTCCAATGCTGGAATTTGCTCACAATTTGGAAAATAATCTGATAGAAATGTAAGGTAGTCATAAAACCTGGATTCCAGATTCACAGCCACCATAGACTGGCTGTGTAACAATTGTCATATTAGGTAAATGTGTTTAATCCTTTTCAAAATGACTTAATCAAAGCCAGATTGAAATGATTCTAGTATAAGCCATAGCACCCTGCTCTCTGGTAGTAATGAATCAATGAGAATTGACTATCATCCTCACTTGTCTTGTTTGTCAGATTATGCAAACTTAATACTGTTTTGCTCACCATAGATTGTGAAGCCTTTGCCCTTCAACCAGTCATACACAGGCATGGCTTGTCAAGATAGGATCTGGATCCCTGGGGCTGTGCAAATCTCTTTGTCCCACATGGACATATGGCGTTGTACTTATTATACCTAAACTTCCACCAGCTGTGTTTATTGGCTTTGTTGCATATCGACTTGTTATGGATCCTCCTGCCAGAAACTGTTGAGATGGGTGCAGGATACAGAACAAATGCACAAATACCATTCATGGATCTGCTAGTGATGGTGAACTCTAGAGCTGATTACCTGCTGCTTGTCATTTTTAGACTTTCTGTTGACTTCAAACATGGCGCCAGATCCAAGCTTCTCTTCTACTTCTCCATGGTTGATTTGTAACCTCTTTTCAAGTGATAATTTGATGATATTCAATTATGATTTCTAGAGAAATGAGACTGCATTGCCACCCTTGAGAAACTTTATGTCAGATCAATATTCTGGATATCTTGCATAAAATCAAACCTGTATGTGCTGGGCTTTTTAGACTTATGAGCAAAGTTTCCCTTGATGCTTTTCACATGGCTCAAAAAAGGGTTTTAGTGTTAAGGTCAGGTCAGTGCATCAGGCTTTGTATTTTTCAGCACTCTGGAAACCTATTACCCAGTAAGAAAGGAGAGAAAACCAAGGTGGAAAGAGCAGGAAGAAGGGTGGGGGCAGTTCAGAGAAAATAGTCCTAGTGAGAAAGTTTGTCCCACAGAAAGTGATAGAGAAGAATTTTCCTTTTAAGAGTTAGCAGATAATATGTCCCAAACTTTTTTCTTTTTATTTATTATGGTCCTGCTGTTAAGTTTGTGAGGCTAGATAAGTTCAAGTGCTGAATTCAAGCATCTAAAGGTCAAGGAAGCACAAAAATGTTCAAGTGTTGAGGAGTCAGAATGCAGGGCTTCTTGTTTTTTTTTTTTTTTTTTTTTTTTTCCTTTGTTGTTGTTAGTTTTGCAGCTGTTTCTGAGGCTCTATTCCTGATACTCAGTGACACCGGGAAAAGCCATAAAGGTGAAGTGAGGGAATGCATGGGGAGGAAAGAGATCGTTGCCACAATTATTGTTGGAGCTGGTCAGTGTGTGACCATCAAATGGACAAAGCTCCATGCAAGGACGTCTTCCTGGAACCACAGAATGACAGAGCAGGAGTGACCCTGTCTACCCTTCCTTTTATAGACAGGAAATTTAAGAAAACTAGGAGATTACCTGCTCAAGACCACCTGAGAAATTAGTGTTAGAGTCACTGGGACATGAGGGAGATAACCTATCAGAGGGTGAAGGCATATGAATTTTGGAATTAAAACAATGAGCTAAAACATGTTTCTGCTACCACCAGATACGTGCTCAGGAATCATTTGCCTAATCTCCTTGCAGCTCGTCTTCCTCATACACAAAATGGGTGTAATACCTATCCCGTGGCTTTCTTTATCTACCCCATAAATTGCATGTGATACTATCTGTAAACAGTGCTAATAAGTACCGTAAATCAATGTCAATTTGGACAAGGCCTAATAAATGCTCAATATGTGTGAGCTACTGACAGTAACTAGCATTTCATATTTACTCAACTGTGAATTACAGTAAAGATGATGACAAAGTTATAAAGAACACATGATGTCATTTGTGGCTGGGAGAAGCACATAATTTGATTCAAGAGTCAAAAATTTCTGGGTACAGTGGAGCAGGCCTGTAATCCCAGTGGCTCGGGAGGCTGAGGCAGGATAATTCCAAGTTCAAAGCCAGCCTCAGCAACTTAGGGAGGCTCTAAGCAATGCAGCAAGACTCTGTCTCAAAACAAAATCTTAAAAGGACTGGGGATGTTACTCAGTGGTTAAGTTCCCTAGGTTCAATCCCTGGACCATAAAAAGAAATAAAATAAACAAATAAAAGAAATGAGGCTTGTATAGCTAAGTCGCCATGGGAGGCAGTAACACAGTAACACAAGGTGGACATCCTGAGTAGTCTTCATGTATGAAAACAGGGCAACTTGGAATACTGCAGCCAAATGCAAGTTTCCCCTCAGGGAGCTTGCTTTCAAGGCTGGGGTCTTTATCACAAGGTCCTAGGAAAAGAGGGGATACATATGAGCACTGGAGTGAGAGCATCACAAAACTCCAAAGAAACATGGAGGCATCCCAGGAAAAACCTGGGCTTTAACTGTCTGCTGGAGACCAGGCAGCTTACGGCTGGTCAAATGATAGCCTTTCTGTTCCCTTTACTTCTTTTCTCTTCCGTTCTTCTAATCACAGAGGAAGGGATCAACAGTAGACAGGTATGTGAGGATAAAGTGACAGAGAAAGAGAAGCTACTGAAGTTCCTTTCCTTTATCCAAGAAGCTGAGCTCGGGAAGGATACAGTGGGGATAAGTCTTACTTCTGATCAAAGTAGGTAATTAAGCTGGGTAATTTTCATTACTGAATGGAGAGTGAGTGTGACTCAAACTCATGATAGATCTTGTTGTTACTGTAAAATGTCTGGAGGGGTCCCTGAGGGGGAAGGGAGAGCCACTGGATCTTTACTCAATGGCAGAGAAAAGCCAGCATCACTAAACTGTAAAGGGACACTGGGAGATAAAGTTAACTTTTTAAAAATGATCTTTACAAATCCCCTGACTTCCAGGAATCATATAACATTTTGGTCCAACTTGTTATCAGCTGCCAACTTATTCCAGCCAGTTTTGTCATGGGAAGTTCTCATGGTAAATCAGCCTATCATCATGTTAAATCATTTTTAAAACAAGGGAGGGAAAGCATATGTACCTCCCTTATGCATGTCTGTGTATGTAAATATTTACATACGTACATTCTTGGTACCATTCTCTAGACACTTCTATACTAATTTTGGCAAGGTTCTTTTATAATACATGTATGTTGGGATAAAAAAAACAGCCCGGAGAATATTTTAGTTAGTCAAACAATATTACAACATATTTCTAACAGTGGATGGAGAAATGAACTTCCGAGTGGTCTTCTGGAGTGGCAGGATAAAGATTTCAGTGGACCTACTTGCCCTCTCAATAAAAATATGAGAGCTGGACCCGGTGGCTCACACTTCTAATCTCAGCAACTTGGGAGGCTGAGGTAGGAGGATCACAAATTTTAAACCAACCTCAGCAACTTAGTGAGGCCCTAAACAACTTAACAAGACCATGATTTAAATATATATATGATCAAATATATATATTTGAATCATGGTCATTTATATATATATAAATGGCAGGGGATGTTGCTCAGTGGTTAAGCATTCCTGAGCTCAATCCTTGGTAATCCCACCACCCCCCAAAATGGAGAAAAATAACTAAAAACAAACATTAAAGAAATATGGCAATAATTGAAACCATAGATGGAACTGAAAGTTATCTATCCCAAAGCAAGTACCAAAGTCCAGCAAAACAGGGGTTCATGAAATTTTAAGTTGAAGCCATTTCTTTCACCCTCTCATTCCCAGTTCAGCAGATAGGTAGTCAGATATTGATAGCATTGCAGATAAGGGAGAGATCTGATTGCTTTTGGAGATTTGTTAAAAGCATCATCCCTAGAGTACAGTAAATATTTTGTTTAACCTTGAAATACCTGTGAAATCTCTTTTCTGTGATACTGTGGCTACTGATGGATTCTCTCTCTCTCTCTCTGCCTCTCTCTCTCTCTCTCTCTTTGTGTGTGTGTGTGTGTGTGTGTATGTGTGTGTGTGTGTGTGTGTGTGTGTAGGGGGGCCAACTTCAGGACATTACTGAATCAGTAGCAAACTGCTGGCAACATCTCAGCTGCCTAAGGCTGTGATTTCAACTGGGCAAATCAGAGCCTGGCTGGTAATTTAATGAAAATCCTGGAGAACTGGACAGCCATAGGGAACTTAAACAGCCCAGACATGTTTGTGGAGGTCTAAGAGGCTGAACTTGTGCAAACCTGAGCAAACACTCAGTAAAGACCTGGGAAGGGAGAAGGTGCTCGTCACTCACTGCTGGCTGACATTGAACAAGTAGGAAGTAAAAGATAAGGACATTTCATAGATTTCCTGAGGTTCTGAGGATGACCCTCTGCTATATTTTTACAAAGTTTGTCCCCTAAGGTTCACAAGTTGGAAGCTTAGTCCCCAGTGCAGCAGTGGGGATAGGGCAGAACCTTTAAAAGGTGATATCCAGTGGGAGGTCCTTGTGCCAGTCGAGGGTACTGCCTTTGGGTAGTTTTTGTGGGAACTCCTGGTAATTGTAGTTAGAAGACTCTTAACTGAAGCCCAAACCTGGTCCCATCCAGTTCTCTTGCTTCCTAAATGGCAATGCTCCAACCACTGTAATGCACCATGATATAATGCCATCTCCTCTCAGCCCTCACCAGAGACCAGACCAGGGGATGTTTGATCTTGGACTTTGAACTTCCAGAACTGTGAGCTAAATGGACTTTTTTAAAAAAATAAGTAATTTCTTCAAGTATTTAATTATAGTAATAAAAGCTGACTAATCCACCAACTTATACACAGGTCCTATTGACATGAGAGAAAGATTTAAAGACAAGGAACTTAAAGAAACTTTCTGACCAATCATTTGCTGACTACTGAGTTACATGAACCAGGTGTGATTGAGCAATCCTGGCTTAAAAATAGAAATATGAACTTGATCCAAAGCTGACAAACTCTGAGACCACACACACCAGGGAAAACAAATCTAGAAAAAGTGCCAAACATAGCTAACAACAAGAAAAGCAATAGCAATGGTAACAAAATGTGAGGGTTGCAGAAGAACCTGATACCACAGATCTTATAATATATTATAATCTATATAAAAGATTTGGGCTGGCAGAAGAAAAAGTAGTAGACTTGAAGGAAGTTCAGTAGAAATTATCTGGTCTGAGGAACAGAAAGAAAAAGAATAATGAACAGTATCAGAGAACTGTGTGGAGCCATCAACATACACAGAAAGGGAATCTCTAGGATAAGAGAAAGAGGAAAAGCATTAAAACAATTGAAGAAATAATGACTAAAAAGTTTTAGTGAAAAATACTAATCCATGCAATAAGAATCTCAATAAACTCCAAGAAGGATAAAAGTGAAGCTATCCCTACATAGAGATATCATAATCAAATCAGTAAAATAAAACAGAAAATAAAATATTGAAAGTAGAAAGATAAAAATTATACATTATGTACTTGACACCCTTAATGAGATTCACAGCTGACTTATCAGAAACTATGAAGGCTAGATGTAGAATAATATCTTTCGAATATCAAAAGAAAAGGATGGTGAAACAATAATCCTATATCCAGATAAGTTATTTTTTTTTAAATGATGGAAGATTAAGAAATTTCCAGAGAAGCAGAATGAAGAATTTGCTAAAAGCATAATATCCTATAAGAGATACTCGTGTATATCCTGCAGGTGAAATAAAAGCATTTTAGATAATAACTGAATTTCATATGAAGAAATGACTCCAGTAAAGATAAATGATAGGCATTATGACAGACTGTAAATACACATTATATATTTTAAACGATTTGCTTTTCTATTGTCTTAAAAAGACCACTACATAGAAAGATTCAAGATGGCCAACGAGAAGAAGGATGTGTTTCTAGGCATTCAAACAGCAGGAGTATTGCTTCTCTGCAGGGTGGGTGAAAGAGGGCTTTTATTAAAACTCAGTCTTAGTCTTAATATCTTAGGGACTTAGTAATTTGCGTACATATACAAAGAAGAAGGACTACATTGGAGCCAAGCCAGTTGCGGCAGCAGTGATGGTGGTTCCGCCCAGTGGAAGGGAGAACACAGAGAAAATACAATAGACAGGTTTAGTATGGAAAAACCTGAGATCGGAAAATCAGTCTGCTCTTAGCTGATCCAGAGGCTGCGCTATACTGTGGTGCTTGAAAAGTGCCCTGGATTTCCCAACTGGCCATGAAAAGCCGAGGTGGGAGGCATCTTGAGGTGGTATGCTGCAGTTGCTGCTGCAGGAGCCGGGAGAGCTGAGCAAATGTGGCTACACTGTCCTGGCAAGTGCAGTAGCCTAGGGTACATCTAGAACAGGAGTGAAACAGGGACACAGGATATTTTACCCAAGGGGAATCTGAGTTGGAAAAGTGAAAGGGAGCACAACTTTCTTACCCCTTTGAGTCTGGTGGCTTATGAGACCAGCTGAAGCAGGTTGGGAATCTGAACATGTAGGTGTGAATCTATTCAGAAACGAAGCCTGGGAATCCTGGAAAGTATGTGTTTGAGCAGCCTGTGGGGGATGAAGTTGACTCTCCACCCCATGAGTAGAATACTTTGGAGGCTCCTGAGATCGACTGCCATGTGTTGATCTAATCTATCCAGAGCAGTGACCATCCAGCAAAGTCTGTGAGGGCTGATTAGGCCTAAGCCCCACCTGCTGGAACTCAAAAAACATGGGAGGGCACTGATCTGGTCTGTGCAGACAAAACTCTGACTGTACTTCCCTTCCTATCCTACCTCATACTGGAGAGAAGAGAAGCCAAGAATTGTTTGAACCACCTTCAGTCTTATGCCACTTCAACTGGCAGCTTAGTGAGAAACACAAAGGAGGAAGGGGTTAACAAACCCAGCCCTTGTTCTTGCTTGCAGTACATAGCTCAAGAAGAAATGAAAGAAAAAGGGTCAGTCATAGGCAGTGTCTATCTATCCTCATTGACTATTTGACCACCTCAGTGGAAACAATTCCTTCATTTTTCATTGAGAATCTTTTTCTTTTTTTGGTGTGTGCTCTTGCTGTGTTGTACATGCATACATATACACGTTTCATAGACACATGTGCATATACATATTTGTTTCTTTTTACTTCTCAATTTTAGCATTTAAAAAGATAGTTATTTTTCCTTGCCATGTCTTTTGAAGATTAGAGTTTTGGGGTAAAAGTATATTTTGGTTTGTTTTGCACTGATTTTTATTTGTCAGTTTCTCTTTCTCTTTTTTCTTCTAACAGCCAAATTCTATTGTTCTGTCACCCTCCCTTTACTTTGTTATTCCTGTTTTTTCTCCTTTATCCTCCTTCCTTATAATCATCACACACTACATCTCTTCTGCATTCTCTCTGTTCACTTTTTGAAATTATGAACTCTTTTCTACATTCCTACCACATTTTATTTTTCTTTTAATTAACTGTATTCTTGCTACATTTTCACACTAGTCAATTTATATAATTCCTTCCCCCACCATCAATGCTGTTACAATTTTTACTGTGATGGATGACATAGTTGACACCTGTTGTTTGCTTTAATGCCAGATATAGTACATGGTTACTTATTGTTTTTGTTGTTGGCAATTGCTGACCCAACCATTTCTGGTTTTTGTTTTTTGTTTTTTTTTTGGCAATTAACATTGTAGATGTCATAATAAGAAACAAGTATTTAGTTTAATGCCTCATATTCTTTTCATTAGTGGTTGTTATTGTTCATTTCCCCCTCTTCTCTGAGGTTCCAGGAACCTATGGGAACACTACAAGTTCACAGAGCAGAAACTCTGCTTTAGTTCTGCTTCTGAACTAAACTCAACTAAAAGATAGCACACCTTGCTTCACCCTCAAATTAATGACACTCAATCTTCAGTTGTATATTAAAACAAAGAATATAAAAGATCAACCCCCAAACTAACACACAGCTAAGGGCGGGCCCCCAGGTACCATCTCTGGACAGCCATTGCTGTAATGGAAATAGAGAGAAATAACTCAAAGGATGTGGACACCACACCTATAAGGGGGCCTCAGTCCAGATCACTCTAGGACACTTTGGCAAGAGAAGACTTCACTGTACAAAGGTTCACACATAGTAGTGAAAAAGAAATCCTTTTCAACAGATACATAAAACCCAACACATGAATACAAGGAATATAAAAAAGTAAGCTAAAAATGTACCTCTTAAAATTTATAATTCACCAGTAAATGACCCCCAAAATATTGAAGTGGATGAAATATCAGATAAGGAATCAAAAGAATAATCATAAAAATGATCAATAAATTCCAAGAGAACACAGAAAAATAACCAAATGAATTAAGGAAGTTAGTACAGAATATGAATGAGAAATTCAATAAGGGGATAGAAATATTTAAAAAAGATCAAACAGAAATCTTGGAAATCAAAGATACAATAAATCAAATAAAATGCTCTGTTGAAAGTTTCTCTAATCCGTTAGACCATGCTGAAGACAGAATGTCAGAGCTGAGAGACAATGTGGCCAACCTTGAACATTCAAACAGTAGTAAAGAAAAAACAAGTAACCATGATCAGAATATACAAGAACTCTGGGACAACATGAAGAGACAAAATTTAAGAGTCATTGGAATTGAGAAGCACTGTAAGATACAAGTTAATGGAATGAATAAACTATTCAGGGAAATAGTAAAGAGAAAATTTTCTCATTTTTCAGAATAGGATGGACATTCAGATAGAGGAGGCATTCAAAATCCCAAGTGGACAAGATCAAAAAAGAACCTCTCCATGTCACATTATAATTAAAATACCTAGCATAGCAACAATAGAATTTTAAAGAGAAAAACATTAGGTCACATTTAAGGGCAATCAATCAGAATCACCTCTGTTCAAATGCTACAAGCCAGGAGGCTTTTCAACAATGTGTTCAAAGTCCTGAAAGAAAATAACTATCAACCAAGACTTTTATATCCAGCAAAACTATCATTCAAAATTGAAGATGAAATAAAAACCTTCCAATATGAGCAGAAACTAAAAGAATTTATGACTACTAAACTGGCATTATAAAACGCTTAAAGAAATACTGCACACAGGAAGAAATAAAAAAACAAACCTCAAGAGTTTGCAAAAGAACAAATCATTTTTGAAGAGTTAAGCAAATGAGAAACAGGACCAAATTCAGCATTATAAATAAATCAAAATGGCAGGAATTAATAGACCTCTTTCTACAACAACATTGGCTATAAATAGTCTCAATTCTCCAATTAAAAGACATAGTCTGAAAGAGTTATTTAAAAATAAGATGCAAATATATGTTGTTAGCAAGAAACACATCTTTCAGGCAAAGACAACATCAGGCTTAAAGTGAAAGGATGGAAATTGATATACCATGCAAATGGAGCCTGAAAACAAGGAGTAGCTACTGCCATACCTGACAAAGCAGATGTCACACCCAAATCAATCAGAAGAGTCAAAGAAGGTCATTTTATTTTGGAAAAGGAAAAAATCCAACAAGAACATATAATAATAAATATTTATGCCCCAAACATGGGTGCAACTAATTATATAAAATACAACTCAAATAGACTCCCAGTATACAATAACACTGGATGATTTCAGCAAATCTATTTCACATTAAATAGGCCACCTAGACATAAATTCAGTAAAGACAATTTTAGACCTGAAAAATACCATAAATCAAATGGACCTAAGAGACATTTATAGAATATTTCATCCAATAGTAGCTGAATATACTTTCTCCTCTGCAGCTCATGAAACTTTCTCCAAAACAGACTATATTTTAGGCCACAAAGCAACTCTTAGAAAATACAAAAGAAAAAAAACGACATAATTCCTTTCATCTCATCAGATCATGATAGAATGAAATTATAAGTCAACATGACTGAACCCTACAGAAACTATCTAAAAACATGGAAACTGAACAACATTCTTGAATGATGAATGGGTGATAAAACAAATTAATGGAGGAATAAAAGAATACTAAGACTCAAATGAGACTAGTGATACAACCTACCAAAACTTCTAGGACTATACAGAGGCAGTTCTAAGAGGAAAGTTTATAGATATCAGTGCTTACATATGAAATAAGATTCCAAATAAACAACATAATGATACATCTTGAGGCCCTTGAAAAAGAACAACCCAATTACAAACCAGTAGAAGGGAGGAAATAACTAATATCACAGCCCAAATCAACAAATTTGATAATAAAAACAATACACAGGCTTGATGAAACACAGAATTGGTTCTTTGAAAAGATAAGATTGATAGGCCCTTAGCCAAACTAACCAAAAGAAAAGGGGAGAAAAACCAAATTAATAAAATTAGAGGTGAAAAAAGAGAAATCATCATAGACATCTTAGAAATCTGGTAGACCATTAGGGACTATCTTGAAAACTTCAAAAAAATTTGAAAAATCTAGAAGAAATAGATACATTTCTAGAAAAATATGATCTGCCAAAACTTAATCAAAAAGACATAACAAACCTAAAAAGAATAATATTGCTTGAGATACAAGCAGAAATAGAAAGGGTCGGAACCCTTCCAATATTCCTGATGCACTTAGTTGCAAAAACACTTGATAAAATATTAGCAAATAGTATTCAACAACATATTAATAAGATTGTACAGCAAGAGGGGGTCCAGCGCCGTCATGGCCACCAGTTACGTGGCGACGCTCCCGTTACCTGGGCAACCGCAGAGTCTCCTCCGTGAGGGCCTCGACTGTCTCTTGGCACCATTTTCAAACTTCTCTAAGGCAGAAGCCGGTGGCCCGCGCGGAAAGAGCCAGCCAGGGAGACAGTGCAGAAAGAGATGCGACCGCAGGTGGAGGACGTGGAGGCCGGAGCTGAGGAACTTTATAAGTGAATAAAACTGGTTTTGTAAGACAAGATGACTACAACTGCAGAAAGAAAGTATATCAATATTAGAAAAAGATTGGATCAGTTGGGATACCGCCAGACTCTGACACTGGAGTGTTTACCACTGGTGGAAAAACTTCTCAGAGACTTAGTTCATACCACAGAAAGCCTTCAACAATCAAAATTATCTACTGTGAAAGCTGAAAAGGAAAGTGCCAACTTTGATTTTGTTTTGGAACCCTATAAACTTGAAAATGCAAGATTGAGTAGGGAAAATGATGAATTATACCTGGAATTAATGATACAGAGAGAGTACTCCGACCAACACATTAAAGAGTTGAAAACTACTTTGAAAAAGTGTGCACGTGAAACCGCTGATCTAAAATTTCTAAATGATCAATATGTTCATAAACTCAGACTTTTGGAGAAAGAAAGCAGAGCTAAGAATGAAAAAATTCAAAAACTTCGAGAAAAGAATTTGCATGCTGTAGCACAAACTCCTGCGGGCAAGAAAAGAAGCATTGCTTTCAGGCGCCAGTGTATGCAAATAGATGAACCGGTCTCTCCCTCTGAAGTTAGTGGTTATCCAGTTCCACAGCCAGATGACCTTTACATTGCAGACCTCCTGGAAGTGGCTGATAAGGGGTGCATTAAATTATTCTTTGTTGGGGGCTGAGGGTGAAGTTTAATGGTAGTGTGAGTGCTTAGCACGGGCAAGGCCCTGGATTCAATCCCCAGCATCCAAAACAACAATAAAACTTTTTGTTGGCTTTATTGATCACTGGGTTAACTGTAAGTTTCTTGGTAGGAAGACTCGTCTTGTTAACTGTTGTATCCCCTGTAACTAGCACAGAACTTTGCACAGGCACTCAATGAATACTTTCTGAATGAAAATAAAATGTTTTTGCTTGTTTTGGAAAAAAAAAAGATTGTACAGCCTGACCAAGTTGGTTTTATTCCAGAGATGCAAGGATGGTTTAATAATACATGCAAATTAATAGATGTAATTCATCACATAAACAGAATTAAGGACAAAAATCACTTAGTGATCTCAATAGATACAGAGAAGGTCTTTGACAAAATTCATCACCCATTCATAATTAAAACACTGAAGGAACCAGGGATAGAAGGAACATACTCGACTTCCAAAGATGATATTTAAAAACCCAAAGCCAACTTCATAGTAAATGGAGGAAAACTAAAAGCACTTCTTTTAAAATCTGGGACAGGGCAAGGATGTGTACTCTTACCACTCCTATTTAATATAGTGCCAGAAATTCTGGTCAGAGCAATTAGGCAAGAGAAAGAAATAAAAGGGATAAAAATAGAAAAAAAAAGAAATCAATTATCACTATTTGCAGATAGTATGATCTTATAACTAGAAGATCATAAAAAAGAAAAAACAACTCCACCAAAAGACTGCTACAGCTAACAAAAAATTTTGGCAAAATAGCATGTTACATAATCAAAAAATTAATAGCTATCCTATATACCAATGATAAATTTGCTGAGAAAGAAATCAGGAAAACAAGTTGGTTCACAATATCTGCAAACAAAACAAAAACCACCACCACCAACCAAACCCTATAAGTAAATCTAATCAATAAAGTGAAAGACCTCTACAATGCAAATTACAGAACATTGAAGAAATAAATTGAAGAAGACTTGAAAAGATGGAAATACCTTCCATGTTCATGGACAGGCAGAATTAATATTGTTAAAATGGCCATACTACCAAAAGCAATTTACAGATTCAATGAAATCCTTATCAAAATACCAATGACATTCTTTACAGAACTAGGAAAAAACTGTCCTAAAATTCATTTGGGAGAAAAAGAGACCCAGAAGAGCCAAAGCAATTTTAAGCTAAAAAAGCAATGTGAGAGGAATCCAAGTACCTGACTTCAAATTATACTTCGAAGCTATGGTAATAAAAACTTCATGGTACTGGCATCAAAACAGACACATACCCCAGTAGGGCAGAATAGAAGACACAGAGACACACCCACACATATATATTCATCTGATCCTTGACTAGTACCAAAAGTATTTATTAGAGAAAAGACAGCCTTTAAACAAACACTGCTGGGAAAACTGGTTATTCATATATAGAAGACTAAAATTAGACCCTAACCTTTCACAGTGCACAAAAATCAACTAAAAATGGATATTATTGCAACTTCTAGAAAAAATACAAGGTCAACAATCTAGCTTTTAGGCATAAGCAACGACTTTCTTAATAGAACACGTAAAACTCAGGAAATAATGCCCAGAATTAATAAATAGGAAGACATCAGATTAAAAAGCTTCTAAACAGCAAATTAAACAATTAGGAAATGTGTAGAAATTCCCCACAGAATGGGAGAAAATCTTCACTAATATTTACTCTTCTGACAGAGGATTGATATCTAGAATATATAAAAATCTCAAAGAATTTTACACCAAAAAAATCAGATAACCCAATTAGTAAATGGGCAAATGAATTAAACAGATAGTTCTCTATAAAAGAAATACAAATGGCCAAAAGTTACATGAAAACTTTTCAACGTCATTAGAAATTAAGGAAATGCAAATCAAAACTACACGGAGATATCATCACATCTCACATCAGTCAGAATGGAATAAAAGAATAAAAATAAAGAATAAAAATAATAATAAATGCTAGAAAGGATATGGAGAAAAAGAAACACTTTTACACTGTTGGTGGGACTGTAAATTAGTACAATTGCTATGGAAATTAGATTGGAGTCTTCTTAAAAGACTAGGCATGGAGCCACCATATGACTACTACTTCTATTGATTCTGAAGAATTGAAGGCATCTTACTACACTGATGCATGTGTAACCTTGTTTCTAGCAGTTCAATTCACAATAGCCAAACTGTGGAACCAGTGTAGGTGTCCACCAGTGGATGGATGGATAAAGAAAATGTTGTAAATATACAACAATGGAGTTTTATTCAGCCATAAAGAAGAATGAAATTATAACATTATCAGAAAAAATGGATGGCCCTAGAGAACATCCCGTTAAGCAGAGTAAGTCAAATTTAGAAGGTTAAGGGACATAAGTTCTGTCTCATATGCAGAAGCTAGAGAGGAAAAAGGTAAACAAAGGTCAGAGTGGATCTCCTAAAAATCAAAGGGAGATCCATAGAGGAAAGAGACCAAGGAGTGAAAGGCAGGGAGAGAGGGGAAAGTGCTGGGGAATGTGGTACTGGCCAAATTGTATGGTTATGTTGGGTGGATGTAACAACCAACCCCATCAATATGTACAACTATAGTGCACCAGTAAATAATGTGGAAAAAAGCTGAAGAATATTGCCATCAAGTAGGAAAAGAGACAACTACATAAAATAATAATTATAAAAGCATTTATTATAAGTCCAATAATATATTAAATTATAATTTGTAAGACAGAGGTAGCACAGAATGGGAAGACAATGGAAGCAAAGTTTTTGTGTACTATTCAAATTAAGTTGAATTTGATTATATTGTTTTAAATTATGATGTTAATAGTAAACGCCAGAGCCACCACTAAGATAATATTTTTTAAATTCATTCATTCTTTTTAGTTGCACATGACAGCAGAATCCATTTTGATGTAATTATAAAAGGAAACCATATTCCCATATTATGAATGTAAATGCAAATATCAATAGAACGTGAGCAAAGCAAATCCAACAATGTATAGGAACGATTATATACCACATCCCATCGGGATTTGTTTCAAGAATGGAAGTGTAGTTTAATATCTGAAAAATCAGTCAATACAACATACTATGTTAATAAAATAAAGGTCACCCCCCAACCAAACATCCCAATAAGTGAAGAAAAAGTACTGATAGCTAATACTCTCTCATGATAAAAAACATACATAAAACTAGGAATTGAAGGGAACTTTTGAACCTGATAAAAGGCATCCATGAAGAACACACAGCTAATATCATTCTTAATGGCAAAAGACGTGATATCGTTTTCCTAAGATATGGACCAAGATGAGGATGCCGCTTTTGCAATTTCTATTAAATAGTGTATTGGAAATTCTAACCTGGGCAATTAGGCAAGAAAAATAGATGAAAGGCATCCATATTTGAAAGGGAGAAATAATGACTATCTTTATTTGAAGATAATATTGTATATACTTTTGTATATAGATAATAACAAAGAATCCATGATTAGAACAAGAAAGTTTAGCAAAGTAGCTGTACACTGAAAGGAACAATATGACAATTAAATTTTAAAAATTATTCCATTTATAGCAGCATCAAAAAGGAAAATACTTAGGAATAAATTTCTCTAAAAAAAATAAGAGATTTGTACACTGAAAACTACACACACTATTGAAAATAATTAAGGCAGATCTAAATAAAAGGAAATACCTTTCTCCAAAGAAAACATGCAAACTGACAACACAAAAGATACCCAATTCCCTTAGCTGTTAGGGAAATGAAAATCAAAAGATGGTAAGATACCATTTCACATCTATGAAGATGGTTAAAACTAAAAAGACAGGAAATAACATGTTCTCAGAGAATGTGGTGAAATCGGAACCTTCATAGGACAGCTGGTAGGAATGTAAAGAGGGAGCTACTTTGCAAAACACTGTAGCAAGTCCTCTATTTGCTAAGTATAGAGTTTTCATATGATTTAACAATTCCACTCATGGGTATTTACCCATAGAGTTTTCATAGGTTTCAAAAAAGAAAATATATGTCAACAAAGACATGTATGTTCATAGAAGATTTATTCATAATTATCAAAAAGTTGAAATACCTGAAATATTCATCAACAGAAAAATTGCTAAACACTATTGATATATTCATACAAGGATTTTTTTTCAGCCAGAACTAGAAAACACTGGAGTAAGGATGGGGGTGCAGGAATGGAGTATGACTGCAAATGTGTATAAGTTTATTTTCAGATTGTTGAAAGGGTTCTAAATTTAGAATGTGATCATATTGTACAGTTCTTATCTATGTAGTAAAAACTACTAATTGAATTGTTCAAGAGGCAGGTTTTTTGCTAGGTGAGATATATCTTGATAAATTGAAAAATCTGATCTAGAACACCAATTTCTACAGACAACTCTACCAGTACTGAGCTTTTGCAAAACAAAATGACTCATTCAATGTTACATAGGTAGGATGTGATGGATTATGTAGACACTAAATCTGTCTAACACAGGAATTATATCCATGGAGAAGCATTGATGGCTCCTCTTGCTTTTACTATTATGTCTAAGCATGTACCTGTAAAGTATGTATATTTTATAATGTATATTCATATCTGTATATATTTTAATATAGGTTCATAATCATCTACTTGTATACACACCAATTTGTATATATTTAAGTATAAGTATAAATCCTAAGTAATAAACATTTGCTACTTTACCAACAGTTTAAGTTATTTGAAATGTACTAAAATATAAATTTAAATAAAAAGTATTATAAGATAAAACAAAAAAAATATTTAAAAAAAGGTATATTTAATTTGTGAATAGTAGTAGACACCTTTTACTCTCACCAAAATATCAATAATAATTATATTTAATAATACATTCAATGAAAGTGAATTAATATTGTTTTTGAAATTAAATGGAGGTTTTTGAGCCTTGAAATTCTTCTTTTTTTGACCTAGAAAGGGCCTAGGCTAGTACTGGGACATGTTTAACTTGATCTTGATCAGACTTCACCAGGAATAATAAATTGTTTCTAAATCTGCTGAAAATATTGGAACAAATCATAAAATTGGTATGGGGATTCTAATTTTATTTGTTTATTATTTTATTTAATCTGAGCCTTTACTCTTGTACCTTTCTTGTTGCTAAATGTTAATCATCCTGTGAGGCTCAGAATTACTCTATGTCTGAGCTCTGTAAAGTGCATTGAGGGCTTTTGAGGGAAAATATGCTTTTTTTCTTGCCCTAGTGTTGAGGCTACAATTACAAGTTCAGGTAAGGGTGGGAAAAATGAATAAAAGTCTTTATGATCCCCCTACTCTTTTTTCAACAAGGTTGGACAAAACCTGTATGATATGGGACCAACATAGTTGGTGACTACTTTTTTTTATTTTTACCTCTTCGATCATGCTGAAATATGTCAATAGCAGGATGTTCCCAGAACTGATCTTCACTGACATTCTTTTTTGAAGGGACACTATTGAGGCAGGGCTATGAGTGAAGGACCATGTTTTAGTCAGCTTTGTGCTGCTGTGACCAATATATCCAACAAGAACCATTTAGAAAGAAAAAGTTTATTTTGGCTCATGGTTTCAGAGGTTCAGTCCATGGTTGGCCAGCTCTACAGCTCTGGTCCTGAGGCAAGGTAAAACATTATGGCAGAGGACACGGTGGAGGAAAGTGCCTAATCCATGACATCTAGGAAGCAGAGAGAGCTCTGTTCACCAGAGACAAAATATAAACCCCAAAGGAAGTCCTCTTCCAGCCATACCCTACCTGCCAACAGTCAAAACCCAGTTAATCCATTCAAATAGATTAATTCACTGATTATGCTACAGTTTACATAATCTAATCATTTCATCTCTGAACGTTCTTAGCATTGTCTCAATTGTAAGCTTTCAGGGGACAGCTTTGGTTCATATCCAAACTATAATAGAACCCCACTCTTTTTCCACAATAAACATGCTTAGGGATTGCAGTCTCCTATATGGCAGACCCTGTGAAAGACAGGGTATTCATTCCGCTAATATGTCAACAGTTCAAAACAATTTTCATGTGTCCTATTATTTAACTGCCGTTAGAAATCACCACAAGCTACACAGTAAAAAACATGGCTAAAATGTTAAAATTCGACCTTAATTTTTTAAAATGAGAATTGCTAAACTTGATTGTCTTCAAAGACTTCAAGGGTGTTACCCACTTGTCAAATGATATCATAGAAATGGTAATCATAGAAATAATCACAATTGTTTTTATTGTATCCACTGTGGTAGGCAGAATGATTACTGAGCAAAGAGAACCAAGTGTTGCTGCTATTCGATGCATTATGAGGCACAGGTAGATCAACAGTGCGCTCACTTGAACAATATTCACCTGTAAGGTTTTATTTTTATTTTGTTTTAGAAAAGTTTTAAAAATTCATTTATTTATTTATTCTAATTAATGCAGCAGAATGCATTTTAATTTATTGAATGCAATTGCAGCACCACTTTTCATTTATCAGGTTCTACACAACGTAGTGTTGCACTAGGGTAATGATTGTACCTAGGGTAATGATGTCCATCTCATTCCACCATCTTTCGTTCCCACACACATCTCATTCCACCATCTTTCGTTCCCACACACCTCTCCTCCACCTTTGTCCAATCATATCCAATCATAGTTTCTTTATTTTTCCTATGCCCCCCCCAGCCCCCATTATGGATCAGCATCTACTCATCAGAGAGAACATTTGGCCTTTGGTTTTTTTGGGATTGACTTACTTCACTTAGCATGATATTCTCCAACGCCATCCATTTACTTGCAAATGCTGTGATTTTATTCTCTTTTAATGTTGAGTAATATTCTGTTGTGTATATGTACCATAGTTTCTTTGTCCATTCATCTGTTGAAGGGCATTTACATTGGTTCCATAGTTTAGCTATTGTGAATTGAGCTGCTATAAACATTGATATGGCTACATTATTATAGTATGCTGATTTTAAGTCGTTTGGATAGAGAATGAGGAGTGGGATAGCTGGGTCAAATGGTGGCTCCATTCCAAGTTTTCTAAGGAATCTCCATACTGCTTTCCAGACTGGTTGCACCAATTTGCAGTTCGACCAGCAATGTATGAGTGTGCCTTTTCCCTCACATTCTCAACAAAATTTATCGTTGTTTGTATTATTGATAACTGCCATTCTGACTGGGAAGAGATGAAATCTTAAGAGTAGTTTTGATTTGCATTTTTCTAATTACTCATACATTTGTTGATCAATTGTATATCTTCTTCTGAGAAGTGTCTGTTCATCTTCTTAACCCATTTATTTATTGTTTTTTTTTTTGGTGTTAAGTTTTTTGAGTTCTTAATATATTCTGGAAATTAGTGCTCTATCTGATGTGCATGTGGCAAAAATTTGCTCCCAAAATGTAGGCTCTTTTAAGCTTTTTGACTTTTTTTTTTTTGCTGAGAAGAAGCTTTTTAGTTTGAATCCATCCCATTTGTTGATTCTTGATTTTATTTCTTGAGCTTTAGAAGTTTTGTTAAGGAAGTTGGGACCTAATCCGATGTGATAAATATTGGGGCCTACTTTTTCCTCTATAAGGTGCTGGGTCTCTGGTCTAATTCCTAGGTCTTTGATCCACTTTGAGTTGTGTTTTGTGCGTGGTGAGAGATACAGGTTTAGTTTCATTTTGCTGCATATAGATTTCCAGTTTTCTGCACCATTCATTGAATGGTGCTATCTTTTTTCCAAAGTATGTTTTTGGAGCCTTTGTCTAGTATGAGATAGCTGTATTTAAGTGAGTTTGTCTCTTCTATTCTGCACCATTGGACTGCATATCTATTTTGATGTCAATATCACACTCTTTTTGGTTACTATATCTTTGTAGTATAGTTTAAGGTCTGGTATTGTGATGCCTCCTATTTTTCTCTTCTTGCTAAGGATTACTTTGGCTATTCTGGGTGTCTTATTTTTCCAAATAAATTTCATGATTACTTTTTATATTTCTATAAGGAATTATGTTGTGATTTTAATTGGAATCACATTGAATCTGTATATTGCTTTGGGTAGTATGGTCATTTTGATAATATTGATTTTGCTTATCCAAGAGCATGGGAAATCTTTCCATCTTCTAAGGTCCTCTTTAATTTCTTTCTTTAGTGTTATATAGTTTTCATTGTAGAGTTCTTTTGACCCCTTTTGTTTTATTCCCAAGTATTTTTTTGTTGTTGTTGAGGTTATTGTGAATGGGGTGGTTTTCCTAATTTGTCTTTCAGAGGATTCATCACTGATGTACAGAAATGCATTTGATTTATAAGTATTCATTTTATATCCTGCTACTTTGCTGAATTCATTTATTAATTCTAATTTTTTCTGGTGTAGTTTTTTGGATCCTTAAGTATAGAATCCTGTCATCAGCAAGAAATGATAATTTGAATTCTTCTTTTCATATTCATATCCCTTTAATTTCTTTCATCTGTCTAATTACTCTGGCAAGAGTTTCAAGTACTATGTTGAATAGAAGTGGTGAAAGAGGACATCCCTTTCTTGTTCCAGTTTTTAGAGGGAATGCTTCCAATTTTTCTCCATTTAGAATCATGTTGACCTGGGTTTAGTATAGATAGCTTTTACAATGTTGATGTATATTCCTATTATCCTCAGTTTTTCTTGTGTTTTTAACAGGAAAGGATACTGTATTTTGTCAAACACTTTCTTTTTATAACTGATATAATTATATGATTCTTATCTTTAAATCTATTGATGTGATGAATTACATTTATTGATTTGCATATGTTGAACCAATCTTGCATTCCTGGAATAAACTCCACTTGATCATGGTGCACTATTTTTTTAAAGGATTAAATCTTTTTTTTTCCATATCTTTATTTATTTTTACATGGTGCTGAGGTTTAAACCCAGTGCCTTGCATGTGCAAGGCAAGTGCTCTGCACTGAGCTACAGCCCTAGCCCAATGGTGCACTATATTTTATATATTTTTTATGTGATTTGCCAGAATTTTATTGAGAATTTTTGCATCTATGTTCATCTGGGATATTAGACTGAAATTTTCTTTCTTTGATGTGTCTTTGGCTGATTTTGGTATCAGGATGATATTAGCTTCATAGAATGAGTTTGGAAGGGTTCCCTCCTTTTCTATTTCATGGAATAATTTGAAGAGTATTGATATTAATTCTTCTTTATAGGTCTTGTAGAATTCAGTTCTGAAGCTCAGGCTTTTCTTGGTTGGTAGGCTTTTGATGGCATCTTTGATTTCCTTGCTTGAAATTGATCTGTTTAAATTGGTATGTCTTCTTGGTTCAGTTTGGTTTGACCATACGCCTCTAGAAATTTGTTGGTATCTTTGAGGTTTTCTATTTTACTGGAGTATACATTTTCAAAATAGTTTTTAATTGTCTCCTATATTTCAACAGTGTCTGGTATGATAATACCTTTTTCATCACAAATTTTAGTAATTTGAGTTTTCTCTCTCCTTCTCTTCATTAAGTGGCTATGGGTTTGACAATTTTATTTACTTTTTCATGAAACCAGATATTTGCTTTGTCAATTTTTTGAATTGTTTCTTTTGTTTCAATTTAATTGATTTCTGCTCTGATTTTAATTATTCCTGTCTTCTACTACTTTTGATGTTAGCTCTTTGAGATGTAATGTCAGGTCATTTATTTGTTGACTTTTTATTCTTTTAATGAATGAGCTTAATGCAATGAATTCTCCTCTTAGCACTGCCTTCAAAGTGTCCCAGAGATTTTGATAAGTTGTAATGGAGTTCTCATTTACCTGTAAGAATTTATTTTATCTCCTCCCTGATGTCTTCTGTTATTCATGCATCATTCAGTAGCATATTATTTAGTCTCCAGATTTTGGAGTAGCTTCTATTTTTTATTTTATCATTGATTTCTAATTTCATTCCATTACGGTCAGATAAAATGCAGGGTAGTATCTGTACTTTTTGTATTTGCTAAGACTTGCTTTGTGGCATAACATGTGGTCTATTTTGGAGAGGGATCCATGTGTTACTGAGAAGATGATGGATATAATATTCTATATATGTCTTCTAAGTGTAAATTATTAATCATTTTATTGAGTTTTATAGTTTCTTTGTTTAATTTTTGTTTGGAAGATCTATCCAGTGGTGAGAGAGGTGTATTAAAGTAACCCGGTATTATTGTGTTGTGGTCTATTTAGTTCTAGTAGTTGAGAAGGGTTTGTTTGATATACATAGATGCCCCATTGTTTGGGGCATATATATTTATGATTGCTATGTCTTGTTGATGTATGAATCCCTTAAGCAGTATGAAAAGCCCTTCTCTATCCCTTTTCACTAGCTTTAGTGTAAAGTCCACTTTATCTGATATGAGGATGTAAATCCCTGTTTGTTTATGTGATCCAGGTGAGTGGTTTGTTTTTTCCCTACCCTTTCACCTTCAGTCTGTGTGTGGATGTCTGTTGAGGGCCACAGCCGAGTCAGGATGACACATGGCATTTTTGCCAGAAGTAGTGGTTGAAGGTGATGCCAGCGAGCCTTTAAGATGATGACTTTTGAGTTCTCCAGAGTTCCCGTTGAGCTCTCGCGGGGATTCCTGAAGAGTTCGCGTTGGTTGGGGAAGTTCCGGTGGGGGAAGTTCCCGTTGGTGTGTGGTGTGTCCCAGAGAAAGCCGTGTGGATGGCGTTCGTGGGAGTTCGAAAATAAAGTTTGTTCCTGCTTGAGTGGCTGGTGATTTGTACCCAGACAGACTGTGGCATCTTTTCCTGTGAGATGAGTCTCCAGAAAGCAGCATATTGTTCAGTCTTTTTTTTTTTAAATTCAATCTATCAGTCTATGTCTTTTAATTGATGAGTTTAGGCCATTCACTTTCAGGTTATTATTGAAATATGATTTGTATGCCCAGACATTTTGTTTTGTTTTGTTTTTAACTTGACTTGGTTTCTCCTTTGATTGGCCTTTCCTTTAGTGTATTTCCTCCCTTTGCTGATTTTTATTATTGTTTTTCATTTCCTCCTCCTGGAATATTTTAATATATGCTCTGTAGTGTAGGCTTTCTTGCTGTAAATTCTTTTAACAATTGTTTATCATGAAAGGTTTTTATTTTACAATCAAATCTGAAGCTTAATTTTGCTGGCTATAAGATTCTTGGTTAGCATCCATTTTCTTCCAGAGTTTGGTATATGTTGTTCCAGGATATCTTGGCTTTGAAGGTCTGGATTGAAAATCTGCTGAGATCTAAATTGGTCTCTCCCTGTATGTAATCTGATTCCTCTCTCTCGTGTCCTTTAAGATTCTATCCTTATTGTCTATACTAGGCATTTTCATTATAATATGCTTTGGTGTAGATATGTTGTAATTTTGCACATTTGTGTCTTGTAAGCCTCTTGTGTTTGAATCATTCATTCTTCATATTTTGGAAATTTTCTGATATTATTTCATTGAAGAGATTGTGTATTCCTTTGGTTTGAATCTCTGTGCCTTCCTCTATCCCAAAAAATCTTAGATTTGGTCTTTTGATACTATCCCATAATTCTTGGATGTTCTGTTCATGGTTTTCTACCATCTTCACTATGTGGTCAACTTTATTTTCAAGATTGTATATTTTGTCTTCATTATATTAAGTTCTGTCTTCCACGTGATCTGATCTGTTGGTGATTTTTTTCTATTGAGTTTTTTATCTGTTTATTGTTTCCTTAATTTCAAGGATTTCAGATTGTCCCTCGCCCCCACCCCCTGAATCTCTCTTTCTTGAAGCAATCTTTTGCTCTCTTTGCTCTTTGCTCCCTTATCTCTTTATTGGTGTGATCAATGGATGCCTGTATTTGCTCTCATCTCTTTATTGGAGTGACCATTTTTTTGCCTGTATTTGCTTTCTTATGTCATTTTTTAATTTGCATGTCATTTTAATTATGTACATTCGGAACTCCTTCTTTGACATTTCATCAACTGTGCTGTCAATGGATTCTTGGTTTATTTGGGAGGACTTTTTCCCATTTTTTTTTTCATGTTGTCTATGTGTCTTCTTTCTTTGCAGTGAGGATGTGAGGTATTATAGTTTCTACCTTATAATATTGTAGAGTCCCTGAAGTTTACCTGTACCTCTCATTGGTGTTTGGTGTCCAGTCCTGGCTGGTGTCCTAAGATGGATTCTACTGCAACTAGGCCTAGGCTCCAAGGTGGGTCTGTGGGATTGGTCCTGGGCTGGGGTTGGCAGGGGCAGTCCTTTAAAAAGTTTTATTGGATATTGGAAAATTATAATTATATATATTTCTGGGGTACCAAGTGAAGCCATGAAGATGATGATATATATAGACCATGTGGAGAGACTGGATCGAGCTTATTAATATATCCCTCTTAATGCTTGTCACTATTCCCCTGGTACCTCTTGACTAACATCTCCCCATTCTTGCTACTCCCAGTCCCTTCATTCCACTCTGCTTCTATGGATTTAATTGCTTTATATTCTGCATATGAGTGAGGTCATGCAGCATGTGTCTTTCTGTGCCTGGTTTATTTCACCTAACTTGATATGGTCCAGGTCTGCCATCTTGTTGTAAATGAGATAGCTTTCCTCTTTTTAAGGACTGATTATTATTCCACTGTGAATGTATACCACATTCTCTTTATGCATTCATTGGCCACTTAGGCTGATTTCATGACTTCATAATGGGAATAATGCAGCAGTACTCAGGAGTGCACAGATATCCATTTCACACACTGATTTCAGATCCTTTGGGTTTATACCCAGAAGTGGGGTTGCTGAACCTATGACAAATGCAGCTTTAGTTTTTGAGGAATCTCCACTCACTTTCTATAATGATTCTATTAATTTACCTTCCCATCAGCAGGGCACCAGGGCTCCTTTTCTGCCCGACCCTTTCAACACTTGTTACCTTTCATCTTCCTCAGAGTAGCCATTTTGACAGGTGTGAGGTTATGTTTCATTTTTTGTTTTAATTGGCATTTCCCTAATAATTAGTGACATTGAGCACTCTTCCACATATCTTTTGGCCATTTGTGTGTTTTCTTTTGAGAAATATCTACTCAAATCCTTCACCCATTTCTCAAATTGGGTTATATGCTTTCTTGCTAGTGAGTTGTTTGAGTTATTACATGTTTTGGACATTAACCTCTTGCAAATATGTTCTTCATTTCTGTACTTTGCCTCTTCACTCTGTTGTTTCTTCTGTTGTACTAAAATTTGGTATAATTTCATTTGTCTATTTTTTTGGTTTTGTTGCCTGAACTTTGGTGTCAAAGTTGCCGGCCAGACCAATGTCACATAATTTTTTCTCATGTTTTCTTCTAAGTGGGTTTTATAGTTTTGGGTCTTAATTTTAAGTCTTTAATCCATTTTGAGCTGATGTATGTATATGATTTGAGATAAGGGTACTGTTTCATTCTTCATGTGGATATACAGTTTTAACAGTTCTTGAAAAGACTGTTCTTTTCTCATTGTATATCATTGACAGCTTTTTCAAGTAGAATTGACCACAAATATGTAGGTTCATTTTGGGGTGTGCATGCTGTTCTATTGATCAATATATCTATTTTCATGCCACTACCATGCTGTTTTAAGTTCTACAGTTTTGTAATTAGTTCAAAGCCATCACCTGTCAAGACATGCTACTGTTTGGTGAATGTTTGCATAAATTTAAATTTAAATATATTCTTTAAAAATATTTTTAGCTGTACATGGACACAATACCTTTATTTTGTTTATTTAGTTTTTTTTTATATGGTGCTGGGGATCGAACCCTATGCCTCACAAATAGGCAAGCCTGTACCACTGAGCCATAACCCTAGCCCCTAAATACATTCTTAAGGAAAGAAAGTTTCAAAAATATGTTTTGTTCAGTGTTGTTTTCAAGCTCTTGGAAGAGTGCCTGACACAAAACAGAAAATTTACAAATATTTGATGACTAAATAAACGGAATTCTATATAAAAGGCAGGCGGGGGGGAGATGATAATCTATCACCATAAAATGATCTCCAGGTTTTTAATGTGCATAAGTTCAATAAATGACTTTCACTACAGGTGTAAAATGTCTATAACTTATATTCTGCATGAATTTTAAACAAAAATTTCCAGAGCATAAGGCACAGCACCCTACACGGTAGAGATGATTTTTATACCAGAAGGTCAGGAGGACCTCTCATACCCTTCTAATTATGAAATGCGAGTGCATGGGGAAACCTGTTTACATTGTTTTTCTGCAAGCTGCTCCAGAGTTTCCCTTTGGTGTTTTCTCATGAAGCCATGGTGGTCCAGATTCCTTTGCAATCTTTCCTTCCGTGGTCTGTCCTTCCTTGTTTTTGGTGAAAATGTTCATTTTCACAAATACTTTGTCTTTAAATGAGATATTCTAGTTCAAATGTGTTTTCCTCCCAACTTGTTAACAGTCCCCCATCTTTTTTCTTTCTTTCTTTTTTTTTTTTTTGAAAAGTGAATAGCATGCACTTTACATTTTGGCGGCAGGCTTCCCACAGCAGAGAGACCTGGTGGAGCGCATGCCCACAGCTGCTGTCTGGTTGGATCCTCTTAAAGGGAAAGCCTGTTGCTAAGGAAACTGCAGCTCTGGGAGGGTTAAACACACAGGGAAACAGCAGGCAAAGAGGCACAGCCAGGCGATGCTTGGGGGAGGTGGCATGAAGCCTCCTGGGAATAGCTGAGCCTTTACTGTTGGTGCACATCAAAGGCTCTGGAGGAGGTGGAGGGAGAACTAAGTATCCAGGACCTTCCTAGAAAATATCTAGCTGGAATTTAAAGAAACCTTAGACTTTGTGTGAAGTGAATTTTGTCCAATGTTACAAACAGAGAAACATAGTGGCTGTGAATATTCCGTTCATATTTAGGAAGTTTGTAGCAGTTTTCCAAATTTAATCACCTTTATTTGCAGTATGCAGTTACCATTAGAACATCACAATGCTCATAAGCATATTTTGATTTATTTTGTAGTTGCTTCCTACATCTGGTAGGATAAAGTGTCCACAGATATAGTCACTTTGGAAATTATGTGATATACTGTTTTCTTTCTTCTTCTTCTTCTTTTTTAAATGAATAACTCTTCCCTTCAAATAAATAGTTACATCCTTAAAAATGGTGTTTTACATGTATTTCCTTTTACTTCTTTCAAATACAATGAGCTTTGAGTTACTTAAATGAATAAATCAGTTCTACTATGAAATATTAGAAATATTACTTTTAACCTTATACTAAATAAATCAGAACAAAACTTCAAAAGCATTTTCTTATTATAAAATAATCCCCTTTTTACACCAGGGAAAGTTAAATTTTTAATATACAATGAATTGGCACAACATCTAACACGGACAGTGTTTGGTCTCTACGTGGCTAGGGCTTGTAGAAAGGTCTACTTGCCTCAGTAAATATTTCCTTCCCTTCTCTCCTCCAGAATAAACCAGTTCACAGCTGGGCTGTCTAGATGGTAACATTATTGAAGCTAGATCGTTGCTCAGAGATCAGGTAATAATCTAAGTCTTTCATTGAACATGCGGTTATGATTTGGCTCTTCAATGTCCCCAAAGTCCTATGTGCTAAAGATTTGGTCCCGGACCCTTGGTGCTATTGGGAGGTGGTGGACCTCTGGGACTTGAGGCCTGGTGAGAGGAAGTTAGGTCATTGGGATGTGCTTTCAAGTGATGTGGGACCCTGGCCCCGTCCTCTCTATGCTTCCCAGCTGACATGGGCTGAGCAGGTTGGTTCTACCAGCCATTCCCACCACAATGATCTGTTTTGTCACAGGCTCCAAAACAGAGCCATCTGACCATGGACCAAAATCCTGAAACTGACAGTCAAAATAAATATTCCTCCTTTTAAGTTGTTTATCTCAGGTATTTTTTTCATGGTGACAGAAAGCTGGCAAACACATATGTGATGATATCTAAATGAAACTTCTGTTTCCTTGTTTCTGGGTTCATTTGCAAACACATTTATGAAAAGGTGCCCACAAAATTTCAAGCTTAAATTTCTGTGGCTACCACCAAGTCTAAACTTTTGACTTCGAAACTATCCACCATCAGCAGGACCCCCAAAGATTTTCAACTCAAGACATATTTTACTAAAACAAACACAATAATAGAGCCATAGGAACTTCAAAATAAGAAGACATACTTGTGGGTAACAAAACTCAAGTTGAGCAGAAAGGTCAGAAATTGATGAGAATGTGGCAGAAAGGTCAAGAAATCCCTATCTACCACCATATAGATGCCAAGAGAAAGGTGTGTGTGAGTGTGTGTGTGTGTGTGTGTGTGTGTGTGTGTGTGTGTGTGTTAAGGAGTGTAACGGTTAATTTGAATTGTCAACTGATTGGATTAAGAGAAGCCCATGAATAATGGGCTTATGAGTGTGTCAATGAGGGTGTGTCTAGAAATGATTGGCATGTGGGATAACCAATTGAAATGGAGATCCTTCCTAAGTGTGGGCAGCATCATCCAATAGGATGATGGCTTGGATGGAATAAATGATGGAAGAACAAGGAAGCAGCAGAGATGCAAGCTGATTTTTCTTGAATGGGTTCTTGATTGCAGCTGTGATTGTTTGAGGATATCAGACTCTTACTTCTCTACTCTTCGAAAGCAGACTCTGCCAGAGATTCTTCAGAAGACTTTGGTATCTAGGGTGGCACTGTTGATCCCTCTTGTTCCTTGTTCTGGGGCTGCAGCCTCTTGGACTTTGAAGCTACTGGTTCCTCAGGCTCTCCAACTTGCAGACAGCCACTGTGGAATATTCACCTTCTGGTCGCATTAGCCAACCTGATAAATCCCCTCTTTATAATTATACTTCCTGTGGATTCTGTTCCTGACTCTACAAGGAGGATGAAGAGAAATTGAAGATGTAAACCTAGATTTTTTGGAACCCAGGGTCTAACAGGTTTACCTGGAAGGAACATGTGCTTTGGGAGATAGGCAAGCTTTGAATTTTGAACCAAATCCCACTGTGCACTTTGATGAACTCGGCATACCATCCAGAAGCCCCTCTCTAAAACCTGTTTTGAGATTTGAAGGAAGTCACCAGACTCCATCATTTATAAGGTTGGTGTTTGGCTTCACCACATAGATGAAGTAGAATTTTGTGATAAAAGGCTAAGTTTTTGTTTTAAATCGATGCCAAATTTCTAATTAATATTTTCTTGGTGATATTTTTTAAGAGGAACTCTTGAGCTCTTAATGACACTTCTAAGCAGTCTTAAGAAAAGTCAGTCTTAGTAAAAGACAAGCCTCCTAAATGGTGTAAGCTGATTTAAGTTAATTGTGAAAATGGAGATAGAGGAAAAGAAAAGTGGAGTTAGAAAGATAGCTGAGAACATGTAGATCAATTAAGAAAGATAAGGCAAACTGAAGTGGGTCATTCACCTTTCACTTTTGAAAAAAATTATACTTTACTGTATTAAGAACACAGTATAAGATCTACCCACTTAACAGTAAATATATGAAGTGGTGTGGTTGACTATAGGTGCAACGTTGAATGGAAGATCTCTAGAATTATTGATCCTGTTCAAATGAAACTTTAGGCTAATCAGTTAGTGACTCCCCATTTCCCTTCCTCCAGCCCCTGACATCCACTGTTCTGTTCTTTAGTGTAAGAATTTACTGTTTCAGACACCTTGTGTATGTGCAGTTGTGCAGTGTTGGTCTTTCTGTGACGCGCTTATTTCATCTTTTCATCATCAGTTACCAAGTCCTGATTGAAGTCCAGGCACTGTGCTAGGCCCTGTGCGAGTAGATAATAGAAATAAAACACAGTCTTTTCCTCAAGGAGCTCACACTTGTGGAATAAGGGTGAGATTAAATTATGATGTAAGTTTCTACAGGACTTATTTCTTACTTTATGAAATTTACATTAAAAGAAGTATTAGCTATCATTTGTTGTAATTCTTTTAAAGAAGATTAAGAATATTTCTTGATTGGGATTATAAACTGTTATTCAGCTCTACCTGCATGTGTAGTGATAAACATCTAAAAAATATGAGCAACTATATATATATATATATATATATATATATATATATATATATATGTAATGAGGTAATAAATCCTACTCTGGCTGTTTTAGTAAGATTTTGCATCATAACTATATATATGAATATATAGTTGCTCATATTTTTAAAAAGTTCATATTACATAAGACTTTAGAATCCAATAGTGCTCTCTTATCTGTGATTTGACCTTTCATGTTTTTTGTTCCCTGTGGTCAACCATGTTCTGACTAAATTAATTAACATTCCCAAAACAAATAATTCATAGGTTTCAAGTTGCCATTCTAAGTGGTGTGGCCCATCCTGCTTTGTACTAGCCAGGAAGTGAATCATCCCTTGGTTCAACATGTGTGTGTGTGTATGTGTGTGTGTGTGTGTGTGTGTGTGTGTGTGTGTGTGTGAGAGAGAGAGAGAGAGAGAGAGAGAGAGAGAGAGAGAGAGAGAAAGAGAGAAACAGACATTCATATAACTTATAATAATTGTTCTATTTTACTGCTAGTTGTTTTTAATCTCTCACTGTGCCTATTGTATAAGTTAAACTTTACCATAAATACATATAGGAGAAAGCACATGTAAAGAGTTTGACACTATCTGTAGTTTCAGGGATCCACTGGAGTTCTGAGACTATATCCTCAGCAGATAATTGAGGACGACTATACATAAGACCCTGTCACACCCATTATTCTGCTTGATTTTCATTATGCCAGTGTTATGACTTAGATGTGTGTTGTTCAGAGGTGAGATGATGGGACATCGAGAGCTGTAACATCACCAGTGGGCTGATCCACTGATACAGATTAACTGGGTGGTAACTAGGCAGGCAGGTCACTGAGGGAGGAGTGCCTTTGGAGCTCACATTTGGTTCCTGATGAACGGAGCTCTCTCTGCTTCCTGGCTATCAGGAATTAAGCAGCTTTCCTCCACCCTGTCCTTCTGCCATGACGCTCTGCCTCCCCTGGGGCCCAGAGCTGTAGTCATTGGACCGTGGACCAAACCTCTGAAACTATGAGCCAAAATAAAGTTTTCCTCCTCTAAGTTGTTCTTTCAGGACTTTTGGTCACAGCAATGCAAAATCTGACTAAAACAGCCAGAGTAGGATTTATTACCTCATTACATAAAGATACAAATTTAACTGTGAGATTCATCTCTGTAGTTGCTTGTATTCATAAATTTTTCTCTTTTATTGCTATTGAGTATTTTCTTGTACTCTATGGAATGAATATGCTTTTGAAATACTTGCTCCTTTTGATGGATGTTTCAGTTATTTCAAGTTTTGGTCTGTTATGAATAAAATTTCTATGCACATGTTGTGCATAGCACAGTGCACGCTGACACAACTTCTCTTGTGCACACCAATAAGTTCAACAGCTGTTTTGAGGTACAGGCATATGTTAGGCTTTAGAAGAAGCTGCCAAGCAGTTTCCTGAAGGGTTTGAACCAGTTCACGTGTCCACTGTTGATGTAAAAGAGTTCTAACTGCTCTGCGTTCTCATCAGCTCATCCTGTTGTCAGTCCTTTGTTGTTTTATGTATTTGGGATGTTTTTGGAGACACCTCATTAAAGCCTTCATTTGTGTTCATCGGAGGAGCCCTGACCTTGAACACCTTACGAAATCCACTGGCCAAGCAAAAATTTTTTCTTCCTGTCCAAAATATTTTGTATAATTTTGATTGTGTTCTTTGCTTTATCTTGATCTATTTGTAGTTCGTTTATGTACTGGAGATATAAGTGCTTTATTAGAATGTGTAATATTAATATCTTCTCTCAGCTTTACCTATTTTTGTCTCTTAATTCTGTGTGTGTGTGTGTGTGTGTGTGTGTATTCCTCATTTTAATGAGTCTTAATTTATAAATTTTTCTCCTATTTTTATTATTTTCTCTGCCTATATTGGCTTAAGGTTGCAGAGATGTTTTCTTCTAGAAACTACACTGTTTCATATTTAAACTTTATATCTATGACATATATCTAGTTTCCTACTTATTGCAAAGGAAAGTTATTAGGATGGAAAAAATGCCCCATTATTTTTAAAACTTGTTTTTGTTTCTGCTCACCAATAATGCTGGCAGTCTATTTAGATACTCCCATTAATTTTTTTTAACCACTATTAGTTACCAGTGCCGTGCTAACACCAGCAATTGAGCTGTAAACAAGAGAGACAAACATATCTCAGCCACTTATACTTCTATTGTGAGGTTGCCTCAATATTTTCTTGCAATTTTTTCAAGTAGACTATTTGCACTTTCAAAAATAAATGCTTGTGCCGGGCGTGGTGGCACATGCCTGTAATCCCAGTTGCTTAGGAGGCTGAGGTAGGAGGATAGCAAGTTCAAAGCCAGCCTCAGCAAATGAGAGGAGCTAAGCAACTCAGTGAGACCCTGTCTCTAAATAAAATACAAAATAGGGCTGGGGATGTGGCTTAGTGGTTGAGTGTCCCTGAGTTCAATCCCCAGTATAAAAAAAAAATCAATGCTTGTGACTTATACATGTTTTGGTTCTGAATTTTATGTTGTTCAAGTGGATTTTTCTCTCTCACACTTTTACTTATCTCCCCACTTCACTTATGGTTACCTATGTAACCATAAATATTCAGAAACTTAAAATTCTTCCATGTATTGTTCCCTGGATTTTTACCTTCTGGGTTTTACCAGGCTTAGTGTCTCATTTTGAACTGTTTCCAGTGATATGAGAAAATCTGAGAAACACTGACTTGAACAAATAGATTTGTCTGGCTATCTCACACAGCTTGGTGAGATGCTGTCTGGGGCAGGTGACAGGACTTGATTTCATCAGGAAACCCACCCTAGCCCTTTTAATGTTACCTGCCTCATCATCCTTGGTATGTGGTGCTTTTTTTTTTTTTTTTTTTTTTTTTACTGTTTATCTCAGATGGTTTCTAGATGGATGCTTTAGTTGTCTATCTTGGGTTTCTACTTACACAGGAGAGAGAGAGAGAGAGAGAGAGAGAGAGAGAGAGAGAGAGAGAGAGAGAAAGATTTCACCAGCAGGTACATCCTTAGTTAACTTAGTTAACTAATCTAACTAGCATTGTGCATTGTGTCTCAGGAATATAGAAAGGCTGCAAACAGAGTTTTAACTTTTATAATCTCTGTAATAGACAGCAAGGAGGAAAAAGGCTGGAAACTAAAGATGCACAGCATATTTCTCTACATAGATGTCCAGATTTTTTTGTTTTGTTTTGGAAAAGTGAGGTTCAACCATTATGTGAAGCCATTTCAAAAAAATATTGTGCCAATATTACTTAAAAATAATTTATTTCTAAACTGTCTTTAGTGCAAGATAAGGATGCATGTAATATAAACTTGTGAATATACATTAAAATTGAATAATCCAAATGCATGCACATCACTTCTTCATGACAGCCCAGTGAATGTTTTTCCTGTCTGAAAAGAAGAAATTAATGTATTAGTTGATGAAGATTTACTCATTATACTTGAAATGTTACACTTGACAAAAATGTATGATAGTGTTGCAAAATATGGATTTACAAAATGTAATTTTCTGTGTCCAAACATTCTGGGAAGCTATCATTGGTTTCCTCATCCATCCAGTACACCGTCCTCAGCATCACTCATGCAAAGTGGACTTACTGGTAATACCGCAGTGCTCTTAACCAGCCACGCAAAGCCGCTTTCAGAAAGACACTGGTGATGTGTGTGCGCATTCATAGGCGACTGGTGAATGTGTTGCTGCTTTGTACCTTTTAAACAGCGAGATGAACAGAATTATACCATGTGACAATTAGGTGATGAAAAACTATCAACTAGTTTTTGAACTGAGGAAACAGGATGTGATGATTATGCAGTAGCCATGATTAAGTACTATGACTCCACACACAGAGGCTCAATTTAGGAATGACTTCTGTGGTGGTGTATTAGTCAGGGTTCTCTAGAGGAACAGAATCAACAGGAAGTATGAAATAAAAAGGGGATTTATCAGGTTGGCTTATGCAACCAGAAGCTGGATAGTCCACAGTGGCCGTCTGCAAGCTGCAGAGCTGGGAGAACCAGTAGCTGCACAGTCCAAGAGGCTGAAGCCCCAGAACAAGAGGGATCAACAGTGCTACCTTAGTCCCAGACTGCAGGCTTCTGGAAACTCCCTGGAGATTCACTGGCAGCATCTGCTTTGGAAGAGTGAGGAAGTGAGAGTCTGATATCCTCAGATGATCACAGCAGCAATCAAGAACCCTTTCAAGAAGAATCAGTCTGCATCTGCTGTTGCTTCCTTGTTCTTCCAACTTTATTCCATGCAAGCCATCATGCTACTGGCTGGTGCTGCCTACTCTAAGGGAGGGTCTCCATTTCAGTTGGCTATCCCACATGCCATTGTTTCTAGACACACCCTCATTGGCACACCCTGAAGCCTCTTAACCATGGGCACCTATTAATCCAATCAAGTTGATAATTCAAATTAACCATGACAGGTGGATTTCTTGAAAAATGGACACATTTATTCCTTCTTTCTCACCCTCACGTTAGTCTGTGTTCAGACTCCAGGTGGCTCTTGACTCCTCTGCTACAGGTAGGCAGATCTCAGATGAGCCTGTGTGGATATGCTGGATTTCTAGAAACGGAGGCGGTGGTTTCCCTGCTACCGCAGCTCTCTAATGGTACAAGGAAAGTCACTGCTTTTCATTTTGTTCTTTGTTTCTATTGCAAAGACAGGAGTGATGACAACCTTAGAAGAATCTTCTTTGTTAGAAGAAATCTACTTGTTGGATCTATTCCTTTGACAATTATTTTGATAATTCTGCTGCTTATCACAAGCTGAGGAGAGGAATGAGTGGTTTCTCTTTCTTAACTCATATAATTTTTATCTTTATCTTTTTCCTGTTATTCCAAGAGACTCTCTCAAATTTTAATTTTATCTCGCAAATATGATTTCTGAAATAATTATGAACTTCTAATTGTCCTAATTATATTTTAAAATTATGTTCTTAGTTTTGTGTTATATTTCCAAATAAAAATTTCTTGATCTCATAATTTTTCATTTAAATTATTGTCTCAATCTGCTCAGAAATTTAATTCTTTTTTGAATTTCCTTAAAAATAAAAATAAAGTTGTTCTGCATATTCTTTTTTTTTGAAGCAACTATTTAATGAAAGTAATATTAGTTCTAATTTTTCTCAGTTAAAAATGCAAAATTTTTTTTATATTGATTCATCCTGACAGACGGTCAAAGCTGGTTTAAATGCTTAGTGTAAGAATTTTGGGAGCTATTATGTAATTCATATTGGATTCTGTTAGATATCTACTTTGCTGGTATATGCTACAGGAATCTCTCTCTGGGACAAAGTATTTCTTTAATATGTTTGTAATAGCAGCCTTCTTTTTTTCAAATATTTTTAAATTATAGATTGATGCAATATCTTTGTCTATTCATTTTTGGCCTCACATGTGCAAGGCAAGTGCTCTGCCACTGAGCCACAACCCCACAACCCCAGCCCTGCCCCCCCATAGCAGCATTCTTTAAGTGCCAGGACTACTTGTTACAAAATAGCCACATCAACCCCTGATGATATTTAGCAAGAAGCCTATCTATACCTAGGGTAAGCTAGGAGTTTCTTAGGAATAGGAGTTTTGTTTTATCTGGACTCCTCTATTTTCTTTGATACTACTTTAAGACCTTGGAAATGCCAACCTTTGCCCCAAACAGCTTCCTATAAAATGAATTGCTCTGAAGTTAGGGTTACAAAGATATTATGATCACTATCTATTCCACTGACATTTCCAGTGGATGTTGAACTCTGACTTATAATTAGTCTGAGATTGGCTAAATGTGTGACATCAGCAAAAGAGTGAAGCAGGAGATACATTCTCCATCCCCACACCCCCACCCTCAACGACATCAAAGCAGCAATTAGACAGCTTTCTACCATGTGCCCAATGTATAGACCCCAGCTCTGTGGCCATGCCATATGTGCCCATTCTTCAAATACCAGAGCCACTACTGCCTCAGGCTAGCCCTTCCCCAGGCTCTTAAGCCACGCATGCTCTGCATCCAGCTGTACAGGAGACCCTGGCTCTGCCACTGTTCTGTGAGACTTGCACCTCAAGCATTTAAGTCATCATTTTAGTGTGCTACACTGCACCTCAGGCCATAGTCATCTACATTATCTGTAGTCCAGGCCCCAGATCTATTGCTATTCCATGTGTATCCATATCTTTGCAATTAGAACTACTGACATAGGGAACTCACCGTGTCCTAGATCCAACTGTGGCTCTGTATGTGCTTGCTCTCCAGAACCTGTCTTTGTGGTTGCCATGTGAGTACCTGTACTAGGAAACTGGAGCCACTACTGAGCAGAAGGACCTGTTCCCAGAGCAGCAGTAGCTCTGAACATGCCACATCCCAGACTTTGGTGCCATGATTGTTTCACCAGGATCTAAACCTCTCTGCTATTATCAAAGTGGCAGTCAGGACCTGCACCCTGAACTCTGATGCCATCACTGCTCTGAATCCTGTCCTCATGTTCCTTTCATGTGTCCCTGTGCTCTAGACCCAGTCTCAGTGGCTGCTAGGAGGACACCAGAGCCACTTATACAAGCAAATTCACAATTTCCCTATGGAAAAAACTAGATCAGGAGAATCCTGGACACCTCGATAACCAAACCTCCAATAACTCTTATCACCACTGCAGACATTTCCAGCTTT
Source organism: Ictidomys tridecemlineatus (assembly GCF_052094955.1). Classification (NCBI taxonomy): domain Eukaryota; kingdom Metazoa; phylum Chordata; class Mammalia; order Rodentia; family Sciuridae; genus Ictidomys; species Ictidomys tridecemlineatus. The sequence goes on along the minus strand of NC_135490.1, from coordinate 11,695,924 downwards.
GGCTACCAAGCAACACGGAACATTTCTGCCAGTGTCAACTTCAGCTGACAAAGCTTCATGGAGTGCGTATCACTATATCCTTACTGGAGCTATAGCCACTGCAACCTGCCCAGCTAGAGCCCGAACACTCATCCATGGGTAAAAGTCTTTCCCCACTGAAACTAGCCATAAAATAAAAAAGAAGTGACTGGCTTCCTTAAGTGTGCAGACATCAACACAAGACAACCAGAAACATGAAAACAAACAAACAAAAACAAAAACGGAGAAATATGTCTCCACAGAAGAACACAGTAATTTTTAAGCATGTGACCCCAAAGAAATGGAAAATTTTAAATTGTCTGACAAGTAATTCATGTTGATTGTCTTTAGGAAGCTCAGTGAGCTACAAGAGAACACTAGTAAATGTCTGAAAAACATTCAGGAAAACAATACAATAAAAAAATCAGAAGTTCAAGAGAAATAGAAATAATTTGTTATAAAGCAAATAGAAATGCCGTAACTTGTGACTATAATGAGCGAAATTAAAACTGAAGTCAAGGGTGTGAAAAACAGACTCAGTCAAGTAAAAATGATATGTGAACTTAAGTGTTGGGAGCCGGCGACCACACCCTGAAAATGGCGCTGGCCTCCTGCTTCTGATGACTTAGCGGTTAGAGTTGTTAGAAGTAAACAACTCCTTGTAAGGCTGTGGGGCTGGGCTCTGGCCTGCTTCCGCTGTGCTGCACCTATTAGACTTCTCCACGTGGTGCTAGTTCATTGGCGAGGCTGGGTACTTAAGCTAGGGCAGACCGACCGCTCGTGCTCTTTCCTCTCTTGTTCCTGTTTTCTCATCATGATTCAAAGGTCCTGAGTAAACTGCTGAAAGAAGAATCCTGTGTCGTGTTTCCCTTGCCGGCGAGGGGTCTTGACACTTAAGGTCCTTTGAAAACAGAGGAAGAAAAAAAAAGAAGAATGAAAAGAAATAAAGGAAACTAGGGGGTCTATGGGACATTTTCTAATAGTCATATTATAGAATTTCTGAGGAAGAAGATAAAAAGAAGGGTACAGAGATTTAGTTTAAAGAAATAATATTTGAAATTTTTCCAGATTTAGGAAAGAGAAACATCCAAGCATATGATGTTGAAATGTCCTCATTCAAGTTCAACCCTGAGGCATTACCACTCTGTCAATAACCAATGACGAAGAGGGAAAAAGCAGCTAGGAAAAAAGAGGTTCATCATATACAAGGGAACCCTCATAAGTGTATCTGTGGTTTTCTTGGCAGAAATAAGCGGGGGCAGAGATAACATATTCAAAGTGCCAAAAGTAAAAACTTGTCAACCAAGGATATTTACTGGAAAAACTGTCCTTCCTAAGGAAAGGAGAAATAAAGACTTTCCCAGATAGACAAATGTTGAGGGGTTCATCAACACTGAATTTGCTTCATAAGAAATTTTAACAGGAGTTTTTTTCAAGCTGAAATGGAAGGATACTTATTAGTAACACGAACACATTTGAAAGTACAAAATTCATGGGTAAAAGCAAGTACAGAGTCAAATTCAGAATACTCTAAAACTGTAATGGTGGTGCGTAAGTGATTTCCAGCATAAAGATTAAAAAGTCAAATCTATTAAAATAATTATGGCTGTAATAATTTGCTAAAGTATACACAATGTAATAAAAATGTGAAGAAAGGGAAAAGATTGGATCTAGGATGGAAATAGTAAGCACTTTAGCAATAACTGCAATTATTTAGCAATAACTCTTGCCTTCTGTTATTGTGCATGAATTTCATTCTTCAGATTTATGAGACAAGGACTAGAAAAAATTGGCAGTGAGCTGCTGGGGTCTGCCATGACACTGGAGGGCATAGTCTTCCATTCAGAGCTGTAAGAGGCCACTTGACAGTAGCGGCTTTGCTAGTGCTGGTCCTTGGAGCTGGTGCTAACAGGTATCTGGGGCCTTGATTGGCTGCTAACAATAATGAGGCTTTCTCTGCTGCAGAGGCCTGCAGCTTATGCAGACCTCACCTGCCCCCAGAAGTGGAGAAACTACAATTTCACTATCTCAAAGAGATATTAACATTTCCATGTTCACTGCAACATCATTCACAATAGCCAAGATATAAAAACAATTGAGAGAATAAAGAAATTGTGATTAAATAGAATATAGAACAAAACATATGAGTTATATACTAAATGTACACAACATATAATACTGTTCTATTGTTTAGTCTTAAAATATATGAGAGTTCTGCTATTGGAGACCATATAGATAAACCTGGAAGGCATCACCCACAGTGAAATAAGCCAAAATCAGAAAAGTAAACAATGTATATTCTCACTTATATGTGAAATCTATAAAGCTCTAACTTATGGAAACAATAGAAGGTAGTTTTGGGGGTTTAGGAGGTTAGTGGTAACAGACAACTGTTGGTCAAATTGTACAAACTGCAGTTTTAAGATGTATAACTCTGGAGACCTAGTACACAGCATAGTGGATTATATACTTGAAATTTGCAAAGAGAGTTGAGCTTACGTATTTGAACAGGTTAATTGGCTTAATTACAGAAATAATTTTACAATGTAAACATATTAAAACATTAAATTTTGCATCTTGAATATATATAATTATTTGTCAATTATACCTCAATAAAGCTAAAATTAAAGATTGTAAGAAAATATGAGAAGGCCCAACTCTCCCTTTCTTTGCTTTTATTTGGTGTATATACTTTTCTCATTTTCTGTCATCCTAGATTTCCTCTATTTCCAGGTGCCTAGTAGCAATTTGGAAGTGGGTAGAAGAAAGGGTGGTTCTAAATCCTATGAGCTCAGATTTCAATTCTTCTTTCTAGTTTCTAGGCTAAACCTCAGAATGGAAGCCTCTGTTAGTTCATTTTGTGTTGCCATAACAAAATACCCAAGACTGGGCATTTCATAAGGGAAATACTCTTTGGGTCATGGTTCAGGAGATTGGGTGGGCAGTTACACCTGGTGAGGTCCTCAAGGTGCCTCCCGAACACAGCAGATGGCCTCACATGGCAGAAGCAAATATCAGTGCAGTGTCATGTGTGGAAGAGACAAACACATGGGGTGGCCTTGTTTTAACACAACCCACTCTCATGGTAACTAATCTAGTCCCTAGAGACCTTACTCCACTCCTGTGAGACAGGTATGAATCCTTCCCAAGGGTGGTGTCCATGAACTAATTACCTCCCAGGAGGCCTCATAAAGATTCCACCACCTTTCAATGCACTTACACTGGAGAGAAAGCTTCTAGCACATGCATACCTCGAGGGGACAAACCGTATCCACACCAGCAGGACTTTTTAGGTTACTTGAGGCAGATCATATTTTCAATTTGTTCAATCATTTTAGAGATTAACAAAGAAGCTTCCTCAGTGTTAGAGATTGCAATCCAAAAGGCAATGGTTTTCAGTCTATCTGCATCTTACTTGCCAATTGACACATGCCTTGCAAGAAGTTCTCTGTTCCGAGATCATCACATTCAAGGAGACAATCCCTAAGCAAAATCTAAATGTTTAATAATCATCAGTAGAAATTCAAGTAGGAAGTGGTATTTACTATGTATTAAAATTCATAGTGTCCTTTACATTTACCTCATCTTATAATGATAGCTTTCATGGGGTTATAGATCTGAAAATTCAAATTTTCCTATTGCAAAACCTCCTAAGTTTCGAGAATGCATTATAATGCAAATTTGCTGAGCAATTGTCAGCCTAGAAAACTTGCTGTCAGGGAGAATTAGAAATAGCTTCACCCTACCAAATTAAGAAAGGAATTTGGCAATATATTTTGATTGCCTGCCCAATGTTTAATATTACTTGAGGGAATGTCTGCTTTTAATGAAAAATAGATTTGTGGAGTGAAAGAAAATTTTTATTTGCTCCTTTATCAAAAATTGAGGCTATGGATAAAGAATATGGATGCAGTACTGCATATTTTTTCTCGAGTGCAACAGATCTTCTCTCAAGTTAACACATTCCATGATAGGAAGCAGCCTTATTTTATTCTGGTAGAATTCGTACAAGACTGGCTGTGGGTAAAAGAGTAAAGAGGCTAAAGGATATTTCTAACTGTACTAGAGTACTAAAGAACAGAAAATACCTGTAGTAAATCCTGCTGAGCTTTAGATCCTCTTCTGGAAAGTTAAGATACCATTACCTGTCACAGGAGTGGTAAAAGGATTAAGTGAGATTCTATATGCAAACCACCCAGTATTATGCTTGAATGGAAAGTTCAGCGAATGGTACTTTATATCATTATTCATTGCTAAATGCTAATTTTCTCACTCTATTCCTATGGTGCCCAAGAAGAGTAATCAAAAGAAGGAAGTGAAAAGAAGAAATGTAGGAATAACAGAGAAATAGATATTTTAGCTTCAGATGGGTGATAATCCTGGACCTGTGTCTCTGTTTAGCATTTTTCTGTTTCTACACAAACAGTACAAAGCAAAGAGAAACAAGAGAAAGCCCCAAAGCTTTGGAGCATCGCAAAAAATGCAGTCATCGTCAGTGGTTGATACATTTGTATTCTACGGAACCCAGTAAGATTGTTTCACTGATTCAAAATGGGGAGAGAGGCCAACCCTAATTTCCAGCATTTTAGAAACTCGAATGACCAGACTTTTCCCGTTGTCGTGGCGGGTCATAGGTGTCTATCTGGATGCCGCGGCACTGTGTCCCTGTTACCTGGTCCCTCTGGAGCCCACACCAGGGAAGGAGCAGGTGAGGAAACAGCAGCGGGGGAAAGGGGCCACCAGTGTGGGTTCCTTGCTTTCCTCCCATTTCCCCAACCTTTTGGATCAGAGCTGTGGTTTGGAGGAGAGAGGTTTTTCGGAAGTTGGATTGTCAATATGATTTCAGGAATTTGCGTCAACCCACGAGTTGCCTCCTCTTCCTCCAGGTCCAAGAGGGCTTCTGTCAGTTCCTTGAGGCTGTCGTACCCTCTCCAGCATCCAGGGCTGCGTATTTGCTCTTCTCCTTGTGGACAAATTCCTCTTTGCTATACATGCCCTTATCATCCTTCAGGTCTCAGCTGACAAGTCACTTCCTCCAGGAAGTGACCTTCAGGTGAGGGCCAGGGCCCCATTTCTGCGCATGCGCATTTGCATTAGAAAAATGTAACAGATTGGACTGTGATTGGAAGGTCGTCTGTAGAGCTCACAGTCCCTGATCCCATGATGGTGGAAGCCCCTTCATGTCTGTGGTGCCCGACTCATAGGAGAAACTCAATACATGTCTGTCAAATCCACACACCAGACATATCTTGCAGAATACAAAGGGAATCTGTGAAAGAACTGCTGATCCAATGACATCAGCCTTTATGTGCCCCCTTGTTATTCCTTGCCCTTGCCACACATTTATCATCTCCTTTTCTAGAATCTTGGCTTTAGTGAAATGTAAGACTTTCACAACAAGATCTGAATAAGTTTCAGTTTACCATATACATAATGAGAAGTCAGAATAACTTAGCTAGTAAGTCCAAGGTTGGGAGTTAGGAAAACTTCTGTTTAAACCCTCCTGGGTGGGAAGTAATCCTCATTTGATTCCCTCACCTACTGAGACTCAGTTGCATGGTCTATAAATTCAGAATGAGATGTATAAGTCATAGGATTTGATTCTATTTACAGGAGGTGCTTCATGTGTAACTGGCTTATCGAATGCTATGGGCTGAGGAGGGTGTGGGTAGGAAACAACTTGATCTGCTACTGTCTGATAGGGGTCATTTTTCATGGCTGGCTGTTTAGAAGTCCCCTCAGCCCATTTATATGAATTCCAATCAACTTCCTTACTTTTACAAACCTGCCTTTTGCAAAGGGCCCCTTTCAAGTTGACTCAAATCTGGGCTGTTTCCAGTGCCCCCATCTCTTCTTATCCTTGGAACTCTAGACGTTCCCAAGGCTACAATCTCCATCTCTTTTCAGTAAGCAGAACCAAGATGTGAAGATCTTTTCCTACATAGTAGATAGAGCAGAGGAAGGGATTTTTCTACTTTTGATACAGCATTTGCAGTATAGTTTATTTATGTGATGACCTTCACTCTAACCAACCATATCTTTTCTGTCATGCACCAAGAAACTTCTTGCCTTTAGATGTTTTTGGAGTGTGGAGCATACATCAGTTCTAGGTCCAATGACCTCCAAAATTAGAGGGCACATTCAAGATTTCTGAGACCCAGTCTACTGAGATGAAATGCTTTTCCTAAAGAAGTGGTCATGTTCTAACATTTTCTTGTCAATACTAGGCCCTGCTGTTTGTTTGGCGCCCTCTGCGTGGCCCAGAGTTTGCTAAGCCTGTTTGCTGGACCACCTGCTAGATGGTCCAGTATCTGTCTTTAGAATATTGGGTATCCCTCACCCTTTAATTTCAGGTATAGGGTATCAGCCAAAGTTAACATGATGGGAAAACACCCCATTTGTCATCCTGTTGAACATGTAAAGTTTGCACATAATATAGTTAATTAATGAGTATTTGTAATAATTAGCGTGTCATTAAAGCAAAGCAGAGGTGTCAGCATCAGTCGCGTCATACTGAGTCATTCTCCCTTTCAAGAATGGTAGGAAGATTTAAGAGCCGGCTGTTAAATAAAATGAAGGATTAAAGAGGACGGTGTCTCTTTCTGCCATGATCACCACCTGGCAACTTCCCACTCTCTTAGAAAAACAGAGAGGATTTCCTTTTTTTCAGATAAGTTGGGACTTCATGTCATATGCTTTCCCCTTGATTTGGAATCTCCTTCCGTCTAACTCTTTGCCCACTTGCTTAAAAGATTCCTTGTTCCCTAAGACATAGTACATGCTTCTTTGGATCTGAAATTTTTCTCATTTATTTCTCGGGAGTCTTCCTTTGTTGTAAATAGTACTCCATGCAGATCTTTTTTGAAATTTATCATATTGTACTATATAGTCTTGCCTTTATGGGATTTCTATAGCGCAAGAACCATACCTTCTCTTTGTTATCTCAAGGATCTAGAATTTTTAAGGGGATCCACTTTCAATGTGGCTTTCAATGAGCATTTGGAAAATAAATAAGTAAATGTGCCATAACTCAATTGCTTATGTTGGCTTTCTAACATTTGAATGTTTTGCACAAGTTGAAGTACACAAAAGAGCTTAGACTGTAATATAATATTGGTGGAAACTTATGTGTAAGTTTTCCACTGTGATATACATTTATCACCATCCCTGTGTCCTGCCTTTCTCCCTGTGAAGTGCTTCATCTAAACTTTGAATCCATCTGGAAAAATCAACAGGGATTTTCAAGAAGAGAGTCACTATAGGCTTTGCATAATATACTTATTAGGGTGAGGAATTTTCTACATTTGACACATGATTTATAATAGCTTATTTATGTTATGACCTTCAGTAGATCAATGGAAAAAACAAACTTAACATTTACAATGAGCTAGAATGTTGCTGTTTGTAAAAACATTGTTATATTCATGAACTTAGTTCTCATTACAATACTATGAGGTAGTGAGGTTATCATTCTTATCTGGAGAAAACAGAAGCCCTGGAAAATCTGAAAACTTGAGAAACATCACACAAGGAAGAAGTAATTTATATACTCATCGTTAAAACCAACTCTGCTGACTCACGGTCCCATGTTCATTTCATTATACTACGTTCCAATTTATAAGTTGTATACTTACTAACAATGATTTTAATCCAGAAATATATACACGATTTTAATCCAGAAAAGGTTTATTTTGTGAATGTGTTTCTAGGCATCATTAGCAGGCAGCTATTAGTCAGTGCAAGAAATTATGATGAAATATGCATTTTTAAAAATGTATATCATATTTTCCTATGTAAGTAGTACTTACTACTTTAAAAACTGGTTCCAAGGGCTGGGGTTATGGCTCAGTGATACAGCGCTTGCCTCACGTGCATGAGGAACTGGGTTTGATTCTCAGCATCATATATAAGTAAGTAAATAAAGTCCATTGACAAGTAAAAATATATTTTAAGAAAAAAGTGGTTCAGTTTTCTCAACTATTCTCACAATAATCAAAACTCTGATGCTTTTCTTTCTGTTATTATCTTATCCTTATAAATATTCCTAAAATAGCCATAAATCTGAGCATTTTGTGACATTGCAATACAGAAACTTGGTTATGAGTTTCTGAGAAAGCAAGATTATAAATTGCATTGCCATTTATAGCTTCTAAACAGGAATATATTCTTCTTTGGTGATAAAGCTATCATTGATCCATTTAATCACTGGTGAATTGTGATTCCATCCTAGTGCAAGAACAGGGTGTAGACCTGTATGGGGTACCTGTATAGGGTAACGTCAAGTGTCTTATGTTTGAGATTAAAGTTTGTATGAAACAGATATGAATTATAGAAATTTCTAGCAGAGAGGGACCAAAGACAGAGGAAACATTCTGAAAGGCTGAGGGAATGTGAGTAGAATCATCACCTCAGGAAATCGGGGAAGACTTCAAAGAAAAGTCACTGAAGCAGGACCTGAATGAGGGTGACAGGCTGGCAGCTGTGTTCTGCCAACCTTTGACATCTGAAAAGTGGAAGAGGCGCCAGTTAGGGTAATCATAATTGCACATTTGATAATCTTGGTCTTCTTCAAAATGCTTCAGAGGTCCCTGTTGTCCTCAGGGAAAAATCAAAACTTCTTAGCATAGCTGAGAAGAACCCATGTCCACCTCTCCTCTCCTCTTCCTTACAATCAGCCCAACGTGCGTGTGCTCTCCCTGGAACACTTCCATACAGGATATTTTATCTGCCAGAAAAGTGCTTCCCCTTTCTTACCTAACTTCTCAAATATGTGTAAACTCTGTTACTTCAGGGAGATCTTTTTATCCCTTTGCAAAACAACAAAATCCCTCTGCTCCATGTCCCTTGACATATGAATTTCTCCTGTTCTGGTGCTTATTACATCTTACTGTAATTAGTTGTGTATTTTTCCAATTAGACTACATGCTCTAAGGAGCAGAGACAGTGCCTGCTTTGTTGAATCATGTGTCCCCAGCACAGTGTCTAGTTCACAGAGGTTGCTCTTGTGGACCACATATGGAAGGATTCCTAGGGGAGTAGCAAGGAGGTATGTGCTACTTTCTAATTATGAAAATGTTGATAACAAATAAATATTTTAACAGATTATCTGGTATGTCCTTTCTTTTGTAGATTCGAATGACTAAGATTTTTGGTGAGGGGAGTCAAATCCTCTTTGCTTCTGTCCATGGTGCTAATTATTAGTACCTTGCTCTGGAGAGCTCAGATCTGTGGCAGTAGAGGATGGGGAACGTGCTCCCTTTCACCTCTGTCTGAATCCACTGTATGCCCCTCTTCTTCCTCCTCATCAGTATAGTCACTGCTGAAGCTCTCAATGACTGGTCACCTACAACATCCCAGTCTCTGTGCTTACAGTTTGACCCATCTTATTTCACTTAATAAGAAATTTTCTGTTGTATGTGATGGTGTAGATGAAGGAATGTCCGACTCGGGAGATTAGGTAACTGGATCAAGATTACACAGTTAAAGACTGACAAATCTCAAGTTGAAACTGAGATCTCTGAGATCTCTGCTGAACGCTGTGGCTGTTCCCGGTGCAGTCATTTCCAAGTTCAATTCCACAGCCCTCTGCACTTCCTGGTACTCCTAGCCAACAGCAGTACCTCTGTACTCTGAAAGCCATGGCAGACTTCACATTTTGTAAATCACTTTCACATACTTGATCTCATTGAATGACACCTTGGTGCAATCAGTGTGGTAGAGTTCATGGGCCTGCTCACGTCTTATAGAGAAGTAAATTGTAAGTCAGAAGTTAAGAGACTGTTCTAAGGGCAAACTAGTCTTTGACATATTGTGTAACTTTCATGCACACTTATATAAATATCTTTACCTGCCATTTAACAGAAAAAAGTTACAGTGAAAAGTATTCACTTCATGAACGTTGTCCTTTTCACTCCAATGAAATAACAAAATATATTTATTATTTTTCATTTTCCTCATTCTGAGGCTGCTAGGACCTTACCCAATATCAAGTCTCCATCATCTTTGTTAACAAGACTCTGGCTCCCATCAGGTTGGAAAGACGACAGCATGCCAGCTCTGGGAACATGGCAGCCTGTTTGAGTTCCAGGCCTTGGTCCTGCCATACAAGTTGGCTTACGTTTGCCAGGTCCTCTCTCTACCCACCGCCCACTCAGGATCTGTTTGTTCTGTGGGTCAACATGCTATGAAGCTGCAGTTCTCTAGATTCCCGGGGAACAAAATGAAAGGTCTGGTCACTTCAGAAAGGTCCGAAGTCCTTCAGAGACGTGTGATGGGAGAAGTGTAGAGGGTGTGGAGGTGGACTGCCAGGAACACCACCGGAACACCAGGAGCTTCCCAGTCGCCTCTGTGCTAGGCTCTGCCTGTCGCTTCCTTCTCGTGTCCACAGAAAACAAGGCAGGGCTCAGACAGGCCTCTCCAGTGAGGCCTCGTTTCATCAGCTCCAAGTAAATCTACCTCTACATAAAATCCAAGAGAAATCCAAACCACTTGTTTCTTCCGGCTAGTCTTTCCTCTGGTAGCCCATTCAGGTGTGCTGTGGGTGGGGATTAGCTAGAGTTTCTCTGCTGGTTGCCTCTCCCTACCTGTTCCCTATCAGCAGGCTTGGGGGCCCTTATTCTCCACCTCAAGCCCCCCCAGTGTCACCCTCTCTGCAGAGACACAGCCTCTCATCTGTGGAATGACTTTCCTCCACGGCCCCATGGCATCTAACGCCATCTGTCCCCCTTTGTCCTTATTCTCACCCAGCTCCAGGTCCTGCTTCTCTTCTCCGTGGCATCAGGCCCTGGTGATCAGGAGTTGACCTTGGATCAAGGAGGCTGAAGATGAGTAAGAAGAAATGTGATTGTCCTTGGTTGGCAGGTCAAGCATCAGAGCGCTTCAGGGTGTCTCTTTTCCCCTCTTTGACTTCTATACAGATGGTGTCAAGTGGGCACAGGAGAAGATGTAAGTCCATGGACAACTGGACTTACGTACCACAGGCACCAGGCTCACGATTACAGGGAAAGAGTCTGACAGGAAAAAGAGAGAACTGAACCGACGGGTGTTGGATGAGGGACTTGCAGTAGAGACTGAGACCAGAGCCCAGTAAATAAACTGGAGCCTGCAGCGAGGGTGAAGGGAGGGCTCTGCAGGTGCTCTGGGAACAAGCAGAGGCTGACTGTTATGAAGAAGGTCAGCAAAAGAGCAGTGGGAAACTGGGTCTCCCCTTTGCGACATCAGAAAAGCACAGATACCAAGGAAGAGCAAGAAAGAGCAAGGAAGAGCAAGACTCCCCTGTGTTCTGGTCCCCAGGTTATGCCATGGAGGAGCGGAGGCAGCAGGGCAAGTGAGAGGAGGAGGAGGGACAGAGGGACACCGGACAGTACTGAGGAAGTCCCGTGTCCTCCTTCCCTCATCATGGTTCTCCACCTGAGGTTATTCCAAGCTGGGCATAGGAAAATGCTCCAAATTAAAAAATGTAATACTAATATTTGGAAATTAGAATGGACTTGGCTTTCTAATACCTGAAAAAAAGGTTATTATTTGCAGAGAGTGAAGTCAGGCGACAGTGATACACTCATGGAAATGAATGGACCCTATCATCCAAGTTGAAAGGAAAAGGAATTTATATTAGACACTCACTACATTAGCATGGATACTTATATTTTACTTTACTTGGGCCACAAATAGGTAATAATATCACCTGCATTTTTCACATGAGAAAAATCACAATTTGCAATATGATTCTTGAATTCAGCCAGCGGGTGTTATGTTCACTATGGTGACACAGCAATTTTCTTTTATGCTGTGATCATTTTAGATATGATCACTGTCACTATCTTTGAGCTTTCTGAAGTAGCCAGAATTCTTAGAACAAAAAATACAGCCCAGCTGCTCTCTGATGCCTGGAAGCAATTTTTCCCCAAAACAATGCCAAGGAACATTTTTGCTCTGTGAGCTGTAACTGCACTAGCTTCAGCTCCAGGATCAAACATGTCACATGTGTTGCCCTGGGAGAATGCCCATCTCCTCAGTGTTTGGCTTAGTAAAATCTAGAGTCTTAATGATGGGGTCATCTGATTGACCATAGTTAAGATTAACAGACTGGGGATGAGTTCAAGAATTCTGAGCTCTCCCGTATGTTCCCTGCCCACTCTGAAAACTGGGTACTAGGAGATGACTCTAGGTCGTCCTGTCCTTAGAATTAATATATTTGTGAACAAAATTACCAGCTAGTCCACAACCAATATCTATATGGGCTTTTCCTTAATAGAACTATCAACACTTGCATAATATATTCCCAACATTCACAGGACGAGAGATGATGTCAATCTTGAGGTTTTCCCATCCATTGGTCCATTGCCCTCCTTCTTTATAGATACAACATTGTCAGGGAATTAATGTCACAGATGTCAAAACATTGATTTATTTAGATAGTTTTTCCCTATTGGTGATCAGTCAGACTTCCACTGGGAGAATTATTTTGACAGGAAGCTGAGGAGTTTGCTGAGGATCAAAAGTGCACAGATTATAATACACGTCGCTGTGCGGTAAACTGCATTTTAATGCTGAAGGGATAACTTGAGAGAAAATTTGGAGCACCAGTGGCTCTGTTCCTGATGTCCACAGAAGTCCTTGGCCTCCAGGCAGCAATGGTGGTGACAGTGCAGGACAGTGGGCAGCAAGAGAGCTCAGTCAGTCCACCAAGGTGTCTTTATTCTCGGAGTATTTTTTTCCCTGCCTAGGAGAATGATTTCCTCAGGATTAAAGGAATGACCCAGACCTGTATGGAACCATAAAGCATCCTAATGTAGGTGAGATCTCTCCAAAGAGTCTCTGAACTCTAACGCTTGCTTTTATGATTCCTAAACCCTGGAACCACTACATTCAGCTAGACTCCTTTGTGATTTATTTTTTTAAACACCTGGAAGCTGGATGATAACTTTGTCGTGAGGGAATATTTCCCCCTCTACATTGTATTTGTGAAACTAATCAGGCCCAGAAGGTGATTGGTAAATGATATCAGTAGGATTTAAATGACACATGATGGCCCATGTGTCAAAGGCTTGGTCCCCCAGGTTGCACTATGGGGAGGTGGTGGATATTTTGAGAGGTGGGACCTAGAGGGAGGCCCTTCATTCACCAGGGGCATGCCTTGAAGGGGACTGTGGTGCTCCTCTTTCTCTCTTTGCTTCCTGGCTCATAAAATAATTGGTTTTGCTCCATCACATTCTCCTGTCATGATGTGCTCAAAGAAACAGGGCCACCTGATCATGGACTGGAATCCTTAAAGCCATGAGCCAAAAGAAAAATTTTCTCTGTAAATTAATTATCTCAAGTATTTTGTTATAGTGACAGAAAGCTGACTAACACAGTAAGTATCTGGGATCAGAGTAAGGAGAGATTAACAGGGTATTTTGTATAATACAAGCTCAACCTCAAGTCATTCTAACAGTTTGATATTGATCAAAGGTAGGGAATGGGTATAGACATTGACAAGGATATAGGATTGGCCACCAAATGGCTTCCACTTTTCCTAAAATAGTGTCAACAAAGAATCATGACAAATGCTTGCTTCAGTTCTGACTTGGGTAGATATCTAAGGTGAAATAACATATATATATGACAATAAATATTTATGGTATTGGTAATATTTTTAATTGGAGACATGACAGTATTGGTGTTCAGGTGGTTAAAAGCACTAGGAAGCAGGTCAAAGTTTAGGGAGCAGGGCCCAATTGTGTGGAGGAAACACAGGTGGAGAGTCTGATCAACAGTTAAAACAGTTTTTAACCCAGCTGGAAGGGATAGGCCTCTAGTAACAGGGGGGATCCTAAGTGCTGGGTAGGGGCTCTAAGATAGATATCCAGTCACATGTATTGATATAACATACCAGGCAGAAGAAGAATCTTTGATTATGCTATGGAAACTATCCAGTGTATTAGCAGCATAACGGATTTATAAATTTCACTTGCTGCTGAGGCAGAAGTTTCTAAAATACTCCTGAAAGAAGGCTTGTTTGTGAAAGGCCTTAGGGCTTAAAATTAGTATCTTTCAAATTTTGTTCCCATAGTACTGACTCCCACCTACCTTCTATTTCCACTTTCTGAATGAATTAAGAATTGAATGGTAGTCCTGATGTGGAATAAGTTGCACAGGAGTTCCAAATATCTGCACAAACCCAGTAGAAGATTTTGTGTCATCCAGACACCTTGCTAGAACATGGATTTAGATGTTTTGGCAAACTCTGTTCATACTTTAGTTCTTATGAATTCCAATTTTGGTCATTCTTCATAATTCACCTAGTATATTACTTAAGTGGTTTGTGATTGTTTTTGTATAGAAAAAAGGGCATAGAATTGCAAATCATTAACTATACGGTAACAAGAAAGAGTTTGCATTTTTGTACTAGTTTACAACCCCTCAGATGGACTCTGCCAGAAGTCCAGAGGTCACAGTTTGAGCCTCACTGTTACAGATGAACCAATCAGGTCAAAGCAGGTACTGGTATGGTCAGGTCCACCCAAAGAAATCAGGTGCTCCTATGGCTCTGCTAGAAGAAGATTTCCATCATCCACACTCCTTACTTAACACTTACTCATCATTACTGAAGCTTCTGTGATGATTAGTGACCTCTTGTCCTTCAACTCCAAATCTACCCTTCACTGGTCTGACCCATTGATGGCATGATTCTGCAAATGACATTTCCTTTATTCCCTGTTTTCTGACTTCCTGATGGTTTCTGAATAACAAGAAGATGGCACAATACGATGATAGGAAGGACAAGGACAAAGAGGCTATCATTCTGTATTCTGGCTGTTCTTATTAATATAACCCTTATAGTGGCACATCTACCCTGCAGAGACCTTTGTAACTCCCAGAGAAGCCTCAGTGCAACTCTTTCGAGGCACCATAGGTGAGTCCTGAGATGGCTGAGGTTGAGTTCTAATTCTACAGATGCTGGCCAACACTTACTCTTTGTTCCCCTAGTCCTGGGGGCAGAAGCTGATTCTGGAAGTTGCTATCTCGGTTGTATTTTGTTGTTTTACCAAAATAATAAGTTTTGAAAGTTCTGAAATAGGGATTTAAGGAATTTAACCCTTTTGCCAATACATTATCTCATCTAGGACGGTATGGTTTCATGTACATGCTTTTTACATTTTCATTTTCCAACTTCATTTATTTTACTGATTTTCACAAAGGTATGCCAAATTATTAGCAACTTTCTTTATAGTAGCAATATGTCCAATTATTTAAGTCCACAGTTCTTATCCCTATGGCTGACCTTAGACTAGGAGATAATGACCTATTACATATCAGTCAAAACTCAAGATTCAGACGGCATTATGGGTTGGATAAGAGGTTTCCCCCCCAAACCGCTGTGTTAATGCAGGAATATTCAGTGGTGAAATGATTGGGTTTTGAGAGCTGTAACCTAGTCAGTCCATCCTAGTTTGAATGGACTGTGTGTGTGGTGGCTGTAGGCAGGGTAACATGGCTGGAGAAGAAGGTGGGTCACTGGCTGCATGCTATGGAAGAGTTTCTCTTCCCTGTAGTCCCTTCCTTTCATGCTCTCTATTTTGTGGCCACCATGAGCTCCTCCACCATGCTCCTCCGCCACGATGCTCCACTTTATCTAGGGCCTAGAGCAATTGAGTTGGCTGACTCTGGGCTGAACTTCTGAAATTGTGAGCCCAAAGTAAACTTTGCCTTCTTTAAGTGGTTCTTGTCTCATATTTCAGTAAAAAATATGGAAGTCTTAGACAATTATTTTGTTTCTTCAGTAAATAATCACAAAGCCTGAGGGTAACAGTGTTGAACTCCATCCCACAGCCCATTGAATCCCAGAAGGGGCCATGGCTCAAGCAAGGCTGGCCAAGGTTCTGTGAAAGATTCAGTAAGAATCCCTAGAAAAAAATGTCTTTTTTCCCAGTTCTATTGGGCAAATACGAAACAAAGTGCACTCTTTGATGGAATGGAGCTACTTAGAGCAGCTTCAAGATTATCTCTTCCAAGTAGCATCAATGTTTTGGGTAACTAGGAGGTAATGACCTTTTACAGAACAATAGATTTGCTGTATTCTTATTGCTGTACTCTACCCAAGTTATCTAATAATAAGTTTCAAACTTTAAAAAAATAGGTTTTATTCATTTTGGTTGTCTTATAGACTATTTAAAATTTTTTTCTTGAGGTATAATTAATACCCAATGAACTGTAAATATGGGAACTTGGTAAATTTCAACATGTAGAAAACCATCACCAGAGTGAAAATAAACTTTTTCTAGAACCCTTACAGCTTGCCAATAATCTCTTATAGTTTGGCTCTTCTATCACTCCCATCCCCCAGTAATCACCTCTCTGCTTTCTGTCTTTATACATTAATTTATATTTTTCACTATTTTACACAAATGCAAACATACATTATGTAGAAGATCTGGCTTCTTTCACTTAGACATTTGTTGTGAGAATCACTTATGTTATAATATGTGTCAATAGCTATAATAGCTATAAATGTCTAAGTAGTATTCTATTGTTAAAGGATACCACAATTTATTAATTCAGTTGTTATTGTTATTGGGTTGTTCTAGTTTCCAGTTTCTAACAAACCAACCCAAACAAATAAATCTCCTATGGACATTTGTGTACAACTAAGTTTTTATGTGGAACTGGGGTTTAATTTCTCTAGGGTAGAAACCCAGAAGCAGACATGCTGTCTCATAGCAAGAGTTGTATATTGAATTCTGAAAGATTCTATCAGATTTTCTAACAAAATGGTTGCACTATCTTATTTTATCACCAGCAGCACAGGGGAATTCCACTTGCTCCACACATCAGCATCAGCAAACTTTTGTTACAGTGAATTTTTAATGTTAGAAATTCAAGTGCATAGTTTATGGCTTCACATTGCATTGTGATTCTAATTTACACTTCACTGATAATCAGAGATGCTGAACATCTCTTCATGTGCATACTTCTTGCCATCAGTAGATATTCTTTGGTGGATTATCAATCCAACCCTTTTGCCTGTTCTCTTTGGTATTTGCATTTTCTTATTATTGAGTTGTATAAGTTCTATGCATATTCTAAATTTAAGTTTTTCCATCAGTGATATACTTGCCAATATTTTCCCCAATCTGTGACTCACCTTATCATTTTTTAACAATAGGTAACAGAGTAGAAGCTTGCAATTTTGATAAAGCCTAATTTATCCATTATTTCCTTTTATAATTTGGAAACCTTTCCTACCTTAAAGTCACCAACCATTTCTCCACTGTTTTCTTATAGAGGTTTTATAGTGTTAGCCCTTCTATTAGACCAATGATATTTTTCAAATTAGTTATCATATATGGATTGAAGTAAGAGTCCAGGTTCATTAATTTACATAGGAGTAACCAATTTTTCCAGTACTTGTTTTGCAAAGGCTACTTTCCCCATTGAAGATATCTTAGCACTTTCATCAAAAATCAGTTGACAATATACAGATTTGTATATTTGTAGGCTCTCTGTTTCTCTCTTCCATTATCTAACTTCGTGCCAATACCACACTGTCTATTTACTGTAGGTGAATGGTAAGTCTTGAAATCAGGCAGTGTAATATCTCCAACTTAGTTCTTTTTCACAATTGTTTTGGCTGTTTTAGGATGTTTGCATTTTCATGTAAATTTTACAATTTACCCAAAAAGTCATCTTCAACTTTTATTGGAATCATGTTGAATTATAGATCAAATTGTGGAGCTCCAAATAGGCCTTTCAACAATTATGACTTATTCTCTGATCATGGTCCATCTTTATATTAATTCATATCTTCTAAAATTTCTCTGAGTATTTTTTTTATTGTAATGAATTACAAATATTTATCAAATTTGTCAATTATTCTACCATACTTTAATGGTATTAGTTGTATTTTAATTGCAGAAGTTTTAAAATTCAAATTTTCAATCACTTATTACCAGGATACAGAAATAAAATAGGTTTTGAAAATCTTCTTGCCCCACAGTTTGCCCCTTTTCATGAATTCTTTATGCATTTATACATATACAATTATGTTGCCTGCAAATAAAGATACTTTTATTTCTTTCCAAATGTGTGCTTTTTATTTCTTTTTCTTGCCTTTTTGCATGTGTTAGGATCTATGATGCAATGAAATGTAAAAATAGAATAGATGTACTTGCCCTATTTGTTCCCTTAGAAAGAAGGTGTGAATAGCCTTTAACTATCAGTTATGATCCTAATTGTAGGTTTTTAAAAGATCATCAATTTAAGAAAGTTTCCTTCTCTGGCTGATAAATTTACCATGGATATGTGTTGAATTTGGTGAATGCTTTCTCTACATCTATTGATTGTTCTACTTCTATATAAGGGTTTTCTTATTTCATGTGATAGGATGGTGAATGACATTTGTTGGTTTTTGAATGTTGAGTTAGCCATGCATTCCCAGGACAGATTTCACTTGGTTGTACTGCATGAATCTTCACTATATATTATTGTATCAATTTACTAATATTTATTGAGGATGTTTTACAAATTTTCATGTGAGTTTTTTTGTGTGTGATTCTTTTTCTTTGTTAGAATGTCTTCATTTTGTTTTAAATTAGAGCACGGCTGACTTCATTGAAGGAGTTGGGAAGTGCTTTCCCTTCTGGAAAAGATTTGTAAGATTGGCATTATGTGTGCTTTAAAAGTTTGGGAGTTTTGCCAAGGTCAGCAAAAGCACTTGCATCCATAGTTTTGTATTTATTTTTATTTTTTTGCAGAATGTTTCTGACTATATGCTAAATGTCTTTAATGCCTTTATAGATTAAAGACTCATTTAGTAGACTGACTATTTAAGTTGTCTATTTCTTCTTGGGTAAGGCTGGGCAGTTGTTCCTAAATGTGTGGAACTACTATGTCCACACATCATGTTTTCTGCACTTATTGTCTCTAGTCTTGCAGAGTATGTTAAATTTCTCAGGAGCCCAAAAAAGCAGTTAGCTTTATTAGTCCTAAACAAACTTCTAAGTGAAGGCTCTGACTGTGGTACTGGAAGCCTCATCACACAATGTGCCATGAGATTTCTGTTTCCACTGGCTACCTGTTCTCCACGATTTCCTAATAGAAGGACATTATTATATTTTCTTCCTCAAGTCACCAATTTTCTTCTTCCTTTAAAAAAATAATGGATTAAATCACTAGTTTATTTTTCCTTGAGTCTTATTTAAATATGTTTTAGAGGTAGCTCTTATTAAACATAAAGCTAATATTCTACTTTTTAAAAAATATTTTGTTAGTTGTATATAAACACAATATCTTTATTTATTTATTTTTATGTGGTTTTGAGGATCAAACCCAGTGCCTCACACATGCCAGGCAAGTGCTCTACCACTGACCACAACACCAGCCCTATTCTACTTTTTTAGGAGTTGGAAAAGTAACCTGGAGGTTACTTTTTTCAGTGGCATGAGAGAGAGTTTTCCCTGTGGATTCCTACTTATCCAAAACAGAGGTGTTGGGTTAGTAGGCAAGTGTCAGCAAATAGTTTCAGGACTGGTGTCAGGCAGTGTTTCTTTGTTGTCCATTAGGAGTGGCACAATCCTCCTCCCTCCCCCATTTCGTTTTCTTCTTTGGGACACATTAGGTTAAGTTAGTTCTCCTCCTTCTGAGATACAGAAAGTGGAAAGCCAGCTGTATCAGTCATGACCAAGTTCCTTTGAAGACATCAAGATGTTTGAGAAAAACTTCTAAAGAAGAAGGATGTCCAGAGGCTCATGTTTGCTGCTGAGAGCCATTGCCAAGTAGGAATGACGCACTCCATGTTGCTTAGAGGAAGGACTCTCCATTGTGGAAATGGGCTTGCCTTTGGACCCAGGTCATTTGAAGTGACATTGCATGTATGCTTGAGTAAGGTGACCTTGCTCAAGGACCAGGGCGGATCCGGGTTTAGGGCGGATCAGGTTTTAGGGAGTATCCTGCTCCTTGGGTTTAGGGCGGTTCCAGGTTTAAGGTGTACCCTGCTGGGAATAGGGCGTATCCTGCTGCCTCAGGCACGCCCACTCCTTGAGTTCCCCTTGAGTTCTGGGATTCAGAGAGTATTTGGGATTCAGAATGTGGATTTTGCCCAGAACGTGAATTTCCCCAGAACATGTTTATAGAGGGCCGGTGTGAGTTCGGGAATAAAGAATTGCTGTTTGAATCTACAAAGCTGTGAGTGGCTCGTGATTTTGTGCCCAGCCAGACTGCGGCAGTTTGCAGGGGCATTTGGACTTTTGTACCATATACATTTGAGGTTGAAAGATAAGCTCATGATCCTTCTGGACTGGTAGGGAAGACATCTGAATGAAAACGTCTGAATTAATCACTCTGAGAAAAGGAATCTGTTCCACCAAGAGAAGATATGAATTACTGTGGTGCCTCAGATTTATCATTCCTATTGGTATTTAATCTTTAATAGTCTTCGGAAATGTACCTGGAGTGTTATTCTCCACGTCAAGTTCACATCAGAGGCACCTGGGGAGAGCAGAAATGGACCAGCGAGAGAAGTGCCAGACCACACTGGGCTGGTGGTGCCACATGGCAGGTGGGGCTAGTCACTGAAGCACAGGGAACACGGGAAATCAACTGAAGTGTGAAGAACAGGGCCAGCCCTTCAGAGGGGTTTCACTGATGTCAGGATTGGGTGAGCCAGCGTCAGGGAACTTGGGGCCAGCAGAGGGGAGGTCAGGGTTCAAGAAAGCTGTTTGTGTGTCCATAGGGAGGCCCAGGGGAAGGAAGGATGCACGAATCTGAATAGTTTCATTTTACGAGGGTGAGTCTACCTTCAGTGACTACAGCAGATACATTCCCTGTCTAGTTGGAGTTAGGCTTAGAAACCAATGAGGGCTGGGCCTGAGAGAAGGTGAGGCAGACAGAAGTTGACTCTTTGTGCTTGGGTAAAAAATAATTAAGGTCCTATCCTAGAATCTAGTTTTCCTCAAATTCATTATTCTTACTCCCTTGATATTTTCTATTTTTTTCTTGGATTATTTTTTGCTACTGATAATTTATTGTGAAAAGTCAAACTTCCTTTTGCCTGTTATACAAAAGGACTAACAGATACTAGTAAGCTCTAGGGGCAAACATCTATGAGAGAGAGAGAGAGAGAGAGAGAGAGAGAGAGAGATAGATAGATATGGGAGGGAGGTTTTGATTTCAGAGCATGGACATCCAAAACAAATGGAAGAAACCTTACTGATATATATTTCACATTATATATGTGTGTTTGCACACACAGACAGGGACAGACAAAATGATATCATTTACATTACTGACACAATTTAAGAAACACATTTTAAGTTAGTCTACTCAAATAGCAAGTATTTATAGTATCAACCTTTAAAATGATCAATTCCTGCCTGCACTTAGCCTGCCTTGCAGAAATCAGTAACTTATTTTCTCATTCAATACTATGTCTAACTACTACATTTTGGATATAGGACAAGGTTCCAGGATTCCCAGGTAAATGACTATTATTGAAGTCTTACAACCAACAGGCAACAAAAGGTTGTGTTCTCTCAGCACCTAGACCTGAAGAGCCTCCTTAGTCTGTAACTAAAGCTTTTGCTGCTGTTGCCAGACAACCAGCAGTCTGCTGCCACTTGCTGGCCCAGTCCCTTCCAGGGACCAAGAGATGCTGTCTCCAAAAAAGAGTCGTGTTTGGTTGATTTGAACTCATGATCTTTTCCTGCATGGGGACAGTTCTTCTTCCTAGTACATGTGTCTTGGTTTCACCCAAAACTAGTCCTAGCCTCTTCTTTCCTGTTGGTTGGAAGCTCCTAGCATGCCACATGATTTTAAACAAGAGCTTGGTTAAAAAAAAATGAAAAAAAAATATTTCTAGACTATGAAAAAAAGAGGAGGATAGGATGTACATGTTACTTTTTGATAGTGAAATTCCTCCTACCTATGAATTTTGGGGTGTTTGATTTTTGCATTTGGTATTTTCATTCATCTTTTCAGAGTGAAGAGTAAGATACTCTATGGATAGGTTTCATTCAGAGAAGCATCAGTATAATGATGATTAATGAAAGATTTATAGCAGGACTTAAGCTTATGCAATGGCAGGAGCTGGTGGAGGAACCTAAGTACTGCTGATGTGATGATGGTCTCCTAAGAGTGTAATGGACCTGAAAAATTCCCACTCCCCAGTGATGTCATGGTCATCATGACTTTGTGTCACAGCACATTGCTTCTGTGTTTGTGGTGGTGGTCTAAACAACTTACTGAACTGACAATTACATAAAAGCATAGCATATAAAGCCATACACTGTACATGATAATAAATGTTACTGATTTAGGTATTAGTATACCATATATTTTACATGCACTGCACTCTAGAACAATATAAAATGTATTGTGTACTAATACATAAACCAATAACATTTATTTTCATGTACAGTATATGGTTTTATATGCTATACTTTTATGTGATTGTCACTTCAGTAAGTTGAAAGTTTACTGTCGAACAGTATACTATATTATGCTGATGCCAACCTCATACATTTTTTGTTGACTGTGACTTTGGATAGCATCAAAAGATGTTGGGTGACCTGTACCAACTAGGTTTATGTGAACACACTCTATGATGTCCACATAATGAAAAAACAACTTAACGATGCATTTCTCAAAATGTGTCTGCATTCTTAAGCAGCAAGTAACTGTCTACACAATTACATTTCCATTAAAATAAGAAATACTGTAATTTATTACAGTCTTCATTTTTACAGGGGGTCATGTAGCCATAGCAGGTGTTCATACCTGTTCAATTCCACTATCCACTTTGCCCTCATCAAGAAATTCTGCAGTTACTACTTTCTTCCTAACAGGGCTATTGTTGAGTCTTTCAGTAGAAGCACACATTCTTTGGTAATAAAATCATCTAGTCTGGCACAAATCAAGGTTTTCTGGATGAGAAATGAATATGCTGCTCACCCATGGATATTTAGAGTTAATGGTCTGAGGGGCCATCCTTATTTCCACCTCTTGATACCCAGAACCATGAACTTGGGCCATAGGAGAAATAGCACCATATGTTGGCTCCAGGTTTAGGGAATATATAATTCCTAGTGAAATTACAAGGTGCTACAGTCCTGGGAGGTGTTATGATCCAGCTGGCACTGTAACTAAGTGCAGGCTCATTGCCACCCTTATGCATTGTTAAATGAGGGCTTTGGTCAGAAGCTATGCTATCCGAAATATCAGGACTCTGAATAAGGGCTTTTATAAATTCATGGATGGTGGTTGTTGTAGAAATATTAGAGTGAAGAAGGCAAATCTATGTCCAGAATAAGTATTTATTTATTCTTATGCTGTCCTTTGAGGGAAGTGTCCTATGTAATCACCCCAGCAGTGGGCTTCTAGGTACCTGGCCAGTCCTGGTGGGAAGGCCATAATGGGGTTCTCCTGTTGAGAACTAGGCAGCATTGCTGGATCAACCTTGGACAGTATACATTTATGTGGCTAAGCTCACACAGAATCTACATCTTGCTGCCAGAGTCACTTTGTTGGTGAGTCACTGGGTAAGGGCAGTGGTGCTTGGAAAAACAAGGTTGACTGATACCCATGAAAAGAACTTTATCCACTCAGTTAAGGTGGACTGCTGAAGGCAGTCCCTGGTGAGCCTCCACATATGACACAAGTATCTTTACATCTTCCCACATACCTTTCCCAAGACCCCCTCATGACCAATTTCCCAGTCTTTTTCCTTCCAAGCCCCGATGGTCTACTAAACCATTAATCACTGTCTGTGAATGAGATACTTCTGGCCATCTCTCCATCTTGCTTTCAGAATGGGCTTAAATTTCCCCTTTTATTTGATTATGGAGTGCTAACTTTCTGTCTTTGTATGTCCAACAATCCAAATACATGATGGAAATTCAAGTCATATGGTAACTTAAAAACCCACGATGAAGCACTTATTTTCTACCAAGGCCAGAAAACATTTCTAAAAACAAACCAACCAACCGACCCAGAAAACTATTGTTAAAGAATGGCAGTTTTGCTCCAAAATCTTAAAATTCTACAGTGTGAGTCCCCTGGAGTTTCATGCCAAAAGCTCACCTGTCCAGACAATTCCAGCCCCACCAGATGCACAGGGTCACAGAGCCTGCCTGAGGAACGTCTGGGTGAAAGAAGTGGCAGGCTTCACAGCCCTCTCTTTATTTTCACCACTCAGTATGTGGACAAAAGCAGATCTTTAAAATTCAGCAGACTGTGAAATACCTTGTTGCTCCTTTAGAAGAAAATAGCTGGTCAGTCTTTCCTTGTTAATGAAATAATCAATCACTTTTTCTGATAACTTGGAGAGTTTTGCTTCTATCATTTTCTGTTTTTTATTTTAATTTAAAATTCACTATTAACTAAAATTCTTAGAGTATAATTACATCACACTTTTTAAAGACACAGAGTAACAATGCAGAGGGCAGTTAGTTCTGTACAGTAATCCAGACTCTGGTCCTGTGGTTAATCAAACAAATTTGTTGAATTACTGCATGAGCAAAGAATAAGCCAATAAATGTATATGGGAGGAGTGTTCATCTTCTAGAAGCAGGCAGAAGGTTAGGATCAAACTCATGTATGACAGTTCATTACCAACCTTAGGTAACTAAAAAAATGATTGTTTTTCTTTAAAACTATTATGTTGCATTCTGATATACAGTGTATGTACATAGAGAGAGAGAGAGGTTTACAGAGACCCTGTAACAATTTGTTCCATGCACAGTTTCCTTGTTTTTAATACCTTCCATTGGTGGGAACATTTCACATTTCTCACAATTTTTTTTTTTTTTTGGTGCTGGGTTTGAACCCAAGGATCTTATGCATGCTAGGCAGGCACTCTACCAACTGAGCTATATCCCCAGCCCTGTCACACTTCTTGAACAACACTGGACACATATTCTTACCTGATGTTCACACTTTGTCAGATTTCCTTAGTTGTTTTTTAAACTAATGCTGTTTTTCTGTTGCAGCCCTCATAGCTCCTTGGACTCTCTTGGCTGGGACAGTTTCTCCAGAGCTCCTTAGTACCTGATGATCTTGAAGGTTTGGAGACGTACCACTTGGGTGTTGGATGGAATTGCCTCAGGTGGAATTTGTCCCACATCTTTACATAGATTAGATTGGGGTTATGTGTTCTGGGAGGGAAAGCGCATGATGTTCTCATCATGTCATAAAAGGTCACACACTCTTGACGTGGCTTGTCATGTCAAGAGTGTGTGACCTAACTCAGGGAGTGTTTGCCAGGTTTATTTGTTCTAACATCATCCCTCCACTTCCATACTGAGCTCTTGGGAAGGAGGTCACTGTGCAGAGCCCACATATAATTTGTGGGGTCTCTTGCTTCTCACTTGAGAGTGAAGTTTCAATTACCTGGGATTCTTCTGCCTGAGGATTTGTCTCCTCCATTTACTTAACTCACTCACTCAATCCTTGTTGAAATTGGTATGTATTCATTATAATTTATTTTATATTTTAAGTTATAATTCCAATACTGTATTTTGTTTTTCAATTTCTTCCAGCTTGACTCATTAGGAGCTCTTTTAGTTGGCTTCTGTGTTCCTTCAATATGTCCAAATTATCATCTGATTGTATTGTATTTCAGTAGTTCCTCACTTTCTGTCAGTGAAACATGCTCCAGGCTCATCTTCTATATTTTCTGCCTCATTCCTAGAATCAGACATTTTCCCAAGAAGTCTTGGTATTCAGGGATGGCATTTTTATTGCTGAATGGTACTGGAAGCATTCTTTTATCGGAGAATGGTATTAGAAATCAAAATCTGGGTGCTAGGTGCTACTCGGGTGTCAATGCTTCCAGGATCTCTTAGCTGACAAAGGAAGAAAATACATATGTGTATACTATCTTGACCGTACACATTTACTAATCTTTCCATACACAACCAACTGCATCTATATTAGGATAAATATGAGAACATAATAACGTCTCCAAGTTTAACCCATACTTGCAAGTCAGCCCTTCTTACCTTGCTTATCTTTAAAAGCTCACTCCAGAATATGAGAAACAGACCTCCTTCTTTGGCTATCCATTTAATTAATTGTTCCATTCCAGGATATGCATACAGTGGTTCTTGGAATTGCAAACAGGTGCTTCCTTGGAAAACGACTTATCGGCTAGAAGGTAGTGCTTCTGCACTCTCTGCTGCTTCTCTCTTTTAGTTACACAGGTCAGCACGCCCCCCATCCCCCTTCAGTGACATTATTGCACACATTTTGTGATATAGTAGATTCTTTCATCCCAGTCTGCTTTCATCCCAGGATTCTTCCACATCCTAAATGATTTTTAAACATGTTAAGGTTCAGTCTTTGGGCTGTAAAGTCAAGTCAGTTTTGACAAATTCATAGTGTCATCCATCCAGAGTTACAGGATCCCACAGTATGCTTCGCTGCTCTAAAACAGTCCTGTGTACTTCAACTATTCAACTCTCCTTCCTTTCATAAGCTCCTAGTAACCACGGCTCTGCTATTTCTACAGTTCTACCTTTTCCAGAATGTTCTTCAAGTGGAAGCATGTGACATTCAGAATGATTTCTTTCACTTAGCAATATGCACTTAATATGCAGGCTGATCAGCCCAGACCCTACACCCCAAGCATCCTTTATCAGGCTCTCAGGTGTTAAGCCATACAATCTCTTTATGTGTGTGTGTGGGGGGGCATTCATTTTAAAATAAGCAGGTAAATATCTATGCATGTAACTGTTGCATTATATGGCAAGAACACCACCACCCCTGCTGTTTTTGGTATTGGGGGATTTAATCCAGGGGAGGCTGACCACTCATATGACCACATACATATCCAAAGTTCTTTTTATTTTGAGACAGAGTCTTGCTAAGTTGCTTAAGGCCTTCTTAAGTTGCTGAGGCTGACCTTGAACTTGAGATCTTCTGCCTCAGACTCCCAGGTTACCAGGAGCAAATGCATGGCTTGTTTTGCTTTTTAAGAAACCAACAAAACTGTATTGACTGTATCTCTCTGCATTCTCTTCAACAATTAATGATATTCCCTCTTGCTCCATATATTTGTCAAAAATTGTTATTTTTATTTTATTATATTTTATAAAATAATCTAGCCATTCTAATAGGAATATTTCTTTGATTTACATTTTTAATAAAATATTACATTAGAATCTTTAACATGTTTATTTACCATCACTATATCTTATTTAGTGCCCATTTGGATCTTTTGTCCATTCTTTGATTGGGTTGCTTACTTTTAATATTGACACATTTCTTTGCTTATTTTGGCTACAAGTACTTTATCAGATATGTGCTTTGAAAATATTTTCTTGAGCATGTCCTTGGGGACTATGTCTTGTCACTGGACACTTTCTCTCTCTCTATCTCTCTCTCTCTCTCTCTCTCTCTCTCTCTCTCTCTCTCTCTCTCTCTCTCGTCATTCTGCCTCTGTGCCTCTATGAGGTGAGCAGCTCTGTTCCACTACACCCTTCCCACCATGATGCTCTGCCTTACCACAGGCCCAGAGCTATGGAATCATCCAACAATGAACTGAAACCTCTTAAAACATGAGCCAAAATAATTTTTTTCTTCTTTAAATTGTTTTCCTCAGGTATTTTATCACAATGACAAAAATATGACTGACATAATGGGTCACCTTTTTTCATGTGTTAAAACTTAAAAACATCACCAACCTCCAGGACACTTAGATTTCTTCCATGATTTCTGCTAGTAGTTTTATAGTTTCAATATACATTTAGGTTTATGGTCCATTTGAAATAAATTTTTTGAAAGGAATAAGGTATTTGTCTATTTTTTTCTTTTGCTTATCAATATCCAGTTGTTGCAGTAAACTTCATTTAAAAAAACATCTTTTTTGACCTTTGAATTGCCTTTGCACTTTTGTCAAAGTTTACTTAACTATACATATCTGGATCTACTTCTGCTCTCTTCATTCTGTTTTCTTTGCTTTATATGTCTATTTTTCAAAAGCAACACACTGTTTTTATCATTGTAGTTTTATAGTAACTTTTAAAATTGGATAATCCATGTCCTCAGTCTTTGTTCTTCCTCTTCAGCATTATGTTGGTTATTCCTCATATTTTTGCATTTCCACATAAAGTTTAAATCAGTTTGTCAAAATCTAAATTAGAGCTTTTTATTAAATTTTTTTATCTGTTGTTTTTAGTGATACATAACAATAGAATGTATTTTGACTCTTGCACACATGGAGTATAACTTCTCATTTTTGTGGTGGCACATGATATGGAGTTAGCCTGGTCGAGTATTCCTATATGAACATAGGAAAGTTATGTCCAGTTCATTCTACTGACTTTCCTATTCCCATCCCCCTTCCCTTCCCTTAATTTCCCTTTGTCTAATCCAACAAAATTCTATTCTTCCCTTCCACCCGCTTATCGTGTGTTAGCAACCACATATCAGAGAGAAGATTCAGTCTTTGTTTTTTGGGGGATTGGTTTATTTCACTTAGCATGAGTCTCCAGTTCCATCCATTTACTGGCAAATAGTTTGATCCTTCTTTATGGCTGAGTCATATTCCATTGTGTGTATGTACCACACTTTCTTTATCCATTCATTTTTTGAAGGGTACCTAGGTTGGTTTCATAGTTTAGCTTAAAAAAGAGCTTTCTAGAATTTTATTTAGTATTCTCTGGATCAAATGGAAAAGGACTGTTATCATAATACTATTGGGTCTTTTAGTCCATGAACATAGTATATTTCTCCATTTATTTAGTTCTTCTTCAAAGTTCTGTTCCTTTATCCTCTCCCCCCGCCCCCTTTACATTTCAGTTTGGCAAGTTTCTATTGACTTATCTTTAAATTCATTGATTCTTTCTTTCCTCCGCTATATATCAGTAGGCTGAGAAGATCATCAAAAGCATTCTTCATTTAGGTTAGAGTTTTTTTGGCATCTACTATTTTCTTTGGTACTTTTTTAGAATTTTTCCTCTTCTTGGCTTATATTATCTATTGATTCTTAAATGCTGTCAGTTTTTCATCATAGTCCTTTACAGCTACTTTATATTTGTGTCTGTTGATCCCCAAATCTTTCATATATAAATTTGATTCTGATGCTTGATTTTTATAACAGACTTTTGTACTAGTTTTTAGTGTATCTTCGTTTTTTTTCTTTTCTTTTTGTTGTTTTTGAAAGCTAAACATTGTGGTAAGAGAAATTGATTTAAAGAGGCATCTGATGTAAACTTTTATGTTATCTGTGTTGAATTTGAATTGAGTTTAATATTTGCTGTGGTTGTAGGTCCAAGAGTCTTCAAATTCCTGTAGTAAATTTGAATTCTTTGTTTTTGTCTTGCTTGACTTCTTTGAGCTTCCCTAAGAAACCCATCTTCCATACAGCCTATGTCTTGGTACTCACTGGGATGTCACCCTCTGCTTTTATAATGGAGACCTGTTGGTGTCCTGGAAGGTATGTGGGAGAGCAAGCATCCTGTAATCCTACGGTTAAATCTCAGTGCTTTAGCGGGCCTGTCACCTTGGGCTGTGATTTTCACAGGTGTTTCTTAGCTTTTCCAGTTTAGGTTAGACAGAAAAGTTAAAGAGAGGGCTTGAGCCAGAACAATGACCCTCTACTACATGGGATAAGACTCTGGAAAATTCTTTCTTACAGGAGGGTGGGCTTTGCTATGAACAGGCCCTGGGTGTGTTTTATAATGTTTATTCCCAATCACAGCCAGAGTCATCTTTGTTGAATATCCACAGTAAGATTTTTGTGTGTTTTTTGGGGGGAAAATAGGAAAGTGTGACACCCCATAAGACTGCGACCCCGCACCCCCCCCCCAGGATTTTCTTTAGGCTAGTCTACACTTCATCTCCAGGAATTTATCACAATGGCTGTTAAGTGTTCCTCCCAGTCCACAGCTTCACTCAGAGATGGCGCATCAGGGTCTGTTTCCCCAGATCCTGCAGAGGCCGTGTGCCATGAAACCTGTCCTATGAATCCAGGAAAAGCCATTACTTCTCAGTCCACTCACACCGACTTACTGCAGGGATGGGAGTGACAGTTCCCCCGCTCTTTACGTGCAGGAGGTGAAATGGGAAGTCCTGGACACATGCATTTAATTATTGATTTTGATATCATGAAGTAATGATAAAAAACATGATTCTGTTCCTAAGGAATATATCATTTATCACAAGGAATTAGAACCAACAGAATGTATGATTTTTACTAGATGTTTGACTTGGTTTTATGATTTCAGTGAAAAAGACTGCTTTCCTTTCCCAGTGCTATGTTCAGCCACTGCCTTTCTTTGAGCGGAAGAACCTATATCCAAGATGGTTTCCAGGTTGTTCAAAAGCTCTTTCTTTTAATTGACTTGGTCCTCTGGCATGGGTTGTAGCGCTAGGAAGGGTTTACAAACTTAGAGGAACTAAGTAAAGTGGCTTTTCCATGGAGTTTATTTATTTTTTATCTTACAAAATTAAATTTCTTGTAAGAGTAAAGGAGAAATAAGCCAGAAGAATTAAAATCTAAAAACTGATCAAAGTTATGATGGGAACAGTTGAAAACTTTTCTCTATGTGGCAAAACATACATCTGTGTCTTTATTAAATTAAATTACTGTCCAGCAGATCATAAAACCACATGATATAATTTCCCTCTACTACAGAACTTCCTATGACTCAGACATGAACTACCTTGTGTTTAACTAGCACTTTTTTTTCTAATGCAAACCAAGAGCCAAATTAGTTATTAAGCTTCCAAGAAAATGAACAAAATTGTCTTTGCTCTTATTCTCTCTCTTTAAAACCACACATTTACTTGATGTTATTTCTTCTTTCTGTTCAAATAAGAAATTCCTTGCCAATTCTGATAAAAATCCAAACCAATTGGCAGGCATTGATATTTCCTCCCTCCTCTGCATGTCTCATGAAAAATGACCCATCAATATGTCGCCAAGTAATTTACTTCCCTGGACACCATTAGCAACAGCACTGCTTCAAGCAATAGGAGTTGTGCCTGCTTATCAGCCTGTGTAGCCGCAGTCCACTTGGAAAATGTTCAGTACTCTTTCTGGGTACAGTAATTCTACTGCTTTTGAAACTTGCTTTAGAAGATCAGATTTCTAGGTGTATGTTGAACAAGACAATAAGGATAAGCTTAATTTTTAAAGTAACTCTTCTCGAAATCTGAAATATAGAATTCTCTCATTTAAGATTCACTGCAAAAGCTGAGCACAGCTGCACGCACCTGCAATCTCTGCTACTCGGGAGACTGAGGTTGGAGGATAGCAAGTTCAAGGTTCACTTGGACAACTCAGGGAGACCCTGTTTCAAGATACAGATGAACAAAAGGGCTGGGGGTGTAGGTCAGCCTAGTAACACACAGATGCATGGTTTGATGCCTAGTAACACAGGCATGCACGGAGGATTCACTACAATTTATAAGTTAGGAAGTAGCAGGGCAGAGCCTCAGTAGGCACAGTGTGGTAGGACCACATCATAAGCCCACTTTAAAGATGAGAAAACTAACATCTAAAGATTAATCATCTTCTTATTGGTGCATTATAACCATATATAGTAGTGTCGCTCATGATGCCATATTTGTGCATGTGTAGAACATAATTTGACCCATCTCATCCCCAGATGCCTGGCCTTTCGCTCCCTGCCTCTGTCCCTGTGACCCACTTGCTTGCTGTGTTATTATTATTAATTAGTGATTTCAATTATACATAAGGCAGGACTTATTGGGGTCGATTCATAGGTGGACACAGCACAGTGTGACAGGCTGCTCCCAGGGCTTCCCCGGCCTCCCTCCTCCCTCCCTGCCCTCCCTCTCCCTCCCTTCCTCTACACTGTTGGTCTCTTTTCCATTTTCACGAGATCCCTGTTTTATTCCTTTTCCCCCTCTCTCCAGCTTCCACATGTGAGAGCAAACAGTCAATGCTTGACTTTCTGAGTAAGATTGATTATCTTACCTGAGATTCAGCCCCTAGACAGCAGGAACGATTTCTGCAGCCAGGTCACCTCAGATCATGCCACTGTGCAGGCGGCCAGCAGCCTTCAGTGGCACAGCGTGTCACCTGGGCCAGGCATCTGACGTGGAGGTCCCCAGAACAGGAAATGTGAGGGCTATGCAAAAGCTGTCAATAAAGGCAGATAAGAACCGTCAGAGCATCACAGGGAGCAAGTGGTGCCAACACCAAGACAGGCTCCCTGGGGTGGGAGTGTGCTTCCTGACTGAGAAGTGAGAGAGCCTTCTTGAACTCTCCCTCCCTCCCCTCTTCTTTCTTTGTTTTCCTTTTCTCTGCTCTCTCTTCTCTCTTTGGTTTTTTATTTTTATTTTTTGTTTTGGGCTTTTACTGAAAAACTTTGAGCACAGATTGCATTTGGCTCAGTGGGTTGACAGCTGCTCATGTGGCACGTTTTGAGCACCACAGGACAGGTCAGCACATGCTGGCCACTGGGCCAGATCCTGTTGCCCACCTGTTTTTGTGTAGCTCTAGGACCTCAGAATGCTGTTTACACTTTTAAATGGTTAAAATAAAAACATCAAAAGAAGAAACACCAAATGATATAAAGCTTGAATCCAGAATCCATAAATAAAGCTTATTGGAGCAGAGCTGTGATTTCCACTCATTTAAATTCACTATCTCTGGACACCCGGCTCCAGGGGTGGGCTGAGGCCACGTGGCTCCCGAGGTCTACATTAGGTAGACTCTGGCCTTCTCTAAAAAAACTGTGTGGACCTCTCTGTTAGAGGACTAATCCTTGACTAAATTCTTAAAATTTAACAAATACTTAGAATTCAGCCATTATTACCACCCTCCCCCATTTTGGAAATAAGTATTATTATTTATTAAAATGCAGATTTTTGTAAGAAAAATAAGCCTAATATAATCATTAGAAATAATTGAGACTTTCTTTATTGGATCCCAACATGGCATGGAATAAACAGCCAGGGCAAAGAGATGAAAGAGTTGGGGAGAGTGTAAGGTTTTTCTCTAGGTTGCTGCTAAAAGAAGAGGGGAGCAGGCGCTGAGGGGTGTGGTGGGCACCAGCTGAAGAACAGGAACACAGTTCACTGTGCCCAAGACACCACAGCTCTTCTATGTACATTTTTTTGAGAGAGAGAGAGAGAGAGAGAGAGAGAGAGAGAGAGAGAGAGAGAGAAAGAGAGAGAGAGAAAGAGAGAGAGAGAGAGAGAGATTCTTTAATATTTATTTTTTAGTTTTCGGTGGACACAACATCTTTATTTTATTTTTATGTGGTGCTGAGGATCGAACCCAGTGCCCCATGCATGCCAGGCAAGTGCATTACTGCTTGAGCCACATCGCCAGCCCATGTACATTTTTAAATTCTAATCTTAATTAACCTACCAGTCAGAGATAAACTATTAACTTTTCTTAAGGAAGAAGTGGAGCCTCAGAGAGATTCTCCAAAGCACCTGAGCTGGTTGGTGTGCAGCAATGGTGGGGACAGGAGACCCAGGGTTCTCCAGGTGCCTTGCAGCCTTGATCACATGAGACTTTCTCTTTCCTCAGGACTCACTCTAACCACATTCTTGTGATATTAGCCCGGTTCAATAATAAACTCCTTATCAATTGGTTGAATTCTGTCTTTTTGCAGGAAATAGAGGGGATGTAGACCCAGCCCAAACAGTTTAGGCATATTAAATAGTTTCCCTAGGGTAGGGAAGGGAGATGATAACTTGGAAAATCAAACTGAGGGACTGGGTTGTGGCTCAGTGTAGAGCACCTGCCTAGCACATGTGAGGCACTGGGTTCGATCCTCAGCATCACATAAAAATAAATAAATAAAATAAAGGGCATTGTGTCCATCTGCAACTAAAAAATACATATATAAAAAAATCAAATTGAGTACTGCCTTTCATCCCTATCCTGATTTACTGGGTTGAATATTACAGAATTTTCCATTGAAGTTCAAATTGTTTTTCATAAGATGCAACCTAATATGTTCAAATGCCATCAAATAAATGTAATATCCAAGTTGGACACTTCCAAGAAGGTCTTGTGGAATGCAAAGGGGGCTGAGTAATTCCTTTGGGGTATGTTGCTGGAGGGTGGGTTAGGAAAATCAATACTGATGTTCACTCTCAGCAGGTGGAAACTGCTATCTTCTGCTTGTTCACTGAGCCACAAGTCTCAGTGACATCGGTTGTACCCATCTTCCCCTGACACATTGCACCAGGACAATTGCCTTTACTTACCTGGCTGAGATGTCCTACTGAGACGGCTGTCCTATGGTCAGATGTCAGAGTTGGGTATCTGTGCCTTCATTTTTTTTTTTTCACATGAAAGATGGAACCTGTTTTCCCACACAATTTTTTTTTTTTTGACCAAAATGCCATGGATCTCACACTGACTTCTTATCTAAAATTAGAAGCAATTAAAATGAATTATAAGGTGTTTCATAACTTTCCTTTAAAAATAGACCTTCCCTCGGTATTTGCAATTCCTTAGAACATCCTTTTCCCTTGCTCCCCACTCTGTGTGGGGCAATTTGTTGCTGCAGGTTTTCTCAGACCCTACTTCTAATTATTTTCTTCAGTTATTCATTACTTCTGGGCTGCTGCTCCTAGTTTAAATTGTTGTTTTCTTTTTCTTTTCTTGGTTGAAAAAAATAATACAACATGTAAGGAAAGTTATCCTTGCAGATGACTCAGTATTTACCAGGCTTTTCTGTGGAGGTTAAAATGCCTCACCTCCTGGCCCAGGAGATGGGGTCAGGAGCAGTGTGGACCATGTGTGTCTTTGGAGAGGAAAAGAGAATTTCTAGATCCCCTCTGGCTGTGGGTGTCCAGGGAGAACCGCTATTGGCAAAGCTGACACAAAACCCATCTCTGAAGCTGTGCTGCTCACAGCCTAGATGTGTGGCTCACGACTCACCCCAAAGGAGGGGAACCAGCTATGCTCACATGAAGTTAACCTACTGATAATTTTAACTTCCCCAATTAGACTAAAGTGACAGTTAATGTCCTTCTCTGTGCTCATGATTAAATAGCAAATGTAGGTATTTATGCTGATGATTAAATAGGCGGGTAAGATTTTTTTTCCTTAAAATGCACAATACAACTAGAAAACAAATTGTATAAATCCCATTGGCTCTTTGTTGCCTGGACTCACTATTTAAAACACAACAGGCTTTTGGGATATGCATTTTTGCACTTTATGTTAAGAAGATGCTAGTTAATCAAGACGATGCCCTAGCAGGGTGTGGAACTCTCAGTAAATCTCAGAATTTTCTTTTTTTTTTTTCATCTCAAATTTTGTAGTCAGGAAGTAGTAGATAAAAGTAATAGTTAAGGGCAATTTTTGAGGAAAAAAAGGAGGTCATAGAAAATGGGCTGTAAAAGGTCAGAGTGGTAAGGAATCCAACTTCCAGTTTTTAAACATTGAAATGATATAAAACTTATCAAGAAGTAGAAATGCAGGGCTTGGCAGCTTCATCAATTAACCTGCCCTCTAACAAGTGATCTGAGAAGGAACTCAAACCATTACACAAATAGACAAGGACAAGAGCTTTACATTTTATAAGAAACTAGAAATGTTCCAGAAGGAAGCTGGGTTCAGAAAGTTTTGGAGTTTTTTCCCCCCCAAAATATTAAGGGAGACACAGTGTTCAAACTATTCAAACTGATTATTTCACCAATTCATTATGCTACAGATGATATATTTTGGCAGAGACAGGAAGAGAAACACAGCTGAACTCCGCTAACTACTGCAGCGTCAGTTTTCCATAGTGAGCTCCAGGATGAACTGGCATGCAGATTCCCAAGGGTGAGAGGTAGAAAGGACCTGGGACTCACCTCCCTCCTCAGTGGTAACCAGCAGCAGCTATAAGAAGGGAATTGGAGAGGGAGAAGAACCAGTCAAAATACTGAAGAGGGGAACGTGTGTGTGTGTGTGTGTGTGTGTGTGTGTGTGTGTGTGTGTGTGGCTTACTAGTGAAATGGTGAGAAGACACTAAGATGGAATGAACACGGGAGAGAGCAGTGGGGGGAAATCAGACTGAGAACAGGAATCAGAACACGGGTCTCGTGCCCCCTCAAGTGTGACCCAAGGGCACACCGTGCCATGTCCCCTGAGAGCATGTGGCAAAGGCAGAATCTTGGTTGTCACCCTGACCAGATTATGGAACCAAAATCTGTATTATAACAAGGTCCTCAGGCAAGTCTCAAAAATATTAAACTTTAAGAAGTCTCATCAATTATAAAAGTTTGGTTTTTCCTCTGGGAGGGTGCTTGGCTGTACATTGGAAGAATGGTGGGAAGCGGGGGGGTCTTTGAAAAATAATGATGTCTGAATCCCGCATCTGGAAATTCTGAAATAACTGGTGACAAGTGAAGACTGGGATTTTCAAATGTTCCTGGTAAAGCTAATAATGTGCAGTAAGGGTTAAGGATGGCCGTTCCAAGTAACATATTTGATTTTTCCTTAAAAGGATCCCTCCTGCTACTGTACCGGGAAGACTGTATGAAGAGGAAATGGTCATGATTATAATGGGCACAAATTTAATTTATATCAATAAAAAGTATTTTTAAATTGATTAGGAGTATTGGGAGTTCAAGGCCTATGATGAATAAACGTGGCGAGAGTTGACTTCTCTGCCTTGTTCCTCCTCTTAGGAGGAAAAGCTTTCATTTTTCCCAACGTTGAGTATTGTGTTATCTGTGGGCTTTTCAAATATGACTTTTACTATGTTTAGGTAAATTCCTTCTGTACCTCATTGCTGAGAGCTTTTATCATGAAAGGATATTGAATTTTGTCAATCTTTCACTCCATCTATTGTGATGACCATGTGACTTTTATCCTTTGTTCTGTGGAAGTGTGTCAATGTGGAGTAGTACATGAACTGATTTGCATATGATGAACCATTCTTGCATCTCAGGGATACATTCCATTTGGCCACTGGTGTACCATCCTTTTAATGCGCTTTTGAATTTGTCAAACCTTTATTGTATTGCGGTCAATACAATATGGTCTCAGGAATATTAGCCTATGGTTTTCTTTTCTTGCTGTATCTTTGTTTGCCTTTGCTTCAGGGTAATGCTGGCTTCAGAAAGTGAATTTGGAAGTATTTTTGCTTCTTACATGTTTTGGAAGAGTTTAAAAAGGTTGAGTGTTACCTCTCTAAATGTCTAGTGGATCGACCAGTATAGACAGCTGTTAGCAGACTTTGTTGAGAGGTTTTTGATCACTGTTTTAATCTATTAATTCAAGCCAGAGCAATTAAACAAGAAAGAGAAATAAAAGGTACCCAAACATGAAAGGAAAAAGTAGAATTATCTATTCACATAATCTTAAATGTAGTAAACTCAAAGATTCCATACACAAAATGTCATATCTAATAAATTAATAAAATATGAAAGATATAAAATTAACATACAAAATACATTGCATTTATATACACTAATGACAAATTATCTGAAAAGGAAATTAGAAAAAAAATGTCATCTATATTACCATTAAAAATAATAAAACACTCTGAAATAAACTTAACTCTGAAGACCAAAGACTTGTATACTTGTATAAAATGTTGCTAAAAGAAATAAGGCAAAATATATGGGAAAATCCCAGTTGTTACCAATTATTTCAGAATTTCCAGATGTGAAATTCAGATATTATTATTTTTCAAAGACCCCCCACTTCCCACCATTCTTCCAATGTACAGCCAACCACCATCCCAGAGTAAAAACCAAACTTTTATAATTGACATTATTACTTTATATACAAAGACATAAAGTTGAGAAGCAGACATATGAACATATGTTAATACTACCCATAGTATTCTCATATACAATGTAATCCCTATCAAAATGCCAGTGGTCCTGTGATCCTAGCTATTCCAGAGGCTTATCCTTAATCTAAAGTGATAATTATGTGGGAAATTTTATTAATAATTATGGCCATGAACAATAATTTGTCCCCTAATGTATTTTCACAGAATTTTAAAAACGAAATAACAACATGAAATTCTACAATTGTTAAATATTCTAGTAACTGATGGTAGATACAGGCAATACAGCACCATATAAATCTTTTCTAGGAAACCCTTGGTCAATATGATTAAATGATGGAAAGATAAGTGTTCTAAATTAATATTGACATGTAAATATCATTTAATACTAAGTAAAATACATGTCTCAAGATAATATATGCAATAAGAGTCAAAGATATCTTTCAGACTAAAAACATAAGTAAATAAAACTGGAAGTTCCAAAGTTTATTAAGTCCTCTTCAAAGTCTTACCTTTTTAAAAATTTTATTTTTTATTTTTTAGGGGGTGGGTGTACTAGGGGTGCTTAACCATTTAGCCACATACCCAGCCCTTTTTCATATTTTATTTAGGGACAGGGTTTTGCTGAGTTGTTCAGGGCCCCGTAAATTGCTGAGTCTGGCTTTAAACTCATGATCCTCCTGCCTCAGCCTCCTGAGCTACTGGGATCACAGGTGTGCACCACCACACCCTCTTTAGAGTTCTGTTGATTTACATTTTCAAAATATTCTATACTGAATGCATGCAGTGGCCCCTGTTATCCGTGGGGGTATGTTCCAACTCTGGTGGATGTCTGAAACCACAGAGAGCACCTCCCCTGTGTATACTATGTTTTTTCTTATGCCCTCCAGCTTTGCCACAAAATACAGGATTAATCTGTCCTTCCATATTTTATGCCCTGGGCCTTCTTTGCCTCACTCTTCCTGTGCTGTGGGACCATCATCAAGTTGAGAAAGGTCCCTTGAACAGAAGCACTGCAGGCCACAGGGTTGATCCAGTAACCAAGGTGACCATGGAAGTGACAGGACAGAGCGAGGAAGCATGTCCTGGGTGGCCACTACAGGGGAGTGTGAGGTTCTGTCCTGCTTTTCTGAATGGCATGCATTTTTAGCCTTATTGCTTCTTTCCAGAATTTTCCATTTAATATTTTCAGTCCATGGTTGACCGTGGGTAACTGAAACTGTGGGAAGTGAAACTACCAGTCAAGGGGAAATATGCATTCCTTTAAAACAACAACAACACAAGTTTCAGTTTGGAATACTTGTAAATATAAAATGGCTTCAAAGATGGTGGAATTCCAGTCAATTCTTTCAATGTATTCTTTACCCAGTTTCTCCTAGCATTGACATAACACTGAAGTGCATTTGTGGAAAACATTAGCATTTGTACATGACCGTTAACTAAACTACCTAATCTATTCAGATTTCAGTAGATTTTCAACTACTATTTGATTCCAAGACCAAAGCTAGGGTACCACATTGTATTTAATGCGTTTCTTGCCTAGAAAAAAAAAAAAGAAACATCTCCAAAAACTTCTTTAAAAAAACAATATTATATTTTACACTTTGATTCAAGTGGGTTATGAACTCCCATTTTTACCCCGTATACAGATTGCAGAATCACATCAGTTACACATCCACTGAGTTACATATTGCCATCCTAGTGTCTGTTGTATTCTGCTGCCTTTCCTATCCTCTACTATCCCCCCTCCCCTCTTCTCTCTCTACCCCCTCTACTGTAATTCATTTCTCCCCCTTGTATTATTTTTCCCTTTCCCCTCACTTCTTCTTGTATGTAATTTTGTATAACCCTGAGGGTCTCCTTCCATTTCCATGCAATTTCCCTTCTCTCTCCCTTTCCCTCCCACCTCTCATCCCTGTTTGATGTTAGTCTTCTTCTCATGCTCTTCTTCCCTACTCTGTTCTTAGTTACTCTCCTTCTATCAAAGAAGACATTTGGCATTTGTTTTTTAGGGATTGGCTAGCTTCACTTAGCATAATCTGCTCTAATGCCATCCATTTCCATCCAAATTCTATGATTTTGTCATTTTTTTAATGCAGAGTAATACTCCATTGTGTATAAATGCCACATTTTTTTTCCATTCGTCTATTGAAGGGCATCTAGGTTGTTTCCACAGTCTTGCTATTGTGAATTGTGCTGCTATGAACATCGATGTAGAACTTTGTAATGTTTTGAACAACCAATAAAAAAAAAGAAAAAAAAAGAAAATAAAGATAGTTAAGAAGTTTTTTAAAAAAATAAAAAAACAATATTAAACAACATAAAACCTCTTAACTGAGGGAAAATAAATTAGCATTTACTATGAAACGGCTCATTTTCAGACTTTCCACTGGACAAAATAAATACATAAAGAGGAAAGATGACAGGGAACATGACAACTCATTGTCTGGGGTTGTGTTTCA
This sequence comes from Ictidomys tridecemlineatus, assembly GCF_052094955.1. Taxonomy (NCBI): domain Eukaryota; kingdom Metazoa; phylum Chordata; class Mammalia; order Rodentia; family Sciuridae; genus Ictidomys; species Ictidomys tridecemlineatus. The sequence continues at coordinate 11,655,744 of NC_135490.1, read as the reverse complement.
TCCTTGAGGCAGACAAGAGAGGCAATGAGGGGGCGTGCAGGTGGGGGGCGGGCTGTCCACAGCACTATTCCACGGAGCCCAGTTGGAAGTGTTCATGTCCCTGTGTGAGGGCCACCTACAGCTACAGACCTCTGCTTCTGGTTGAAACTATATCAACTATGTATACTTACCTAATCCACACAGCAACTCTAACTGGCTAGTACACCTTATTTATAAATAATTGAAAAATCACTTATTAAATACAGCTTTAGTAGACTTTTGAGCTACACAGTAGAAAACGAACAAAAAAAATAAAGAGATTTGGTAGTAAAATATTTTGGACTGCCTTTGAGATCAAGAGGTATACATCAGCAAGATCTTGTTTAAGGGGGATTAAGTTGTGTTGGTCCATTTAATTTCTCTTGCTTGACCCCTGAGAGTAGGAGTAGTCAGTGCAAGACGGTAAGACACAGTCTAAGTTTTAAAGGCAGTTCAGGTTTTTCATAACCAAGTCCTAGTCTATCGATGTTTTTGGTAACCAAAATATGGACTTGCTCCATCTCCGGCAGCATTTCTTTGAAGTATTAAATAATCTCTTGGTTACTTGCTGTGCTCTGTGGTTTTGGATAGTGCCATTGACCTTCTATAGTTGAAGATTTATGTGGATTTACGAAAGAGAGAGGTTTCATCTGGATTTCTTCAGAAACTTCAGTTCCTTGTCTTAGCTATGCTATTTTTCTATCAAGGTTTTTTCAATTAGTAGAGACCCTAGGGAGCTGTCAGAGTGGAATTGGGCTAAGGAGCCGAATATCAGTATGTTTATTGGGCTCTCTTAAGCCTGAAGTGGGTGGTTGGTTGAACTCTTGGACAAACTTATTCTACTGATACCCTGAACCCGCTCTTGTGATGGTACCTAAGCTCTTTATACCCAGGCAGTATGGTTCTGCATAAAGCCTGTGTAATCAACTCCAGAGTCTTTGCATCTCTGAGATAAAGGCTTTTTACCTCATCTTGTCAGGAGGCCTCACTGTGTAAAAGGTTCAGCTGGAGGACGGGGGAGCTGGCTGTGCGTCTGGCTTGGTCACTTTCATGCCGTGAAGTTTCTGGGTTGTTTTTTTTTTTCTTTACCTTCAGTGATCTTCCATTTCATTTATATAAAATGGGGATTCTAATACCCTCATTGCAGAATTATAAGGATTAAAAGAGGAATAATCATATAATATTTGACATATAACATTTTTTCAAATGAAAGGAAGCTTTAATTATTTTCTCTTTGGGTCCATCTTCCCTGAAAGTCAGCCATTGTAGTCATGAAGACAGAATTTCCTTTCCTTTCTTTCTTTTTTTGGTACTGGGCCTCTAACCCAGGGCCACTTAATCACTGAGCCATTTTTATTTTTCATTTTGAGACAGGGTCTTGCTAAGTTGCTTAGGGCCTTAATAAGTTGCACACCCTGACACGGGCTTTGAACTTGCAATCTTCCTACCTCAGCCTCCTGACTGGCTAGGATTATAGGCTTGTGCCTCCATGCCCAGCACAAAGATATGGTTCTTTTTTGGTTATCATTTTCTTGTGAGTCAAGGATGGAGTTAAAACTAACAAACAAACAAAAAAGCCTAGTACTTCCTGATAAAGACAAGTGAATTGAGAGTTTTAGTTTAAGATCAAGGAATACCAGAAAGATAGAGATTTATACTCCCATCAAACTAAGTAGTCAGAATCAGACTTTTCTGCAGAAGTTTGGTGCTGATAACTCAGTTTCCAGGGTTGGTTGATCAGTTCTCCCACTAAGGCAGAGATAAATGAATCACAAATGATTCTAGCTATTCTAGGTTGAGTGTCATTGTCCTTAAAATCCATCATTATACCTTCTCCCCGCCCATGTGTATTCCACATCTTCCCTGCCAACCAATTTCTGTAATAAAAACTACAAAACTCAAAAATGTTTCCTTTCAAAATATTGCAGGTAGTTTTAATCAAAAGATGAGATGTAAAAACATTAAATCTCAACACACACTAACCCTAATGTGATGTATCTATGAAGCTCTATAAGAACGTGAAAGTGAAAAACAGAGAAAGTATTTAATTGCATTTTATTAGAAGAAAATAATCTGTGCTGCAAATGTTCCTTTTCTTTAAATGAATGTGCTACTTTTTAATATTTGGTATGTCTAAACTCTAGATGGATTGCTTAATAAAACTGTGAATTCTTAAGTTTTATTAGCAAAGATTCTGAATCAGTGGTGCTGGGATGGGGCTCTGGAATATGCCTTTCAAACAAGCATGGAGGTGACCTTCAGGCAGATTTTCTTTATATTTTGTGAGACGACTGGAGAGTGGAATGTTTGTTGGTTCAGAGGCTTATGGGAAATTTAGTTCTACCTAATTACACAGAATCCTCTGATTGGTCTATGTTACTTTCGCCTTCCACAATTCAATCTTAAGGAGTTCAAGATACTCTGAATTCAGTAATGAAGCCAACATAATTTTCAAATTGCTAGGGCATATGGAAATGTTTCAATGACAAAAATGGTATTGTGTAAGACTATAGTGATGCTGCAGAGCTAGCAGGAGGAGTATGTGAGAGCAACACTTCTCTCAGGAAACCTAGATGCTTAACTGACATTAGAGAATGGCATCATGTAAGTTGAGTCTTGAGGTGAATCTACCTAAAATATCAACCTGGAGACTTGGTAAAGGAAAGTGCTATTTAAGGTGTTTTTGGTGGACCTGTGTCCATCCTTGAACTTCCTCTTCAAGATGGTGACAAATCATTACAGAAATGAAGAGGCAATTTTCAGAAACATTAATAGCATTCTGAAAGAGTGATCTGATGTTCACTGAATGTAATCAGCAAAATAACTGAAGAACTGTAAGAGAATAACTATCTTGTATATCATTTCATTTCCGTTTTCTAAATCATTCGTCTTGATTGCATTTTATAAGCACCTTTGACCAGGAAGAATGGGAAATCTTAGTGAAACTGTTCCTTCACTACAGGTAGGTTGAGAAGTATTGGTCTAGTTTTTCTGTCATAGCTCCCCTTTATTTTCAAATTTCCTCAACATGGCAACTTAAGATTACTCAGAAATTGACAATTTCTCCCTCTTCCTGACTCACATGGCAGCTGTTGCCAAGGTTTTTTGTAGTCATATCTAGGCGGTGAAGATGGATGGAGCTGTTTATTACGTGTCTTTCTGTATATCCACTTTGTCTCAGGAAGGGTTCAATGAGGCTGGTCAGGGGCTGAGAAGGCTGAGGTGGAGCGAGGTCTCAGAATTCAGGACATGTTCCTGGTGTTTGGATGGGGGTTTCTTTCCCCTTTTCCCTACCTCTTACAGAAAGTGTTGATCTTACCTGTTTGATGTTTGGATTCATGTGGACTTCAACTCTGGCTCTTGTTTTAACAATGCACAAAGCCACTTGTCAGGTGGCACACAGAAAACAATTTATTCTGAAATTTAAGTATGGATCTCATTATATATTATTTACTAGTAGACTTTTCCTATACACAATTTATAACTCCCATAAATTAAATTTTTGGGAAGAGAAACTTTACCTACCAATGATCATGAAAAAGTGCATATTCACTATGTGTATGAATCTCATTTCCCACCTAGTCACTATCCCAGGTAGAAGGTAGGGGGAAGTCCAAGGCTAAGGACAGTATTTTCAGAATTCGTTGGGCTGTTCCTGTTAACCTGCAATGGCTTGGCAGATCTCACTGTCATTCTCCAGGGGATGCGTCTACATAATTCTGCAAATACCATAGTGTCTTCTGTTATTATCAGAACAAATTATCACAAATTTGCTACTGTGAAACAAAAGATAGTTATTCTCTTACAGTTCTTGAGGTCAGGAGTCTGAAATGAGTCTTACAAAACCAAGATGCTAGTAAGGCTGGTTCTCTAGGGTTCAGAGCAGAGCCCTGCCATCTTTTTTTTTTCTTGCCTCATTTAGTCTCTGTGGCTGCTGATGCTCCTTGCCTTGGGGCAGCATCTCTTCAGTCTGTTTCTGCTGTCAGAGTAGGTACTCCTCTTCTTTCTTCTCATGGTGCTTTTTCTCCCTCTCTTTTAAGGACAGTTGTGATTCCATTTAGGAGATTCTCACCTGGAGAATCCAGGAGGTTATTCTCATCTCAACATCATTGAATTTAACCACATCTTCAAATTCCATTTTGCCACATAAGGTGAAGTACTCCTTTACCAGGATTTGGATGTGAGCATTCAGCCTCTTTCAGGCCTAAAAAAAAAAAAAAATCCTTTAATTCCCCTTTCTGAATCTCACCCACATTTTTTGAGGTGTCAAAGAAGAGAGATTCAGGATTCAGTCAATTCCACGAGGCCCTCTGGAGCTGGGATGACTCTACGGAGATGTTCTGCCATGAAGCAAATGTCTTGCTTCTTTACACCCCATGCGGAGCAGTAATAAAGGCACTGTACCCCTGGGAATATATGCCTCATCCTGAACTAGGTAGCTCTTTTCAATTCAGTTGATGGTAATGCCCAATGGGAGACTCCCCTGATGGTCGTCAGCCCCCAGCCATCTCAGCAGCTGGGTGGCGAGCGCTCAGTCCTGGAGGAGCATCTTCCCCTACCCACGAGGCGTCATCTGCAGAGCCCTGGTAGACTAGAGAGATCTGCTGGAGGAACCGAATCTGCGCATCTCAGACTTCCTCTGGGCTGAGAACTGCAGCTAATTTCAGTTCCAGCAATCAGAGGTGCTCTCAGGGGATTTTCGTTCAGAACCGAGAGAAGTAGGGGAGGGAGGAGATGCTCCCTCTGTGGCACAGGCAGGGACATTTTCAATCAGCAACTTTCTAATCTGACTCCTTCTGGGTGACCATTCAGCATCATGGCAGAGGCAGATGCTGGGAGCTGAGAAGTGTTCCAGGAATTGTGTTTGCAAGAGTTCTTCCAACCTGATAGTCATTTTTTTTAAGCCGCTTAATACCTAGTAATGAGTTCTTTCTACTAAATTTAACCAGAAGTTGGATTTTTAAAACTGTATCCCAACTGTATCCTATTGTCCTTGGTTTTGTAGATAAGAAAGTTGAATGGCACCATAGAGCTTGCAAATGGCAGAGCCCAGATTCTACTTTCAAATGCTGTTTTCTTCCCCTCTAGCAAGCTTAGAGAATGTCCATTATGAAGACAATCAGCTGATGTCCCATGTTCCGAAATCGGACACAGAGCTCTAGAAAGTCACCACCAATTGATAGAAATGAGCATGGCGATAAGACCTATTTTGAATTGACATCTGACTTACTGCCGAAGTGCAAGTCTTGCTTCTTCATCTTCTTCTCTTTCCCTCTTTCTTCATGCTTCATGATCCTTTCAAGTCTAATGCTCTCACAGGTCAGCTGTTCTTCCCCTCCGGAAAGGTGATGTCAACCTCATGTTGCATCCTCACACCAAGGGTTCTGACACTTCAAGGACGACCTTCTAAAGAGGGCAGTGCTTAACCCTAAAGGAGGAACTAGTCATGGAGTAAGTCTGAGTAATTGAAGGGAGGTGTCTGAATCACTTCTGGGGACTGGCATTTCCCCTAGGATAGCACTTTGCATCATTTTGCTCAGTAAATATTTTTTCAATTGAATGCTTTTCTAATTTTTCTGCTAATGGCTGTGTGGGCAAAGGCAGGAGACTTGGATTCAAAACAAAGAGCAGTATTAGGGTTAAAATGATTTCTTCCAGGGACAGCTCCCAGGGTAATATTCTAGAGCATAAATTTAGCTTGGCTGATCTTTTGTGAAGGAAGTAGAGGAGTCTTTATTTATTTTGAAATGCAATAGCCAAGGATTCGGCCTTTGATTTCTCTCCAGATATGGTTGGAAGTCCTGAAAAGGTCTCTGGGTGCCTTGATCTTGCTGCCCCAACGCGAATCTTCTTGGTGTCTCTCGTGGGTAGCTATAATCTGCCTTTGATCTCTCTCCCTATTTCTGGGTGTGTGTGTTGACATTTATAGTTGTAGATTTGTTTGCTTCCTTCTATTTGCCCATTTAGTCCATTTTCCAGCTGGGGGTCAATACCCAGAAGTGATGACTTTGGTGGCAATGCCACCCACCCCATTCTCAAAGTGAATACATGTGTGTGTTATGTAAACAGGGTGATGTTACCCTCACTGGGGAATTTATACCAGAGCTGTGTGTTTTTTCAGATGTATTAAATAAAATACTCCCCAATTACATTGGTAGTTTAACAATGAGTTGGACCTAAAAATAACCCCATTTAGGTCTCTTCTGATAGGAAAAGGGTAAAAGCTGACATCTGTTGGGCTTTACTTAAGCTAGGTGCTGTGATAAGCAATCGAAATCTACAAATTTTATTTCATCTTCATGTTATTTTGTAAGGTGGAGATTATTATTCCAAGGGAGAAGTAATCCAGGGGCACAGAGACCTGAGTCCCCTTTGAGGACTTGCAGGTCTAGTGAGCCCCAGACAGCCTGGCTAAAGGTGAGCTGTGAAGGTCTGCTGCCCAGGGACGGTCTTAGGGTTGACCTTCGCTCTTTCACTATGTTAGTGAAAGTTCAGGGAGAAGTGAACCAGGATGAGAAGCCATGGATCCTGGTCCTAACACTGTCACCCACTGCTCTGCAAAGCACTTGATGGCACCTCCTCCTTCTCAAGTGTAGAAGGTGTGACTGGGGCTAAATTATTGCTGATGACCCTTCCAGCTCCCATCACTGCCTCGGAGGGAGAAATGCTCCACGAAACATTTTCTACTGGATTCCTCTTGAAGGATGAGCAAGAGTTTGCTAGAGGAAGAGGAAAACAGTGGCATTGCTGAGAAGTAAAACAGAAAGCTCACCTCTGTATATCTGGTGCGTTGGGACACAGGGTCGAGGAATGGGGAGCAGCTAAGCCTGGTCTGTGAGTGATGTACGCTGGGAAGTCCAGAGAGGGAGACGAAGAAACAGAGATCATTTGGAAGCCCATTGTGAAGTGCTGTGGATGCCAGTTTATTTGGGTTCTGTCCTGTATGTCGAAAAACAAGAAAATTTATCCTGTGGAAGTCATGGTCAGAGCCATATTTTAGAAGGATTACTCCATAGCCAACACTGAAGGAGGATCAGGGTGAGGAGGAGTGATATGGGAAAAACAACAGGTTTTGCAGGTTAATATTCTGGCCCAAAGATGATGAGGGCTGCTATGGTTTGATTATGATTTGTCTCTTAAAGCCTCATGCATTAGAGTTTTGGTTCCCAGTTTGGTGGCATTAAGAGGTGGAACTTAAAAAGGTGGATTCTAGAGGAAGGTGGTTAGGTCATTAGAAGCACTGGCCTTGGGATGGATTAATACTGGTCTCATGGATGGAGTTAGTTCCCACGAGTATGGGTTGTTATAAAGAACAAAACTGGCCTTTTCCTGGTCTCTGGTTGCGTATTTCAACTTGTGATCTCTTCTACATGTACTCTCACCATGATTTCTTCTGTCGTGAGGCACTCATCAGAATCCAGTCAATACTGGTGCCATGTTCTTGAACAAATGGAATTATGAACTAAATAAACTTGTTTTCTCTATAAATTACCCAAACTCAGATATTCTATTATAGCAACAAAAAACAGACAAATACAAGGGTTTAAAATGAGATTTTAGCAAAAGCAACAGAAATAAGGAATGAGTTTCTAAAGAGATATTTGAGGGACAATAATTTTTCCTATTATATTGATCTGAGTTGTTTTGTATATTTCATTAATTCTAAATTCATAATTTAAAATGTTTAAATGATTTTGAAAATGGGATTGATCTTACTGTTCATTTATTTTGGTTCATTGGGAAAGTATTTTTCTTTCTCAATGCACAAAAATAACGGTGAGTTTAACAACGTATGGTGTCTTAGATACAATGATATAAGGCAAATGTCCAATTTTTCCATATTCCTTATATAAGAATCTTCTAAATTCTTTTAGTCCTGTTAACAAATGTTTTATCTGAAGCAAAGTGAAATGACAAAAGTCCTTTTGGCTCTCTTAGTATACAGAGGATCCAGCTATCTGTTTGTTAGCATGCAAGTCCACTCCTTTTTAGAGCTATTGGTTTCTAGGTGAAACCAATTATTTTCCTTAAATGAAATACCAAAGCAGTCAGTTTTTTTTTTTTGAAGATAATCAGCATGGTATAAAAAAGTAATTTGTGAAAAATTCTAACTTTGAGTTCTGCATCAGAAGCACCAGTTGTGTGACCGTAGGCTAGTCATTTAAGCCTCTCTAAGTTCAGTTGCCTCACCAGTTAAATATAGCTCTAGAATTAATCTCATGAAATTGTGGCAATGCCCAAATCAGATAATATATTCACGTAGATAATACAAGAAAATTTTCTTTGTTAATCTTTTATGTTAGGTGGGTGCTTCATAAACGTTAGATTACCCTGCAAAACCTAGGTGTTAGTTGCTGGCCTATCGGCCTGCTCTGGTGGTGTGCCCATGGCTTCCTACCACCTAGTATCTCAGACCTCCAGAGAGGCATCTTGTCCAACCTGTTTTGTGATTTGGCTCAGAAAGCACATTTTGGTGGTGGATGTGGGATTATGAATGTTCTAGAGGGGACAGAGTGCTTTGCCAGGAAGCTTTGCCAATTGAAAGCAAAGTGAAAATTCAGAATTACGGAGATTTAATTTCCTGCTGAATAATTCTCCGCAAGCTGTGTAAACTTCTCTTCACTGAACAAATACTCAGAATAAAATACCTTAGATGCTCTTTTCCTTTTTAATAAGAAAATGTTCATATTATTTGCATGTAGAGCCAAGGGGAAAGGAAGGTCTGGCAATCCCGGGCTGAGTCTGTGTAAATCGTCAAGATCCTTCCGCGCCCTTGACCCTTGGAGTTTGGAAGACTGGGTGAGAAGAACCGTTTTCAAAGGCTCTTTGTTAGAAAGGGACCCAGAGATTGTCCATGGGCTATGTCCTCGCAGTCTGTTTAATTTTGTGGGGTTTTTTTTTCATGAATTAACCTTTTATGGAATGTGTTTTAAAATATTGCTGAGCACCTGTCCTGAGCCAGATGCAATAGATAGCACAGTGGATATGGTCCCCGACTTCCCAGGACATTGTTTAGGAGAAAGAGTCGACCAACAGAAGTTCCCACACATAGATGGCAAATCTGCAATAAATGTTTCTCGGTATCAATACACCAGAGAAGTCTCTTTCTCTTTAGGAAAGGACATTTGTACTGGGACCTAAAGTGTAAGTTGGAGATGGTCAGCTCTTGAGAGTACAGACGAGTGTTTAGACAGAGGTAGCCTCCAGTGCAAAGTCCCTGATGTGAGGAATGGCCAGGTGCATCTGAGAGCCTGAAATGAGAACAGCAGGCAGGACCTAGTGAGAATTAAGAAGAGGGCATAAGTTAAAAAAAAAAAGACTTTGCAGATAATCAAACTCTCATGGACCTAACTGCAGTGTGAATCCATTCAAGCAATTAATCAAGGAATTAACCTGATTAGGTATATTTACAAAAGTCTCTTTGCCTGCTATATGGAAACCTGTAGAAGAGCAAGGGGCAGAAGAAGCAAGGGGGCTAATTAGAAAGGTCTTGTAATCTTTCTAGTAAATAATAGTGCTAAGGTGGACTAATGTGGTGGTAGAGGTAATGAGGGATGGTGTGTAATTTTGAGATGTATTTTGAAGTCAGGATCTTTATGACTTGGTTCTGATGTGAGAAATGAGGCAGAGAGAATAAAGCTGAAACTCAGACTTTCAGCTTGGGCAGGAGCATGGTGCATTGTGGTGCTATGCTGCCTGGGGAGGGAGGAGGTCTGAGGGCAGCACTTGAGCTTGGCTTTCTCATACGGAGGGAGCCCAAGCTTCCAGACTTCCCAGCAGACTTGTGATGTGTCTGGAACTTTTCAGCAGAATTCAAGTGTGGAAGCATATATTAGGCAGTTATTTGGATTACTGAGAGCTTTTGTTTTTTCCTTTTTTTCTTTGCTCAACATGTGATCACTGTACATATTTTTGGGGTATAGTGTGATACTCATATATACATAGTGTTTAATGATTTTATATGCAATGTGTACTGATTAAATCAGCTTAATTAGCACTTCCATGTCACCATATTCTAGTTCCTCATAAAATATATAAATTGTTATGAACTTGTCATCAGAATTCTGCATTCAGATCTACATTTTTTAGCTTCCACTTGTGAGAGGGAACATGTGGTGTTTTCCTTTCGGTGTCTGCGTAGTTTTGAAGGATATGGAATAATGTTCTAGAGCATTGTCATCAAAAGGAGCCTGGGCAGGTGCTTTGTCCAACCTCATGTGTTGGGATTGACTGATGGCATCAGATTAGGAGGACAAAGGCCATGATCAAGAAGGTCAAACTGGACACTAGTGAGAGCAATTAGCAGGTAGGGGGCAGACTTCTGCTAAAAAGAAAGCAACTCCACCTCTCCCGTAATTAAAAATACATACATCATGTAGCAGATTCTGCCCATGGCAATTTTAAAAACTTTTTCTAACTTAAACTTTTTAAAAAGTTTCCACTGTTATAAAAGTTGTATATGAACATGGGTTCAGGAGTCAAACAGACATACATAGATTCCAACAACTGTGCCTTCTATCCTGCTCCTTCCGTCTCCCACTCCTAGGCAGCTTACTGCCTTTTGTTCCCCATCTTTTTCTCTTGGTATCAACACATATGCCTGGAGTACCAGGTTTTATAATGTTAATGCTTGATTTCCATTTTCTTTTTTCAGCTTCAGGCATTATATTTTGAAATTTTCCTATGAAATATGAGAAGATAGGCATTTTTCAGGTGGTCCCTCTCCCAAACACAAGGCCACTGAGAAGATAAATTCCCAAGGGTTCAGAAGTGGCAAAGAGAGCACATTTTACAAACTCCCTAGTGCAGTTAGAATCTCCAACTGTGTCTTGAGGCACAAAATGTGGTTGGACAGAGCTGAGGACATGGCAGAAACACCACCAGGGAGGAAGCTGGTCACCAGCAGAGGAGAGTGGTACCAGGGTGGCGTGGGGCAGTGAGCCCAGCTGCCTGCCCCTCGGAGGGCTTTTCTGCCCTGTGCATTTCCACACTATTTCTCTGAAGCGTTTCTGAGAGTCTAGGGAAGCAGGCAGGGCAATATTATCATGCACATTGTTTTTCTTCAGGGCAGAAACTAAAGTTAACGAAGCCTGAGTGACTAAACCAAGATGAGGAGATAATTGTGGTCACAGTAATGAGAGAAATGATCAACAGCCAATGCAGAGCACCAAATGGACACATAGATAATATTCATGTTTCTAATAATCAGTTAATGAAAATTACATATGTGTAGTTAATAAATATTTTTATATAATTATATAGGTAGATACCATGTACATATTTCATTTACTTAAAATACCATGTGTGTATGAATGTGAGTATGTGTATACCATATGTATATTGGCACAAATCTGGAAGAAAATCTGCCAAAGTATAATTTAGTTGGGAAGATCTGATCATAACAGCTAAAAAAAATGTTTTCCCTTGCCATATTCTATATTTTCAAAACAAACTAAAAAGTCGTGGGCCTTAGTAGGCATTGAAAATAACTTTTTCAGGTTTCGACTCAATATCACAGATGTTACAGCTGTTATTTAGAAATCTACACGAAGAAAATTGTTAGAATTTCTTAGGGCATGGGGGTAATATAAGAGAGGCTGGGTATCATTTTTTCCACATTTTACAATGTACCCTACCTCATCCCCACTTCATTACATATCTTAAAACTGTAATTTTGGAAAGTATGTTGGCCAATCAATCATGAATGTCCACGAATTAGAAAGCTCATGGAAAGGCTTACCATTCATTGCTTCTCTCCAACAGACCTTTAAAGTTTATGTCATTATAACCCTTGCAGAGGGGTATAATGATACTAGCTGAGAAAGAGAAGGACTGATGGGGAAAACTTTGAGACTGTGAATTAGTCAGGAGAGTGATCATTTTTAGGCAAGGGCATATTTGGGAAAGGGCAAGGAAAGAATTTAAACTTGGTTGGAAAAAATCGATATTCTGAAAAATGCTTAATATATGATTTTTTAAAATGTGGGGCAGTATAGCAAGCATGCTATTGAACAATTAACTTGGTAATTGAAATCATTGTTGAGAATACCAATCCCCTTCCATGTGTAAGGGTGTCTGTGAAAAATGCAAAGGTGATTGGGGGTGTAAACACAAATTATCTAACCCAGCATCCCTGGAGAAAACACAGTACCTCTTAATGTAATAACATGCCACAGAAGGTCAAATTGCAAGTTTCTAGAATAACCATTAGAACAGTGGATTGATGAAAACAACTAAACCTTGCTGCCTGATTCCGTAATGAGGATCACACACATTCAAATGGCAGGTCTGTGTTATAAAGCATAACATAGGCCTTGAAGATTTCCAGGTAAATGCTAGGCATGCTTGGTTCTCCACAATATGCTTTTCTCCTGCTGACGAAGAATGCATTACTTGTCTTTTTAAATGGCATATAATTACTTAAAAATGAAGTTTTTCTATGTATAGCAATATTCTACCCTCTTTCATGTAAACATTTAATTTGGTGAAGTTGCTTTAAGAATGTCCAAAAGAAAACAATACACTAAAAACAGAATTATCAAAGAATTTATCATCTCATTAATCTAGTTTTGGAAGTGAGTCTTCATCTACTTTGAGTCAAAATCCATTGTGATGAGTACTTTATACTCTGATATATATAAATAAACTGTGCAGTTCCTTCCAGTTCACATCAGAGATCATTGGCGACAGTGGTCAGAAAGCATGTGGTCTGGGACTTCCTGTAAGGGACATGGACATACTGTGACCCTTTTGCAGTCCACATAGACCATGGCTTTTCAACATTTCTGTAGAATAAGTCATCAGAATATAGGAAAATAGGTAGAGAGAAGAATCCTGATGAAAGAATTGGAACAGAGAACCATTTAAAGTGGAACCAGTCATCAGAGACAGGGGCTTTGAGGGCTGTCCCTGTAACCTCCTGATACAGGTTTCCATGTCACCAGATGAGAGAACATAGCTGTGTTGCATCTAGGGGCATTTGCCTATTATCACAACTGAGCAATCCAAGGGACTTTGTCTTACGAAAATCTTCTATAACACTGTTAGGTGGCAGGGGCGACTCATGTGTCCTATGGAAGGATGATAGATTTAGGCCACCATACAGTCAGTAGCACAACTTTCATCCAAAGTGTTATCTTTGCACCACTGGCTTCCATGGTGAGGAAGCCTTTCTCCCATTGTGGTGGTTTTTACGATGGTGGCAGAATCAAATGGTTGCAGAGAATTAAAATGTCCTCAGCAATTTCTTTCTCAACAGGTTCTTCCACTCCACAGTTGGTCCAGCCAGTGCTATTTTCAGGGGAAACTGTGTTTGTGCTTTCTTTGGGTTTAATATCCACAGTCTGGCCGATTTCCCTGGCTATTCGCTCCTTCCTTCTTTGCTCTTCCAGCAGAAACAGAGCGGCTTTTCACCTCTGTGACTTCCCAGGGAAGGTGTCCAGCCACACTCCCATAGTGTGTATTTCTTTGCTACAGGACAAGATTGAAAGTATGCTCACACTCAAGTGCACATACAGGCCAGAGTCTGTGTTTCCTCTAGCTGCAGATAGAGGACTCAAGTTCATTTTCTTCTTCTCAGTTTTAAAGGACTCTAAAGGAATAATCATTCCTCCAATTGTCCACCATTTTCTGGAGCAGCCATATATGATAGCACTCATGGATGTATTTGTGGATGTATTTAAGCCTGGAGAGCAAAAATGGAGTCTTCTTACCAAGGATGCCTCACACACATTCCTCTCCTCCACCTGCCCCCAAGAATCAGATCCCTGTCTCTAACCCCACACAGCTACTCAACTTGGATTTGACAGTGGTTGTGATGCTGCAGGCTGTGGCTCATTCCATGCCAATTACGATTTCACAATGGACAATTTATATGGAGTCTTAGCATCAGTTAAGAATGGCAGGAGGCCTGAGCAGGTATGAACACATTAGTTTCTCTGAAAGGATCATTTCTGGCAGAACACTGGCAAACCTGAATAATTTAAGGGTGGTTCACTATTTGAACTTCCCGTTGGGAGAGCTGGGCTTGGTGCTATTCTTAAGGGTGCCCAAAGAAATTGAAGAAAGGAAGAAATACAAAACTGGCAATCTTAAGCAGGAGGTAGAAGTTTGAGTGGTATCATACAAGTTCAATTTTGTTCTTAAAAACTTCCAAATTATTTTTATGACTGACCAACCTTTTAGATACATTTCCTTTTTAATTGTTCTAATTAGTTATACAGGACAATAGAATACATTTTGATACATTATACACAAAGGGAGCACCACTTCTTCCTCTGGCTGTTTATGGTTCAGAGTCACACTGGTAGGGTAATAACACATGTACACAGGGTAATAATGTCATCTCATTCCACTGTCCTTTCCACCCTGCCCTTTCCTCCCTTCCTCTCACTTTCCTCTGCCAATCCAAAGATCCTTCTTTCTTCCCTACTGCCCACTACCCATTATGGATCAGCATCTGCTTATCAGAGAAAGCATTTGGCCTTTGGCTTTTGGGGTTTGTCTTATTTCACTTAGCATGATATTATCCAGCTCCAACCATTTACCTGCAAATGCCATAATTTCATTCTTCCTTAAGGCTGAGTAATATTCTATTGTGTATATATACCACATTTTCTTTATCAATCCATTTGTTTAGGGCACCTAAGTTGTTCCATAGATTAGCTATTGTGAATTGAGCTGCTATAAACATTGATATGGCTGTGTCACTATAGTATGCTGATTTTAAGACCTTTGGGTGTAAACCAAGGAGTGAGATAGCGGGGTCAAATGGTTTTCCATTCCAAGTTTTCTGAGGAATCTCCACATTTCCTCTTGGTTTAAAAAGTAATACAATTCACTGGCATGTAATCCCAGCATCTTAGGAAGCTGACTCAGGAGGATCACAAGTTCAAAGCCAGCCTCAGGAAAAGCAAGGTGCTAAGCAACTCAGGAGACCTTGTCTCTAAATAAAATACAAAATAGGGCTAGGGATGTGGCTCAGTGGTTGAGTGCCCTGAGTTCATTCCCTGATTAAACCCCCCACCACTATAAAAAAAAAAAAGTTATACAATTCATTTTGGTTTTGGTTTGCATCATGCCAATCATCATGCATTTTATTTATGCATTTTGTTTATTTTTTATTAACACATATTAATTGTATATACCAATTGGGTTCAGTGTGATATAATTTACTTTTAAAACATTTGGAAAATACAATAAAACATTAAGAAAATAACAATAAATTTTAGCCTAATTTTAGAAGTAATCACTGTTAACATTTTGATATATGTACTTGTTGGTATATAGCCACTATATGAAGAAATATTTATATATTTAAGCATATTATATTGCTATATAAATGTACAATTCATTGCACAAAAATATATTCATGGTTTTATAATGTGTAATTTCAGTACATTTTATTTAGGATATATTGACATATTACTCTTCTATCATTAATTTTATGGTAAAGTAATATTCTATTTTATGATGTATTCTAAATCAGTATTGGGCATTCAAATAATTTCAAATTTTCATATTATAAAAAATTGTTTAACCTCATTGTAGACTTGTGCTCATTCATGATCCTATCCCTAACCCAGTTGTAGCTCAAAAGACTTTTGTTTTTGATACATTTTCTTAAGTTCCTTCAGCTTGCTGACTGCAGTCTCTGGATGTCTCAGCCTCCATGACTGCACAAGCCAATTCCTTACCAATCTTGTTTCTTTTCTCTATATACACACATGGGCACACTTGTGTGCACACACACACACTTGCAGATTGCATCCAATTGATTCTGCTTCTCTGGAGAACACTCGCTCCTCAATTTCCATATTGGGTGATTCCGGACTCCACCTGATAACATCTGGGCTCTTCCCTGATGGACCACGGTAACTGATCAGCTATTCCATAACTTGTGTTTTTGAATTTGGATCATTTTGTATGAAAAACATTTCAATAAATCAATAAGAATTGACATCCATGACCATGACAGAGTGATTTCTGTTTCTACACCAAAGAAAATGTATATTCCCAAGATGTTTTATAGGCATTTTTAGAGCAAGGGATATTTTTAAAGTGAGAAGGAAGACATTCAGAAACGAAATGAGCTTCTTTCTGAAGGCATGTTGTCCTTTTCATAAATTCCAACTGCAGGAGTCGACTGGCTTTGTCACCATCCATTTCTGTTTGCTTGTTGTCAGCTCTCCCAGGGCCATGGTCTGCATGGGCCGTGATGAGCAGAGTTTCATTCCCAGTTGAAAACCATTCAATTGTTTTAATTATCTCCATTGCAGCTGTCAAGCAGATCTTTCATCTCTGCAGTGGATCAACTTTCCTTGCATTTGAAATCCTTCAGAATCAAATTTAGTCAGTGCATGAGGAGAATATTGACCTTGGAACACACAGGCACTAATCAAATGTTCAGGGTCATGTGGGGAGAAAGGATGGGCACTTCATGAGGGTTCCGGTGACCGGAGTTGTTGATGTACTTGGAAAAAACCTTGACTGACATCTTGGACTTTTATTGAATATTCATTTTATTGCTTTCCCAGATTGAATTCTAGTTGGGCATGAACCCTCATTTTTCTTCATTATTTTCCACAAGTACAAAGTTATTTTAAGCTGTGAAAGAGTATCAGTCCATTTTCAGTGACTGTAACTGAATACTATAAAATGGATACTTCATAAAGAAGATTAAAATTTGTTTTTGCTTATGATTCTGGAGGTCCAAGAACGTGGCATCCACATTTACTTGTTTCTGATGGTCAGGGCATGATAGAGGGCATCACATGACAAGACAGAGCAAGCACACTAGCTCTGATATCTTCTCTTCTAAAAAAGCCATCAATTGTCTGACAAGGGGCATACCCTCATGATCTCATCTAATCCTAATAACTTTCTGTTAGTTAGCTTTCTTTCACTATAATGAAATACCTATGATAATTCACTTATAAAGAGAAAATGTTTTATTTTGACTCATAGTTTTTGTTATAGATTGGATCTGGAATCTCCCCAAAGTTCAGGTATTGCCAGACCAAAGATCCAGCTAACAGTGGATTGAAACTACTGAATCTGTGAGCCAAAATAAATATTTCCTCCTTCAAAGTTGTTTTTCTCAGGTATTTTGTCACAGCAATAAACAACAGTTTTAGCAGTTTCAGTTCATGATAGATTGGCCCATTGCTTTGGACAAGACATTATGGCAGGAATCCATGGTAGAGCAAAATTGCTCACCTCATTTTCCAGGAAGCAAAAGGGAAAGAAGAAGAGGCCAGAGTCCCCAAATCCCCTTCAAGGTTATATCCTCAGTGATTTAAGAACTTCCCATTAGGCTCCAGCTCCTGAAGATTTCACCACTTTCCAACTCTGGGACCAAATCTTCAAACTCTGGACATGGGGGGACACTTTTCCAAGCCAAAGCACCTACCAAGGCCCCATCTCCACAGACCATTAACATAGAATTTATGAATTAATTTTTCAATACATAGAATTTGGGGGATATATTCAAATCTTAGCATTCTGCTTGGACCTCAAAATTCATATCTTTGTCATATGTAAAATACATCAATTCCAGTCCAATAGTCCAAAGCCTTAACTTGTTCCAGTCCAATCTCCAAAGCCCAAAGCCCAGTGTTTCATCTGAATTAAGAATGGGTAAGACTCAAAAGCATGTCTGAGGCAAATCTACTCTAGCCAATGAGTCTGTGAAAGCAAATAAGTCATCCACTTCTAGAATACATAGGATAGAAATTACCACCCATGAAATAGACAAAAAGACAGAAGTAATAATGATTTCAAAACTCAACAAGGAAAACCACATTAAATCCTGAGGTTCTAGAATAACCTTCCGTGACTCATGTCCAGATTGGTGTAGGGCATGGGCATCCAACTCCCCTGTGATTGGCCTGGGTTTAACCCTTGCTTCTGTTCTCATGTTGGGGTCTGTGTCTCAGCTCCCCCAGGCTGGCACTGCGTGCAGCTCTATAGTGCTGGGTTCTTGGAGGCAGTCCCACCCAAGTGGCTCTATAGTGCTGCCCTTGTAAGGACACTAGGTAGCAGCTTTGGCCTGAAATTTCTGCTGGCCAACTCCCTAAGCTAGGGTTTTGTGTAGTGACTGCTCCTGCTACAAGCCTCTGAGCTCCCAGGTTGACTGAAATATACTTTAACCTTGAGGTGAAGGTCTCTGTGCTGCCACAGCTCTTGCATTCTGCAGGCCTGCAGATTTAGTGTGTCATGTAGACATTGCCAAGGTTTACAGCTTGCGGCCTCCAGGGTGTAGACTGAACTGCACCTGGGGCTTCTTGAACCACAGCTGGTGCAGCCGAGGAGCCTTGTGCTGGAATGTGGGGAACAGAGTTCTAGGCCAAAGACCCCTACTTTGATAGGATGGCCCAGTGTAGTGGGCTGGGAGGATACCATTGATGCTCAGAGCATTGCTGGATGACATTTTGGTTGACAGGGTGTTTTCCTAATTTCTACAATTTTTTTTTTAGTGTCTGCTATACAGATTATCATACATATCCTTAATTTATCACTGTCTAACCTTGAATTAGTATAACATCTTTTCACCTATAATGTAATACTTTTATAGACATACATTTCCATTTATACTTCTCCCATTGTTTTGCTTACCATCATGTATTTTACCACTATATGTGATAAATCTTATATTATTATTATCAGTTTAGGAGAGTCAATTAACTGCAACAAATCTTTAAGTGAAAAAGAAAATTAGTCTTTTATGTTTTCTTAGATATTGAGCACTCTCAGTATGCTCTTTATTCTTTTCTGTAGACTTAAAAATTTCTATGATATCATTTCACTTTTGTCTGAATAACTTCATTTAGCATTTTTTTTCTAGTGTGGAGTTACAGAAGATAAATGTTGTAAGACTTTATCTTAAAATGACTTTATGTTGTCTTCATTTCTGAATCAATTTCCCCCTAGATGCAGAATTCTAGGCTGACAGTTCTTTTCTTCCAGCACATTCTCTTTCCATCGTTCTGTGGCCTCCATAGTTTCTGAGGAGAAGTCAGCTTTTACTGCTCTTATTTCCCTGTGTGTAATGGGTCCCATTCCCTTGGCTTCTTTTTCCTTTTATTTTATTTTATTTTTT
The DNA here is from genome assembly GCF_052094955.1 of Ictidomys tridecemlineatus. NCBI lineage: Eukaryota > Metazoa > Chordata > Mammalia > Rodentia > Sciuridae > Ictidomys > Ictidomys tridecemlineatus. The sequence goes on along the minus strand of NC_135490.1, from coordinate 11,636,627 downwards.
TTCAGTTTCTTGGGATATGCTTTATGTTTATCCTGCTTTGGCTTCCTGGATCAGTAGGATTCTGTTTGGGGACAGTTTTGAAAAACTTTCAGGTAATGTTACTTTAAGGTATTTTTTTTTCTCTCTGTTGTCTTTCCTCTTTCCTGTAGGAAAGACGGAGCTGTAATTGCTATAATTACAACTAAATACTTCTCAACTTCTGATTGACTATTCTTCACTTTTAATTTATTTTTAAAATAAATTTAAAGTGAAGAATAGTCAATCAGATTAAATTTAAAAATTTCCTAATGATTTGTTTTCAGGTTCACTATTTTCTCTTCTGTATGTGGTCTATTTCATCCAACAAATAGTTCAGTTGTTATATTTTTTAGTTTTAGGATTTCTGTTTTGTTTTTATTGTTTCAGGGTACGAAATATCATTTCAGTATATGAAATTCTATGTTGTTCCTAAGACTGTGCATCTTTATGCCATTAAATCCTGTAGATTATTTAACATGTTTATCATTGTTACTTTAAAATTCTTATTTGGTAGCTCAGTCTGAGGCATCTGGAACATTCACAATTCTACTCATATTAACTATTTTTTCCTCTTTAATGTAGGTAATGTTTTTGAAAATCTGTGAATACTTTTACCTGAACATTGCACATTATATGATGTAGAGACCTTGGATTCAGTTATTCAACTTTTCTTGGGCTACTTGGACTCTCATCCCATGCAAGCACTGTTAGGGGTCATCAAAGAATTTGAGGGAAGGTTGCATTCAGAGACTATGGCTACTTCCTTCCTGAGACCTCCTACATTAACTTTCAGCTACTCTGGCAACTCCAAATTCCATCTTGTACACCTGAGACCAATTATACTACAAATTTCTTTTTTGAGTTCTATCCTTTAAATGCAGTGCAAACAAGGAAATACCTAAAGGAGAGTCAGGAGATAGTAGGGTAAAGGTGATACGCATAAGATGTGTCTTGAGGAGGTACTCACTCTCAGGGTCATGCAGGGGTCAGGTCAGAACTAAGAGCAAGTGCTTCTTATTCTTTCCATCCTCCCTTCCTCATGTATGCCCAGCCCTTCTCAATATTCTGGTAAAAAGCTATATAGATTAACAAAGAGAAAATAAAATTTCTTCTATCACTATGAAAGAAGACAATAAAGGAGAAAAAAAAAGAAACCAAAAGAAACATCTTCATTTACTTTTGAAAAACTGTGTGTGCGTGCGTGCGTGTGTCTACCAACAGCAAGAGAACTGAGGGGGAGCCCGCTGCCCAGAGATGTCAGCAGATTTGGGACAAAGGAAAACAGTTGTTTGAGTGTTTCCTGTTTAGCACATTGAAGAAGGCTAAAACCTACGGGACTCTAGGGAAAGCAAGGGAGAAGCAAGGTCACTGGCATGGCAGCATTGTGGAAAAGCTACCTGGGCAGAAAGAGGAGGGGGCATGATTAAAATTAGAGTTTTAAAAAAATCAGTGTGATGATTAGTGAGACCCCATACCTGCCTTAGTCCACTGCATGCCTACCTTCCCTGACACTTTGGAAGATGAGAGATTCTTTCTAGGGTGAGATCAGGATGCCCTATCTTAGGCCAGAGGTTAAGCATTAAGTATTATACAAAATGTGGAGAGATTCAGAGAAAATACATCTCTGGTGGGATATTCTTGGCCCTCTTTTGCTACTCTTCAGCCAGCTTGTTGGCAGCTGGCCTTGTATCTCTCTTGGCAAGGAACTTCAAGATTCTTCTCTGGGGGAACTGGCTTAAGAGAAACGCCTACAGACACTAACATTTCAGAGTACACTAGCAAAATGGTGAGGACCTGGCCAGATTTATAACCAGAGTGTAAGACTTAACCCCACTTAGCTCAGAAACTAACAAAGCAAATAGGACAAAAATGAGTAGAAATCTTGAATTACATAGGAAATAAATTTGATGTTTGAACTCTTGTGTCTAATAAACTGACAATAAGCAAAGATGTACTATTAATAAAATCTGTTGTAGGCCCCAAATTAAAAAAAAAACTCCATACATTTTCATGAAGCAGAATTGTTCTCTTTTGTACTGGTGCATTATAATTATACATAATAGTGTGATTCATTATGCCAGATTCATAAATTTACACAATTTGTGAGTTTCATCCCCCAGTGCCTTCCCTTTCCCCTCTCTCCTCCCTCCCCATCCACTTGCTCTATCCTACTGATCTCCCTTCTATCATTTATCTTAATTAGTGCATTATGATTGTGTCGTGTATACATATGTGTATATATATACATATACTTATGATTCACCGTGGTATATTTGTATATGGTAATAGCATAATTTGGTAGCTTTTGTTCCTTAGTACTTTCCCCTCCCATCCTCTCCTTACCCCTTCTGAATTTCCTTCCTCTACTCTATTAGTCTCTCTTCTGTTTTGGTGAGATCCTCTCTGATTGACTGATTGATTTTTTTTCCTCTCTCTGGCTTTCACATATGAGAAAAAGCAGCCAACACTTGACTTTAAGATCTGGCTTATTTCACTTAGCATGATGTTCTTCATTTCTATCCATTTATTATCAAATGACAAAATTTCATTTTTATCTGTGGCTAAATAATACTCCATTGTGTATATATGCCACATTTTCTTTATCTATTCATCTGTTGACGGTCACTTAGGCTGGTTCCATAGCTTAGCTATTGTAAATTGTGCAGCTATAAACATCAATACATCTGTATCACTATAGTACGTTGACTTCAGTTCTTTTGGATAAATATCAAGGAGAGTTGGATAGCTGGGTCATATGGTGGCTCCATTCCTAGTCTTTTGAGGAATTTCATACTGCTTTCCAAGTTGATCGTACTAATTTGCAGTCCCACCAACAACATGCATCTTTTTCTCACATCCTCACCAGCAATTATTGCTATTTGTATTCTTGATGAATGCCATTCTGATTGGAATGATTGAAGTGTCAGTGTAGTTTTGATTTGCATTTCTGAGATTGCTAGGGACGTTGAGCATTTTTGCATACATTTTTAGCCATTCATATATCTTCTTTTGAGAAAAGTCTGTTTAGATCATTTGCCCATTTATTGGTTGGGTTATTTTTGGGTTTTGGTGTTAAGTTTTTGAGTTCTCTATATATTCTGAATATTAATCTCCTAGCGGAAAAATAGCTGACAAAGATTTTCTCCCATTCTTTAAGCTCTTCATATTCCTCTTTCCTTTTTTGTGTTGAAGCTTTTTAATTTAATGCCATCTTGCTTACTGATTCTTGGTTGTATTTCTTGCACTTTTGGGGTCTTGTTAATGAAGTGAGCCTGCGCTGATGTGTTGGAATGTTTACCCTATGTTTTATTGTAGCAATTGCAGAGTTTCTGGTCTAATTCCTAGGTCTTTGACCCACTTTGAATTTATTTTTGTGCTCAGTGAAAGATAGGATCCAGTTTCATTCTTCTATATACAGATATCCAGTTTGCCCAGTATCATTTGTTGAAAAGGCTGTCTTTTCTCCAATGTATGTTTTTGGCACCTTTATCAAGATCACATGACTATATTTATGTGCATTTGTCTTTGTGACTTCTATTCCATTGGTCATGAAGCAAAATTTTTATAGAAAATATTCTTAAGCTTTAATGAAGGATTTAATAAATTACTAATAAAAGCACTTCTTGATTTTAAGGAAAAGAACTTACTAAGACTCTTTTAAACAGTAAAGAAGTTTATCAGAATAAGAATAGGAAGCTTCAGAATTGATTGTAAGCTGAAGAACCAGGCAAGGTGCAAGGAAGGCCTTCTCAGGAAGGATGGCCAAGGTCTAGTCTGGGTGTGGCTTCATGTATTATTATTCTTAGATATGCGTTGCCCCTGGACACTATAGCTGCCCTTACCTCGGCACTTTCTACACCACTTCCCAGCTCTCTACATTTTGGCATATCTCTTTTAACCTTTAAAATCGGAGATAGGAGCATGAACTTGGTAAAGTCTACATCACATGGGCACATATGTTCTGAATATGACAGGCCCATGCCACTGGGACCCACCTAGCAGAGGCTGACTGAGTACTAGGTAGTACCAAGTAATAAATACCACTACTGGCAACACCAACACCAACTGGTGACATAGGAAAACGAAAAAATGCCCTGTATTATTCAGTTGAACAGAAGAAGAAGAAGAAAACTTAAAAAAGAAATAATATAACTTAAAGAAGAAATCAACATTAAAATGGTAATCGATTTGGGAAAGAAGGAATAGATGATCGAAATATCAAAACTAACAAAGTAATACTCCAGGTCAAGTTCTTAATAATATACATATGTTAGAACAAGACATGGAAGATGAAGCAGATCACTCAACCAGCTAGACCAACAACCACACTTTCAATAAAAGGCAGAAAATCTGAAGACACCAAGAATCAAGGGAGAAACGAAAACAGAACTGCGGACCTCCGACGTAAGGCAACCCTTGGCTTAAGTTATGGTAAGAAAGAACTACCAAATCTTCAAGGGACACATTGTTCATTTAAATTATTCAAATAGAGAAAAAAAAGATGTTTCTTCACTCGTTCTACGTGGCTACAAAATCTTTATGAAAATAACTAGAAAAGAATGGCATAAAGAAAACCATAGATCAATTTCACTCATTAAGATCAATATAAAAAAATCTGAATATGGTATTTTCAAATTAAATACAGTAATGGATTGGCAGAATAATTACATTCCAAACATGGCTTCTCCCAGGATTGCAAGAATAATTCAACAATTGGAATCTATTATTCTAAATTAACATATTAATTGAAAAAACAAACCACGTTACAATATCTTCTCAGTAGGTGCCACAAAGGTTTTGATGGCATTTAAAGTTCATTGCTGATTTAATTCATCAAGCCAAAAATAGAAAATGCTTCCTCAGGCTGATAAAATCCTGAATCAGAAAATTACAGCACATATCCTCACAATTAGGGAAACTCTAGACACCTCCCCTGGAAAGTCAGTGTGGTAACACTGTGAGCTGTCTGTTCATTATCATGTCTGTTTCTTCCTTATGAACAAAATGTCAATGCTCTTTCTGGGCGCCAATGCACCTGGTGAAGTGCCTGTTTCCCCAGCTTCCCCTGCTGCGGGAGGAGATCAGGGGATGGAGTTCTGTTCCCTTAGTTATATGGGAAAGTCTCTTGCGTTCTGAGAGAGCTTCTTTCCTTTTTTGGATGGAAGGAGGCAACAGACAGTCCTCACCTGCCCTTCGTCTGTGTGTCTTGGTTGTAAGAAAGCACCATTTTGCAAGTAAGAAGTAAAGGAAAATCCTAACAGGGTGATGCACAGCCAGAAAGAGCCTGACACACTCCTGGCCCTTGTCTTGAGCAGTTGCATCAAAACTAGCAATCTGTGGGCCCCTAATTAAATCTGCGGGCCCCTAATTATGGGAGCCCAGAAGGACAGAAGGCAGGGAAGCCACAATTTACTCAGAGATGATTGCATTTCTAATGGCAACAGGAATAAGACAAGAATGCGCACTATGACCAATACCATTTAACATTTGTTGGATATTACAGCCAATATGGGAAGATGTGAATAATTAAGTAAGAGTTATAGGCAGTGACGCACATTTTCCCTGGAAATAGAACAATACATGAAAATGAAGAAAGTCAAATATAAAACTGTAAGAATAAAGAATAGTAAAATGACTGCTTGCAATATCAACAGCTTTCCTAATCTGTATTTATAGCCAGTTAGTAAAAGTAACAGAGTAAATAGTTCCATTCCTAATAGTAACAGAACTCTGATATACTGAAGAGGAAGTCACACAATCTATATTAAAATAATAGAATAAAGACAGACACACATCACTTCCTGGAGACAATGATTCAATATTGTAAAGATGCCGATTATTGCAAAATTATTTAAACAATTTGGTGGAATACCAAGTTAAAATTTCCAACAGAGTATTTTATTAGTCTTGGTGAGCAGATTTTAAGGTTTCACAAGATAAAAATGGACAAAATGGGCAAGAATACTTGAAATCAACAAATATATGAATATATCCTATCATTATAGGATAATATAATTATTATACATTGTATGTTATTATACATTATATTATATAATACATCATATGTATTTTATATAGTATAACATTATTATTATATAATAATTATAGCAACATGGTATTGTCATAGTGTAAATCAATAGTATATAACATAACAACCTATTATAGAAGAAATCAACTGTTTAAAACAGAACTGGATAGAGTCAAGAAATACATCCATGTTCATAGGAAGGTGTGAATGTGCACATGTGTATGTGTGCCTGCTTCTTCTGTCTAGAATGAAGGACAACATGACATTTTGAAGATTCACTATCATTAACGGAAACTTCATAAGGTGGACAACTTCAGTTATGCAAAGGTAAGTACCCCTCGCCCTGGTAGAAAGCTTTTCAAAGTGTTGGTGAGAAATATTAAATTAAAACATGAGAGGAAGACCAGACTTCTGACCCCTGCGTTTCATAGTCTGATGTTACAGCTGCTTTAATAACATGACCCAGTGGGAACCGTGGAGGGGCTCATGGGAAGAAGGCGCCCTGTGGGATGTCCTCTGGACTGGCCATGGGCTCTCCACAGCAGACAGCGGGCTGCAGAAGTGGGTGGGGACGAGTCTGGAAACCCTGCAACTCTTCTTTGGCACATGATGTGATTTGCGGAGATGAGGTGAGTGTGTGGGTGGGACTAATGGATCCACAGTCTTGGGGGATGACGTAGCCACTTCTGCAGACTTGGGACATCTGAACCAAGGAGGGCATAAATAGCAGTGGACAATGACCTCCAGACTGTGTAAGAATACACATTTAAAAGAAATGCCCTGTGGCAGAATCAAAAGTGCTGATGCTGATGAGGCCCAGATGTTCCAGCCTCTTATTCTGGAAGTAGGCTCCAGGAGGAACACCAACCACCCCACCCCTCATTCTGTTATGGTGTAAAGCTGAAGGTGAGGAGCTTCGGAACATACTAGATTTTATAGTGGCAGGGCAGCGAAGAATGATGATTGAAAAAACAAACCAGATATGATTTCCTAATTGATGGGAGATACAGTGGTGTAACTGATGGAATCTATATTTTGCTGTGAAAATTACAAATGGATCATAATATAAATGTATTTTCATAAGCAACTGTTTTCACTCCATCTGTATCATAGATATTTTTCTATATCAGTATACATGACATAATCCATTCTTTTAAAGTATTTTCTAAGATGTGGGGATATACAAAATGTATCTCATTTGATCACTGTTGATGAACATGGATTTTTTTTTTTGGTTTTTGCTCATATAAAATGCAGTAAAGAATATCCTTGCAAATATATCTTTGTACCATTGTGTAATTTTATCTGTAGGATGAATTCCTAGAAATAAAATGGCGGGATCAAAGTGTACATATTGAAGCTACTGCCAAACTGCTCTCCAAAAATTTTGTTTCAGTTTGTAGTCGCCAAAATGTTTAAGTGGATCTGTTTCCCTACTGGCAAATGATGGATATTATGAAGCATTCATATCTTTGCCAATCTGATATATGGAAAATTGCATCTTTTTATCACTTTGTTTTGAATTTCTTAAAACATGAGAGGATGAGGATGTTTTCATGTTTGCTGGCCATTTGCATTTCTTTATACATGGGCTATTGGCAATGCTTTTTACATTTTTATAGAGCTGGTGTTACTGCTATTATTTCTAATTTCTTTTTATTTCATTTTCTTGATCTTTTTCATATTTTATTTTTAATCTTTCTGTGTCACTCTGTTGCTTCCTTTGAAAAGAATAATTATTTTTTAATCTGAATAATATCATTTGTTTTAATAGATAAATAATATTTATTCATGCTCATTATACCTCCTGATCTGTTTGGTCCTTTCTAGAACATATTATTTTATTTATGCATTTTATGTTTTTAAATTTAATTTCCTCTCCTAGTTTCTCTTTGCTTATAGACATTTTATGTTTCTTCTTTTCTTTTCTTCCTTATTTGGAAACTATATATCTCATGCATATTTTAGTAATAGTTATGCTTAAATATTTAACAGACATGTTTGAATTACCTATTAAAATGAAGAATTATAATATTAACAGCCTTCCTTTTTTGAACAAGTTAAGATTCCTGCCTGTTTTAACCTCTCTCCATGGCTAGCCACACCAAAACATCATTCATGTTTTGATGAAATAATTTGATATTTAGCTTTAAGTTGCTATTATTACTATTGTAACTTTGTCTTATCTTTCCCATTATCCTATTTGAATATTTCTTCCTAACAATAGCTGTCAATTTCACAGACCTTATTAGTAATTGTTTAGGATTATTAAAAGTTTTCCTTGTTTGAACTTATCACTGATTCCGCTATATCATGTCTTCTTTCTTGAAGTATGGCTCAGATTCATTTTTGCTTACTTGATGTACTTCTTCAAGGACCTTTTTAGATTCTTTTTTAGATTCTAAAATTCTTTTAGAGTTTTTATGTTATTTAAGAATATATTTTCTTTCCCTCATATGGCATAAGGATCAACCTTTTGATTAAAGCTTTTAAATGTCATAATCTTTGATTGGAGTCTCAAGGGGTGAGTTTGAATTCTAGTCTCTATGTGAATGGAGAGAGATGAATTTCTTAAAATATGAGAGGATGGGGATGTTTTCATGTTCAAGGTAAATCTGGGAATACAAGAATGTCCAACTTTGGGCTCTCTTTGGACATTCCAGAAAGAGGGGCTAGCGTGGGAAGAAATTTGATGAGATGAATTGCCAGTGGACTTAACTCCAGATGGGAAGCAAGAAGAAAAGGGAGGTATCAAAAAAAAAAATAAGAGATCAGCCAGGGAGGGAAAATGGAGAAGTAGAAGAAGGACCATAAATAGAATATTTTATCACATCATTTTACAGTTTAGAGAGATGTTGGAAGTGGTACGGTCATCTAATTAAAAAGCCAAAATTGTATAAGTGAGAAGCTAAGGTCAAAAGAAGAGCACAAGGAGAGTCTGAGAGATCAAACAGAGACTGAGAAAGATGTAGACATAGAGATAGAGGGAGAGGGAGAGATAGAGATAGAAAGATAGGTTGATTGACAGATTGATAAGGAATTGAGTTTGGCTACTAAGAAGGAAATGATAACTCTAGACAACAGTAGACATGAAAGCTATAGCTCCTCATTGAGGAGTTTAGTTTGAAGGAAAGAGGGATCTCATTGGAAGACAGCCTTCATACAGAAGTAGGGAAATAGCAGTGATTGTCTAGTTTCCCTCAAAATGTAGAAGGTAAATCTGGGAATACGAGAATGTCCAACTTTGGACTCTCTATACAAATCAGTGCTTCCTCTCTTAAACTAAAAGTAGGAATTTATTTTTTCTCTCTCTGATAGTTTGCCCTCCATCCTGGGAAGAAGTACAAATCCTTCTACGTGGAAGACATTCCTTACTGGAGCACTAATTATGGTGGTGTCAGAGGACTGACCACTGATTCATGCCAGGACTGCTGTGACAGGCCTCCTTAGCTTCTCTCTACCGATGGAGGGCATTTATTTCGAGAGCAAAATAATTGCTGAAAGTGCAAGATTCTTCTCAATAAAGTTGCTATGACATTCTTTGAATGACCCTGGTTTACCTCTAAGGGAGAAATGTTCATGTAAGAATTCCACGGAGAGACTGGGTTTAACACAGCTCAGATTATCTGTCCTTGGTAGTGGAAAATATTTTCTCTCTTTTTTGGACTCCTGGACTCAGCCCCATGAGCCTTCTCTTAGAGGAGGCAAGGACATCAGGCTTAGTTACAGCTGGGGTCTCCCCAGCTGCTGACTTAGCTTATCTCAAATTGCTCAGGGATAGAGTCAATGTCACTGAGATGCTAAAGCCAAGAGGTCTATCACAAACACTGGGAGTGTTCTACTTGGTCTTATGTTTTGCATTACAAAACCATTAAACTATCTCAAGTAAGATTTCCCCCTCATTTTCCAAGGAAAACCAAGTGAGGCTAATGATTAGATATCAATTCTAAGAGGTAGGTATTCTGATCTTGATTTTGAGGGCTACTCTCTGAGACAAAAGAGTTGAAGTAACTCTTCTGGCCCCTGCCCCTGCTCTTCTGGCACAGAGAGAATGTTACCAACACAACACAAAGTGATCTGGAGAGCACTTTCTCCTCTGTCTTGGAGTAACATATCTGGTACCTTCTATCTTTCCAAAGCCACCACCTTTTAAAGGAGTACAAATGCAAATAGGTTCAGTGATTTACAGCTGTCCTCACTCTTAACAGCTGGAGAAAATTGCTTTGCAACTGAGCCGACTGGCAGATTCTACTGGTAGATGTTTTTTTTTTTTTTTTTTTTTATGAGCGAGCTATGCTGACCAAGGAAATGCACAGGTGTAATCTTTTGTAAATTTGGTAGGAGAAAAGCACTTGACAATGTCACAGTGTCCCAACTCTGGGCATCCTGCAAGAGCTGACCCTGTCTCTTTAGAGGGGAATGGGGAATAGCAGAAGGTATCTATTTTTCCCTGAACAAAAACTGGAAGGAAAAAAAAAAAAAAAATATATATATATATATATATATTTGTTTCTTAGTCTGTACTAGGAACAGTATTAAATGCTTTTATTCACCATCAGTCATTACCCTGACACTTGAATTAGTTGATAGTATCCCCAATTCTGTAGATAGAGAAACTGAGACTCTAACATTTTAAGATACTTGCTAAGGCCACAGGCAGAGAGGGACTACCTGATTAATGAACTAATTGACTCCTTTGGAGGGAAGAAAATTTTTGCTGAAAAGTTTAGGCCAGGTGATATTACTCACTTGTCCCAACAGAGATCCATGAAAAGTGAACAAGTCTCTCCCACCTAGAGACCCACACAATATGCACACTCCGTCAGGCGGGGTTCACATCTTTTTAGAGAAACACCATTTATATTATGACCATAACCACACACATGCAGTATAACAGTTTTCAAAACTGGTCTATTTTGTTAGAAAGTGCTGGTTGATGCTCTACTAAGTTAATTTCATGACCAATTACATAGAGTTGCATCCAAAAATCACTCTCTAAACCTCAAAAGTGAACAAGGAAAACATTTAAACCCCACCCTGTCCTAATTTTTCAAATTGGTTTTCAAATCTTTCTCTGATCTCATACTAGTTACTCCTCATTTCAAAACCTAAACTATTCTGTGTTTTTTTTTTCCTTAAGTTGCTCTGCTCCTTGTACATCTTTGAATTCATGGGTATATTTGGCAGAAGGTAAGCCCTAGACTTCCCTAAAGAAAGATTAGGATTTGGATTTGGCCTCTTAAGCTATATATTAACTCTCAATAAAAGACAGAAGCGATTGATCTGGTTTAGCTCTTTGGATTCCTCCTGTTAGGACCTTAAGCCACAGGACATGCTCTAGTCATTTGCTTGAAGACATCATGGACAATGATGCTGATGAACCAAACACCTGAAAATCTTCTGCATTGAGAGGAAGGCTTGAAAGTGGAACACAAATTAGTAACTTGTGCAGCTTGACTGAGGTACTCCAGGAACTCTCAGTGGGGCCCCGGATATGCAGACCTTCTGGATAAAAGACCTCAGCATTTAGGAATTACACAAATGATGTGGATCGTGAGGCAGAGGGTTCAAGACTTCTCATCTCCTGTTTTGTTTATTATGATTTATGAACAGTCTTTGACATGGGCCTCAATGTCTTGTTTATTTAGTTTGCAAAGTAAGTATAATAATGAACTATGAAGGCAAATTCGAAGGCAGAAACAGTCCTACATAAATATTAGTGTAAATGTAGAACATTCTTGACTCAATTGGGGCTTGGCCAAAGTTTTATAGCCAACAGGAATTCACAGGCTCATTGCAGATGGCTCCAGGGGCTCCTCATGCCGCTGGTTTGTAGCAGCTCTGTAGGAAGACCCGAAGCAGAGCTTGGGGTGCCTCATGCCTCAGACTCCAGTATGAATCCTTTCTGTTTCTCATGGAATTCCATCCACCGTATGAGTTCAACAAATAAATGTGTAGTTATAAATGCACTAAGCTTTTAAAAGCAGAGGAAAGAAAAGGGTCTTAACAGGATCAAGGAGGCAAGGGGTGAGCTGTAATGGTCAATTTGAATTGTCAACTTGATTGGATTAACAGATGCCAAGGATTAAGGGGATATGGGTGTGTCAGTGAAGGTGTGTCTAGGAAAGACTGGCATGTGGGATAGCCAACTGAAATGGAGATCCTCCCGAAGCATGGGCAGCACTGGCGAATAGGATGATAGCTTGGATGGAATAAAAATTGGAAGACAAGGCAGCAGCAACATATGCAAATTCCATCTTCTTGATTAGGTTCTTAATTGCTGCTGTGATCCTCTGAGGATATTGGATCCCCTCTCTTCTTCGCTTCTTCACTCTTCCAAAGCAGATTCTCCAGAAGCCTTTGGTCTTGGACTAGGGTAGCACTGTTGATCCCTCTTGTTCTGAGGCTTCAGCCTCTTGGACTGCACAGCTACTCATTCTTCCAGCTCTGCAGCTTGCAGATGGCCACTGTGACTATCCAGCTTCTGGTTGCATAAGCCAACCTAAGAAATCCTCCCTTTATAATTATAATTCCTGTTGATTCTGTTCCTCTAGAGAACCCTGATTAATACATGTGCTTTCTCTAGATTTCAGCTATGGTAGTTGTTCAGTAACTCTGTTTATATATATATATATATATATATATATATATATATATATATATATATATATTAATTTCTATTTCTGCATTCCCAGATTCTCAAGATTTCTTGTGTCACCATCCTCTCCCTCCATCCAAGTGCTTATGAATCGGTTAGGTGGCTTTACTCACCTTTCACTGTGGATGTCAGGTATTATGCAAGTGCTGCCAGGAGAAAATGGTTCAAACAGTCCCTTCCTGCAAGTCACGGAGAGTCTAGGAGTCATGAAAATAATTTTATAATTCAAAACGGTATCTGAGTGAGTATATATTTAAGAAAAATGTGGAGAAGGAAAACCCAGCCAAACCTCCCAAAGATAATGTGTCCTCTGTTGTTGAGAGCCACGGCCAGGTCAAGATGGTGCCTGGCATTTTGCTAGAAGGGGCGGCTCCTGCTGCCTCGGGTGCCCGCTACTGTTGAGTTCTCGCGGAGTTCCGGTTGAGTTCTCGCGGAGTTTGCCTGGGTTCTGGAATAAAGTTCGTTCCTGCTTGAATCTACAAGTGGCTTATGACCTCCTGGTTATTTGTGCCCAGCCAGACTGCGGCACTCTGTGGGGGCAGAACTTCAGCAGAGTTACAAAGCAGGTGACATTGATCTGCTTGCCTCTTTTCCAGGCTTTCTTTCTTTCTTTATTTTAGTTGTAGCTGGAAACAATATCTTTATTTTATTTATTTATTTACTTACTTACTTATTTATTTTTATGTGTGCTGAGGATTGAACCCAGTGCCTCCCACACGCTAGGGGAGTGCTCTACTGCTGAGTCACAACCCCAACCTTTTTCCAGGCTTTTAAAGGGCAGAACAAGACAGGTCCAAGTTGTCATTAGTCTTCCAGGACCAGAACTATAAGGAGAAGGATTCAGTTCTATCACCAATACCAAAAAGAGTTCAAAGAAAAGAGCCCTGTGCTTTCACTGTGCTGCAGACCGGAACTAAATGCCATGTGACCTCTACTGTTCACAGAGGCACGGCAGGCTATTCCCAAAGCTACCAATTGTCTGGCTTGAAGGCTTCCTCCTAATACGGCAAACCACAGAACATCTCTGTTTCACCTGGACTAGAGGGACTTACTCAGGCATGGATGTCTTCCTCTCGTTAACTTCCCACATACTGCCAACCTTACTTTCCTAACCAACCGTCTGTAAATGATGGCTTGCTACTGTACTCTCTTTTGCTGTGTTGCCTTGGAAATAGATTAATATCTAAGTTAGGTAAAAGCTTCATAAAAATTAACTTCTTTTAAACAAAAAAAAAATAAGTAGGTTGAAAAAATATGCCATATATAGAGGCATTCAAGAATTCTTGAACTTAAATGCTTTTACAGATGACATTTTTAATATATATAATTATATTACATATATTATATATTTACAAATATGATATACAAATAACATAATTATATACTAAATATTAACATGATATATATATTTAACATACATGTTATATATATAAATTATATATATTTTATATATATACACACATACATATAATTTTTAAGACTTTACTCAAAACTTGATGGAATGGGAGACCTGTAGAATGGGTGTTTTTGCTTTGTATATTCCATATCTCAAGCATCTAGATCTAGATCTATAGATATTCAAAAATTTTTGTTAAGTGGATTTTCTACACCTTTGAATCTTCAAGAGTCTAGTTTGATCTTCTTCAGGGACATGACAAAATGCAACATGGATTTACAACTGAAACAAATCACACAGTGGAAACTGATGACACCCCTCATATGTGTCCATCCCCTGTCAATCCTGTACCACTAAAAATGTCTCTGTGAGGAACTCACTGTGATTGCCCTCGCATAAACATGCAATAGGAAGATATTTTTTCCTTCTATGAGATCCCCTTTTTTTCTCCTTCCTTGTAGAGGAAATATCCTTGTGCCTTCTCCAACCCACAACCCCTCGCTTATCCCTGTTTCAGGAAGTTACAGTTCGATCGTGCATATCACAGTGTGAAATCAGGTGGAAAGGGAAAAGAAACAGGAACGTCTAACTACATCTAAAGAAGTATGTGTTCTTTAGGGCAAAATGTCTCCACTTTGGTTCTACTGACCAAACTGACAGTTTCCACCAGATAATTATGTCGTGGGCTGATCACCTCAGGCCTTTACCTACAAGATCCATGCATCTCCCTGTTCTCTCCAGTTCCTCATATTCTGTTGTTAACAATCAAAAATGTCTCCAGACATTACAAATATGTTCTGAGGAGAAGGACAAAAATATCCTCTTGGTTGGTATTGTGTGGATTCCTCAAGTGTATTTGTCCTCATCAAGATGACTTTCCTGCTAAAGGAATTTCAGGAAATTTCTATAGCTTCAAAAGGTATAGAATTGAAAGGTATTTGTTAGGAAGTCTCTAGAAATGTTTTTAAGATGACAGTTATTTTTCTTTACCTTTTGGAACAGCTGTGGTTCAGAAACTATTGGATTCTTAGACCTGGGGTGGAAAGAAAATGAATATATCAAACATTTATGATTTAACTGAGGACTCTTCTTTCTTATATATATGGGAATGGACCTTAACTCCATCTTAACCCCCATAAACCTTGCCCCATTTTTATGTTTGTGAGGTTATATCATGGTCCTACATGGTGTTAGTCAGTTTCATATTGCTGTGATGATACATCTGAGAAAAATCAGCATTTAGGAAGGAAGACTTATTTTGATTTATGACTTTAGAGATTTCAGTCAATGGTCGCTTGGTCTTGTTGCCTCTGGCCCTGTGGTGAGACAGCACATCGTGGTAGGAGAATATGGCAGGGGAGGCTGCTGGTGGCAGCCAGAAAGCAAAAAGAGAAAGAGAAAGAAAAGTGGTCAGGGTCCCAATATCCCTTCCAAGGTCACACCCCCAATGACTTAACTTCCTTCCACCAAGCCCCACTCTTGAAGTTTTTATCACTTCCCATTAATGCCAAAGTCTGGGAACTGAGCCTTTAGCATGTGGCTTTTGGGAGACCGTACAATCCAAACCATAGCGCATACTGGATGATAACATCATAATGATGATCTGATTATGGTATTTCATGATAATTATGAGAGCAGCATTAGCAGGTGATTTATATTTACTACCCACTGTGCTAAGTGCTTTATATGAACGAAGTCACTTAATCCTCTCAGCAATACCTTGTGATGGGTAGATGGCAACAACAACTGTACAGAAGACAAAGGACACTGTGTGCCTATTGTCACTATTACTAAAACTTGGCTTCAGAAAAAAATTCTTCCTGAACTGCTCATCTGGGTAGAATACTCTGGGAAATAAAAGGAAATATATCAAACCCTTGCTGTCTTACATCTTAAATATTTGGCTGTATCATTCATTGTTCTGTGTTGTAATTATTTGAGTATGAATCTGTCTTTCTTCACTAGACTCTTAAACCACTTGTGAGTGTCTGGCTGGCTGCTTTTGGTGTATGGAGTGTGTAAAGGAGTGGACAGGGGAAGAAGGAGACACCTCATTGAGGAGTTCAACACAAGGGAAAGATGTTCTCAGGCTTGTCATTTCCAGACAACGCATTCTAGACATCAGGACTCTTAAAAAGTACCCTCTTGCACACCTCTTGCAAAGATATGGGTCAGAATCAAAAAGGTGATCGCATTTCTGGATTGCCTGTATATGTTAAGCATATCCTTAGATGTTAGCTCATTTTATCTTTGCATGGACCAGAGAGGCGAGTATCATTTCCATCAGTAAGAAGATCAAACAACTAAAGCTCAAAGATGGTATGTAATGTCTTTTCTTTCAGACCAACCAATATTATTACAGGGGTTTAAGATGCACATTGATCTGAGCTGCACCATTCCCCAGAAAGGTTTGTCACCTGACCCGACCATGAATGCCCATGAATTGACTGAATCTCGTTACTGCCTTTTCTCTGACTGGCTGTGGCATTCTGGTGTCTCATTTCTTCTCATCCTCACCACATGACAATTGCTCATTTGTGCCATGAGGCCCCTTCAGTAAGCATTTAGAAATTCTTAAATAAAAGACCCTACATAAAACAACAAATATGGCAACCCAGCAAACAATCCAAAGAAAGCAACTGGGGCCTCATGTGTCAAGTTTAATCCTTGGAATTCTTTTCTCTCTAGGCAGAGAGAGGGTGGTTACATCTTTCCCCAAACTTCCCAAGAACCACACTCTGAAGAGATGGGAATTGTATTTAGTTCTACTAAAGGTAAAGGGTTAAGCAAATCACACCAGGACTCTGGCCCAGGGCTCCAAGAAGTCTAGGTACATCAAACCAGATGTTCAGGCCGCTGAGCGATGCCCTCCAGCTGTTCTAGGAAAACATTTTTTAGACGAGGAATGAACATCTTGCTTGTCATCATTGAGCTGCATGCAGCTTCCAACCCAGTGAAGGCTGGCACTACTTTTAATTTGTTTTGCTCTTGTTCAACTCTATTCATTCTTGTGGTCGACTTTTATTTGTGTGTCACAGAGGATTTTTTAAAAAAAGGGGGGGGGACATGATTCACCCAGTCTCTCTTTTGGTATTTTCTTGGGGACAGTCTTGATTGAGGACAATTGGGGATTGTCCAATGGCCAGTAGAATCATGAGACTGTTATCTTATTTCCCAATAGGAGGACAAAGCTCATCATTTACTTCCTGTCCCTTTGAAATTGTCAAAGTGAACATTTCTAGCCCTGATTTGGGGGGTATTATCTTCAATTTTGTACAGAATATCATTTTGGTCTTTCATTGTTCCAGAACGCCCTCACTTTCTGCTACTTCATCCTTTATGCTATTTCAGATTTCAGCAGTATTAAGATGCAACAGCTGGAGCACAGAATTAATAAAAAGCAGAAAAAACATCTGAATTCACTTATCCTTTGGACATCTGCCTTTTGCCTTGTGTCTAATCCAGTATGCACGAGTTCTGGGTACCAGGTTGGAGAATAAAATGTCCTAGGACATTGGTGCGTAAAATATTTTCCTTCTTCATGATATCAGAAAAGATGAAATCATTTAACAAGCATCGTTCCCTCTGTCAGCTAGCAACTGTGCAACAGAAATTGGGATAGGCTCCAGACCAGAATGTTTGGTAAAGCCAATGCCCAATCAGATACATGGGGAAGGTGGCCCTCCCACCCTGTCCTCTTTGATGGTTGTTTTGACAATGGAAACATTGTTACCTTAGAAATATGCACCATTGCATAAAAAAGATTTTTTATCTTCGGACCAAAATAAATGCTTTTTGTGGTTATAAATACACTAAAAGAAACCTCAGGAAAACCTGGAGTAAATTAGTCAATTGATGTCAAAATGAGAGTCTGGTATATTTGCCTTCTGTCAGAGTGCGGCTGGGGCCTTCCGAGTTCCCTTCTACTAGCTTCTCTCTGCTTAACATGTCCATGTATTTTCATTTCTGGACGTAAGGCATCTTTAGTTTCATCCTTGCACACATGATCTGGTTATTGGTACAGAGAGGATTCTTGTCCCAAGATGATACACAGGGTTGAGGTGTAAGATTGCATTTTAAATCCCACAGTTCTCAGAAAGTGAACCTATGAGTTTCAATAGTGTTTCCTTAAAAGAAGTCAGTATCTCTGCTCATAAAAATCTGTTTTATATCAACTTTGGATATTCCCTGTCTCATGTCAGTCCACAAAACCAGACTTGTTCTGGTTTTCAAGACCCAGGAAGCCACCCTTTGTTTAGAAATTGGGTGACATTGAAATTCTTTCCCTATGCCTGAAATTAAGGCTTTGGAAGTTCCTGATGGCCTGACTGGACCCACGTGGGGCAATTAATAACAGAGGACAAATATATGTAAGGAATGTTTTCTCAAAACAACTTGACTTAAGCCAAAGTTTTCGAGAGACAGGATGGGTACTCGCGTGTCCCTGAGTCCCGCGTCACTTTTTCCTGGTTTGGTGCCCTTTTGCGTGTCTCAATCTGCCTCCTGCTGTTCTTATAGTCTTTATTTAGACCACACTGAAATGTTTGGCCTTTTGGCCAACCTTATGATTTAGACATGCTATAAATGCCCTAAATCTTAAAAGCAATTGATCACGCTATGGGCAATGGTAAATTTCAATAAAAACATAGATTTTTAATATACAGGTGTCCCAGATGAGAACCTGCCTTCTCTTCTTACTTCTTTTAATCTTTTTCTCCTTGAACATTTATGGCTCCACTTTTTCTTTTGTAAGTGGGCTGTCAATGATCACAAGAATCTGAGATATGCCACTCTTTGGCTATGAGTGCTCAGGGTAAAAGGATTAAATGTAGTTGTTGGGGTTTCATTGATTGACATTAATATTTGCTAGGGGCTTGACGAAAGTTTACCCCTTTACTAAGCAATACTTTATATCTAGTCCAGTATTTATTATCTTCCCAAACTGACAATTTACATTGAGGGTGCATTTCTAAAAATAAAAACAAAGATTAGCTCTCAGGGCACAAAAGTGATAAAAATCCCTGTTTTCATAGAGTTTAATCTTCTCATCAGGGAAGACAGGACAGGAAAATGTTCTGCCTGTAGTTTATGGACTAAGATGTACAGAAATGAAATGATTTCCTTGGGTTTGCATGCTGTGGGGAAAATAGACTAGGCTATGAGGTAAGTTCTTTTATCTTTCTGACCCTCCGTTTTCTCATTTGTAAAAATAAAGGGGTTGATGTCCCCATTCTTTAAGCTTACTCTCAGCTATAGCAGCCCAACCCTGACAGTCTACTGGAAAAGTGTGCTCATGGAATACGAAAGTGTATACAATCCCAAAGAGATATGCAGTAGGCCCTGGCATACTGGGAGAAGTCAAAGGGGCCAAAGAGAGACGGTCACTAAAAAGTACTGGTGGAGAACTCAGTGCTGGTGATTAGCAGTTCTTCTTCATCCCAGGAAAGGGCTGGTTGGAGAAGAAGCAGGGGACTTGGAGATGGTTAGTACATGGCCAAGATGACAGTTGGTCTGAGAGGCAGGCGCTATGGACTGAGTATCTGTGTCCTCAATTCAAATGTGGAAGTTCTGACCCACACCGAGAAGGCTCAGGAAGCAGGGTCTTTGGGAAATGATTAGGGGGAGATGAGGTCACGAGAAGTAGCTCCCGTGGAAAGGTGGAGCTGTCTCTCCACAGGCACACTGTGAGGAAAAGCTATTTGCACACACAGGGAGGAAGCAGCTGTGTCCAGACCAGGAAGGGAGCCCTCATGAGGAGCTGGATCTGTGGGCACCTTGGTCTTGCACTTCCCAACCTCCAGAAGGGCTAAAGGTACTGTTAAACAGCTGAGCTGACTGATAAGGCAGATGACAGGGCTGGGGCAGCACAGGTACAGAGGGTAAGGGTCAGACTCAGAAGACCTGAACTCAGCCCTGTATTCCCAGGGCTGTATCTTTAGACTGCCACGGACTGCTCAGTAAACAGACATACTGGGATCTAATTTAGAGCATTGCTGTGGGGATTAGAGATCGTGTATAAATGAACTGAACATGAAATGCAAATTTTTTTGTTTTGTTTTCTTATGCAAGACATTTTGAAAGGCAAAGGGTTCTGAGAGTGCAACAGAAATCACTGGGACATGACACAGAGTGGTACGAGAGAGAGAAACCAGCCTCTGAATGAAACCTTGGGTAGAATTTATTTTTTCTTTTTCCCTAGCTCTCCATTTACTTGGGAAAAGCACTTCTCTGAAACTCAATTTCTTCTCGTGGAAATAGCTCTTCTCCCTTTCTCCACTCTTTCCCCGCTTCCCTTTTCCCTTCCAATGGCATACAGTGGACACTGCACTGATACCAGTCCCAGTACCACTTGTCCACACAGAAGACTTGATCTGTAAATGAATAAACCAAACGTCCCCGAGGGGTTCAGCTTCCTGGAAACCAAGTGTAATGGTGTGGATACGCAGAGTTGGAGTAGCTCATTCCAAAGGAGCATGTGGAGTGGGCAAAGGTGCTGGTCCGGGTGCAGGTCCCATGGTACCTAAGATGGATCCCTACTACCCTGGTGTAGGCTTCAGGGAGGATCAGCATTACTCAGAGGACCTGTGAAGAAAGATTTGCAAGGTGCATTCAGGCAGGATCTGTAGGTAGGTCTGGAATGGGATCTGAAAACTGCATTTCTAGAATGTTCCAGCAAGATTAATGTGCATCAGATCCGGGGATCACACTATGCAGTTGATGACCTTAGGAGTTATTGTCATCTAACCCTGCATTTCCCAATTATGTTGAGATAACCGGGGTTGTGTCATGAAGCATTAACAACTTTTGACAGGTTGAAACTACTTTGGGGTTTTCTCAACAACAACTTTGCTGCAAATTCTGGTAAGTCTGCTCAAGGGAAGTTATAGCCACATCCCAGGAAGGGTATAACCATAGGCAGAGTTTTAGGCAGGGGAAGAAATGTGCCCACCACATCCCTCAAAATGTCCCAGCCAGTTGTGACAAACAGGTACTGTTCTCTGTGTTCACCTGATAGAACCAGAAACACAAAATTTATAAGAGATAATGATTCCTGCCCTCAAGAAGGAAATAAGTCAAACAATGATGGCATGCAGTCTTCTAGAAAATATAAGCAGATGAAGTCACGTGGGTGATTAGAGGGCTCTCGGGTGCAAACCCAGCTGCGACAGTTAGCAGAGACCTCAGAAGAAAGTCCACTTAAACTGGGGCCTTAAAAAACAACAGCTAGCCAATATGCATATTAATAAGACATGTGTAATAGGTTTTATTCTGATGTCAGAGAATTTTTTACAAAGTTCTGATATGCTTGTGACTATATTCCAGACACAGTTCTAAGCAT
Organism: Ictidomys tridecemlineatus; assembly: GCF_052094955.1. Taxonomy (NCBI): domain Eukaryota; kingdom Metazoa; phylum Chordata; class Mammalia; order Rodentia; family Sciuridae; genus Ictidomys; species Ictidomys tridecemlineatus. The sequence continues at coordinate 11,615,188 of NC_135490.1, read as the reverse complement.
CTCACGTGGCCTGGCGGATCAGAGTCCTGCTGTTACCCCCAGTGTAAAGGTGAGGCAACTGAAGCAATCGGAGCTTAGAAACATGTCCAGGGTCAGGCCAGCCACAGTGTTGAGCTGACTGGAGTTTCCATGGCCTGTCCCAGAGCCTGTGTGCTCCAACACTTTAGCATATTGACCTCTTTGAAAGGGCAAGGAGAGCATTGCTAAGCAGACAGGCTGCATGTGCAGAGTCAAAACTGGGGGATAATTCTCAGTGTGTTCAGGGAACAGATGGGTAAAAAGTGCAAAAGGGGGCTGGGAGGGGCTGGGGCCCGGAAGCTGGCCTGGAGACAGTTGCATCAGCGTGCAGGTTATGATAAGGGATTTTAATTTATCTGTAGACAACAAAAAGAAAAGGGAGCAAAGGCAAAGAAGGCGGGGTGGTTAGAGTTTAGAATGTTTTCTCTTCTGCACGGTTCCGTAAGAGTGTACCCGACTGTGGCTCACAGAGTGAGGGGAAAAATTACAAATGATAGAGGTCAATGTTTTCTTTTCAACTTAATCAATTAAGCTTTGATAATATTGACTGTACAGATTAGGTGTGATGCATATGCATAATTAATAAATTAATAGACAGATATTGGTGTGTGCCCTCATTTTTCAAGTTGAGAGTTGTATGAAGATAAAGTTTGGAGATGGGCTGGTTTTAGAGAGGTGGCCTTTAGCTTGTCTGAGGTCACTGACCCATTTTAGAATCTGTTAATATCTCTGGATCTTTTGCCCAGATACTGCACATTTCATGAATTTTTATAAGTTTGAAATACAATAATAAGTTGAAAGAATACACATTTGAAAATAATGTTTGAACTACAATTTTAGGAATGGCACCAAACGCTTGAAGTCAAAATAATGAATGTTTGAATTGTGGTAGAGGAAATTGGGGGTGGAAAGAATATAGAAAAAAATGAAAGAAATATTTATAAAGCCACCAGAGACGTATTGATAAATCAGATTTGTGAGTGGGAGAAGTAGCTATGGTCAACTTTCAAGTTTCTCTGGTTGGCGATGATACTACATCTGATAGGAAAGAGCAGTTGGTGTCTGGGAAGAGGATGAGTTAGACTGGGAACATTTTGAGTCTAGGTTTTATTGCTGACCATGAGAAAGAATGGAGAAAACCAGCAGGGACCAGAGGGTCTGTGATTCTGGGAAAACTGGGTTTGGAGATATGTGTTTGAAAGCTAATTGCATGAATGTGATAAAACAATGGACAGATTACATTATTATTATCATTATTATTATTATTATTGAAGCACAGTATTGTCAACAGTATGCACGCCGCAGCACAGCGTCGTTCTGGAATATTTTCATTTTGCATGATTGTGAGTGTACTTATTAAATAGCAGTTTTCCATTCCCCACTGTCCCCAAGCCCTAGCAACCACCATTCTATTTCCTGTTTTGGTGAATTCGACTACATTAGGTAACTCATAGGAGTGGAAATACACAGTGTTTACCTTTCTAACTAGTGTATTTCAGTTAGCATAATGTTCTAAAAGTTCATCCATGGTAAAGCATATAGTAGTACACCATTTTCTTTTTCAAAGCTGAATAATATTCTGCCTTTGGGCAACTGTGAATAATGCCACAATGAACATGGGAACAGAACTATCTATTTTAAATACTGTCTTCAATTCATTTGGATAAATCCCCAGAACCCAAATTTCTGCATGATAAGGCAAAATTTTTAATTTTGTTTGGGGGATGGGCATCAATAATGTTTTCCATTGTAGCTGCACAATTGTACATTCAATTTTTCTACCACCTCACCAACTCTTTATTTTTTTATATTGATCATCCTAACAGGTGTGAGGTGCTATCTCATCATGGTTTTAAATTTGCATTTACCTGATGGTATGTGATGTTGAGTATCTTTTCAAATACTCATTGGCTATTTTTATGTGTTTTTTTTTTGAGACGTGTTTATTCAAGTCCTTTGTTCATTTTTACTTGTGTTGTTTGGTTTTTTGATCTGAAGTTGTAGGAGTCTCTTGTATGATACCAAACTGTTATTGGGTATGTGATTGCAAATGTTCTCCTGTTCTGCAGACGGTCTTTTCACTCTGTTGACGGTGTCCTTCTGGGCAGAAGCTTTTCAGTTTGATGAAGCCCCACTTGTTTGTCTTTGCTTTATTGTCCATGTTTTTGGTGTCATATCTAAGAAGTCATTGCCAAGACCAATATTATGAACTTACTCCTCCCCATATTTTCTTCTAGGAGTTTTATAGTTTCTGGTTTCACATTTAAGTCAAGTTCAAGTTGAGTTTTGTGTATGGTGTTGCTTACGAAGTACATCTGCCTCTTTTATATGTGGCTTTCCTATTTTCCCAAAAACAGTTATTGAAGAAACTGTCCTTTCCTCATTGGGCATTCTTAACAGCCTTGTCAGAGGTCTGCTGCCCTATATGTATTTCCAAACTCTAGTCTGGTCTTGTTCCATTGGTCTGCAGTCTCTGTTTACACCGGTGCCACTCTGTTCTGATTATAGTAGCAATGCATGTGTTTTTACAGTCAGGAAGTGTGTGGTCTCCAGCTTTGTTCTTCTTTTGGGAAATTGTTTAGGCTATTTGGGGCCCTTTGTGATTCCATATGAATGTATTAATTTTTTTCTTTTCTTCATTGGTTCTTTTTAATTATTCATCACAGTAGAATCCATTTGTCATGATTATAAAAGCCTGGAATGTACCTTGCTCTACTTCAGTACCAGAACCTCTCCTTCCCCACCACCTCCCAAACCTTGCTCCCTTACCACTCACTGCTTCCTTTCCTCTATTTTACTAATATTTCTTCTATTTATTCTTCTTTAGAGCTGAGTTATACTCCATTGTGTATATAGACCACATTTATTTATTCATTCACCTATGGAAGGGCACGTAGGTTGGTTCCATAGCTTAGCTATTGTGAATCAAGCTACTATAATAATTGATTCGGTTGTGTCACTGTAGTATGCTGATTTTAAGTCCTTTGGATATATACCAAGTGGGATAACTGAGTCAAAAGATGGTTCCATTCCTAGTATTTTGAGGAATCTCCATACTGCTTTCCAGAGTGGTTGCACCAATTTGCAGTCCCACCAGAGTGGTTGCACCAATATGAGTGCAATCTTTCCCCCATATTCTTGTTAGGAATGTTAGTCTTATGTTTTTTCTGTTTATATTAAAAATGCCTCTGGGATTATAATGGGCATTGCATTGAATCTGTATTGTGTTTTGGATGAAATTGACATTTTTATAATATTATGTCTTCTAACCAATGAACACAGTATGTCTTTCTACTTGTGTCTTTTTAAAAGTATCTTAACAATATTTTATACTTTTCAGTGTCAAGTCTCTCACCTCCTTAGTTAAGTTTATTCCTTGTAATACTGTAAGGATTTTATTCTTTGTAATACTGTTATCAATGGGTTCATTTTCTTAATTTCCTTCCTAGATCATTCACTATTTGTGCATAGAGACACAAGTGATTATGTATGCTGGTTTTGTATTCTGCAAATTTGCTGAATATATTTACTTCAGCTTTTTTTTCTTTTTGTATATCATCTTTAGTATTTAGTATTTTTTCAGTGGGAAAAAATCTCCATTTTCACATGACATAACTTTCTGTGTAGGAAATACTAAAGATGATACACACACAGAAAGTTATGTCATGTGAAAATGGAGATTTATTTTCCCACTGGAGCATGCTAGGGTAGGTTTTACTGTGGCATAATTGTATAGACATAAAAATGTAATCTGACTGATTTTACTTTCCAACACCCCAACCTTCCCTCTACCCTCCTGGCCCCCTTCCTTTGCCCCAATGGTCTCCCTTCTCCTTTCATAAAATCCCCCTTCCCTTTTTCCTCCTGTTTTTCTGTTTGTTTGTTTGTTTTTCCCCCTCTAGCTTTCACATAAGAAAGAAAACATATGACACTTTTATTTCTGAAACTGAGTATTTTACTCAAAATTTATGGTATTCGTTCCATCCGTCTTCCTGAAATTGGCATGATTTCATTCTTGATGACTGGATGCTCCATGGTGTGTATAGAGCACATTTTCTATATTCACTCATCTGTTGATGGACACCTAGGATGATTCCATGATTTGACTTCCGTGAATTGTGCTAATAATAAACATGGATATGTATGTATCTAAAGTACGCTGACTTTGATTCTTTTGGATAAACACTAAGAAGTAGTATAGCTCCATCATACAGTAGCTCTATTTTTAGCTTGTTAAGCATCCTGCATACTGCTTTCCATAGTGGTTGTATCAGTTCACATTCCCATGAACAGACTATAAGAGTTCCTTTTTCCCTGCATCCAAGCCAGCATTTGTTGTTAATTCTTGATTATTGCCATTCTTACTGGAATGAGGTGGAATCTTAGTTTTGGTATGATTTGCATTTTGCTGATGGCTCATGATGTTTTACCTGTTTTCCATATGATTTTTGGTCATTCGTGTATCTTCTTTTGAGAATTGTCTGTTCAGTTCATTTATTCACTTGTTGATTAGGTTATTTTTGTCTCAGTGTTGAGTGGGAAGTTTAGCTGAGGTGTCAGAAGAGTAGCTGATAAAGATTTTTTCTCATTCTCTCAATGGTCTTTCCGCTGTGTTGTTTCCTTTGCTGGGCAGAAGCTTTTTAATTTAGAAAAGACTGCCCATATTCATATGCAGACTAGCTGAAGTCATCCTAAACAAAAAGTGCAATTCTAGAAGTGCCATAATACCTGTTCTTAGATTATTCTACAAAGCCACAGCAACAAAAACAGCATGATTCTGACATAAAAATGACACACAGACCAATGGAACATGATGGAAGACACGAGACAAACCCCACACAGCTACCATCATCTGATTCTTGACAACAGTGCCAAAAACAAACAAACAAACAAACAAACAAACAAAAAACAACCTTGGAGAAGATAGCCTCTTTATAAAAGGTGCTGGGAAAACTGGATATCCATATGGAAAAAATGAAACTGCATCCCTATTTGTACTCTGTAAAAAGTGGACTCAAACAGATCAAAGGTCTATGTATGGGATCAGAAACTGCAACCCTTAGAAGAGGAAGTAAGAGAGATTGGTGCATGCAAAGACTTCCTTAACAGGACCTCCATAACTTGGGTAAAAAGAGCAAGAATCAATAAATGGGATACCACATGCAGAGATCATTGTATCTCTTCCTTCCAGATTGGGGTGCCTGTTCTTCTCTTTCCTAAATTCTCTAGCTATCATGCTCAGGACTATGTCAAATGGCAGAGGCCAGAGTGATCTTTATTTTGTTTCTCATCTTTGATGGGAAATCCTGAGTTTGTTCCTCGTTGTGCATGTCATCTGTGAACTTTTCAAATTTGGCCTTTATTATGTTAATTTACTTCTATTTCTTCTTTTTTTGAGGTTTTTAAAGTGAAGGGTGTTAAATGTTTTACATGGCCTTTCTGCATCTATTGGGAGGATCATCCTTCATTTTGCTAATATGGTTTATCATGTTGATTGTTTTCTGTTTGGTGAACCATCCTTGACCCTCGGGGATGAACCCCCACTTGGCCACGGTGTATGATTTCTTAGTAACCTGCTGAATTCAGTTTGCTGGTGTTTTTTGGGGGAATTTTTCCGTCTATTTTCATGAAGGAAGATTGGCCTGTCATTTTCTTTTCTTGCAATATTTTGGAGTTGTTGTCTATCTTTCTTATCTAATCTCATAAATGAGCTTGAAGATGTTCCCTCCTCTTCAAATTTTTGGAAGAGCTTGAGAAATATTGGGATTAATTCTTCTTAAATGTTTGGTAGAATTCACCAGGTAATCTACATGGTCACAGAATTTTCTTTGTTGGGAGGTTTTGAAATTTGTATTCATTTTCCTTACTAGTTACAGGTTTGTTCTAATTCTTTGATTCAGTCTTGGTGCCTTGTATGTTTCTAGGAATTTACCCATTTCTTCTCAGTTACACAATTTGTTGGTGTGTATTCTTCACAATACTTTCTAATGATCCTTTATGCTCCTGTGTCATCAGTTGTAACATCCCTCTTTCATTTGTAATTTTATCTATTTGAATATTTGCTATTTAGTCCCATATTAGTCTTAATATAGTTAACGGGTTGTCAATTTTTTTTCTTTAAAAAAACAATTCTTAGTATTGATGATTACTTTTCCTATTATTTTCCATTCTCTGTTTCATTTATTTCTATTCTAATCTTTATTATTTCCTTCTTTGTTGACTTGATTGTAGTTCCTTCAGAGAAAATTTAGGATGTTTATTTGAAATTCTTTCTTCTTTTGTAATTTGTTTATCACTATAAGCACTGTTATTAATACTGTTTTTGCTGCATCCCATAAGCTTGGTGTATTGTGTTTTTATTTTTGTTTGTCTCAAGATATTTTCTAATTTCCTTTTTTGATTTCTCCTCTGATCTACTGGTTGTTCAAATGTGTTGTTTAGTTTCCACATAGTTGAGACCTTTCCATTTTCCCCCTCTGCTATTGATTTCTAGCTTCATTCCATTGTGGCTGGAAAGATACTTGGTATTATTTCAATCCTAAATTTGTTAGGACTTGTTTTGTGGACTATTTTGTGACTTATCATGGAGAATATTTTGGGTGCCTTAAGAAGAGTTTGCCATTTTTCTGCTCTTCTATGGGATGTCCTGCATACATCTATTAAGATCAATTAGTCTTCAATGTTTCCTTATTGATCTTCTGTCTGGATGTTCCTTCTATTGTCAAAAAAAGAATATTGATATATACTCTTATTGCAGTGCTATTTCTATTAATTATTTTATATATTTAAGTTCTCTGATGTTGGGTGAATACACATTTATAAGTGCCGCATTTTAGTGAACCCTTATATGTTTAGTTGTCTCTTGTAACAGTTTTTGATTTTTCACTGTGTTTTGTCTGATAAATGACATGGCTGCTTCTACCCTCTTTTGGTAACTATTTGCATGGAACACTTTTTTCCCATCTTTTAAACTAAGTCTATATGTGTCCTTAACTCTACATGAGTTTCTTATAGACAGCACATAGTTGTGTCTTGTGTTTAATCTATTCAGCCACTCTATAACTTTTAACTGGAAATTGAATTCATTTGAATTTAAAATAATTACTGATACAAACAGACTTACTATTGACATTTTGTTAATTGCTTTATGTTGGTCTTGTAGCATTGTTGTGAATTCCTTTTTATTTCATTGATTTGTTGTAATGAGATGCTTTGATTGCTTTCTCCTTTACTTTTTTTGTATCTCCTATAGGTACTATCTTTACAGTTATTATGAGGCTGCATAAAACATAACTATAATTATGCCATTTATTTCAAGCTGATAAATGTCAACTGCATATAAAACTCTTATGCTTTTACTTTTCCCCATCTGCCACATCCTATATTATTCAAGTCACAAGTCACATTTTTATATTGTATATCCATTTAACATATTGATAGTTATAGAATTTAAAAAATAAAAGTATAAAATACATTTATCAAAATTAAAACTAATGTATGTATTATTACTACTATGCATTATTTTATTCTGTATTTATCTCTTTATTTACCAGCTAGCTTTATACTTTTATCTTGTGCATCCTTTTGTTTCAGCTTGAAAACCCCCTTTAAATATTTCCTGAAGGGTAGTTCTAGCAGTGTTAAATTTTCTTAGGTTTTGTTGGGAGTCTTTTTATTTCCCCTTACTTTTGATGAATAGTATCGCTGGGTATAGCAATAACATTCTATTGAAAGAATACAATTTTTTCAGCATTTTGTATTTATGACCTCAGTTCACTCTGGCCTGCATGTTTATTGATGATCAATATACTGATATTTTTGTACAGGTCTCTTTTGTACATGATAAGTGATGTCCTTTTGCTTCTTTCCCATTTCTCTTGGTTTGTCAATTTGATTAGAATATGTATTGTTGTGAACTCTTGCTTCCTCTTTGTTGGAGTCCTTTGAGCTTCTTGAATGTGGATGCCCATTTCCTTTCTCAGATTTGAGAAGTTTGGGACCATTATTTCTTTAAAAACAAACAAACAAAAAAAACTTCTGCCACTTTCTCTCTTTTCTAAGACCACCGTGGTACATACATCTGACCCTTGACAGAGCCTTTTAATTCCCTTAGGCTTTCTTTACTCTTTAATTATTTTTTTTTTCTGATGGACAGTTTTTAATGTGTTTTCAAGTTCACTGATCCTTCTGCTTAATTAAGCCTGCTGTTGAACTTGTGAATTTTTCATTTTGGTCACCGTGCTCTTTGGCTTCAAAATTTGCTTGCTTCTTTTTCTTGTTCTCTACTCATGGTTTATATTCTCCTTCTGTTCATAGCATTATTTTTCTGAGCTTGTTAACCATCTTTACAGTGGTTAATTTGAATTCTTTTTCAAATAATTCAGACACCTGTTTTTTTAACATAATTTTATTGGTTCATAATAGTTACACATAATATCAGGATTTCTTTTGACATTTTGGAGATTTATTTTATTCATTTGATTGGGCTACGCTTCTTGTATCTTCACTTGCCTTGAAACTTCGCGTTGAGATCCACACAACTTGAAACCCAGCCACCTTTTTGAGTCTTTATGAACTGTTGTTTATAGGAAAGGCTCTTCAGCAGTCAGCCTGGCTTGAGAATATGGGTCTCTCTCTGTGAACCTCTTCTGTGAACATGAATATTCAGCATGAGAGATTTGCTAGTTCCTTCTTACAGGAACTCATATTCTCTGTTTTCCTCTTGTGTCTGTCTATAGAGGCGGGTAATCTAGGCTTCTATGAAGGAGCCCATCTCCCTTTGCTCCTAGTGACCCATGGGCTTGTGGAGTACACTGGTCTCATCAGTTCTCTAAGTTGGGTGAGACAGAAGTTAAGTCCTTTGGGTGGTGGCCATAAAATCTGGGTTGTTGAATATATATGTTCCATGCTTCCCCCCCCCCCAAGAAAAAGGCTATCAACTCGTATCAATTTCTATCTGCTTTACCATGTCTCCTCTGGAACAGCAGCAAACCTCCCAGATCTCATTTATTCTTTGTAACCTTGGGCTATCTAGGATAGGATACATCGCTAGCACTCTTCAGACAGAAAAGACAATTTCATAGTCCCCTTAAACGTCTGGAGTGTTAATACAGCTCCTGCCTATTTTATACTAACCTGGTAAGAGAAACCATGGATAGTGGGTGTGTATCAGCCTAGACTATTGCCTTTGCTCTTACCCTCCCCCAAACTGATACCCTTTGTTGTCATCACCTAGATTCAGGCAAAACAGAAGCTAAGCCCTTGGACAGTCTCCTCAAAAGTTTGAACACTGGATTATGGAGTCAAGGGTAAGGACTATCACAAGTGAATGCCATGCATTTTTCTGTCAGTGCATATACCTGCCTGTGGTTCAGGAGTCTCTTCACTAGCTTCTGTAATTTTCCCAAGGAGAATTGATCCGTGTATTGTTCAATCTTTTTCTCTCTGACAGGAAGGAGGGGCCAGGGCTTCCTGTCTACCATCTTGCTGGTGTGTATCAGATGGTAATATAATATTGCTATTTATATTTAGCAAATTTTAGCAGTTATTTCTTAGTACGTATTTAATTAATATTTGATACCACTTATAAACCTAGTTGAAGGTTTTTAAGGTATTTTAAACTTCATTTTTTGTTTTACTGTATCTCACTTTTTAAAGTACTTTAGTTATCTAACAAATATTCTTAAGTGCTTAAGTAGGTCTTGTAACCTAATAAAAGAAACTAACTAAATATCTCTAAAACTTTTAATTTTTATATTAACTTCATGAGATTTTTAGAGCTTGAATCAATATTCAATTATACACTGAAAATGTGGAATGATAAGACTGATCACCAAATTCTCTTTATATTACATCTAAATATTAAATACTCATCTTTAATATATTAAAGATGATGATAAACCATAAATCAGCTGGGCACAGTGGTGCATGCCTGTAATCCCAGCTGCTTGGGAGGCTGAGGCAGGAGGATCACAAATTCAAAGCCAGCCTCAACAACTTATTGAGACTGTGTCTCTAAATATAAAATTAAAAAGTCTGGACATGTGGATCAGTGATTTAGTGTCCCTGGGTTCAATCCCTGGTATATTAAAATAAATTTTTTTAACTATAAATCCATAGCTCTACTAAACATACTGTCCCTTCAAGAATTTGAGAGCAGAGATTTATTTTAAATATCTTTCCCTTCCCTCACCAACAAATCTGTAGAATTACAAGCTGAGCTCAACCTTGGTTAAGTGGGCAGAAGTGAAATATGCTCTTTCCTAGTGATCCGAAATTTGTTTCTGGAATCCTTAGATTGGGCTTTCCTTGAGCTGTGTTTTTCCACCCTTTGGGCTCTAAAAGCAAGCTCCTGTAATGCCAGATTCTCAGGCTTCTCTTTTCAGCCCACCAGGGTAGGCCGCAGGGTGGCAGGGGTGGATCATGTTCTTGTACCTGGCAGTGGTGGAAAGGCTCACTTACCTCTTCCACCCGCTGTCAGTGGGATGCTTAGATGGTTTTATGTTTTCAAGGTCAGTATTCATCTTCCTGGCTTTTTTTGGCACCAAATGATGACAGAAGAGTGACCTAGCCTCCCTCTCCTGCCCCCCAGTGACATGTGGACGTCTACTCATCCACCAGATTGAGATAGGAAGAAAAATGCCTCCAGCACCCTTTCTGTCTTCCTCCCGCATCCTTTAGAGAATCTCACCTTACAGCAAAGCCCCCACTTCATTGTTTTTCTTATTATTTCCCTTTGTATTCCATCTTCTCTTTAGATTTTTTCCTTCCCTGGTCACAAAGTCTTGGTTGACAGAATCACTATTCCTCAAAATTCAGTTCATCCTCAAATCATTAACCTCATATTCTTTGTTGATATGAATTATGACAAGAGGAATGTTTTATTTTCATTTCCTTTTCCTTCTGATAGTTTGAACAGACTTTAAGGCAACTGGAAGTCTATCTGATAGACCTAACTTCAGCAGATTCAGACCTGGATCCCTCCTTCTCCTCATATTAAGTATGTACTATTAATTTTTGTTTCTCCAGGAATTCCTATGGCATCATATAAACAGCCTCCATATTTACAAAACTGGAGTCAAATATCCATTTTTATAACCTGTCTATATACCTTATCACATATGAGATTCTCTAAGTGCAGTCAATCTTAATCTCATTTTAAATGAACTTAATCTATCATTTTTCTTTTTAGGATACAAAATTCTAGCAACTAGTTATGGAAGCAATACAATATTTTAAACATGATTTAATTCAGGTTTAACTAATTTTCTAATATTTGTAAGATTACAATAAAAAAAGATGTTACCAAGGAGTGTAGAAATCATGTCCTACCTTACTGGAATAAGCATGATGGGCAGTTAAAGGAGAAGGGGTGCTACCAGACTATGGTTGACCTATATAGACTCAGGGAGAAAGTCAGAGGGAGGAGAGTGACATTCAGAAAAGCAGAATTACATGGTGTGGCACAGAGTAAGAACTTGAAGATTTAAAAGCGCAAGGAGAGATCTGGGGAAAACTGGCATGCTTGGCTAAATTGGAGTGTTTGAAAAGGATTGATGTAAGATATAGATCTGTATGAGTCCTAGTGGAAGAGGAACAGAATACCAGAGTCGTTGAGGTATTCTGGAACACTGAGAGTGAACGCAACCGATGTCTGTGGAAGAGAGTTGTGGTGTGTTGGGGGAGCACATGGGTAAAGTACAGCCTGGATTCTGGAGTGGAATATCACCTTGTGCTAAGCCTCCCTGTTTGAAATAGCTCACAAATTGGAGACAAGACTGATGGATGAAAGAGTCTGTTCGGGTTATCTGTGGATGTACTGCCCATAGGCATTTTTATAAACTCACTGTTGTCTTGCAAGCCTCCCCTTTGAAAAATCCGTTGATGTTTTTTTTCTCATCCTCATTCTGCTTTCTTGCTGCTCACCTGGAATCTTATGGTGCTTGTACAAAAAAGCTTCTGTCCTGCTGGGCATCTCAAGAGCCAAAGATTAATCCCGCATTAAATCTGGGTTTGGCTTGCATGTAGAGATGAAGAGATGTTCTTGTCCAAGTTTGGCAGTCTCTTAGATGTTAAAGTCCCAATGTTTCAAACTCAGCTCAAAACCCTTTAGTGTGTTTTGAGTTTGACTTTTGGCAAGGCCTGATTTCCTGTTTCTAAGAAAAAAGACTCATGAGAGGGCCTTCGTAAAGCTTCTTGGACATCAAAATAACATTTTGATGAATTAATTATAAATGAATCAGAAACATATGGATTCATTCTCTTGAGACACACATGTTTAAAAAATGGTGTGTGTGTGTGTGTGTGTGTTGCGGGGGCGGTGGTGCTTCTCAGGGCCAAATGTGTTTTAGGTTTTATCCAATGCAGAATGCTTAGGGGGAAAGAGTGAGAAGGAAGCACTGGGACTTCTGCTTTCTCTCTAAAGAGACCAGGTCATTGATAGCCTTATTTGCTGCCACCTATGGTTGGTCAAGAAGTAGTTCAGCAGGGATGCCTAACCACAATCAGCCAGGTTTTGCAGTTTACCTCACTGAGTCAACTGTTAGGCTTAGTGGGCTGACATCCTAGGCAAAGCAGGGAGATGGAGGAAAGAATTGGTGTTGCTTTCACATTATTAACAGAATTCAAATCAGACTAGACGATGAGGGGTGTCTTGTCTTAGGTATCACTTGTGAATCTTCCCATCTTTTATTAAAAATTCCTTTCTCCTCATCTTCTGAAATGCAGAAAAGCTTTCTGGAGATTCTATTTCTTAAAAAAATGTCACCTCACACTCATTAGGATGGCTGTTATCAAAACAAAGCAAAATCCAGAAAATAACAAGGAATTGGAGAGGATGTGGAAAAATTGGAAACCTCATGCACTGTTAATGGGAAGGAAAAATGGTGCAAACACTATGGAAAACAGGACCACATGACCCAGCAATTCCATTCTTTATATATACACAAAATAATTGAAAACAGGGCTTGAAGAGACATTTTTATGCTCTTGTTCATAGCTGTCTTATCCATAGTAGCCAAAAGGTAGAAGCCACCCACATGTACACTAGCAGATGGATGGATAAATAAAATGTTTTATGCATACAATGCAATATTATTTAACCTTAAAGGGAAGGAAATTCTTACACATGCTATAACATGGATGAACTTTGAGGACTAACATTACGCTAAGTGAAATAAACCAGTCACAAAAAGATCAATACCTGATACTACCATTTATACAAGGCATCTAGAGTTGTCAAAAGCATAGAAACAACTATTAGAACGGCAGTTACTCTGGGCTGGGCAAGAGGGAAATGAAGTAATTGTTTGATGGGTATAGTTTCAATTTCACACAATGAAAAGTGTTTTGGAGATTTAACTCACAATATGAATTGCTTAATGCTACTGAACTATATACTAAAAATTGTTAAGATGGTAAAGTTTATTTAGTGATATTTAACTAGTGGACCTTTATCTGAATTCTGTTGGTAAGAGCTCTCCCAAGAATATATGACTTCTCTAATCCCAGGAATTTTTGTTCGACGTCTCTAGGATCTGGCTTTATCAACGAGTGGATGAATGCGTGCACACACCCATGTGTATCTCCTGCCCCAACCCTCCATACTACAAGCTCTGTGGCTTTTCCCAACACATTCTCCTGACTTCAAAAGCTGTGCTTGGCATTCATCTTAATGAGCTATCACCAGGAAATTAATTTTGTACTACAAGGAAGGATCACATTTTGATTTGCCAAGTTCTGCTCGCTGGACAGTGGTCGCATTTATTTCTGCTTATTATCATTCAACTTATGTAAAGTTCTAATGCAATCATCTACATCTGGAGATTAAAGCAGAACAGTGTTTGTGGGTAAGTTTATGAATCACCTTCTCACCATCACACAGTATAATTTCAACCTTGGCCTTTCTTTTCACCATGTGTCCAGAAACATGTTCTCTTTATTCAAGAAAAATGGCAAAGCATAGGGTTTATGGATGTGATTGATTTATTCTATACTTCATTCCCAAAAGGATCTGCAGTTACAAAGAAGGAAGAATGAAAAGAGAAAAATATAAGTTGATATTAGATTAAGATTAGTATTAAAAAGATATGTAATAGGCACTGTATTATTGCTACAGAGAGACTATAAATTTTGCTCTAAACTTAACTATTAAAGCAGGGAGGAAAATACACATTTAAAACATAAGTTTAAATCAACATACATAAAACATAACTTTTAAAGAAATGGAGTTTTCTCCACTTCACAAAATGGCCTCTTACAATAAGTAACACCTTACAATAGTTAATCTCAGGAAACACCAGAGGTCTTACACTTTTTTTATTTTATCCTTCATTTTTATTCAACACACTTCTTAAAGAAAAACTCATTTGGTATTACAGAGTGGCTGGGAGGCTTCTGGTCCACCAAGTTGATGACAATGGAGTTGATCCGGTCTAGGCATTATTTAACTTTTTAAGTCACCTGTATCTTTGATTCTCTTTTTCCTCCTTTGTACTCTTTTGGCCCTCCATTTTTCATTCTTTTCACCCAGAAAGGAAATCAAGGGGACATAAGAGGAAACAATTCAAGTTTTCTTTCTTTCTGTCTTTTTTTTTTTTTTTTTTTAATGTTTGCTTCTCTGATTCATGGTGATTTAGCCAGTATTTGATTCTTGCTGTTAACATGTTTCTCTTAAGGCCCCGAGAGCCAAGAGGCTTTGGGCATCTTTTCTCATCCTGATTCAGTGCTGGGTCAGTAGCTTGATAGGGTACAAAAGGCATCAAATTAGGAGTCCGCTAGGGCCAGCTCTCAGGTGGGACAAGTTAGGGGCCTAGCTGTGCCTCTTTTACACAGGAAGGGTGAGCTGGAGAGACTGTTAGGCCCGTCTCTGTTCTACATTAGCTTGTCTAATCTTTCTGCTCCAAGATGACTCAAGTACATGGAAATATTATCTTTCAATAATCTCTATTTAGTTATCTCTAGTTAGAAAGTACTTGAAGTGAAAGAAGCTCTCTGTGCTTCTGAGTTCCTTGGGGCAGGAGTCCAAGAAGAAATGCCTTGTGCAATGAAGAGGACAGAGGCATTAGCAAGGCCCCGGGGGAGAGGCTGGGATGTCATCTCAGGCTGAAAATGACTATTATATACACAATAGAATTTGGCAGTCTAGATTGTTTTAGCTTTATTTCCATTCGCTTAAGACAAGTGTGTGTGGGAAGGAGTTTGTGGGAAATGGGGATGGAGGAGATATGATTTATTTTGGGCATTGTGCATTAGTCATTTTTCAACTACGAAGTCACCACCTGAAACAAACATCAGACAGCCATCGACGTCATTCATAAGTAATACATTTTGTTTTAAGGGAGACTTTTATGGATGTGATTAAGCCCTGTTCAACATTCTTTGCCACCGGGGCCGGAAGCATTCTCATTGTGTATTCTCACTTGTGAAATGCCGCAACTCAGGAAACACATGAACTTCAAAAACTCTTCTGACTGGATCCATACATGCTTTGGGAACCGAGGAAGGGAAAGAGAATAATCTGATCACTGGAGCCCTGATTACATGAACATTTACTCATAATTGCCCAGATGATTTCCTTAATTTGCTGTGTCCTTTTTTTTTTTTTTTGAAAGTAGACACTGTTGCTTTTGCATTCGAAAACAACTTATTTTTTTCATTTAACTCTAATATTTCAAATTCTGTCTATGGTAATTTGCTGGTACACTTGGAGCAATCATTATACACACATTTACAGTAATTCTCCACAATGTTGCCTTTGATGGTCTTAATCTAAAACTGGTGGGCAGGATTATTTTTAGTGTAACCTCAGTATTTTGCTCAAAGGAAAGCAGAAGTCTTCATGAAAAGAGAGGACAAATAGTTTTTTCTTAAAGTAAAGCCCTGGGTTAATATATGCAGCCTTCCTGATCCCTGGGTTCTGTCTCCATGGGTCAACTGACCACAGATTGAAAATATTAAAAAAAAAAACAAAAAAACTTTTGGAGTGTATAGGCCACATATGCAGAGGCTTCCCTTGTCATTATTCCCTAAATGACACAGTATAGCAACTATGTGAACATTCTGTTAGGTATTATAAGTACTCTAGAGATGATCTGAAGTATACAGGAGGCTGTGCACAGGTTCTACGCAAATGCTATCCCATTTCATAAAAGAGGCCCATAGATTTTGGTATCTAGGGGTTGGGGCTGGGGTGGGAGTGGGGGTTTCTAGACCCAATTTCCCAGAGACACTGAGGGATCACTCCCTAAATAAGCAGATATCCCTGAGGACAATCTGATAGAATGTAAGCCCTGAGATGGGCTTTTCCTTTCCCCAAGATGGCCATATTGGCTAAATATACTGGACTACATTGACATCCCAAATAATCAAGCCCACATTTCATGTGATTTTGCAAATTAAAAAAAAAAAGAAAGAAACAAACAAACAAACAAAAGAAAAAACACTTTAAAATATTTTGAGAAAGACACGATGGTAAATTTATGCCATTTTTTCTTTTTAAATAAAGAATTAGGGTTGAATTGCCGTTTCATTTAGGCATAAACATTTCTCCTGTGTTCTGAAAGTATCTTTGAATCTGGACTCCACTAACATCTATGTGATTAATTCCCAATATTGCATTTTTGAGACTTTAAAACTGATTCCATTCACAACTTGTTTAATTAAGTAGAAAATACAAAACTATTCAACTACTCACCACTCTTGAGTCTGACAGTGCCTGTCATGCAACAAAAATACCAGACCAGAAATGATAGCAAAAAAACAGTCCTATGAGGTGACATGTATCTAAAAATCAAAAGAAGCCACTTAATATATTTTGTAAGTTTGATACTTTATAAATTTCTTACTGATTTGAAGAACAGCTCAGATTCTATGGAGGACCTGATGTCTTCAGGGTAGTCTTTGACACAGGAAAGGGATAAAATTGGCACCGAACTATGAGAAGCTTCAGGATTCCTGGTGTTCGTCCTAGGCTTAGTTTTTCCAAGCTTTGTGCATTTACGAAATTAATTAGCTTCTGAATTTTAAAGTTTCAGGCTTTCTAACTGGTTCCTGATGGCAATTTCTCATTGCAGTTGAAGATATAAAAAATCTTGGACTGGTTCATACTTTGAGAATCATTCAAAGATCTTCTAAAAAAAATAATCTTTGACTCTCAATAATCTTCTACTTTTGGGAGACTTTTATTTAATTAAAGTATATCTCATTTTTTTAAAAATTTAGTTTTGGTAAAATATATATACCATAAAATGTACCTTCTTAATCCTTTTTAAGTCACACTTCAGAAGCATTAAACATAGTCATTATGCAATCAATCTCCAAAATGCTTTTCATTTTGCAAAACTAAAACTCTGTACCATAAAGAATAACTCTCCATTCTCTCTCCCTCCAGCCCTTGGCAGTCACCAATCTTTCTATTTCTAGGAAGCTGACTACTCTAGTACCTTACATAAAAGGAATCATACAGCATGTGTCTTTTTGTGACTGGTTTATCCATGCTCTATCACATGTCAAAATGCCCTTCTTTGTAAGGTGAAATACTATTCCACATTGCATATGTACCACAATTGCCTATACATTCATTGGTCAGTAGACACATTGTTTTCTTTCACCTTTAGGTTATTGTGAATTATCATGCTGTGAACAGAGTGTATACATATCTTGAAGATGTCTCATTTTCTAAATAGAAGTTTTATTCTCTACAAATTGGAGAAGAGACAGCTTCTGGGACAGTCAATCTCAAGTATATATATTTTTCCTCATTAGATTATAATTCATAGATAAGCTATTCCTTTGAATGATCAGTATGCCTTCTATTACCTAGTAATAGTATTACTGTGTGACTCACATAGACTATATTGACTTGATACTGACCTTAACATAGTACTTACTTTTGAAGAACAATAATTATGGATAAAATAGATAAGATCCATTTAGATCCCTGATTTTTAAAGTTAAATCAAAACCTATACTTGATTCCCCTTTGGAGTCATGGCCCATTGGAATGATATACTCCCCCTCCTCCACCCATTATCATCTCAATAACTTAGCCATTCATTGTATAAATCTTTATGGAGCCCCTACTGTGTCAGGCAGTTTTCTAGGTGTTCAGCATGTAGTTATGAGCAATACACAATAACCTACATAATACTTATGTTAGACACAAACATACTAGTTTATTGCTATTTACAAAAAACAAGTAAATGATTCCTTTACCCTTAAACAATTTTCCAGTTACAAATAACTCTTACCAAAGAAATAGGTCTAGACAATATGATAGATTATATTTGCTTTGAAGGTACAATATGAAATTCCTGGATAGTTCTGAGAAGAAGAACAAGATGCTCTGGATTTCATGGGTATTGGAACTGAGGGCCAACTGAAGAGTAGACATTTAGGATATATTTTGGAGAAAGTTTTCACATGACTTATTACCACCTTACTCTGTTTCTGCTACCCCATAAGCACCCAGTCACACCTCATATTACAGAAGTTTATCAATTAGGATACTTTCAAGTCATAAGGAACACATAGACCAAATCTTACAGGCGCAAACTACTATTTAATCATTCAAACCAGTGAGTATGAATATAATTAAATATTTTTTTTTGGTCATTTGAATGTTGCTTTAATTTTTCAAATTAATCTCATGTCAGCAGTTTGTTCTCTTTCTTGGTTGTCTTTTTCCATTATCAATTCACAAAACATTAATCTTTAGGATATTAAGCATTTTGAGTAATATATGATGAGAATGATTTATTTTTCACATTTTTGTGTATGCTTTTAGCATTCAGATATCTCAGATTTTTACATGGTATAAAATATCATTTTGAATTGTTTCAATTCTTTCATAGAAAAAATAAGAAATATACAATAAACATATATAGGAGAGATTAAATATATGCATACATGATTTTCTTTTAAAATGGACCATTTGTTTTATTATGATATTATAAAATATACATATAGATAAAAAGTAAACAAAATTATCTTTAATCAAATTATCCTTACTTTGGTATTTGCCATTCTAGGTTTTTAACAATGATATGCTCTACACTGTTTTTCAAATTGTTTGCACCAAGCCATACATGTTAAGCATTTTTATGTCATTTTATATTTTGTAAAATTATTTTATTTACTCCATGATTTACCTTTATCTGACTTAGTTTATCCAGACATTCTCTTTTTGATGGACCTCAATTTTCTGCTCTTGCAAACAATGTTGCTGGGAGGCATTTTTAATGATATCTTTGTGGACATTCATGGTTATTTCTTTAGCATTCTACTTCTAGCATAAGTTTGTATCAGGGGTATATTTATTTTAGAACCTTCTGGCATGCTGTAGGAAAGTAATTTTGAACTTGGACTGTGGAGTCAGACTGCCTCAGAATTCTGATTCTACCCTTGTCTAGCTATGAGACTTAAGTGTGCCACAGATTCTCAGTTTGCCATTTTTACTTGTATACCATGTAATGGAATCTGTCTCAAACCTGTTGTGAAGATTTAAATGAACTACTGTGTATACAACAATTTAAAATCATGGCACATAGTGAGAAATTAATAGTTTCTTTCTATTATAAACTGCAAATTGCTCTTCTAAATATTGTGCCTGTTTATGTTAAAATAGACAAAAATTCCTGTTTGCAGAGTTATTGTTTTATTTTTTAAAATTCCATTTGATAATTTAAAATGTATTATGGTTTTAATTTGGATATATTTAGCTTACTAATAAGAATGACTATTTTAAATTCATATATTAAGTGCTTATTTTTTATTCATTTCTTAATTGCTTGCTTAGACATTTTCCAAAGTTTTTCTTGGGGTGTTTATCTCCTGTTTATGAGTAAGATTTTAAAAAAAATCATTGAGATTAGCCCTTATACCTTATAGATTGCAAATGCTATCACCTGTCAACAATATCCCTTTAATTTTTATGTATTTTGACCGGATTTTTAGATAGTCAAATATAATACAAAAATTTGTGGGGAATGAAATCGTGGTCTAATACTCTTTTATAGTTAGGCTTTATTCTATCACCAGCATGTTCTCGAAATGATCTGAAACTTGTAGGCCTTATAGGAATTAATGTAAAGTCAATAATAAGATAAAATCTAGAATTTAGAATTTAGTGTTGTTTTTAAAATCAAGGAATATCAATATACTTTAAATATGGCATGAGTGTGTGTGTGTGTGTGTGTGTGTGTATGTGTGTGTGTGTGTGTGTGTGTGTGTGTGTGAGAGAGAGAGAGAGAGAGAATGTGAATTAGTTGAATCTCCTTGTCTATCTTGGTGAGATTTAGGGCCAAACAGTTGGCCTCTGACAGAGCCTTCCAGATGGCAAACTCTGGGGCAGTTCATGAAACAAGATAGGCACGTCACCAAAACCAGGGTTGTTTTCCTGTTAAGACCTGCAAGTAGAGTCCATTTCCTTCCCTAGGAAACCAAGACCCAGTTTCCCCAGGGACATACAGGCAGACAGAACAAAGTCCCACCTCTTCTCCACTATTGTGCAGAAGCTCAGCCTGGCAGTGTGAACAAGTCGATTGCTCTGACTCTCCTTGGCTACCGTTTCCTGCCATTTCATCACCCACAGCAAAAGCTGGAGGGGAGGGGGGAGAAATTCAAACTTCCTTGTTTTCTATCTGGTGAGTCTGTTTCCAGCAAAAAATCTCACTGGTTTAGAGGGAAAAAAATATGTCCTAGTTCCACCTTTGGAACTTAAAAAAAAAGTTCTCTTTATTATACAATAAGGCAAAAGTTCTCCTTAAAGTTAAGGTTATAGAAAGTTTCACAAACTTCATTCATTTTATTTTATTTTTTGTTTGGGTACAGGGATTTAACTCAGGGGCACTTAACCACTGAGCCACATCCCCAAACCTTTTTATTTTTTATTTTGAGACAGGGCCTCTCTCGATTGCTTAGGGCCTCGCTCAGTTGCTGAGGCTGACCTAAAATTGACAGTCATCCTGCCTCCGGAAGGAAGTGGAGTTGCTGGGATTGCAGACATGTGCCACCATACCTGGCTCCTTTCATTTTATTTTCAAAATAGTAGCTCCACTATTTACATGTTTGTCTTCAGCTCAAAGCAAAATAATATTCTTGCTTAAATTACTTGCAAATGATTGGTTCATTTTTCCAATTCTATTGATTTAAAATTCACCATTTTGACATGTCTTTAAAGTATGATATTTATAATATTTAAATTCATACATAAAATTATCTGATTTTGTGTAATTTTTTTTTGGATGGGAAGCTTTTATCTTCTCTTTCTGAGTCTTGTCCTTTAACATTTTATTGGCTTACTTTTCAATTTGTCTCAAAGAAATATTAAACTTCTTGAAGAAAAGGGAAAAAAACCTTTTAGGCTTTTCAGAGGGACTTTTCCCCCTAATTTTAAAAATTATGAATAAATTTGATAGGGAACATTGAGTTTATGGTTTTTCCCATCTAGGAATATTATATATATAAAATTAAGGTTTTGTTTTATGTCTGTAAAAGGAAAATCACAAAACTTGTATACTTTTGTGTATTTAGATAATATATTGGTATAAAATTGCTATATATTCTTGGATATATAATATTTTAAAATTTGAATAATCATTGAGGTGTTGCTCCTCTCACACACTTACCCTATCAGGTGGCAGCTGATAAATTGTGACGCTACTGGTTGCTGTACATTTGCTTTTCATCTGGATATATTAACACACTATCCTGGCTAAGGTAGCATAGCAGTATCTAAATTTCAAAACAGGTGATCATATGATCTACAAGTAAGTGGTGCTCTTCTTTCCTTTTCCAATAGAAATTACTGGGTTTTCTAACTTAGCTTGCACTTAAGAAATAGTGTTAAATAACTGGAGTGAAGAGTACTTCATCTCAAAGTTTGCTGATTTATCTAGCTTAAGAGATTTTTTCAATGTAAAAAGAAAAAATTTATTAAAGTCAAGAATAAGAATTCATTATAATTATGAATAAAATGATTATTTAATAAATACTATGAACTTTACACTAAGTACTTAACATGTATAATCCCATGGAATTCAAAAAACCCTACAAATCAGGTACTAGTATAATCCCAGTTTTATGGGCTAGGATGTAATATTTCAGATGTAAAACAAAATTTTTTTAAAAAAGTGAGTTTAAAATCCTGTTCTTACATAATATTCTATACTCTTTCCTTTGGGGGCATTTATAAACATGATTGTCTCCTTTGACTTGTAATGAATTATAGTAAATAAAATTTACTTAATAATTACCTTTGAATTTCTCCTATTGGTCTTGCTTACTGCTCTCTATACAGCATTGGATTTAAGGGGTTACATTTATTTATGATATATAAAAATTATATACTCATGTGCTAACCCTATATTTGTTTTTGCTTTGATTTTAGAAACAAGAGTTAAAGTACACTTATATTGTGTTCATTTTCCTACTTCCATTTTCTCTGTCTACACTCCAATCTGCACTTTCTACCACATCATTCAAATTTAACTCTACTCGTTCTTATTATCAGCCATCTCCATGCTACCTGTCAAACTTGATGGCCAAGATGCTATTTTTCTTCATTAATTTCTAGCAACCTTTCAGACAGTAATCAATGCTACTATTTTGATCTTCTGTTTTCATTTGGCTTCTGAATAAGTCTCAGGGTTTCTTTTTACCTTATAGGTTTTCAGTTACCTCTTCTGCCTTGTTTTCTTCTTCTCTTTGTCTGGATGTTAAACATTTCTAAGACTCAATTCTTGGACCTTTGTCATTTGACATTTGTCAATTTGTCATTGTCATTTACCTCCTAAAGAATTTTCTTTAACATTTTGTGTAGCTCAGATGTTCTGGCAAAGAACTGTCTTAAAATTTTGCTTGTCTGAAAAGGTTTTGTTCCTTACCTTCATTTCCAAAGTATATTTTTGTTGGGTAGAGAATTTTGGATTGCTTTTAAATTTTTGTTGTAAAAATGTCACTCGTTCATCTTCTGAATTGTACAATTCTCTACTGTTGTATTTACTGTTGTTCCTCTAATGTAATGTTTTTTTCACCTTCTGTTTTGCAAAGTTTGTACTTAACATTTGTTTTTTAGCACCTCAGCTATTTGATATCTGTCTTGCTTGGGTTTTTCTGAGCTTCATAGATTTATTTTGATATCTTTTATTATTTTTGAAAAATTCTTGGTTATTCTATCTACAAATATATCTTCTGCCCTATTTTTTCCTCTCCTAGGATTTCAATGATATATTAGATCATCATATATTATCCAAGAGGTCTTGGGTGGTTTCTTTTGTTCTATGAATCTTTTTCTCCTGTTATTTGAGTTTACATATTTTAAAAAATAGTTTATACTGGCTTACTTTCTAGGTCATAGGTACTTTTATTGCTTGTGGCAAATTAAAAGAATTTTTTATCTCTGATATTGTAAATATGTGTATTTGTAATATTTCCATTTGAGTCTTTCTCATTTCTTCACTAAAATTTCCCATATTTATATTTTCCATCTTTTATGTTAAAAATGTTGGCATACCAATCACAGTTTTGAAAAACCCCCTCAGTTGATAACCCCAGCATTTGATTCATGTCTGAGTCTAGTTGTACAGTCTGCTTTAGCTCTTGACAATCAGTTGCTTCTCCTTGCTCTGTTTGGAGTCTCATGATTTTTGAGTGGTGACTGAGGTAAACTATGTCTGTGGCTGGAAATGGTAAAGCCTCTCTGGTGTGAAGCATTGACTGGAGCCAGGAGCTGAGCTATTGTGGTGGTGCATTGTTGTTGCTATTATTACTTCTACTCTATCACAGTTCTCAAAATGATCTGCTTTGTCTATTGGTTAAAGTAGGGGCTGAAACACCAGGTTATTGGCAGGTGTTTCTTCTCTACCTCTCATTCCATTTTTAAACATCCCTGCATATCTCAACCACAGAGACGACGCCTCTTGTGTTCTTGCCCTCTCCCAGGAGTAGACTGCTCTTGCTTGTTACTTGGTATTAGGTTCATGGTAGGTGCAGGGGGTCTTCTGTTGTTCTTGTCCAGTCTCAATCTTAACCTTGTTCTCTGTGTTCAAGTCTCAGGTTCGGGGCTTTCTTGGTGCTCCTGTCCACTGTCCATGGCAGAAAGTTTCTGTTTGTATCTGTGGTCAGTTTCTGGAGAGAGATTTCACCGTCCTTTCCCTGTTGGCAGCAGACCTCTGTTTAGCACGATGTAGGATCCTAAGCCAAGTCTGGTGTCCTGCCTTTCCTTCACAGGTGGACCACTTTTCCTATGTCTTTCTCCAAGCAGCAATGCCCTCTGTAAGCATCTTTATCTAAGGATGTCAACATGTTTTAGGTTTGGAAAGGTTTCCTGTTCCTTCCCCAAGAGCTACAGATATTTTTTCTTCTATCCATACCCTAAAATCATCCATTCATTCCCTGCCCCTGGAGTCAAAAAAAAAAGTTGCTTTTCTCCTCCAGAAGCCCAGGGGTTCGCTTCTGATGAGAGTGTTAAATAAATCAAAGATGACTCCTTTATCTTGGCTCTGTGTCGTTTATTTCTTCACAGCACCATTAATAGCACCATTAGCACAGAGCCAAATTAAATTTTTTGCACACTCAATGGACCAAAAATGTAGTCCATATAAGCATATTTTAGTTATTTAGAAACTGTTTTGCATACTCCACAACATTATACCCAACATCTATGAGCCCTAGATAAAAACGAGCCCTGGTAAAAGACTCCAGGATGCAGCTGCCCTTTGCAAATCTTTTCCCCCAAGACTGCATCTTGCTGCTTCCTGGCACTGTGTGGACGACTGTGACCCTCGCCGATTCCTCTCCCTTGGCCTTGTCTTCTCCATCTAGGTGAGGGTTTTGTGCCATTGTTCCCAGCTAATTTTATGCTGTGCTGGATACCCTCCTACCACATACACATATTCAAACCTATCAAAGTGCCACTCAAATCTCCTTTTTCTGTGATCACCTTTTGCTTAGGTGATCATAGGGTCATGCTTTTCCTTGATCAACTCTGAAATTCCTAAACTCAGTACAAGTGACAATAAGAACTAGGTGATTTGGGTGATGATTACGGAGTTCATATGGCTGTGTACCCAGTCAATAAAACAACCAGCCTTAAATGATTGGAATTCGAAATTTGGAATGCTGATATTTAGATTTAGCATGGCGTTGCTCTGCTATCTCACACTCTATGGTTTCTCCCTGAGCCTCAGCATCCTGACCATGGAGTACCATGTAGTAGTACCTGACCATGTAGCGTTAGTGCAAACTCTCACCATTAGAACTGACTTTGGGGGTCATAGGAACTGAACTGTGCAGCAAGAGGGGTCAGTGCGTTGGTCTGGTGCTCCATGAGGAGGGTGCTGTATGTGGTATGGCATGTGATCCTGAACAGGAAGATCACTTATGGACCAATTATGGGCCACTTGTGATGACTCTGTAACAGGAGCTCCCTGCAGCCAGGCTAGGGATTTGGGTATTCCGAGAGAAGAGTCTTCACCCCTGGGGACTGCCATAACAGGTACATGAGCCACTGAGGCAGACATCAGACGGAGGCCAGTCTCCTAAGCCTCATTTCTCTTCAAAATACACTCTGGGCTTGACCACTTTTCACCACTTCTTCTGCCATTGCAACTGGCCAGCACTCCTCTAGAGTAGTCAGTTACACTGTTGGGATGCTGTCGTTGTAGCCTCTCCCTGGAAGGAGAGCAAGACTCCAACCCTTGGGTGAGCTAGCCAAAGTATTCCTGAAAGTGAAGGAAAACAAGACAATTTATAACCCTGTCTCTTCCAGGACTCTGAGGGAGCAGCTGTCCTGCGGAACCAATGCTCCAATCACAGGTCATGTGCAAGGTCCCCTTTATGGCGGTTTCCTACCAGAAGTCCCCTTGCAGAGGAGCTAGAGGCCCAAAGTCCTGGGGGGGAGATGACCCAGGGAGAGGACCCTGGGGAGGAGGACTGGCACTCTCCAGATGAAAAGACAGCACCATCTCCCCAGGACAGTGACTGGGATAACTTATCCCTTGCTTAGCAGTAACCACCCACAGAATAACGAAGACAGAAAAGATAGAAGAGAGCCAAGAAGGAGGGAAGCTGATTGCTGGGATAGGAAACGTGCTCTCTCTACCCTGAGAGTCAGCCTAGGAAACAAATGAGAAGGGACTAGCCTGCCTGTCTAGAATGTACCTGGTGGAGGAACACTGACCGCCATGGAGGTGGGAGCAAAAATGACATTCCCAGCAGAGGATCCTATAGAATTCGTGCAGAGGGAGCCTGGGCCCTCTCACACAGACCTTGCTGATGTGAACTTTTATGGCTCGGGGAGCTGTTCAACCTACATCAAGCCACATAACAGCCTGGCAGGCTGTCAATGGAAAATGTTAGCTGAGGCCAAGGATCTCCTCCACCAGTTGGGATGTTGGAGTGAGCTTATCAGGCAACAGATGGTGTGTAGTGTGATAACCTGGCAAGTCTGGAGGAATTTGAAATGAGTCCCGAGTCCATCCAGTTGTTTCTCTGGGGCTCTCCTGAAAAATAAAAGTTCTCTTTACTGGCAACGAGGGCGAATTCTAAAATGATTCAAGAATCATAAATGCCCTGGATTTAAAAGCTCAGATAACTGTGTCCCATGAAATTATCCACAAACATTTAGGAAATGGCCCAAGGACTGGGACTCACATCTGAACCCCACGCCTGGGATTGGCTGAAGGACCCAGGGCCTGTGCACTCGCCCACACATCTTGCTGTAGAGGATGCTCCTCAGTTCTCCTTTGTCCTGAGTTTCCTTCCCCTCCTCCTTCTTGCCGGTGACTGACCCCCTGCTCTGTCTCTGGCAGTTCCCAGGCTCTGGGGAATTCATCACCTTAGGCAAACCACGTGCTGCCCAATGGAGCTGGTCATGAGCTACTACCCGGTGGTGGTCATAACTCTCCTCTATCAGCCCCTAAATCCCCAAACTCACTGCAGGAGAGACAGTATAGGGAGCAAAGCTTTCTGCCCTGCCTGCCCTGCCCAGCAGTCGGCTAGCAACTTCTTCATGCCCAGGTGCTAAGGCCCTAAAGTGGTAGAGGTCACAAAGGTGAATCGTGAGGCAGACCCTGGGAAAATCTCAGGAATGCCAAGGCTTCATCTGTTTTAAATGATAGCAGGAGATAGAATGAAGTTGCTTTTATTACACACCATGCATTCAGCTTGTTTAAGTTTGATGGCCAGGTTCTCCTTGAAATACACTCTGGGTTTGACCACTTCTCATCATTTCCTCTGCTATTTCTCTAGATGTAAGCACCATGACCTTTTTATTTTTTAAATTACAATCTTAAAAATCTTTATTATTGATATTGGAACTGGAATCTCCTTGGAATCTAAGGATTTTGCAGTTGTTGACATCTTAATATTTTCTTTTTTAATTTTTTTTCAGTTATACATGACAGTAGAGTATATTTTGGCTTATTTATAAGAACATGGAGTACATTTAATCTAATTAGGATACCAGTCTTGTGGTTGTACATGATGTGGAGTTTAACTGTGTTATTTATATATGTACATAGGAAAATTAGGTTAGATTCATTCCACTGTCTTTCCTAATCCTGTCTCCCTTCCCTTCCCTTCATTCCCCTTTGTTTAAGCCAATGAACTTCTATTCTTCAGCAAATGTCACAAGTAATTCTTTTTTGTGGCTAATATTCCATTGTGTATATATATCACATTTTATTGATCTGTACATCTGTTGAAGGGCACCTGAGTTGGTTTCATAGCTTAGCTATTGTGAATTGAGCTGCTATAATCTAAATGTGACTGCATTGCTGAAGTATGCTGATTTTAAGTCCTTTGGGTATATATTGAGGAATGCAATAACTGGGCCATATTGTGGTTCCATTCCTAGTTTTCTGAGAAATCACCATACTGCTTTCCAAAGTGGTTGCACCATTTTTCAGTCCCACCAAAAAAAATATATTAGTCTATCCCTTTCCCCATATCCTCAACAATATTTATTGTTACTGGAGTGAGATGAAATCTCCATGTATTTTTAATCTGCATTCTCTAATTGCTGGAGATATATATTGACCATTCATATTTCTTCTTCTTTAAAAGTGTCTGTTCAGTTCTTTTGCCCATTTATTTCTTGGGTTATTTGATTTTTGGCATTGTGTTTTTTTAGTTCTTTATATGTCCTGGAGATCGATGCTGTATTTGAGGTACAGGTGGCAAAGATTTTGTCCCATTCTATAGGCTCTTTTAACTTTTTTTTCTTTCTTTTTTTTGGTGGGGGGGCAGGGTATACCAGGAATTGAACTCAGGGTCACTTGAGTCACATCCCCAGCCCTATTTTGTATTTTATTTAGAGACAGGGTCTCACTGAGCTGTTAGTGCCTTGCTAAGTTGCTGATCAAGAGTACCAACTCTTGATCCTCCTGCCTCAGCCTCCTGAGCTGCTGGGATTTCAGGCATGTGCCACTAGGCCCAGCCTCTCTTCATGTTTTGATTGTTTCCTTTGCTGTGAAGAAGCTTTTTAGTTTGATACAATCCTATTTAATGACTCTCTATTTATTTCTTGCCCTTTGGGAGTCTTGTTGAGGAAGTCAGTGCCTAAGTCTACATGCTGGAGATCTGGGCCTACATTTTCTTCTAGTAGGTATCATGATCTAGAACTAGATTACTAAGCCTTTATTATACTTGAGATGTTTTCTTAACCTGGGGCTATGATCTCATCTCCTTCAAATATCTACACACATACACGATGAGGAAGTCCCCAAATCTCCTGTGTCATACAGTTTATCTTTGGGTGAAAAAAATAAAAAAGTAAATGCCCCTGACATATTCTAAGGAAATTGATTTCTTCTCTGTTATACTGTGCTATAATTTACTTCTGAGTATTCAACTCCTGATGTTAGCTAAGCCATGTATGCTTGTGACTTAATTAATTAAAGCTTAAACCACATTTGTGTCCCTGTCAATGTCAACTGCATGACAGTGACAGTGGTTTAATACTTATTTTCATCCTATAAATATTTCTTCTATGAAATTCCCTCTACTGTTGGTTTTGTGGAATCCATCAATCACTCAGCAGCAAGCAAAACAGAGACATTGTGGAAATCTCCACTACTCCAGTGAGCTGTCAAAAGTTTGAAAATGCTTGAGTAGCTCCAACAGTCTTGTTGATAACTTTTTGTTAATTTTTCCTTTCCTAGAAGCAGACACGGAAAATCTTATTAAAACACTTCTGTAATATTTATTTTCTTGAAAATTGATTAAAGGAAATAATGGTGTTTGGGGTACTCCTTTTCTTCAAAGTTGTCTCTTCCTCATGCTATTTATATCATATATTGCTCTGCATGAAAGTAATTTACATTGATTTTTATATGTGTTTGAAAAACTTCCTTCTCATGAGATCTTAGATGGTAATCCATCCTCATAGAGGAGACATTCAATAAATAGGATATTTTAAAAGAATCTTGAGAGCCTAAGTGGAATTAAATAACTAAAAATATAATTATTATTTTACATAATATTAGGTTTGCTAGTTCTTTAAATTATTAGAATTAGGATAACAATTTGTCTCCATTTTTCAACCAATTACTATTATTTAGATTTTTAACTAAATATTTTTGCCCTCTGTTAACACCATAGTGTTTTCCATGAAGTTAGATACTTCTAGATAATCTACCTAGTATTCTCAAATTGACTATAAATACATTACTCTATTTATTCAACTACTTCAGGGTTTTAATAGTTGTTTTTATAATATAATTAACAGCTTTCACAGTTATTACAAAAGAATTTTCCTCCTACTTTAATATGTACACATATTTACATTTCTTCCAGATGATTGAATTTTTAAACATAAAGCATAATAAATGTTTCACTCTAAGTTATTTCTAGAATGTGACCTTCATTTGATTATGAATATTTTGTAACTTACTAACTAAAAACTTGAATGGCATGCCCATTCATATTATTAAAGTTGTTACTCTGATTAAAAATAATGGTACTAATGCACCATGATCTTGTACAAATTCAGAGGTAATAATTCTTGAATAGAATTTCAACCTTCCACAGAGAAAGTCCTAAGTTATGTCCAGAGTTTGGCAGGATTCCATGGCCAAAGCTTGACTCCAATGCACCCCAACGACCAGATACAGAACTAAGAATGAGAAAACATGCACAACTTTCTTTTACATTGAATTCACAAAAATAGAAAAATTATGTGACATAATTTCAGTCTACACATTGGAAGAGAAGATGTTAGAAGAAGCATCTGGTCATTCTGCAAAGCTTTACTGAGCATCTTCCCTGTGTCAAGCATATTCTACTAAGCAAAGGACGTAGAGTCCTGCAGAAAAGACACCAAGACCCTCATTCCAGTAGGACAGACAGTATACAAATAAACAATTAATGTTTTCCATAATGTGTTGGTCATCTTTTTGTGGCCATGACCAAAACACCTGACAAGAACAACTAAGAACAGGACAAGTTTAATTTGGGTTCATGGTTTCAGAGGTCTCGATCCATGGTTGGCCAACTCCATCACTGTGGGCCTGAGGTGAGGCAGGACATCATGGCGGAAGGGTGTGGTGGAGGAAAGCTGCTTGGTTCATGGCAGCTGAAAAGCAAGAGAGGAAGAGCAAGGCTTGAGAGATAAAATATCACTTCCAATGGCATGAACCCAGTGACCACTTCCTCCATCCATGCCCATCCACCTACAGGTACCACCCAGAAATCCATTAATCAAATGGATGAATCCACTGATCATGTTACAACTGTCATGATCTGATCATTTCTTCTCTGAACATTGATACATTGCCTAACAAGAGCTTTTGGGGGAGATACCTCATAGGCAAACCATAACACATCACATAATCAATTTCTATGACAACAAATAGTGCAATATAAAGAAATAAAAAGTGATTTCAACTTCTATATTAGATAGTTTTGTTAGAGAAGGTTTCTCAAAGGATCTTTTGACAGTTGGTTGAGTCCTAAATAAAGTGAGGACATAAATTTTGTGAATGTCGGAAGGAAAAATGTTCTAAGTGGCAAGAACAGAATAATGCCCAAAGTCCTGAGATGTGGATGTGCTTGACATATTGGAACAACTGGAGGGAGACATGTATTTGAATAACTGACGTTTTACAGATTTCAGTTACAAGGCCTTTTAAAATGTACTGAGTCCCAGAAACCTGTTTTTAACCACCGCTAGGTCAACAAAACAAAGTGTATAAATAACTACCATTTAAAAAAAAAAAGCTACAGCAGATATTTTTCCCATTTTACAGAGGAAGTTAACTCTGTGGGGATGCCACAGAGGCAGAGTCGTGTTTTGACAGCAAACCAACTGTACTGGTAGAAGGGAGCAGATGAGTGACACCTTGACGTAAAACTCAGAGGTAGGGGTGAGGTGGGGGGAGGTTATGACATTTACAGGGTAATTAGAAAATGGTCAAACTGCACCTAAGCGTTTTTGGGGTTTTGAACAAATATATTGCTTTGTTGTAGTTTATATATTTCAGTAGAATTATAACTCAGTTAGTATATTGCAGTAAATTTCATATTTAATCATATTGTAATAATTTTGTATTTAATCAGCCATTACTTAGGTATGGCTTTCAGGGCCTTGTGAGCAAAATACTTCCTATCAATGACAGCATATGTTCAAGTGCAAGATCGAACTAAACAAATGGAGTTTAAAGAAAAAAGCAAAAAGGCAACTGTCAGTCTGTCAACTAAAGCAGGGATCTAAGATCACAGGTAGGAGAGGACAGTGCCTCTCCCACCTGACCTTTTACTTCTGTCCATAAAGCTGTTGCTCTTACTGTTCTTAATCCAGGTCAGGTTAATCAATATTACATCATCATTCTTTTGCCTTTTTCTAGTTTAAATATCTTTTTCTAGATTTTTTAAAAACTGCTTGAAAGGAAAAAGAAGGTTTAAAATACCCTTAAGGTACTTCTCATTTCCTAGCCAGCACCTAAGGGAGCTGAGATGATACCAGTATATCCTAACAGCAAGTAAAAGGCAAAATAAGTTGAAAACTCAACGACTCCTCATAGATCTAGGAGACAACTCAGGACAGGGCAACCTGCAGCCTCTGGAATTGTAGACAAGCAGACAGACAGACACAGGGAATCACAGCTTACTGATGCAGAAACCCACAGCACACAGCACCTTGCAAACAATGCCAGGGTAGGAAAATGCAAATGGTAATTGACAAAGTGCCAAAGTCACAGTGTGGACAAGCCTAGGCGTTAAAGATTCCTGGGAACCAGGACACAGAAAGGCACCCAGCTTCGCTGCAGGACCTCTACCAGCTTCTCATGGCGCACTGTGGGGAGAATTCCCTAGGGTTTCCAACAGGGGATGGGAAAGGGATCCTTCTGAAATGCCCCAGAGCTGTGCTTCACAAAGCCTGCCCTTAGGAGAAGTGAAGGGCACAACGTCTTCTTCAGAGTCTAACTGACCTACAGGAAGGGAAATGCCCCACTCCAGCCCTCTCTTCTCTCCCTGGACCACCCAACAGGGTGCAAAAACCATATTGAAAAGCACCGTGAAGCACATAGTCCAGTGCCCTGGCTCACAAAAACCTAATCATCAATTTACAGAACACCCCTCACCCCACACTGCACCCCTTCCTAGAAGCCTGCTTACTACATTTCCTTTACCTGCAACATTAGGCTCACCTGTTGGCCGAAAATCACAGGACACGCTAAAACTCAGAAACACAGTTTAAGCCACACAAGCATCAGAACCAGCGTGGCAGGAGTATGGGGATCAGGAGCTTAAGGCAGGGCTGATTAATATGTGAAAGCATTGAGGAAACAGGCAGCCAGAGTGAAAGGAGAGACGGGCAAAGTGAGAAGCAGATATCCTGAGAGAGTCAAAAAGAAGTAAAATCCAACAATGGAAATGAAGAATGCTCATTAATGGATTAGGCATGGCTGAGAAGAGAACCTCCTAGCTTGAGGAGATGGCCATATTTGAAAAGTAAAGGGGGTGGGGCAGGGAACCAGGACAAAGTGGCACAGAATATCCAAGAACTGGGGATAACTACAAAAGGTGTGATATACACATGATGAATACTGCCAGAAGAAAAATAGAGAAAGAACAGAAAGTAATATTTGAGTCAGGCAGAGAGGCACACACCTGTAACCCCGGCAACACGGGAGGCTGAGGCAGAAGGATCACAAGTTCAAAGCCAGCCTGGGCAACTTCAGAAGGCCCTCAAAAACTTAGTGAGACCCTGTCTCAAAATGAAAATAAAATAAAAACGGCTGGGAATGCAACTCAGGGGTAAAATGTCCCTGATCCCATCCCTAGTATTTCCCACAAAGTAACATTTGAAACAATGACTCTGAATATCCTCAAATTAATGTCAGACAACGAGCCACAGATTCAGAAAGTTCAGAGAACATCTACCAGATAAATATAAAACAAAACAGACAAAACCCAAAAAAACTCCTCACCTAAATACATCACATTCAAATTGTAGAAATTCAATGATATAGAAAGAAGTTTGAATGAAGCCAGATGAATAAAAAATACTTATAAAGGAGAAAAAATAATAATTACATCTAACTTTTCAAAAACCATGCCAAGTAAGAAGAGAATGACATACTTAAAACATTAAGACCCCCAAACCCCTCAACAGCTTAGAATTCTGTGTTCTGCAACATTATCCCTCAAAACTGAAGAAGTATCTTCTCAGACAAATAGTAAAAGTTCATTGCCAGAAGAATTACCTTTCAAAAAATGTTAAACATAGTTCTTCAGAAAGAAGGAAGATGGTATAGGTAGGAAACCTGGATCTATATAAAGAAAGGAAGGGTATCAGAAGATAAATAAATGAAGAATATAGCAAAGCTTTCTTTAATATACCAGAAAACAGTTATTCAAAATAATAATAGCAATAATGTATTTGATTATATGTTCTTCTCTGTGTCTCTGTGTGTGTTTATGCATGCTTATGTATACGTGGAATGAATGGCAGCAAGATTTAAAGGATGGGAGAGAAGAGTTAGAAATTTTGTTATGTGCAAGTACTTGTAAAGTACATAAAGCATTATGGTATATTTGAAAGTGGATTTAAATTAGCTAAATGTGTATTGCAATTTCTAAGGCAACTAGTAAATGATGTTTTTAAAAAGGCGTATAATTGATATGCTAAGAAATAAAACAAAGTGAAATCCTATAAAATGTTCAAAGTCATAAATGGTAGAAAAAAAGTCAAAGACAAAAATAAAAAACGGCAACAAATTGAAAACATTAACAAATATGATAAACATGAATCCTACTTTATTGATAATTACATTGAGTGTCAATGGTCTAAATGTACCAATTAAAAGAAGAAATTGAATGAAAAAAAGAAGACCCAATTATATATCGTCTACAAGAAATCCACTTTTCAAAGGACAAATCTAGATGAAAAGTAAAATAATAAAGTTGTACTGTGCTAATCAAAAGAAAATTAAAATAAACATGACATTTTTAGAACCAGATTCAGAGCAAGGAAGGATATCAAGGATAAAGAGGGACACTACCAAAGAACAAAGTTGTCAGTTCTCCAGAAGACATATCAGCCCCTAACGTGTCTAACAACAGAATGTCAAAATGATGAGCCCCAAATTAATAAAACTGAAAGGAAAAATGGATGAATCCACTTTTATATTTGGAGATGTCATCATTTTTCTATAAGAAATAGATAAGATTCAGCAAGCAGACAATCAGTAAGACACAGTGAAACTTAACAATACTATCAATCACCGGTCTATAATTGACATGAATAATCCACTGCATTCAACAACAGTAGAATTTACATTCTTCTCAAGGTCACATGGAACATTCAGCAAGACAGACCACATTCTGGACCCCAAAATATACTTTATAAAGTAATAGAAAGATAACTGGGAAAAATCTCAAAATACTTAAAGGTTAAATACACTTCTAAATAACACATTCCAGTTAATAAATCTCAAGAAAATTTTAAAAATATTTTGAACAAAATGAAAATTAAAAACATCAAAATTTGTGTGATGTAGCCAAAACAGTTCCTAAGGGCAAATTTGTAGAATGAAATATACAGAAAAGAAGGTCTAAAATCAATAATGTAAGCTTCCATTTTAGGAGATTGAAAAAAAAAAGAGGAACAATTAAATTCAAAGGAAGGAGAAGAAAAAATAATAAATATTAGAAGAGAAATCTATGCAATTAAAATAGGATACTAACAGAAAAAAAATCAATAAAACCAAAATCTGTCTCTCCAGAAATAAATTAGATCATATACCTCTAAACAACAAATAAAAAAGAGATGGTGCATTAATTAATGATATCAGAAGTGTAAAAGAGGACATCTTTATAGATCTCATAGACATCAAAGAATAATCAACTCTATACCCACAAATTTGATAATCATATGAAATGGACCAATTCTTTGAGAGATAATATTCTAAAACTCACACAGGAAGAAATAAAAAATGTCAATAGCCCTATATCTGTCAAAGACATTGAACCAATGATGAGTAACCTTCCAAAACAGAAAGTACCCCAGGTGGTTTTAACCGGTTAATTCTACCAAAACAGTTAATGTAAAATTATCTTGATACTCTACAATCTCTTTGAGAAGATAGAAAGAACACTTCCTAAATTATTCTTTAGGCCCAGGGTTAATACCAAAATGCAAGAAAAGAAAACAGCAGACTATTCTCATTCATGGGAATAGTATAAAAATCACCACAAAGTATCAGTGAATCAAATCCAGCAATGTGTTAAAAAAAAAAATCATGCGCCATGATGAAGCGGAATTTATCTGAGGTATGCAGACCTGGATCAATAAATGTAAATCATCACATTAATGAGCGAAAGAAGAAAAAAATCACAATTATATCAAAGGCATATAGAAGTATTTGACAAGATCCAACACCCATTTATAATAATGACTCTCACCAAACTAAAAATAGTGGGGAACTTCTACAACTTGATAAAGACCGTAAACAAAAAACCCTACATCTAACATGACACTTGTGAGGAAGGTGCAGCTTTCCAGTCACATCAACAGCCAGGCAAGGATGTCTCTTTTCACCTTGTAATTGCTTTTCATCATTGAACTGGAAGTCCTCATCAATACAATAAGCCAAGAATAAAAGGAATAGAAATCAGAGAAGAAGAAATAAAATTCTTTGCTTCCTGATGATTTGATTCTATATAAAAGTCCAAAGAACCACAGCTACCAACCCAAAACAATGAAAAGTCATCTCCTGAACTTAATAAGTGATTGAACCCAGATTGCAGGTTACAAGGTTAACATATAAAGATCAGTTACTTTCCTATATGCCAACAACGAACAACTAGAGCTTTAAATTAAAAACACATTATCCAGGCTGGGGTGGTAGCTCAGTGGTAGTACACATGCATGAGGCTCTGGGTTCGGTCCTCAGCACCACATAAAAAATAAATAAATAAAATAAAGATATTTTAAAAGCACATTATCCTTTAAATTACCATCTAAAAAATAAATACTTAGGTATAAAACTAAAAAATATAGATTAAAACCATATATGAAGAAAACTACAAAAGTATAATGAAAGAAATCAAAGAGCTAAGTAAAGAGCCTATCATGTTATTGGCTAGGAAGATTCAATATTGTAAAAGATGTTCATTCTTCCCAACTTGATCTGTAGATTAAGGGAAATCTAAATCAAAATCTTAGCAAGTTATTTTTGTGGACATTAGCAAACTGATTCTAAAGTTTATATGAAGAGGCAAAAGACCAAGAATGACCAGCTCAATATTAAAAGAGGAGAACAAAGTTGGCAACTCATACTGTACAACTGTGAGTCTTAGTATAAAGTGACAGTGGTCAAGACAGTGTAGTGGTGAAATAACAAACCAGTCCAATGGAACAGAAGACCCAGAAAGAGACTAAGATATAGATTATCAGGTCATCTTTGACAGAGAAGCAAAAGCAATACAATAGAGATAAGACAGTCTTTTCGGTTAATGGTGCTAAAACAACTAGACATACTCATGCAAATAAGTGTATCTAGACAGAGAACTCACACCTATCACAGAAATTAACTACAATGAATCATAGATGTAAATGTAAAAAGCACAGCTATAAAAGTCCTAGGAGATAGGGTTAGGGAAAATATAGATTCCATCAGGTACTCAGTGACTTTTAAGATATAACACCAAAGGTACAATCTGTGAAAAACTATAAGTGATAATTTGGATTTCATTGAAATTAAAAACCTTTATACCTTGCAGAAGTTTGAAAATAAAAGTTATAGACTGGAAGAAAATATTTGGAAAAGACACATATAATAAAGGAACTCTATCCAAAATAGACATGGAACTCTTAAAATTAAACAATAAGAATTAAAAAAAAATAATTAAACAACAAGAATTAAAAAAACTTATTTTAAAATGGGCAAAAGACCTGAACAGAAACCTTATTAAAGAATTTATACAAATGGCAAAAGTACATATGAAAAGATGTGCAACATTATATTAAATTAAGGAATTAAATCAAAATAAACAATGTGAAACCCCTACACACCTATCAGAATGGCCCAAGTCCCAGATACTCCAACTGCCAATACGCAGATGGCATCAAAGGAACTCTCATTCATTGGTAGTTGGAATGTGAAATGATCGGTCACTTTAAACGACATTTTGGCAATTTCTTAGAAAAGTGGACATACTGTTATCATATGATCCAGTAATCTCCCTCCTTAGTATTTACCCAAAGGAATGGAAACATTATGTCCATATATAAACTGCATACGCATATTTATAGTGGCTTTATTTATAATTGCAAAATGTGGATGCAAGCAGAATGTCCTTCAGTTGGTAAATGGATAAACAAACTGTGGGGCTTCTCCCATATGGAATATTATTCAGTACTAAGTTGAAAAGGGCTACCATCTATGAAACGACATAGGGGAAGCTGAAGGTGTATTGCCAGGTGGAAGAAGCCAAACTGAAAAGGCTATGTAATGTATAATTCCAACGATGTGACATTCTAGAAAAGGCAAAGCGATGACGATAATAGAGATATCAGTGGTTGCCAGTGGGCAGTGAGGAGGAAGAGCTGAACAGGCAGAGCACAGAAGATCTGCAGGGCAAAGAGACTCTTTCTTCTGTGTGATGCCACCATGGTAGATCCATGTCCTCCTGCACTTATCAGGATCCAGAGAAGGTACACCACTCAGAGAGGGTAAACTCTGCACTTTGGGATGATTGAGGTTCCAGTGTAAGTTTGACAATGGTGACAAAGGTGCCACTGTGACCAGGGAGTTGTTCCTGGTCAAGACTGTAAGAACGTATTCAGGGGCTACATGAAGACTCTTTCTCTCTTCCTACTTTCTGCTCAGTTTTGTTATGAATCTAAAATTGCTCTTAGAAATGAAGTTTATTTAAAAATAATTGAACAGTAAATTCTCAAAATACTTTTTCAAAACACTTTCTGATGTTTTTGTTGTTGTTGCTGCTGTTATTAATTGCTTTTTATGTCAGCTGCAGACCATACAGGCCGTATACACTGGGTTTTCAGTGAAGGCTGGATGGCTTTCATCTTACTTCCTCCTCTCCATTCCTATCCCAGTTCTAAGTGGACTAGAGGTTTTTGTTTGTTTGTTTGTTTGTTTTGTTTTGTTTTGTTTTATTGGTAGACTATCGAATCTAGTCCCAGCCCTTTTGGAGTGTCCAGATGACTGGCTACTCAAACCCAAGCTCCACTGCTTGTTTATTGCGTGGCTTTTGTAAATTTACTTACCTACTTTAAGGCTCATTCTTTCCAGATAGAGGATTTCAGGAAAAAGTACATAACATTTTTTTTTTTTTTTGCTGTTGTGAAACACCAAGCTAATTTTCAGTTCATATTTTAATACGGGTATTGCCACTGAAGGGTAAATTGGTCTTGTTCTGAAAAGACTATGTAAATCCCTGATCCACGTTCATTGCTTGAATATATTTATATAATATATTATAAAATATATTTTATATATATAATGCATGTTTTATTTTTTAGTTAGATTCATTTACTGATTGCTAAATATTTACTTATTGCACAAAAATTAGACTTCTTTTGTGACCCCATAAGATAGAAAAAGAAAAAATTTTGTACTTAACAATAGGAAACTCTTTTGTGGGAATAAGGGTACCCTCAGTGTTCTGAACTTCAGCTTCTTCATTTATCAAACCAGAAAGATGAGACCAATATCAAAGCATGGTGGCAAAGATTAAATGTGATTCAGAATGCCCAGCACTAACTAGAAATCCCTGCTCTTCTCTTTCCTTTCTCTTATCCCAGTGTATTTAGAGAAGAAAGGTCCTATTTTCCTATTTTCACCTTCTGCTTTAATGGATGTCTATTCTGGAAAAACTAAGGCCAATACAAAAATAAAGCACGTAATCAAGAGCAGAATTTTGTCAGAAAATTATAAATATTCCACCACCATCCTAATACCTTTCTGTGGGTGGGGGGAGATGGAAGGTGAAAGAGAAAGAGTTAGGACTGAGTGGAAAGAAATATAGAGAGACACAACCCTCCTCATCAAGGAAGGAGCAACATTACCTCCTTCAAGTAGGCGTGCATGGTGGTGAATGGCTAAGCGGTCAGAAACAGTGAATGGAGATCTGAAATGGAAAATAGAATTCCTGTGCCAGCTTCCCGAGTCTGCCCCAGAATGAGAGTATTTCCTCCTGGCGAGGGTGAACATGAGTATGTGAAACAGCTATCAGGAAGGAATCAGCCTGCCTTGCAGCCAATAAGCCTGAGTTGGAATTATTACATTGTCACTTACCAGATATGGGGCTATCAGCAATTCTACACTTGTGAATCTCAGTTTCTTTATCAGTGAAATCAAGAGTCATAGCTGCTTCACAGTGTTACTGAGAGGAGTGAGACAGGGACATGCATGAAAAGATAAATGCTGACTGCCAATCGGGAGGCTCATGCAAGCCTGTCAGAACACACCAGGGTCTCAGCGGGAGAACGTTTCCTTTCCTTGCTACTCTATGCTGCTGCAATGGAAAACCCAATTTTTAGATCAGCACCAATTAAAATAGGATGAATTCACTTATACGAATAGTTGATTGCAAAATATCTATTGTTTTTTGTTTATAATTTCCATGGTAAGAAAAACCTTTTTTTTTTTTTTTTTAGTACAGGAAATTGACCCAGGAGTGCTTTATTACTGGGCCACATCCTCAGCCCTTTTTATTTTCTGAGGCAGGATCTTAAACTTGCAGTGTTCCTGCCTCAGCCTCCTGAGTAAGCTGGGATTACAGGTGTGTGTTACCATGCCTGTCAATAGAAGGTTTATAAGTGCAAACTGATTTGCACGTTTAATCAGGTTTCTAAAGAGGAAGTGAATATTAGAAAAGTGCATTTGATCCTAAATTTCCAGGGAATATTATAAAGGCTTAGTTCTATATTCTGTTTCCAATCAGGGATGTTAGGAAGAGCATGTGGTTATCTTCTTGATGTCTATTCTATAAATTTAGAGTTCCTTGCTCTTAACTTTGTCTTTTTAGTATGGCTCTAAAATTGATTTATTTATCATATCCCTTTAAAATATTATTTTGCTTAAAGAGAAGCAGAACAGTTCAAAGTGAGGTGGCATGTTTGTGATGTACATAACACAGTGTCCCCCTTCTCTGCCTT
Organism: Ictidomys tridecemlineatus; assembly: GCF_052094955.1. Lineage (NCBI taxonomy): Eukaryota > Metazoa > Chordata > Mammalia > Rodentia > Sciuridae > Ictidomys > Ictidomys tridecemlineatus. The sequence continues at coordinate 11,574,540 of NC_135490.1, read as the reverse complement.
GGAAGACATGACTAATCAACAAAGGGAATCTTGGCCCCAGAATCCTTCACAACCCAGTATTTCAAGCAGACATTACCAATCTACCTCCATTTGGCAAGTAAAATGAAACCTAAATGTCGCCCTGTTTGTAGGGAGAAAAATGCATGGGGGAGTTAATAGGATTATTTTACTCTCAACTCTTTAAGAGTTCCTAGACAGATCCCACAACCTGTCCAAGATTTACTTTTCACATTTGACAAGTAGTAAATAGTGGTGGCTTTGTGGTATTCTTTCCCAGAATTTCCTTTCCTGTATGTTCCTAGTTGGCATTGGCCAGAAGAGAGGCTCCTATGGGAGGTGAGGAGGGAGCAGTGAGGCAGCAGCCACTGTGTAGGTCACACAAGTTGTCACTGTTCTGCTGCTTCACCTGGCTGGCAGGAGGCAGCGGAGGGCCTGCAGTAGCTGACCTTGTCACAGATGCTCTCTCGGCTTCCCCACACCCTGGACCAGGTAGGAGTGTCTAGTTCTGTGACAAGAGCCTGGCTTCTGTAAGATATCCTCATCAACAAGACCAGAGGTAACAAAAATTGATGTGGGTTTCACGCTGTCCTTCAGCTTCTGTGTCTGGGCTCCCATTCCATCTTCCTCTCACCCACCCCATGTCCACCTTGCCTTCCCAACTGCCCAGCATCAGATGCAAAAACAAAAACCTGACAGAGACTGGGCCCCGGTCACATAAGATAAAGTCCCTTTACAAAATGCACATCTATCCTAGTGACTCTGCTTCTGTGAATGAAAAATCACCTGTCCTAAAATTGTTTCATTTCTCCTTACATATGGGAGGCCCAATTTAGAATGGCTGGTTGCCCAGATTTTGTAGTTTAGGCAAACCTAGGTTCAGATTTTAGCTCTGAGATTTGCTATTCATGTGTCTATAGATAAGTCTCAAGCCCCTTTGAGCTGCAGATTTCTTATCTGTAACACAAAGACAATAATATTTACCCCTATTTAAGGTAACTATGAGGCTAAATGAAATTATAGAACACAGCATAATGCCTAACGCTTAACAGTTTTAACAAAACACTGAATACAGAATTTTAGTCTTATTTCATTTTTAATTAGCAGAGGATGCTAAAATAACAAATCTAAACATCTCTTTGATTAGGTTTGCTGTAAATAAACCACCTGAGAAAAAAATCTAAGTAATGTCATTTACAAAATGTATGTTGCTTTCATATCCATTTTGATTTTTTTCCTTTAAGCTATAATTTAATATTCGGATTTATAGTTTATTATTTAAAACAAATTAGCTGCTGTGCAGTTGGAAGCACAATACTTACTTCTTGATGCCTCTTCCTTCTTATGCTGCCCTAAGTCTGTGTCTGTGTTGTACAGTAGAAAGTGCACCCAGAGAACTGCAAGGTCCTGAATTTGCTGTTCCTGCCAGTTGACTTGCAAACAATGTAGCATTACCAGAAACGGCTTCCTTCTCTGTGAAATGAGGATGATACTTCCTGTGGCCACCTGTCTTGAAGGTATGCTGCAGAGGTGAAGTGTGAAGAAACACTGGGAACTTCAAATGCTATGCAAATGTAATGAGGTCACTATTATGAGAAGTGTTCTCATTAAAGTCCAATCTGAACTGTCCTTGTGCCTCTGTTCAGCTGGGTAATAGCACTATTTATTTTCCATGTCATGACAATGGCTAGGGAAGCCTAAGGTCCAGAGGAAGTCAAGGCTTGCTCCTACTACCCAAAATGATAGCAACAGAGCACAGTATGTATATTGACTCGTACACCTCTTGGAACATGCAGAGAGAAAGACAGAATCCCCATAAATCACCATATTTATTTTATATTGTAGGTGTTCATTTTGCATGAATGTGTAATTGAATGTTAGCACTAAAAACTGTTAACGCACATTTATTTGATACCTGGAATGATCAAAGTACTTGACGAGGTGTGGTAAGATTTCCAAAGATGAATTCAACAACATCTCTGTCCTGAAAGAGTAGTAGACATGGGGGGGAGCAGGAATGGATCATGCTGCCCATTCAAAAGCTTTATAATTCACAATGGAGAGCAAATGTCAGCATCCACAGGAAACCCCAGTTTAGATAATCTCTATTTCCTTCTCACAAAAAGAGTTTTTATATGACTTTTAATTTCCACTACCACATTTATTGAAATTGAAGTAGGTCATTTTTTAACTAAACTCCAACTTAGGCAGTTAAGCCAAGGCTGGATATTTGATCAAAAAGACTACAAACAGAACATGAAGGACAAGATGGCTCTGTCACACGCGTCTCTCAGGGAGGCTGCTCAGAGGCTGGCGAGAGAGGGTAAGTCCTAACACATCTGTTTCTTGATCATATTTGTGTAGAGAAAAATGGCATTCTTGATAAACCTAGGCCATTTAGTCAACGACACAAGATAATGTGAGGAAAAGTGACTTTCTTGGAGGAGTTAGCAATATTTTAGAGAGGAAGTCTAGCCTCAGTATTGGGAAATGCAAAGTTTTAGTGGGGACTGTTTCAGATAATTTCTGATTATTCTCAGTTCAAACAACATTTTTGAAGACTTGTCTTCCAGCTTTCAGATCAATATGTGCTTTGCTTCAACTAAACCTAGAGGGCATACAAGTCTCCAGCCGACTGTCTTGCTATGTAGGAAGATCCATTCCAGATCTCTCCAATGTCCTCTTCCCAATCCCTGGGACAGTTTCTTATAAGTGAAGATTCACTTTATCTTCTTTAATTATGGCTTCCGATTTGTTATTGCTCTCTAGAGGAACATTATTGACTGCAGTTTATTGATTTTTTGAAATATTTTATTTCTAATAGTTCACATTCAAAAAGTGAATAAAGAATAAGTTCCCGGTACAGTGGATAACTAAAGTAACTATGTAATCAACCCCCGTTTTAAAAAAACGAAACAAAAGAATAAAATATTGTATCATAGAAACTCTTCATACATGATTCTCTTGGGTTTTCTATGTAGAAAATCAAATTTCTCACTAGAAAAAATTCATTTCTTGCTGTCTTATTATTTGTCATTCTAATTTTGTCAAACTCTATAGGACCTAGATTATTACATGGACTAAAGATTTGGATGTATGTATTTATTTATTTTAATATTTTAAATTTAATAGATAAGAAGCCTAAGTTGGAATTTTGACATACTAGATCTCTCCAGATAGAAACTGGCAGGTGGCATCTCTCCTATGATTACAAAATCCCTTTTAGTACAGTGGATTAGTAGTGACCTGCTTCTAATTTATTTTGGTGTCCTTACTCTTCATTAACAATGATAACATTTCTATTCTTTTACACAATAAACATCAATTCAGCAATTAAAAAACAGACTCCCTTATCAAAAATGATAGAACTGGAAAAATAAAACATACACACATGGCTTAAAAATTTACTGATTTTTTTGATAATGGTATAGTAATTAACTAATGATAAGGGCAATAAATGCTTGCAGTTTTCTTGTTAGATGGTATGTAGAGAGAAAGATGATTTATAGCTGGACTGGAAATGCTTGATCTTTATCCATGGAGCTCCTGGATATCTGGTTTTAGTTTTGGCAAAGATAATGGCAGTGGTATTTATGATGTGCTGCTTAGGATCCAGAACCTCTCTGGTGACTCCAGGGTCAGTTTCTTGCTGATGGTTTGCAACTGGCCTAACCAGTTCCATAACCTGCGTTGATTATCTAAAGAGCCACAGAGAGCTTTTGGGGGAATTTCTCCCTGAGTTTCCCTGACCAGATCTTCTGGTTTAAACCAGAGGCTCAGTCAGTCCCTGGTACAGAGATAAGGCCCTGGGAGTTTGTGCTGGGGTTTATGCTGGGGGGATGTCTCTCCAATATACAATGCCTGTGAGGATTTTCTTTCTCTTCCTATCCTATATCCTTTGCCTTTTAATAAAACCTCACAGGAGGAAAATCTATTGGGCCTAGCAAATATTTTTCAAAATACCCTAACCTTTGCTGGGGATGTCGTTTGTTGGTAGAGCACTTGCCCTGCATACATGAAGCTCTAGGTTCAATCCCCAGTACTGCAGCAAAAAAGACCAAAAATAACCACAAAATACCCCCACTGAGGAGTCCCATAGTTAGTGGCCCTGACAGGAGATTTGATAAGACCCTGTTCCCTGTGTAATTTAGATAATGGCAGCTAAGGTACTGTTTAGGAGAAAGGAAGGGGGTGGGGGAAGGAAGTGCTGTTTTCAGCTGGCTTCTGACCATCCACTGCTAGGCTGAGGTCACAAAATCATTCCCTTGGCTGATGGGCAGAAAATGAGAGGAGGTAACTGAATAGGCAACAAAAGAAGTCTAAACTGAAGGGAAGACAGCTGGGAGCAGGTGCCCTGGCTGTCCCCTTCTATTCTAGGCTGAGTGAAGATCACAGAGAAGCAGAGTGAAGCTCCTAGAGCCAATATGTTGGGGCCTGTGTCCTCCCCAAGAGGAGGAGGGAGTGGCCACAAGGAACTGGGCAGGTGTTTTCCTGGGCTTGAATCTGGCCCTTTACTACTTTTTGAATCCATTTCGCAGCTCCATTTGCAACTGCTCTTGAAATGGCAATTGAGTTTGGGGGGGGGCGGTTTAAGGGTGACTTCGTGTTGGTCTTATTCAGAATCCTAAACTGGTTTGCCGCTTTCCCAGAATTGAGGTTGGAGAGTGAACTTCCACTCTTGATGAGTTGTATAAAAATCAAAACTACATGGTTCATGAACTGAAAGAGGGTATTACTCCACTCTCTGAGATTTAAGTGGGAGAGTTCTTGGGCTCCTGAAATGCTGAGTAGCTGGTACTGTCACATGGGTTTCAGCATGATGGACACCCAATATGTCAGGTGATGGCTGCCCTTGTGACTTGTAAGGGAGGGATTTCCAAGTCTGTGGGCTCCTGAGTCACCTTCCTACTCGGAAGGACAACCTGTTGTAAGAGAAGCCATCTCCTTGCACAGATCCTCCAAGCGGAGTTTAATGATAGGAATGGGATTCGAGTTTTCAAAAGAAATGAGACAATCAGCATACAAGGGATGAAATAAACCTGTGGCAATTGAACCAGGCAAAATTTTTATATTTCATGGTTGATGAAGAATGGTATGAAAAAGGAGTAAGTACATGGAGTGGGTACTAAAATGTTAATGAACAGCTATAAAAGATTATGAAAACTCCAACATCGACTCCTCAGAGTATAAAATGACCAAGACGGATTCACTCAATTTGTCCTAGATGTGATGGATTAAAAATGTAAGTACTACACAAGAAAAGTGTCTCAAATCTCTTCAGAGGCTACTCCAGTGGAATAAGTGTAAAGACAGGATTATGAGGAGGAATGGGAAAACTGAATCCCTTGGAAACCCTTCCCAACCTTCCCCAGCCAAAATGGGAAGCCATTTGCATTGGTGTGGGTCAAGTGATCTGCAAGTGGTAGAGACACTCTAAACCTGCTAATGAAGCGTTAATGGGCAACACAATTAAATTAGAGGACTCAAGGTGTTGTGAATTGTAAGGATGCTTCAAAGTGGAGATTTGTGAATGCAAATTGTGCATAGTTGTAGGCCATTTTCTTGCTTTCATTGAAACCTACCATTGTAAAGACTGTGAAGTCTGAATGGGGACTGGTCCCTTATCCAAATCACTGGGAAAGGGATTTTCTGGTCTCCTCCTCCTACTGTTTGAATTAGGCATGCTGGATAGGAAACCTTTAGAATTTCCTGAGCCTATCCAAATTGGTTAATTTAAAACAATATAGGATATCCTGGAAAGCATACAGAAATTGTGGCCTTAATTACAGATCAAATGTGCATTCATATTAGTGTTCACACACTCCTTGTATCATAGGCCAGTATGGCCTACAAGCAAAGCCCACAGATCCTGGAGGTAACTGTGGATGGTGGGAACTAAATGATATGATGATGCTCTGGGAAGTTTTTGCTACTTGCAGTTGTGCTGACTGGAGCGCCTGGTGTAAAGGTCTGCTACTGCCACCCAGCGGCAACAGCTAGGAATTTCAACTCAGAACCATTGGGCTGTCAATGTGATTTGGAGAAGGTCCTTCAATGACCAAAAGACAAAAGGAACACTGGGTTGGGTACCTTGTTATGAAAAATCTTAAGGACCTGAAGGGAGAATTTAAGTGGGAAACGTTGATGTCCATGAAAAATTCTCCTGGTTTCTGAGTGGACTTAGACAAAAGAGTAAAAGTCCTCATCTATACATTAAGGTATACAAACAGCAATCAGCAGCCACAGAGGCATTCAATCAGTGCAGCAAGGGGAAAGATAGATATCCAACTATCTCCCTCAGAGGCTTGAACAGTGAGTGAAAATTTCTGTTTGTCAACAGGAACATTAGAGATTAAATACGGCCATGAACCCACTTTAAAGTGATCTGGGCCCACCTATTGCTGGCAGGTTTTGCTGCTTTGTGGGGGACACCAGTGGGTCTTCAAGGGGCTAGGTACTCATTTAGAATTCGGACTTGCTTATCTGACAGCAAAGAAAACTCTTCTAATACCATATAAGCCTAAAGAAGAAAATACTACTTGGGAGTTCCTGCTTATCTATTATCTAATAGGCAAAATTTTATATTTATAATCAAAGAATCAATTTTGTAGGCAGTACTCTTCAACCTGTGCTAAAAAGCATCCTGTATTAGGAAGTTTAGTACCTACACAGAATGGACTAACAACTGGAATGGGCAATCATTTAAGCAGTTGCTTACTAAATTAGAGATGATAATAGGATGTCTAATGATGTCTAATCTCTAAATTAGAGATGATAATAGACTGAAAGGATGTCTCCCAGGATGGACCAAAGGTGTGTGAAAATGTGTGGAAGGAAAGCAGTTTGCCTTTGAGTAGACTGTTTAGATATTGTGGAGAAGATAGAGAAGGTGGCATCTAGCAACTTCTGTAACCTTTTCCTTTTCTAGAATTTTTTTTCTCTGCCTGATCCTGCCATGCCAGGGCTTGGGTTGCACTTAAGTGTTTCAGAATATGAATCAATTTCAAAATGACAGTGTCCCTAGATGTCATTAGAGGACATACCACTTCCTAAGGGAATGAGGAGTTGTTGTTTCTCCTCCCTTGTCTTAAGATGGGAGAATTTAAGTGGGGAATGTTGATGCTTTCCTATCGAGTGGAAAAGACTGTCCTAGGAGCTTGCATCTGTCCAGCCCTGTTCCATCTGACTGACATGGACAAAGGGGAAGGCATTGGAAAGACTCCCGTTGTTACCACCTCTCTGGGCCAAATCCTCTGCTGAAATTTGTTGTCCTCCAGGCGTAAAAGGAGAATGTGGGTGAAAATCAATAATGGCTTCAAGGAGAGGGAACTGCCTGGTAATCTAACAGGAGTTAATAAGTGGATAGTACTCTGGAGGAAAATCTAGACAAAAAATGATTCTTCCTTAGATGCACACAAGGGTCCTTGAATCTGAAGGTTTAGGACGGGCTCCAGAAAACTGAAGAGTCATCAACCTGGCTTCATCTGTATGAAGTGTCTCAATGACATTAGCACCACCCTGTGGAGACATGTTTTGGGTTGTAATATGCAGGGAAGAGTCACAGATCACTGTAATTATTAAACCAGCCTGTTGGGGAAGATGCATAGACATGATGAATAAATGTGTGGCATGTCAATTTATCATAGTATCCAGAGCATATAATCCATGTTTTTGTGACAGAAATCATCAAAATAAAGAATATTTGTCAAACATATACCAATGTCAGATACCAATGTCAGCTAGGAGTGACTTGGTGGACTTATATACCAACTTATGACAGTCTCAGTATCTACAAAGGGAATCTTGGGGAAACTCTTCGGCATATTCAAACTAAAATAAATTAGGAGATGACTATTGATCATTTGCTATTATCCTCAGGAATCTATCATTTTGCATCCAAAGTATGTAGTTAAATTGTTCTCAACAAGTACTTTACAGCAAGAGCCTATTTGGTGGATAATCTAACATTGGCCAAAACACTTTAAAAGAAACCTGAGTGAAACTTGCAAAGGACAAGGATTCTTAGGACAAGACAAATTTGTTTTTACTACTGTGTGTGTGTGTGTGTGTGTCTGTGTGTGTGTGTGTGTGTGTGTTAAAAAACAGACTTATTGTCCCATTAACCTCGATGTTATTTCAGGAAAAAAGGAAAAATATGACAAAAAGCCTGGACAGATAACATGGCCTTGAAGAAGTAATTCAGTACATTCAGCAGGTGGTGTGGTAATGCTGGGAAATACAGCTGGAAAAGAATATTCACTTGACCAAAGAAGGCCTATAAAGTGTGCTCTTTTAAATGGAATCAGAGATACCGAATGGCCTGGGATTGGGCAAAAGACATACATGGATGAGTTATGGGAAACATATGATCCCATTAGCATGTGGAAATTCCTAAATGGAAAATGTAACCTACATCTGAGCCCCTTGACGGCCAAGGCCCCATGCACAAGTTAAAACAGATGCACCTGATAGTGAAGTCAGTTGAACTGAAAGGCTATTACACTCAACCAAATTTTTACCATTGGGAGAAAGATTGACATTACTAAAAATTAGATTCATTGGTAAACCTTGTAGTGTCAAACGCAGTAGACAGCTAGGTTTACAAAGAATCTAGAACAATGGAGATTGGCCTTTATGCACCAGTCCCTGCAAGTAAGGGTATGTGGACAAGGTCACTTTATCTGGGAAGGCTGGGGAAGTACTATTGTAATTTTAACTGACTTGTTTTATAATATTAATAGAACTCATAATTGAATTGCTATTTGGTATATTACTTGTATAATTTGTAAAGTTAATTCAATGATTTTTACTAAACCAATGATAATATTGGTATTAATGATCAAACATATTGAGAGACTGAATCTGAAACTCTACAAATATTTTTCCAATGGAAGCTGACTGTGCAGAGGAGGAGCCAGGATTTAGTTAATAATGGATTAATAAGTGGTCTGGTTGAATCAATCCATTAATGACTTTCACGAAATTCACATTTCAGTGGCATAAAGAGGTAAATGATTGTCAGGCTTGTGCATGCTTATGAAAAAGTTTGTGCTGGAGTCTTCTGGGATCATTGGTTAACTCAAAAGTTCCTTTATAATGATGGATGCCTACCCCTCTTTGATGATACAGGTAATTAATATGTTGGCAGTTGTTCTCTCCTTTATTCTGAAGGGACATGAAAGACATAAGAGAAGGAACATTCAGAAGCAATTTATACCTAACATGCCTTGACCAAGAGAGAGGGTGGGCTGTGGGGAGAGAGCTACTTGACAGCTGTTCTGTAAGTTCTCTTTGTATTTACCTTTGCATATAGATGGATGTCTGGATAGTTTTGACTCTTAACCAAGATAAGATAATGACATCTGTCTGCACTGTTTAGAATCTGAAACATCCCTGGCCAACCCCAAGGTTAGCCTCTTTACTAATGGGTAGGCAACTGGCCTAATAGGTTTGATAAGCCTGGTCTGACTGAGAGAGCCTCTGGGATTTTTAACAGTATTCATCTGAAACCAAGATGCCTAGTACAGATCTTAGTGGTTCAAATCGTGGCCTCAGCCTGGTCCTGCTAGGCAGAGAGACTGGTGGGGAGTTTGAGCTACATGATTTCCCTCTGACCTCTGATGCTTACTTACTTGAGTTCTCTTTCTTTGGCTGTGACGTATCATTTGTCTTAATAGTAAAAGCTTCAATTGAGTATACTCTGTGGACTGTGCAAGGAATTACAAATATCCAAATTACATATATATATATATATATATATATATAGACACATTTACATGTTTTATTTGGAAAAGGGTGGATTTATCAAAGCAGTTCTTGTAAAACACATATGATTTGGGTTAATTACTTTTAGCAGTAGGTGGACAGTAGGGTCACCAGTCAGAGCCAGTAATGCACAGCACCATATGGGTTTGAGATAGGATGAACCCTAGCAACCCCATAAAGCAGGGAAGTAGACTGGCCAAACAAGGAAAATAAAAATCAACCCCAGGGAAAGCCAAATTATCCTTTAAGTCCTGAAGTCTTTTTTGACTTTTTAAAAATCCACTTTTGAGCCTTCTAATAGTTGCTTTTGAATTTTGTTCAAGGTTTTACATTTATAATTAACAGAAGAAAAAAGGCAGATGGTGTCTAATCCATCCTGTGCATCACAGGAAGGCCCACTGAGATCTTTAAAGCATAATTCCAAATATGTGACTCTACTTACCCCCCAGTGGGTTGCTGTCACCAACCTCCTCATGAGGTCAAGCCTCTCCTCCTGCTCCTGACTGCTCTCTCCTTTGCTCTGTCCTCCTGGACCACAGTGAATTATTCCTGTTCCTGGAAGAGGCTGAGTCCGGCTCCACTTAAGGCTTTTCTCCTTCCAGTTCTTCTCCCTGAAGCACTGTTTGTCCAGGTAGAGTACCACACACCTGGCTTATTCTTACTACTGTAGAGGAACAGAGCTGAGTAGATCTTGCCCAAACCATGTATAGGATCAAGAAGCCGATGACCAAAGAAACCAAAAGAGGTATCGGGAGATAATCTACAATATATTTCTGGCTGGAACTTGTACGCAACCTCTTGAATAAGAATCACAAGTACAAAAAGAATAAAACCAAAACAACACATTTTATTCCATAAAAGTAAGGATTTATGTTAAGTAGATAGAAGATTATAGAAAATATAGACCAAGGGAAGGTGTTTACAATATCTAAAACTGACAAGGGCATCCTATGTAGAAGTCACGAGAAACACTTGTAAATAACAAGAAGAAAGACATGGGCTTTGAAAGAAAGCAGTATGAATAATAGGAAATCTCAAAGAGATGCTCAGCTCATTATAAAAGAAGCACAAGTTAAAGCCTGCCTGTCCTGTCACCAGGGTTGTGGATCATGATGCTTCAGGCTCAAGGTGACACAGGAGGGACATCGGTTTGGTTTCCCTTTTCTGTATACCAGGAGAAAATCATGTTGCTACTCTGCTTCTGACTAGATTCTCAGTGCCTGGCCATGGCTGTTGGCTCTAGCTAGGACCCATTCCTTTCCCGTTCATTGTTACATAGTCCAGGTGTGGCCAGTCAGGTTCTTCTAAAGGAAGTCCTAAGAGGACCATCACACACCTCTTCCCTGGCACATTCTTGAATTAATCTCTTGACCCATATAAGGAAGCCAAGATTCTGCCAGAGAATCATTTTTTACCCTCTGTGATGACTCATATGAAAATGGTAGTTAACTTTCTTTCATATGATTTCATGTAAATTATGCCGGGAAGTCACATCTTTTCTCTTTCTCCTTCAGGATTCAGACTGCATGTTCTTTGAGGCTCTGTTGTTTGGTACATACATGTTTAAAATTGTTATATCTTCTTGGAGAATTGATCCCTTTATTGGTAGGTAATACTCCTGTCTATCCATGAAAACTTTTCTTGGTTTGAGGTTTGTTTTGCCTGAAATTAATGTAGTTACTCTAACTTTCTTTTGATTACATTTACGATTCAACTTATCTGAATCCTTTAAACTTAAAACCAACTTACTGTAGTCAACAGATAGTTAACTAAAAAGAAATACCAAACTAACAAACTTTTGTCTTTAATCACTGTGTTTAGAGCATTCATATTTAAAGTAGTTGTTAATATAGCTGGATTAATATCTATGTTTCTTCTTTGCTATACTTCTTTTTTTAAAATCCCTTATTTTTTCTGCCTTTGCTAGTTTTAATCAAGCATTTTATATCATTCCATTTTATCCTATTTTAGTATATCAGTTATACTTAAAAGTCTGTAGTATTTTTTTCTAGAGTTTGATCCTTATACAGTGGCAAAGAAGTGAGCAAAAATGTGTTCTTTGGGTAGCATGTGGTGAGTTTCAATATTTAGCTGAGGATGTATATTGAAGTCATGCTCTGGCCTCTCCTTGCTACTAATTGTAAAATGCAAGAAGGAAGCCAGAAATTGAAGAATAGAATGTTAATCAGAATTTGAAGATTTTTTTTTTTTTTGAAGAGCATCAGTCTATCCATATTGCACAAAATAGAGAGTGTGCTCTGGAGTGAACACAGAGGGTGTGGCTGAATAACCACTTGCTAAACAGACTAGGCATTTTATGGATCCAATCAATCATCTCAGCAGAAACACTGCCAGTTTGGACTGAAGTGGAGATGGGATGGAATGAAGGAAGACCTCTAGAGATAGAAAACAGGCCTCCAAGGCTGCTCAGCCATGAACACATGTTATTCTCCAAGGAAAGGAAAAAGTGACTCCAAGGGTGATTCAGAAACCATTGGGAACCTCACTGACACCAGGGCCTTAGGTCAAAGGTGGAGGGAGCGGGGCCAGTACTTCCTGAATTCCAAAAGTAACAGCACTATCCTGAGTTGTATGGGTGCAAATGTTTATTTCACTTTCATTTCATTTATTTCACTTCATCTCTCTTGCACTGCTAGCTAGGGTGGAACTGCTGGATCATATGATGGGAGGAACTGTCACACTGTTTTCCCTGGAAGCTGTGCCATATGGCTCCACACATCTTCGTGCTACCTGCTGTCCATCTTCTCAATCATAGCCACCTCAGCGGTGGCGAAGTGGTAGCTTCATTGTGGTTTTGCTCCACATTCCCCACGTGTTGTTAACCGATATAATATCTTTTGTGGGTTTTCTGGTGAAATGTCGATTTAGTTATTTAGTACCCTTTTAATTGGATCATTTGTCCTTTTGTCATTGAGTTTTACATTTTAAAAAAAAATCTATTTTAGATGTGAAGTGCTCAGGTGAGTTGGAATGCAGACCTTGGCTTCCAGGTGTTGGAGAAGCCAATTAAAGCAACAAGTCCAAATTGAAAGAGTTAAGCCTTTAATTACTGACTGAGATGGTAGGATAAACAGGCTAAAACTCGAGAAAGTACCAGCACCCCATGGTTCATTCTTCCTCAAGGAACGATGAACCAGTCAAGGGTCAGATGAATCAGCACAGACGTGGGGGTTGTCTCACTGGTGAAGAAGCTGCCAACAAAACTCTCTTAGTTTTATGGACCCAAGAATGGGGGAAAGAAACATTAGGATATAAAAATAGTGGGTACTGAATCAGAGTGGAAAAAGACCACTTCAAAGTTTTTCTCTCTTCTTCTGGCCACAAGATCTTAGCCAAAGTGTTGGGAAGAGCCTCTGACCTAAGAATGAAAGCTGGGGTCTGGGAATGCAAATATGCCAAGTGCCTGATTCAGACTAGCCAGAGGGGCCCCACTCTGTCAGAAGCTGTTGTGTGTTGATTATATACCAAATCTAATCCTGGGACAAGCACTTTCCCAAGTGAGGCCTCCAGGGAAGGCTTCGTAACTGTCAATCAGATCAGAAATAACACATTCAGGGTTTATGTGGAAGCCACACTTCTTAACATGATAGAAGTCCCTTTTCAGGTATATGATTTTGGAAAACTTTTCTCCCATTCTTCACTTTCTTGATTGTGTCCTTTGAAGTACAATGTTTTTTTCATTTTTTTAATATTTATTTTTTAGGTGTAGATGGACACAATATAATGCTTTTTTTTTTTTTAATGTGGTGCTGAGCCTTGAACCCTCGTCCTACCTGTGCTAGGCGAGACTCTACTGCTGAGCCACAATCCCAGCCCTGCTTTTTCATTTTGAGCATAGTCAGTTTATTTGTTTTCCTGTTTCAGTGTCATATCTAAGAAATCATTGTTTAAGCCAAGGTCCCAAGATTTCCACCTGTATTTTCTCCTAAACGTTGTATAGTTTTAGTTCCTCCCATTGGTTCTTTGATCCCTTTGGAGTTATTTTTTGTATGTAATGTAAAGCAGAGGTCATCTGTTTTCATTTGGGTAATCTGTTTACACCAGCATCAGTTTTTTGAGAACAGTATTCTTTCTTCATTCAGTAGTCTTGGTGATGTTACTGAAAATCAATTGACCTTAAATTTAAGGGCTTGCTTTTGAGCCCTAAATTCTGTATCATTGATCTACAGACATATCCTGAGTGTATTTTGTGGCACACTAGTTTTGCTGGATGAAAAAATTTTTAGTCCACGGGTCTTTTTTCCTTTGAGCACTTTCAGTACATCTTCTCACTGCCCTCTAACTCCATTGTTCCTAATAAGAAATCAGCTGTTCATCTTCATGGGACTCCCTCGTTATTTACAGTATTTCCTCTATGTCTTTCAGCATTTTTTCTGTTTGTGTATGGGTTTCTGCATCTTTCCTACTTGGATGTACAGATTTAAGTTTTATTTTTTTCTTGCATATTTCATGTGTTTCCATCTACTATTTCTTCAAATATCTTTTCTGCTTCTTTCTCATTTTATTAGTGTCAGAATGTGTGTATTGGTACGCTTAAAGATGTCCACATTTCTCTGACTCTTCATTTTTTGAAATTTATCTCTATTTTCTTCAGATTACATATATTGTTGGTTTATCTTCACGTCTGCTGATTATTTCCTCTGCTAGTCCAAATCTACCATTGAGATCTTTTAATGAATTTTCTTAGTCTGATGATTGCACATCAACCCCAATATTCTGTCTTGTTCATTTTATAACTCCTCTCTCTTTACCAAATCATCAAAGTTTATTTTCTGTTGCTATAAGTAAATACCACAGATGGGGTAGTTTATTTTTTTTAAAGGTTAGTTTAGTTCATCATTTCAGAAGTTCAAGATTCATAACATCTGCTTATTGACTGGTAAAGACCTTCCTGAAGGACCATTGCACTGTGGAGTCACATGGCAAGAGAGTCACATGCTAACTTGGGCATCTCTTCTTCTTCTTCTTATAAAGCTACTAATGCAAATATAAGGACCCCAACATCAAGGCTTCATCTAATTCTAATTATTTCCCAAATGTTCTACCTTCAAACACCATTAACATGAGACTCTTGGAATTGGATTTCAACCTGAATTTTGGAAGGGACAAACACCAAGACCACAGCATCATCTATTTGATGAAACATAGCGCTTGTACCCTCTTTTACTTCTTATTAAGTATGGCTCTCTTCAGTTCTTGGATTATATTTATTGTGTCTATTTGGAAGTCTTTTTCTGATAAATCTGGTTCCTCTCTGAGGCTGATTCTTCTGCCTACTTCTGTTCTTATGTATGTGTCATTAATTTGTGTTGAAGACTGAACATTTTAGGTGATAAGGCAATTCTGGGTTCTGACTTACCTTCCCATTTTCGGGTTTGTTTTTATTGTGTGCTTATCTACCTGTTTCATGATGTGGGGGAGGTCTGTTTTCTCCCCCCATGTGAAGCCTTTGGTGTTGCCCATCCAAAAGCAGAGCCTTGGTCTGTACACAGTCACTCTGCAGCATAATGGTTTTAGTGAGGGCTCTCTTTGTCGTTCCCCAATCTCTCTGTTACACTGTCTTCTTTATTTGGTATTGTGCCTTACCTGTTCATCTCCAGTAACACCAGTTGATTTTTTTAATAATTCCCTAGGCATAAATTGCTCAGTAGTCTGGTTCAAATAAATTTACCCAGGAGTAGATTTTTGAGACTTGTCCTTGAAGTTGATTCTGGTTCCAGTAAAGCTGTTCTTGACTTTATCTTTCTTTAGATGTCTCCAGTAAACTTGCATGCCTATGGTTTACCTTGTTCTTGATCAGGAGAACCCATCGTTGTTAAGAACGGCCTTAAACTTGAACTTCCCCATAATGTTTCAGTCACAGATAGGACCTTTTGAGGTAACTTCAGAACTCTTTTCCTTATAGGCTGTCTCTCTAACTGCTCAGTCTGCAACTGCTCTTTGTGGATTCAGTTGATAGCCTCTGGCCTTCTTGATTTGTCTCTCCTATAACAAAACCTCTGCCCTACTCATAAGCACTACAGAGTGAGCCAGGCCTCACTCTATACTCTAGTGCCTGAAGTAGCACCTCTGCTTTGTGAGTGGAGTGTAGACCGATGAAAGATACTCTAAAATTGACCAAAAATGCAGCCTTTGCAACTTGGTGGTGGAGAGGAGGAGACTTGCAGGAGACCTGCCTGCCCACATAAGAGGAGGTCAGCTTTGACCAAGAAAGGTAAAGAGGGACCCCTATCTACCTGACCACATCACCTGGAGTGGAGTGTTTGTTAAACTGAAGTTAGGAGAGAGCTAAGGAACAGGCTGTGTCTCAAATAACACAGATACTTGCTGTTTATAAAGTGTTCTTCATTTGATGCATATCCTCAAAACAATTTCCAGAGATTCTTAATTGGTTATCTAAAAATAGTTTTCTTCAGATTTTTTTTTTCTTTTGACCAGAGAGTAGGTTCATTGAGTGCTTTATGAGGTCATTTGAGAAGTCCAGGTTACACCTTTAAAAGTTGGTCCACATTTCTCAGATATTCTGTCCCACCACCCCATTCTCTCTGTATTTCAGTTTGGAAAGTCATTTTTGTTTAATTGACCTATTTTTAAACTCACTGATTCTTCCATCGGCATGTCCCATCTATGGGGAAGCCCATCAAAGGCATTCTTCACTTTTTTTTACAGTGTTTGAGATTTCTAGCATTTCCTCTTGTTTTTTTTTTCCTTAGAATTTCCATCCCTCTGATTACATTACTCATTTGTTCTTACATGCTATCCACCCTTTTTCCATTAAAGTCTTTAGCACATTAATCATGGTTATTTTTAAATCACAGTCTGATAATTTCAAAATCTCTGCCATATCTGAGTCTAGTCCTGAGACTTACTGTGTCTCTTCAGAGTGTATTTTCTGATACTTTTGACCTGTCCTGAACTTTTATTTATTTGTATCGAAAAATAAGAACTAAGTAGATTTATTGTGAAGTCTATATGGATCTGAGTAGAATTGGGGTTGTGATGAATGTTTGTTGTGTTTAATGTGCTAAAGTCTTCAAATTTCTCTGGTGTCCTTCTTTTGGTCTCCACAGATGACTTAGACTTTCCTGAGTACTGTTCTTTGGTCATATTTTGAGTCTTTCAGATCAGCTCTAAACAATTGCTACTATCTGAAGCCTTGTTGGTATGATTATAATGCAGAATGGGAGAGGGAAAAAATTCTATAATCATGTAAAGATTTATTTTTTCCCTGGAGAATGGGAATTTCTTATAGAGAACATTTTAGGCATATTTAACAATTGTCGGTCTGGTCTTTCTTTACCAGAGATAAGAGGCAATCTTTCTCAAGTCTTTACCATTGGAAGCTGTGGCTGTACTATAGGTAAAGCCCAGGAGAAAGACTAAAAGATGGATGCCATCAGGAGTCTCCCTCCTATAGTCTATCCAAAGCAGTCTTCAGAAATTTATCAAAAGTTCCATTTAAGCCTACTACAGCTTATAGCTCCAGGGGCTTCTGCTCTGTAGGTCAGCAGACCTCAGTTGTGATATTTTGGAGTCACTTATCTGATTAGAGTTAGAGGTAGTAATCTTTCCTACAAACCCAGTGTATTAATTTTCCATCAATATAATGAAATACCTGAGGCAATTAACTTTTAACAATCAGAGGTTTATTTTTACTTCAGTTTCAGAGATTTTAGACCAGGACTGAATGCCTCATTGGTTTGGGCCTCTGTCAAGGCAGCACATCATGGTGACAGTTCATAGTTAGGCAACCCACTGACCTCATGCCAGGAAGACATCTGAATCCCACAATTTTCTTCAAGGGCACACCTTCCATGACAGAAGGACCTTCCCCCAGACCCCACCTCCTACGGGTTCTACCATCTTCTAGCTGCACCGCCTGGGGACCGGTCCTTTAACGCGTGGACCTTTAGGGGTAACATTCTTAAACCATAGCACTCCGTGTTTCTATTGTTCCAAGAAAAGTTGTTGACTTTTACTTTGACTCTTTCTTTTGTAAAGATGGTGTGTTAGTTGCTCTCTCATCACTGTGACCAAAATACCTGACAAGGACAACTGAAAGGAAGAAAGAATTATTTCAGATCTGGGCTTCAGAGGATGGAGTCCATGGTCAGCTGGTTTCCCTTCCTGAGCCTGAGATGAGGCAGAACATCATGGCCAAAGGGCGTGGTGGAAGAAAGACGCTCAGCTCATGGCAGCTGGGAAAGGGAGAAGGAGAGAGAGAGGAAGAGAGAGAGGACTAGGGACAGATAGAGTCCCAAGGCCATGCCCCAGTGACCTACTTCCTCCAGCCACAAGCCCTGCCTATGGTTTTCACCATCTCTCAGTAAGTGCATCCAGATGATTAACTCATCAGGTGGGTCAATTCAGAGCCCTCCTGACCCAACTGTCCACTCTGAACACTGCTGCATTGCCTAACACATAGCTTTGAGGGACATTCTGGATCCAAACCAGAATGGATGCTGAAACACATATCTCAAAGCATAGACTATGAGGATATTCCTAACTGTTTATTCTCTAATTTCCAGGCGAGATGTATTATTCTGTTTAACGATATCCCCCCCCATTCAGGTTTGCTTTTCCTTTGGTTTGAGATGGCTGGTGGTGGAATTTCATGTCACCTCAGGCAATATGGCTGCAATTAAGAACCTGATTCTGAAGTCAAAATATGGGCTTTTGAATTCTGGCTCTACTTTTTCAGATGTCTTTTAGAAAGGCATTTCACCTTGCTGTTTTAAAATTTCTTCAATTGTAAAATAAGGACAGAATAGTAACTTTCTCTCAAAGAGAAGATTAGTTACATTACTACATGCAAACATCTTAAAACAATGCTTGGTACAAAATAAGTACTTACTAAATATTAATTACTGTGTTACTTATTTTTTCATTGGTGTGACCGAAATATTTGACAAATAAAGAAGGAAAGATTTATTCTGGTTCACAGTTTCAGCCCCTGATCACCTGGCTCCATTGCTTTGGGGCCAGGTATGGCAGAACAACATGGAGGAAGGGTGTGGCAGAGAAAAGCACCTCAGCTCATGGCAACCAGAAAGCAGAGAGAAAGAAGGAAAGAGAGAAGGATGGAAATGGGAGACAAAAATATACCCTTCCAGGGCAAGTCCCCCTGTGACCTGTTACTTCCAGCTATGCCTCATTACCAACTTCATTATTTCACTCAGCTATCAATGTATTAATCCTCAGAACCCTCAAGAACCAATTACTTCCCCCAAAGCCTCCCCTCTGAACATGGCTGCACTGGGGACCAGTGCATACACATGAGACACTGGGGTGCACTTCAGATCCTAAACCATAACAGCTACTGCTAAATTTCCCCGAGGTTTGTACATTTCTCTCTTGGTATGAGAGAATTAGTACTCTTTTTAAGGTGTCTCATTGTCTCTTGAGAGTTTTGAGACCAAGCTCAGATTGGCATAAGAACCGATATAAGTCACCAAGCAATTTCAAGTCATGATTCCAGGCTATAGCGAAGGGTTTTCTAATTGAGAGACACGCCTTTGTCCCTGACAACAGAGGGCAAAAATCCAACAGCTTTGTTTTATTTTGTTGAAATTATTGTGTGTTTGAAGAATTATCTTCATGGATAGTTTATGGATTCTGGAAAACTCCCCACAAAAACAAGACTCTTTGATCCTCAATTGTTTGTTATTCATTTTAAAAACAAAACAAAATAAAAAAAATCACCACCACCACCAACAGGAAACTCCAAAGTAAAAGGTTTAATGAGCTTTGAAGGACCATCTCTCTCCCTAGAAAACATCTCACTGTTGTGATAAACACAACTGCATTTCCACGGCCAAGAATGTGATCCGGGTCCATCAACAGAAATGGGATGTCATGTAAAGATCGGTAGGGAGACTCTCTGTTCTGAGCTAATTGTTTGGTTCCATGTTGACTTTTATTTGTCAGTGCCAAGACTGTCTAAGATCAAATGTGAGGTTTTAAAAAAAAAAGTTCATCTTCAATGGATCCAACTGTCCCTAATGCTTTCCTCACCAGTTTCATCCAACTTTTAAGTCTATAGCTTTCATTGTCATCATTACCAAAAATGAGTTAGGTGCTCATAAGTTAAATGGAAAAGTATGAGAAATTTATGTTTCATTTAGGAAATGTGACTTTTTACTTATGAACTTCCAGAATGAATGGAGGTTATCCACTCTGAATACAATGGAATTCTAGACCACAGAATGTGAGCAAAAATGAAAAAAATCATTCCTAGACGTAGTTCCTAAGTCATCCTATAACATCTTCCATGTTCTTCCTCCTCCTATGTGTGAAACAAGAGCTGAAGGACTCTAGTAAGATAAAACCCATGATGTGGAGGACACTGGTCTCTGAATCACTTCTTGGCAGAGCGCCACCCAAGAGCAGCCCAGGAAGCACTTGATAAACAAAATCCTCAGAGGACTTGTGTGATCAGGAAATATATTTTATTATGCTACACTGAATGTTTTATAGTATTTTTGGTCATGTTTTAGAGTTATTATTAACTATTATACAGAGAGAATGAAATCTCAGAGTTGAAATACTTTATTCTAGGTGTCATGTAACTTGGTCTCAATCCTGGAACTAGAAGTTTCTGACCCTTAGCTTGGTATCCTTTTATTTTTACTATATTTCTTCCCCTATTTAATGTAACTTAGTTATAAAAATGTACATCTGAACATGAGAAGCACTGGGCAGTTAAATATACAGTAATTCCCCTCAATTACTACCTTCTCCAATCAACAACCACGGTTTCTGAATTACAAAATGCTCACTCTTTGGGGTACTGGTTATTACTTATCCCATTATAATTCCTGAAATTTTGAATTGCATGAGGTGTGGCCAAACATTGTGTTAATATATATCTGGACATTAAACAATAATTCAAAGACAATCCATGAGTCACCACTAACTCAGTTTATAAACTAAGTCCATTTTCAGTTCCCAGAGGTCCAGTCTCCATTTAGAATAAAACGTATTCACATGAGCTTGTGAATATTTTTAATTCCATTTAATACCCGCTCCATGCCAGTGAGATGAGTTGGACCGTTAAAGGTATCTGATTAACGGAAATGACTTAGGGCCAAAGTAAACTGTCAAAATGAGGCTAAATTTAGCTTTGCAACAAAGCAGATGTAAATCTCAGTGGGTTTCTCACCATCAGCTAAGAAAACAACGAAACATCTGTGTCCCACAGAAGCATTTTGAAAGGTTGGCGACAGGGCAAGGTTTGTAACCTGCTTCCTCTAAGCTGCAAGTCTGAGATCAGTTCCAGTAAAAGTTAAAGGTTCCTTGAAGAAGCCTGACCTCTTCAACACTGGGTGCAAAGAGTGTGCCCAAGCAAAACTCTCCAGCTCAAAGGCTCTGGAAATGCAGAGTTATGTGTAAATCACAGCACGTGACAGATTGCGGAGAATGTGCTATCACCTCAGATGCTCCAGGGAGTCTATGAAGAATGTCACGGGGAGGGAAAGAAATCTTCTTTCCCAATTCTCTGCACAGTGAAACATTTGCATAAAGTGACTCAATCCACAGCAAGCTGATTGTCTGTTATGAAATCTTACATTCTTCCACAGTGAGGGAGAAGAGAAAATAAAGCCACAGGGAAGGTATTTTTATTTTACAAACAAAAAAATTACCTCTTTTTTTTCCCCCTACAAACTTCTCCTTAGAAGTTGCTGGGACCACGCAGCTGTTAGGAACTATACTTCCGTTGTGACTGTGAGTCTTGGGTGTTGTGTTTTGAGAAACTATTCTTGTTCTGGTTCCTTATTTTTCAATTTAACATTTGTAAAATAATTGCATAAAATAGCTTTTAAAAAAATCTTTCCAGAGCTCTCTGCCAAAAGTCTCTGAGCAACCTTTCCCACTGTGGCTCTGTTACAGGTCTTTCTTCAGAGTTGATGAGCCACCCAGTTGCCCTTTGACAGGACCCTGTCCTGCTAAACATTCAGTGGCTTTTGAGATACATGCATTCACATTATTTTGGCATTTATATAAAAACAAGTATAGCATCTACCACATTGTTTCTATATGGTAATTTTATAACAGAAATATCTATATAGTATCAGGATATTAAATACAAAAAATCTTGCATTGGGTATATTCTAATGTGAGCCTGGGGGCAAGAAATTAGAAAGACTAAATATATAAAGTATTATATATACATATATGTGTGTGCATAGAGAGAAACATGGTACGTATATATTCATATTTGCATATATGCACAATACATGTGTAGCTTTGCAACAAGGCAGATGTAAATCTCATATTTATATGTTTTTATATACCCACACCTATTTATATATAGTGTCAATTTCAGCTTTGATACAAGGTACGATAAACATTGAACATGATAAAAACCTATACTTTTATACTCTATTAAATAAAGTAAACAATCTCCTCATTCGGTTCTCAGAAGATGGGGCAGGCCGTGCTGGCCATCAGGCTGACCGTGGGCTTTGACCTAAAGGGCAGGGGCTCTGGGCTATCAGCTAAGGAAGCGAGCTCAGTTGGGGCAACCAGAAACCCAAAGGAAAGCCACGCCTGTTCTTCCAGGGAAAACAAATGATGAGTGACATGAGGAACTTTCTCCCACGGCCATTGTCTTTTCTTCTTTCCCCTTGTGTGATTATTCAGATATAGGCGGTCCCCAACTTGTAAGTTCACAAGGTTCACTTGCTGAGAGAACTGCTGGCCTCAGAACTTCCCGCCCCCCCACACACCAGTGCTGCTGGTGGTGCCCAGGCTGGCGACTCCTTCTGCATCCACCCTTCCCCCCTTTCTGCCGTAGACAGTCCCCCCTTCTCTGCCTTCCACCCTGTGGAGCCCACTGACTGCCTCCCTACTACTTGGCCTCAGCTGTCCAGTCAAAGCAGTGGACACAGTTCAGGTGGGGGCAATCATGGTAGTCCCCCTTTGGTCATGGTGACTTGGGCAAGGGGGGGTGGTGGCTTAAGATGAGCCTGGCTCTGTGGAGCTGAGGGGAAATTCCCAGATTCCTCTGGTCTGAAGCTGTGAGGTGGCATATCCATTGCCGTGAGAATGTTCCAGGGTGTGGAGACACTGGCTCATCATTAAGAAAAGCTAGAACTAATCAGCCCAGAGGAACAGAGGCAGAGAGTAAGAGAGGGAGGGCGTCGCCCTGGGGTCCCAAACAACTTCGAATCCCACTTTCCTCAAGGTTTCACTTCTTGAGTAGCTTATCTCCCAGTAGCCTTAAAACAAACAAACAAACAAAATGGATCCCCCTCCTCTCTATATTTTTCCCCCTTAAGTCTATTTCAATTGTATCTCGGCCTCTTATGGTTAAGTGTCCTACTTAAAATGGTTTCTTACTATTGAGTGGTTTCTCAGACTGGTATTGAGGAACTGACCACAGCGTAAGAAGGCTGACCACTCACTGGCATTGGTCTCGGCTCCTTCTCCTTCCTTATCCTCTTATCTGCTTCTTCCAGTAGGTTCAGTGAGATCAGGCAACCTGCAGAGAAAAGGTTCAGGCCCAGGATATTGAGTAAAGAATTGCTCCCCTTTTGCTGTAAACCAAAGATGGTAACTGCTTTGAGAAGGGGAGATATGGGCTCACCACATTCTTCCCATTCTCTCTGGGGCCCCCAACCCAAGCGAAGGGCCCATCAGACCTCCAGCACTGTGCTGGCAACTGTTCCTAAGTGCGTGCCTGAAGGGACATGGGTAGTAGTAGAAATAACTAAGGGGGTCACAGCTTCAGTCACTGGAGGAAGGCTGTCAGGGCACACTCACTTACTCACTTACTCATTTGTGCTTTTTTGTTTGTAAATAGCTGAGTCATCTCAATACTGGAAAAAATCTAAAACTATTGCTTAGAATAGCAATGACTTTGTGGTGATGACGGGGATTTGTAATCAACACTTATTATTAGTTCTGGTTGGATGAGCGTATTCCTCATTTTTCCTTTAAGTATGCCTTGTCCCAGGATGTAGGATGACATTTGTCACACTTTAAAACAACTAATTTATATTTGAGTGTCTGGAGGGGAATAGAGGTCTCAATACATGTCTTTTCTTGCATTCTGGAACCTGGAATAGAAGAATAGAATCTTCCCTATGGTTCAATAACCATGAACTTATCATCATTTGCATCTGGAAGCTGGTTTTGATTAGGTAGGAGAGTGCTTATGCTGAGTGGCTAAGATAGAGGGATCTGGGTGGCAATGTACTGTGATGTGTAGCAGAATCAAGTGGACCCCCAGCGGTGCACATCCTCAGTCTAAGCTCCCCAAGGTGCCCTCAATCAATTCCCCCAGAGGAAAGTGCACATGACCAAAACATGACAAGTTCAGTATTCAAGTCACCATGGCTGAAAGACAATGAAATCAGGTCTTCAAGAGCACCCGGCAAGAGAGCCATTAAAAAAGTTTAAAACTGTTCAACACATTTAAAAAAAAGGAATTCAAAAACAAAAACATGACGTAAAAACACACTTGATAATGGAGCTAAAAGAAATTGAGTACTTTCTAGATGTACAAGTGACTTTTGGAATTAGCCAAAGGGAAGCAGAGAGACAAACAGAAAGATGTTAAGAATCATGATTATAAATTTAGTTACCATCCCTTCAAAAAATAATTTTTCCTTGCATCAATTTAAACAGTTTAGAACACTGCTTGGAAGAATGACTGGAATTATTCTGTCCAGCAGTCATTTGTGGGGCCCAAGTAATAGTACAAATGCAGGTCAACATAACAGATGTCTAAATAGTCCAAAAGTATAAGTTTAGCTAACAGATTTTGTTAAAAAGTTTACATCCTTCTTTCTTGGCAAATATGTCTCTATGATGATACAAAATGTGTCAGGTAATGACTTGCATATGACTAAAAGTTGGCAGAATATCAAAGATGACTAAATCAAATTATTAGCATGCATGTCTATATTTTCTGTTGATGGACTGTTATTGGACATAATGTGCAAAAATATACACATGTATAAATTAATAGATTCAACAAATTATTGCTCTTTTTTCATCTGAAAAATTAAATAATTTAGTGTTAATCATAAGATTAAGATATTCACTGTTACACCCTATGCACAATGGAGCCCAGGGAATAAAACTAGATTTGGATAAACCTATCCCAGTGAACTTAATAAAAATTCAACCATCTGAACTTTGCTTTACTGATGGTAAAGTCTGTTAGAAAGCTCTCCTTGAGTTATCTCAATCCAATGATTATTTTTGAATAATCATTAGATTTTGAAATGATCTAAGATCTTTACATTTAGGGATGGATATAACCTATTGTTGTTGCAGAAAATGTAAAACATTATATTACATCAAATGAATTGTTATCACTTAATGAGTTACCATCCCTTAAAGTGATTGTAAGAGCAATAAAATCATAAAAAGGACAAGTGTATCCAGATGTACATGAACACACACTTAAGAGTAATGCTAGGAATTAGAATTCTCCAGAGAATCAGAATCAATAGATGATATATAAATATAGAGGAGGCTTATTATGGGAATTGGCTCACATGATTATAGAGGGCAAGCAGTTCCACAATGTGCACCTGCTCACTGGAGAATAAGGAAAACAGAGGTAGAATTCCCTTCAAGACCAAAGGCCTGAGAGCCTTGGGAGCCAATACCTAGGAAAGGGAGCTGCTGTTAGGTTCCAAGAACTAGAATCTCTGCTGTCTGATGGCAGAAGATAGATGTCCCTGCTCAAAAAGTGAGTGAATTTGTTCTTCCTCCCCCTTGTTGCTCTACTTAGGCCCTCAATGGATCAGCTGATGCCCACCCACATTGGACAGGGAGGGTCTTCTTTACTCCGTCTGCTAATTCAATGCTACTGTCTTCTGGAAAAACTCTCACAGGACACTCAGAATAATGCTTGGATATCCTGTAGCTCCTTCAAGTCAACACATAAAATTAAGGATTAAACATGAATTGTTTAATATTTTTAAATATTCCTCAGTCACTATGTGCAATGTGGGGTATCTTGAAACCATGCGTTGGATTAGGAAGAGAAAAATGGGAATGGATTCAAGGTACTACTTGGAAATACATTCTGCTGTGCAAGAATCTTCTGCATTCATTCTTTCAGAAAAGAAGGGTTTGACAAGTTAGGGTTTTCTTTTACCTAAGTCGTTTATTGCTCAAATTCTCTCTGCACTACTAAGCACCATAAATCTCCATAGCATTTCAAATTATTTGCTATTTTTTTGAGGTTACAAAAAGAGGTTTTCTTGGGGTCTGAATATGTTAAATCATAGATCAGATACTCACTGTTAAATGTATGAACAACGGAGTCCAGTGTATAAAACTAGATTTAGGAAGCATATCAGAGTGAGCTTCAAGACACTAAATAAGGAGATTCTTTAAACAACCAGAAAGGAAGAACAAATGTTCTACAAAAAGCATGTTCTGGAATATACTTCTGGGAGGAAAATGACAAAGGAAGGCAGGATACACAGGACAGAACACAAAGCAAATAAATTAGTAAAATAAGTAAAGCAACATGAACTGTTTAAAATAAAAATAACAGTAACAGTAATAATAGACTATATTATTAATTTAATATTCTAATAATTTATTAATAATTTATTATTAATATAATAATTGCATTATTGATTTAATTATACATAAAGGTGCAACTATTATATTGGCCAAAATTATGATAGAAATGAAAGGCAGTTAATTGAAAGTAAAGCACTCTGAGGCTCTTAGATGTTTTGCAAGAAAAGAGGAGATATGAGTTAACTTTAGATATTGGGAAATACGTGTTCT
Organism: Ictidomys tridecemlineatus; assembly: GCF_052094955.1. Classification (NCBI taxonomy): domain Eukaryota; kingdom Metazoa; phylum Chordata; class Mammalia; order Rodentia; family Sciuridae; genus Ictidomys; species Ictidomys tridecemlineatus. The sequence goes on along the minus strand of NC_135490.1, from coordinate 11,547,993 downwards.
ACACATTTTGGGAAACTAGCTAGTAATGAAATATAAAGTATAAATGTCAAATTAAGTGACCAAAAGTAATGATTAAAAACTGGAAATATAGCAAATAGAAACACAAAATAATATGATAAATACAAATATGTCAGTAATAGACTAAGCTTACCAGCTTAAAAAGTGTCAAATTCAATGAAAAAAAAAAAAAGAATTCCAGTTCTGAAAACATATCTAAAATGAAAGTGCACTGAAATGTTAACGTAGAAGCATAAATGAAGTTACATCAGGCAAAACGCCCCAGAAAGTCAGTGAAACCATATGGCCCTATTAATAAAAATATTTGAAGACAAACACACATAAGATCACTTCATAATCAAAAATGAACAGCCTGCCAAGAAGTTGACAACTAATAGCAAAACTTAAAGCTGTATAAAGCAAGAAGTGATAGAGTCACGAGGAGAACTACAAATACATCATCTTGGGGACAGAATTGGAGTGTGTGCTAAGTAACATTATCAACAAGAAAGAAAAAAAATACATATGCACAACATGTGTACACACACATATATTCATAATAAATTGCCACTACTCAAGCACTCTTGACAATGTTAAGACAGGCAATTAATTTCATAAGTTTTGATCTAAAATACAAAAAACTAAATTCAGTAATTAAAGAGTACACTGTGTTTTGCTATTTATTTATTTATTTATTTGTTTATTTATTTATTCATTCATTTTTGTTAACAGGGGTGGAAGCCAGGGCGTCTCAACCACTGAGCCATATCTCCAGACCTTTTTAAAATTTTTTATTTTGAGACAGGCTCTCACTAAGTTGCTTAGGGCCTTGCTAACTTGCTGATTCTGGCCTCCAACTTCCATCCTATTTCCCAGTCTCCTAGAATTATAGACCTGTGCCACCACTCCCAGCTATACTACATCTCCATATTGTTTTGAAGAACTTATGATAATCAACTAAATTTTATTAAGATAAAATAATTTACCAGAGTTCAACTGGATTCAAAAGTAGCAAAATTAACTGCTAATTACATACCATAATATAAAAGTAAAATAAAAAATATAACAGGAGAAACGTTTATTTCCCAATGTCAACTAAGGGAAAAAAAATCCAAAGTTTTAAGATGTATGCAAATAAAGTCAGCAGGACAAATATAAGAATGATGAATTAATAAATTTAATTGAAGAATATGGTAATAAATAATAGGATTAATGTTGTGATATTCTATTTTAAAAGAAAACACGAAATGTTATAAAGATGCCAGGCTTATAAGTATTATTATTAATACAATTTCAAAGAGACCTTAAATTAATTTTGGTCAGCCAAGCCTACCATTTATTTGGAAGGAAATATGCTTAAAAATAAGCAGGCCATTTTTTTTAAGAAGGTACATTGGGGAGAAATTTTCTTATGAGAAAATGATGCAAGGCAAACAATTAAAATAACATAGCTTTTCATATGAGCAGCGAGAGAGATCAATGGAAAAAATGAATCCAGAAATAGAGTAATTCTTAAATGGATGTTTAGACATAATGGGATTCCATTATCTAAAATAATAGATGAAATTTAAATATTTTAAATATCTCAATAGAAAGACTAAAATTATAAAAATTTAGATCTCTTTAAGTTATTCATAGATCAGAAATATCTACACTTTGCTTAGTTTGACTTTTTATCAAAGAAAGATGATTTTAATAGGAGAATAGCCATACAAGAACAACAAGGAAACCTTTTAAGCAGAGAATTAATAAGGAGGCATTGTGTAAAAATTGACGTACTAGCTTGTCACATGATGGTGCAGAAATCAACTAAAAATCTTGTTATGTCTAATCATTGCTAAGTACATTGGGTACCTCCTGCATGCCCAGACAGGCTTCTCAATCCTTCACAGGACTTCCACCTAAGCCTTCAGCAAATGCATATAACAGATGCTGTTACTATTCTCATGGAGGAGGAATTGCGGCAAAATTTTGAATGAATATTGAGAAACTGCACTGAATAAACAGTGATGGGATTACTCATTCAGTTTTTTTAAAATATGGATATCTATCTATTTAACTTTATGTCAAAATAAATCTCAGTGCATCAAATGATTCAATGCAAAAGATAAAACCAGGATAAACTTTTGAAAGCATAATCACAAGGTGATGAGGCTTTCCAATGGAGGCAAAGCCAGTTCCTTTTTTAAATTACTGGATGATTTACAGTGAATAATAATAGGATGGTAGCTGAAGATGGAGTCCAGAAGAACTGTTTGTTTTGTTGCAGTGGTGTGTGTGTGTGTGTGTGTGTGTGTGTGTGTGTGTGTGTGTGTATGAGTGTGAATATACACACAAGTGTGTGTTAGGATGAAATAAACTTTCTTGAGAGGAAAACCAATAGAGAAAAGTAGGGTTTGGGAAAATTCGGGAAACAAAAATATATATGAGGAAAAAACAGGCAGTAGGTTTGGGGCTGGGACGAGATTGGTTATGGACAAGAAGATATCTCACATTCTAAATTGGATGAAGTTTGGGGTTAGGAATTACGCTGGTGTGGTGGCTGCTGTACATAAAGTTGAGTGACTTTTTCTAGCAGTGCTCAGTTATGAGAGGGAAGCACACAGTTGTGGAAGTGACAGAGGCCGGTGGGTGATGCAAAGGGAGGGGATAAAGAGGAACCTGGGGCTGCAGTGGGAGGTAGCTCAAGGACGTGTAGGTCTCCAGGCTCAGCCTGGGTAGGACTGACAGTTGGTAGAAGGCTAAGAAACATAGATGGCTGAAAAGTGGAACAGCAGAGGTAATGGAAACAGGAAGAAAGACCCAAGAAATGCTAAGAAATGAAAATATGAACAAACTGGGATTCGGTGGATTGAGGAGGAAACATCCATCATGCGTCCTATGCTTCCACCTTGGACAATCACGTACATTTATAAATTAGGAACTAGGAAAGAGGGAGTCGGATCAGGAGGAAAAGGATAAATTCAATCATGAGCAAACTGAGTTGAAAGTTCACTTGGTTGCCCAGGTGACCACATGTAAGTCGGTAGTATAAATGTATTAAGGTAGGTCCCTTTATCCTGAGTCTCACTTCCCTGTGGCTACACTTATCAATGGTAAACTGCAGCTGAAAATTCAAAAGTAAACCATTTACACATTTTACATATGTTATAGCATATTGTTAAAATTGTTATATTTTATTAGTAGCTCTTGTTATTTCTTTCACTGTGCTTAATTCATACCCTAGATATGTATGTATAGGAAAATGCACAGGATCTGTAGTTCAATACCTTGGAATCAGGCAGCCTGCGGGGTGCTTGGAAGGTCCAGCAATGTCTAATGGGTCCGCTGTGACACAGGTCCAACAGACTTTGGGACAAAAACTCATGTGCATGTGATTTCTTAAAACATGCCTCTAGGGGTAGCAGAAGGTGAACAGGGAAAGGGAAGAAGGAAGTCAGGTAAAGTTTCAGGTAAGTCTCAGCCTCTTCCAAAGCCAAGGGGAACTCTGGGGTACACGGGCAGCACAAATTCTGTCCTGCTCAGAGGAAGCCCAGGGGCTTTACACCCCATGACATCAGGCATCAGTTATGATCTGCCCCAGCTTCCCGGCAATGAGGCTCTTGACTCGTCCAGGCAGAGTGGCCCCAGTAGCCCTAAGATTGCCTTGTGAAGGCTGCAGGAGCAAGGCCCACAGAACCGCTGGACAGACACCAAGAACAGGAGAGGGAATCCTTGGGGAGCCAGGCAGAACAGGAAGCTTCTGGAGAGGGACCTAGATTTAGAATTTCTCAACCTACTGGGACAAGAAGCAGTTGAGTTCCTGAAGCCAAAGGGTGCAGGAGGTAGAAAGGATCCTTGAGAATCTCTGACATCTAAAGGAAGAAGGCCTTCGAAGAAAGCTGAGAATTGAAAAGCCTGCAGAATGGTGGCCCCTGGAAACCTCCTGGGGGGCAATGCTTGTGGCTTTTGCTGTTGGAGCCAATGGGGAGGGAGCCCCAGAGAGCATTCAACTGAGAGGTACCGAGGCCTCTCCTGGAAGTCCTGTCCTCGCCTGCCTGCTTTCCCCTGAGCCCTTTGCCAAAGCCACGGGACCCCTCCAGCTGCGGTGGCTCAGCCTGTCTGAACACGGGGGAGCCTTCAGAGGGCTCAGAGTCTTCCAGACCAAGCCCAGTGTTTCTAATCAGGCAATCTACAAGACATCATTGGAAGCACAGACTTTCCAAAGGGGCAAAGGAAAATCGCCTCCGGGGCTGGAAAGAGCCTTGGGAGATATTTACATAAAACAGTGGCTGAATCAGGCTGGCTGAATCACACCTTGGGGTCCAAATCCCAAACAGGAAACAAAGCTATAGGAATTAGGGTGACTCAGAAGCCAACCTCACTACCTACTTCCCTGATGGGAAGGAAGAAGACAAAAAGCTGGGAAACTGGACTAGAAGAGGAAATAGGGTGGGGGACTCTTTCTAGCCATCCAGGAAAAAGCCTTCCAAGATGATGAGTCTTTATGACTCCCATTCTCTTTTACCCTCCAGATCCACCTCCCCCACCATTTTAAAGGGCAAAATATGCCAGCTCTATTATTATTATTTATATTATTTGTTACACCATGAATTATTGCTTAAATAATACGTTTATTTTGGAAAGATGTGAAATTCCAAAGATCGTCTTTTAAAAGTCATCCATGTTCTCTGTATAAAAAAAAATTATTTTGCATATTTTACATGCACAAAATGATTTGAAATTACATTTTGTTTTGTATGTTCACACACTTAAAAATCATGTTATGTCTATAGAATGTGACTTTACACAAAGATCACTATCTATTCAACTGTTTTAATTATTGCATATATTTTGTTCTAGCTTCGAATTTTAAAACTTGGCACAACAAATGCTTGTCTGGCACCAGGTAGGTCCTGGCCTTCTATTGCATGATGTGATCTATGAACACGTGCACATTCCAGGCACAGACATTGGTTATATTTGGGGAAAGTTATCACTGGCTGGTAAGGAAGTTATAATATGAGGAAGAGCTGAATCATATCAAGTTATTCTCCGATTTTACAAAAATACTTAAAATCAAAGTACAGACTTAACGTGATCATGGGTATTGAAGCCCTGTGAAATCTCAGAATCCCAGAAGACCATCTCCATCACACCTACAGCCAAAGTTCTTCCTCCCACCATTCCTGAAGTAGGATAAGTGAGAAATTCAAAATATGTTCCTTAACCTAGAAGAAAATACAGTCTAGTTTGGAATACAAGACAAGGAAAGCAAAAGAAAAACATTATTCCTGCCATTCTCTCTACTGCCCCAATAGACAATCCTGATTTTTAAAAAATATCTTTATATCCCAATCTTTAGGCTCCATCTGCCATGTCTATACTTTGTGTTAATATGATTCCAGGGGCTGGGGTTGTAGCTCATTGGTACAGCATTTGCCTACCAAGTGTAAGGCACTGAGTTTGATCCTCTGCACCACATGAAAATAAATAAATAAAACAAAGGTATTGCTTTAATTATTAAGAAAAAAATTTCAAAAAAAGATGATTCCAAATGCTAGTGAACTCAGTTTCTATATACTTGCTAAAAAGCTATTTCTTTATTTTTCACCTGTCCATTTCATTTCTTTTTCATTTCTTTTATCTTTACCTCCATATTCCCAGAAACATACTTTGTATTTTCTCTTAATTCTTTCAACTCATGGCTAGTTTTTTTTTTTTTTTTTTTTTTTTTACTTTCTGCCATCTAAGTACTAACCAGATCTGACTTTGCTTAGCTTCTGAAATCAGACTACCAGTCCATTCAGGGAGACGAGGGCATAGACCAGCTCTCCTACCTTCTAAAGCACTGGATCCATGAACATATGAATTTACCTCTGATTTCCAAACTGTTCTTTGTTCACAAAAATCATCTCAAACAGAGTATATCATATTCTTTACGATTCCATGCATTCTCAGCTTCTGTGTTGCGTTAACAGCCGCCCAGGAATCTCTTGATTCCTGCATTATGATTTTCTATGGCATTATCCACAGGTTCTCTTCCAAGACTTTTTCAGACTCCCTTAATCCAGTCTTTGTGAATTGTCTGCCTTGAATTATTCCTTCTTTGTTATTTTCTAACAGAACCCCGGTTTTATTTGGGCAGCAAAACGTTCAGCCCTAGAGTAAAATTTTGATTGATCTAAACCAGTCATTTCAATTCCATTTTCTCTGCTAATAATTGATCTTGGAATGACCCCTGACTAGTTTTGGCCAATGAAATCGAGATGTTTGCTGGTGGCTTCTGGAGAAGATGATGTCCATACCCTATGTGTGTGCACATGTGTTTAGAAACATGTTTTCCTTCTACTTCTGCTCTACCCACTTTGGAGCAGTCATGTGACACTGTGATGCTTGAATCTGCAAAAGCCATCCTAACACTTCAGGGGAAGGTGGAGAAAGTTTCAAAGATGACAGCCCATCCTGGAACTGTGTACTACCGGACTTCTTACAATCCGAGACAACTAACTGCCTTTACATGACTGTTAAGAATCATGCTACTTACAAGCAAACATATCCTAGCAGACCCACTTCTTAAGTTCCAACACTCACAACTGCTTCTTGAGTGGCCACAGACATTGCCTTGTACTTCAGTCAGACCCAGACTGTCCAGCAATGGCACGGAGGAGTCATTACCCATTCTATCCTTCCTCTTTCTTAGCAAAATTAGTGCATGTGTCTCTTTGCTAGTGACTTTGCTTGTCCCTGATCTAGGAAATTGTTCCATCAATCTTTTATTTCTCCTGGATCTTTCCTCTTTTTATTTGCCTAGGAGGGATTCCCGTCTTAAGGTTGCAGGGATAGCCAAACACAGGCACCCAGAACTGTACACATAAGGCCCGCAGTGGTTTATTAGTCACCAATACTCACAGTCAGGGGAGACGGACACCACCTGCCGCACACTCTCACAGAGGGTAGCACTGGGCATAGCAAACAGCGAGGGGTGTGGTATCAGGCTTTGTAGTCCCAAGGTTAAGTGCCCTCTGGTTCCTATAGGAGTAATGTGATCAACCTGTTTGAATAACTCTATGGATTGAAATAAAATTGAAGCCTGCTACTTGAGGATAAGCAGGAGCTGTCCTGAGGAGGACTGGGTGATGCTGTAGGCTGGGTATTTATTGGGGTCCTCCAGGCCTGGGTTAGAGGCTTTGTGGTCAGCCTGCAGTGCTCCTGGGAGGTGGTGGGCCCCTAGGAGGTGGGTCCTAGTGAGAGAAAGTGAGGTCACTGTGGACATGCCTTTGAAGGAGGTTTGGAGACCCTGGCTTCTCCTCTCTGTCTCTGCTTCCTGGCCAACATGAGATGAACCAACTTCTACTGTTCAATCATCATGACTTTAACTTATTTTCTAGTGTTTTCTCTTGTTCTGACTTCACAGTTGCAATATCCTCTGAGATTTCTTTGAAAGTTTGATTACAGGTTTTCTCAAATTTTCTTCTGCTTCTTTCAGTAGCTATGTTCCGTAAAATAAATTGAGTTACTGAATATTCCTGCTTACCGATTTTTTATTTTTCTAACTTAGAGTTAAATGGTGCTTTTGGATATCCCCTGGGTCCACATTTAAATTGTTAAAACTCTTTGATAGTTGGAAAAATAAGATTTACTCAAGTTGAACTTTGCCAGATCCATATCCAGGAGCTCTGAGTGGAAATAGATACTGCGTACAGTATTCCAGGGAGGCAGGTTGACTTCTGTGCTAGAAAGTGCCTTTTGCATGACTGTCATGGCAATCTGAACATGGCCTAGCCAAGGCTCCCCCTGGATCACTTCATTAGCAGCAGCTGGAATATTACCCATATTTTACTTAGCTTATTCTTCACTTTGCAAATCAAAGGAGCAACTTCCAAAGAAGAGTCTCTACTTGCCCCAAGAAACCAGTGGATCAACAACAGGCTTTTTGCCCCCAGAGACTTCTCCACTTTTAGTGTTTTATTTTTTGCACTCAAAGATATTATTGCAGTTCTTTTAGGTGGAAAGTGCCATTTTAACACACTTTTTCTGTTATGGGATGAACAGTAAGTTGCTCAGTAATTCCTTCAATCGTACATCACCACAGGTACATTCCCAGTGTCCTTCTTTGATACTATTCAAAGTGTTAGCATGTTGATGGAGCTCTATCTCTATTTCCAGTGTCAATATACATTTCTCCATTATTCTATTATTATTAGAACTGTTTTTTAAAAGACATTTTGACACAGACAGGAGATGGTTCTCTTCCTTTTATATTGATATTTTAAAAGAATAGCTGGCTTTCTTTCCTTTAATTGCTTATCAATAGTTCATTACTTTATTTTCATTTGTTTATTCTTTTTTTTGGGGGGGGGAGTGAAAAAGTAAAATTTATTCAAATGAGAAGAAAAGATAATTCCTGTAGGGCAAAAGGATACCTGATAGGGGTTGCCCATTGTTTTATTTTTCAGCTGAAATAAATTTTAATCAGTTTCTAATAACAAAGTCATCACTTCTGCCTGGGCAGTCAGAATAGGTTTCTGTGCTTTCCTAATATGAGTGGCTTTAAACAGCTGCAATACATCTTTCCTTGGAATTCCATGCCCTTTGTGGGTTGGCAAGGGACTCTGCCACACGATGTGTCTTTATGTTCAGTCCCAAATGGAGGAAGATTATCTAAGTCTTCAGCCACCATGGGAGAAGAATGAAAGAGGGACATTTTCACTGGCTCTTCAAGGTTTCAATGGAAAATAACACACGTCAATCCCAATCACGTTTCATTAGCCTAAACAAGTCAGGGAAACACGATCTTTAATGCACCACAGGAGAGAGAGCGAGCGAGCTGGAATATTTATGGGCAATTCTAATAACTACCACATTTCCTATCATTTTTAACCTTTAGCAGTAATGCCAACCCAAACTTCTAAAAATTCCCTCTTTTTTTTCCACAACACAGAATACAAGTGGCCTCTCTTTCCTAGCTCTCTGATTGTTTATCATATTTTTCTCCAACTCCTTTTATTTTTACGATGACCTAAGTGTACTTGATCCTTAAATTTCTGTCCTTGTTCCTTTTCCATTTTATCTTCTTTCTGTCCTTGAGTGACCCTACTGTCATATTCAAATATCTGTATGTCTACTCACTCTTCAATCATTCATTTAGCATGCGGTTTTCATTGTTCTATGGGATATAATCCCTACCTTTGAGGAAATCCAAGATTTGTGGGAAAGATGAAGGTCAAACATTTTCAGTAAAATAAGCTGTATGTTTTAACAGATGTGTGCGACATGTAATATCAAAACTTGTTATTCCAATGAGTATGATAATTAGGAAATTTGAAAAATGGCAGTATTCAAAGTTATTCTCATAAATTAAATGGGAAAAGTAGTCATGGTAGCTCTCAAAACTTATTTGAAATGTTTGACTTTATCACTTTTAGGTAAAATTTGCTTTATGAACATCTACAGGCAAAAACTCTGGAAGGAAACCAACTTGAAGAGGAAGTACCAGGAGAGATGGTAAAATTCCATGCAGATATTTCCTAGCCGTGAAAACATTTTTCATCAGGTAATTTGAAACTACGGATGTCAACGTTTAGTTTTGTCCTTATTTTCTCTAAATTGATTAGAAATTACATAAACTTGTTCTCAGTTTTAGGAGGTCAAATACTCTTTGATTTTTCTGTTAAGGAGAACTCTATATACATCAGCACCTCCAAAGTATTTATGAAATAAAATGAAACCAATTTACCCACAATCTAGAGACAGCTGGCTTTTTCATCCTAACTATTACCTAGAGGTTAAAAAATATCCATGGTTACAGGAGGCTGGGAAAAGTCGCTTATAGGCGAAGGTGATCAATGTGTACTAAGTTCAACAGGAGAAAGTTTGGGTATGCTAATCCACAGTAGGACGACTGCAGATAAAAAAGATATACTGTATGTTTCAGAAGGCTAGAAGAGTATGTTTTTAACATTTTCACACAAAAAAGTGATAAATGTTTAAAAATTTTTAAACTGATTCAAAGATTACACCATGGTGGGCTGGGGTTGTAGCTCTGCAGCACAGTGCTCACCTAGCATGTGCGAGGCCCTGAGTTTAATCCTCAGCACCACATAAAAATAAATAAATAAATAAAATAAAGGTATATTGTGTCCAACTACAACTAGAAAATAAATACTAAAAAATGATTACACCATGTATGCATGTGTCAAAAAAACTACACATAGTGACTGCGGTTGTAGCTCAGTGGCAGAGCGCTTGCCCGGCACAATGAAGCACTGGGTTCGATCCTCAGCACCACATTAAAAAATAAATAAATAAAATAAAGGCATTGTGTCCATCTACAGCTAAAGAAAAAAAAAAAACACGAGTATTTACAATTTTGTTTTTACATCTTTGTTAAAATACATTTAAGAAAAATCTACAGGGTAGATAAAAAAGATAAATAAAAACAGTAGCCAAAAAGTTTTTTTTGTTGTTTGATTTTAGATGAAAGATTTGGATCTGCCACTGGCTATGTATGACCAAGTTAGTCTGCTTTGCTGTGGTTTGGTGTTTTAACAAAAAAAGTAGAGTAATAAATTATTTCAAATCATAACGGGATGGAAATAGGGAACATTTTGTTTTGTAGGGCTTTGGATTTATATGTATTTGAATTGTCCAAAGAACTGGACATCTTTAAAACTCCTATTCCCCAAAGCCAGATCCTCTGTATATAATATTTTGAGAGTGGGGAAATGATGTAAAATGGTGACAGTAAGTTTATAGGGGTCAATATTCACCATTTCTAGAAGCAGACATCTCACGTCAGCATCCAAATACATACAAAATAGATATTTTCCCATAAAATTCAGTAAATCTCTGGCATTTCTCAAATTCAGTATCATATCAGAAAGTATAAAAGAGAGGAAGAAACAGGCTTTCCATTTCAGGACATGCATAGTCTCTGAATTAATTTTATATTTTCATAAATAAAGATGAGTTAATTGCCAACATTTACAACTGGATGCTTTGGGAAAGTCTTTATAGGCTGGACCTACATTAAGATAATTTGAACTCTGAATAAGGCCATATTTAAGCCCCTTTTGTAATTTAAAAACAAGTATGTGTTTGATAAAACCCAGATGACCCTAGAAGATGATCCTGTTGGTTGAATCCTGTTTAGGGACAGTCATTCTTAATCAGAACAGGGGACTCAATGCCCTCAGCTAATTCCATGACAGAAAGCATAGGTTTAAGTCCTGGAACAAACTCAAGACATTTCATTAGCAAGTAGGACCTAAATGACTTTGGAGGCAGAGGCATCTAATCTTAATCATGAAGTACACATCAGTCTTTGCATACGCTGTCACTGGAAACATTCACTGTGGCAATAATTTTAGCTGATGACTAAGCCACAGACCTAATTGTCTATTAAGTGCTCTGTCGTGCTGTTTGTCTACTAAATCATGTTGACACACTTATTTAACATTATTCAACTCTGGAATAGTATGCTTTTGAATATGTAACAAAGGGTTTAGCTTTTTATGTATAATTTCAATTTGCTTTTTAAACCGTTTTGTCATTTGGGGGCAGAATATGGATAAAAAATGAGTGATTTATATTACAGATTTGAGTAGATAGGCCTTAATAAAAACCAAATGTACCCAAGGATTAAACTATGTTTTTTTTTTTTTTCATGATGTCCTTTTGAAAACGGTATATTCAACCTGACACCTTGAAACTTGACTTATGTAGTTTTCAAAATTCTATTTTAGTTCCCAGCTTGGCTCTGAGAAGTGTGATTTCTTTCCCTAACAGAACTTATGTGAGTCTTTCCGTTTAATATATTTCGGTTTGGAACTCTGACTTCTCACTTATTGTTTGTAAGGAAATGGCCAGGAAAGATCACACATCAGCTTTTCAGAGTAAAAATAATGAATGGGCACTTGAAATGAATAAGCGTTCGTCTTCCCCTCTGTCCCACCAAGGCCACGTGTTTGCCTTGTGCCTCATTTCCCACAACTGGACGCTCCCAGCTGAATAATCAAATCCAACATGCTGAGCTAATTGAAGAAAGGTGCTATAAAAACACAAGGTACTGTTATTATGGTCATTTTCCCAGACCTTGGGCTTCCCCACCCACTTCCTCTCAATTTACAATGACAGGGCCAGCGTGGCCTCTTCCAAGTGGGCACATATCTGACAGCAATGCCTTTGGTGCCCCCAAGTGGTTCCCTTGTGTAGAAGTCACTTGAGCCACAGAGTCTGTTCACAGAAATTCTTTTCCTGAACAGGCCAGTTTAGAGGGGGAAAGATACACAATAAAAATGCCTGAGACCTTTAGATAAATATATGTAAGAAGGTATTTCCCTATGGGAACATGCCAGGCAGCATGTTCTGTTATTTAAATGTAACATGAGCTTCTCTTTGGAGTGATAAAGGTACCATAAATATTTTTCTTGCTAACCTAATCACTCAACAAGTTGTTACGACGAATGGTCCTATCCTTAAGCTGGGGCCACATTATAGATTTTTAAGGGGTGTGGAGGTACTTAGCAGGCAGCCAGTCATTTCTAAATGCTTCATACATCTGCATTTTGTCTCAAATCCACCCCTCTCTGGCTGGGTGAGGTCAGACCAGCCATCTGTCCTGACTGACTCAGAATTTCTGAATGCCTAGAAGGAATGCATTGAACCAGTCAGGGATGTTTAAAGTTTATCGGTTGGTTAAACCAGCTGAGCCCATTATATAGAAGAAATATTTGGCCAAACTCCAACATTTAGAACAAGTGACAGTAGAACCACTGGGCTTAGTCTGCTCTGAGGAGGCTGAGTTTTGTCTCTTCGGTTTTTATTTTTCTCCCAAAGACCCTGATATATCTTTAGGGAGCCCTAGAGTTTCCTGGGACATAGTTTAAAAACCACAGCACTAGTTTGTCTCTATTGCATATTTAGGCTCCAGTTTAAAATGCCTTACAATGAGGCATTTTATTAATTTATTTATGGATACTTAAAATTTAACTTTTCTGTTATTCTTCTATAAGACGTTTTGTTTCTACTTCAATCATCAATGTGTGCACTGTGGCAATGAGGTAGAACAAGTGAACTCCCATAGTTTCTCAGAGTTTGCTTTTGAGGCTATCTAAATCTGCTAATAATTCTATAAATTACACACAATGCTGAGAGTCAGATACTCAGCTTGATGCTGTACTGTGGCAGGACAACTATTCTGGTTGAGACATAATATAGCAGATGAGATTATGAAGCCTATTCACCCCTAAATCACAACATGCCATTTATAGGAGTGCTGAAATTTATCTGCAAAGTAGTCAGATGAGTTAATGACTGTTTGGAGGAAAGGGAGATTAGTAGGCTTCAGAGAGAGGACAAAGTGACATAGCTGATGCTTGAAATGAGCAACTGGAGGTGGACAGAAAGGATCAGAGGTTGGTGATCTCATTTTTAAAGTGTGGGGTCAGGACTGAATATACAGAGCCCAGCTTTGTGAGGCTGCATGTTCTGCAGGAAGACCCTAGGCTTTGGAATGAGAGCCCATGGCTTGAGTGTGGTGACACTCCCTCAGTCAATGGAAGTAAGCTGTGAGGACACAAACAATATCTGGTACCAACACAGCATCTGGCACCCAAACCTGTGAATTTTTTTTTCCTCCCTTAAAGGCTGATATGAGGAAAAAATGAATCCACTCTGTTCCCATTTACATATAATTTTTACCACCTAAAAGATTAGGAGATTGCAAGATATTGACTATGCCAGTAAACAGAGCACACTGTATTTAGAAACAAAGTTTTACCTTTGAGGAGATAGTTTCGTTTTGGGAGATGGCAGATCATTTATTTTTAATATATAAATACGCAATGCTAAGAATTGTCATAATATATTCAAACATGAATGCAGTAATTGTAGGAAAAGTTTCTCACTGTCACATAAGCTCACCTAAGCAACTCTGTGTGCCAGCATGATGATCCCGATGTCAACTAGCCAAGAAGTGGAGTATGCATTCTCTTGGTAAAGGAACAGGGAAAGTCCACTTCCCCAGAATGAAGTTGATGGAAGTGGCTTTCCTCCTCTTATGTTGCCATTGTTCCTGGTTTTCATTTGGGGCCTGCACTCTAAGCTGTTATTGCTATTACAATTCATTATTGTAAACAAAAGAGTGAAGAGTTTATGTGCAAAGAAAAGGATTACTGAAAGAATTTACAGAATCTTTAGAGATGTCACAGAAATAAGCTTGTGGGTTACAAAGATATGAGAATGTTCCAAAGTATAACCCAGTGTGCTTCTGCCCCTGCTGGGATTCAAAAGGTACCTATGACAGATGATGAACACTAATGCCACTGTCACTGTGGCTGTGGGAACCTCGGAGCAGCTGCTGACTCTTATTATTCGTCAATACAATACTAACTTTCCATTACAAGTCAAGGTAGGGTTTCTGATTAGCACTGCATAAACCGTGTGACCACAACTTGAGCTGGGGAGTGTGAGAATGTGTGGGAAGCCATTCTGACACGTGATTGGGTGACTCCCGTTAAGGGACCGAGGCACTTTGGCTGTGTCGAAGCTTTCCCGACCCTTTCCTGATGAGAGAGCCCATCCGTGTGGGGGTGTGCCTGACCACTGACCCAGGGGACCCATTCACTGACCCTGACCTTGGAGTGCAGCCCCTCCAACCTTCATTGGATGGAATTCTCCCCTGAATCTCTTGTTCCCCAATAAAAGGCCACTCCCTAGCGTGTTCACTCTCTCTCCTGCTAGCCCTGAGTAATCCTTGCTGCCCTGCTGGGTGGTTAGAGATGGGAACCAGAGAGGGGAGCCGTCTCGGACCTGGCAATAGAAATAAGGTAACTGAGTCTGTGTGTTTTATTTTGATCTCTTCTAACTAACTTTATGCCTAGAACCTCATTAATGAAACCACTGCACAGGTCGCGTGGTAGAAGAATGCAAATATCTCCCACTTACATGTCTTGGGAGGTGTGACTTTGCCCCTTCAGAAGAAGGGGTCCATAAGTGTAGGAAAGGGTTCTGTGACGGGGCTACAAAAAAACAATGACAAGTACCAGTGGGAGCAGAAGTCCTTTGCCACCTAGTTTCTTCCTCAAAACCTTCTCCACATCTGTCTTATTTTTTTGCCTCCAAAAAGTATCTTAAGACTAATATATTTTCATATTATTAAGTAGAGTTCAAATTTTCATTAGAGTAGCTTCACATCAATGAGACAGTTTGAAAACGGGTACTCACATTTTTTTGATAATTCAGTATTTCCATCCAAGAAATTCCAATCCAAAGGATTCACACATTCATCTATGTAATAGTTTTTATATATCTTCACAAAAAGATACATTTACTAAATTTAGTCTAATAATATATATTTTTTTCCAAATGAGGTCTATTTTTAAAAAGGCTATTGTCAGTATGTAGAAAAGCTATTCACTTATAAATTTCTTACACTGAAATATAACACACCTATAGGAAAGTGTGCCTATCTTGTGTGAGCTGCAGTCGCCCATCAGGACGGAGCACCTGGCGGGCTTGCGTCCCTTGTTGGCACTTCTCCCCCAGCCTCTGCCCCAACCTAAGCTCTCTGGCACCCTCCCATCCCCACTCTGCCTTCCTAACGCAGGAGACAGGGCAGCGCGTCCTTCGTCCTTCCTTGCTGTGTCATGGGAAATTCTGAAGACTGGGGCGGATGTAGGATTTTCCTCCCTGCTTCCCATCTTTCTAGGATCACCGTCCTACATTGTCACTGTCCTTCTCTTTTGTGATTTTGGAATATTTCATGAGGAGATTACACATTCTTTCAATATTTAGTAAAATCCGTCTGGGAAGCCACTCCGTATGGGTTTTTCTTTGTGGAGATTTTTTTCATTACTGATTCAATATTGACTCACCAGACATCTGTTGAGATTTTGTTTCTTCTTGCATCAGTTTTGATCAGTTTGTAACTTTCTAGGAATTTGGCCATCTCTTCTTTCTCATTTTTAGGTGCACCATTGTTCATAGTGTCCCCCTGTACTTCTATGACCTTGGCCGTGATGCCCTCTTTTTCATTCCCTTCAGTGATTTTTTTTTTTTTTTTTTTTGGTACTGGGGATTGAACCCAGGGATGCCTAACCACTGAGCCACATCCCCAGCCCTTTTCATATTTTATTTTGAGACACAGTCTCACCTAGTTGCTTAGGGCCTCACTGCAATTGGGTTTGAACTTTCGATCTTCCTGCTTCAGCCTCCAGAGCTGTTGGGATTACAGCATGTGCCAACAGCCCCAGCAGACTTCGCCTTTTACATGGTCATATTATCTAAAGATTTGTTTGTTTTGTGAATATTTTGAAAGAATCAACTTTGGTTTCATTGATTTTCTGTTCTTTACTACATTTAATACCACTCTGTATTCTGTTATCTCCTTTCTTCTGCTTGTGTTGGGTCAGGATGTTCTTGTTTTTACAGTTTTTTAAGGTAGAACATTCGGTTATAGATTTGATATTTCCTGTTTTTAAAGATAGTGCTCACAACTATGAATTTCTCTATAATCAATGTTTTAGCTGCTTCCCGTGGAGTTTTGGTCTGTTATGTTTTCATTTTCATGCATCTCCAATTATTTGGCAATTTTCTCTGATTTCTTTTTTGGTGTAGAGAATCAGCTCCCTAGAGATGCCAGGCTTTATGTCCGGGCTGTCCTGTGTGTTCCACTCCCGACATGCGTGTCCGGGCCAGACTGACCCGTTTTGATCACTGTTACTTCCACTTCATAATGTTTTCAAGGTATTCCCATGTTTCTGGCTTTCTTCTTTTAGCTCAAGATGGCTTTGGCTAGCCTGCCTTTTTTTTCCCCCTTCTTTGGTGGTTCTATAAATTTTTAAATTGTTTTTCTAGTTCTGTGAAGAATGGCTTGGGGGTTTTGATAGGGAATGCATTAAGTATGTAGATCACTTTGGGAAGTATGGACATTTTAATAATATTGATTCCTCAATTCCCCCTTTTTTTGTTCTCTTCAATTTCTTTTATCAATGTTTATGATTTACATTTTACAGGTCTTTAATTTATCTGGTTATCAGATTACTTTCTTTCTCTTTTTTCTTTCTTTCTTTTCTTTTCTTTTCTTTTTTTTTTTGGTACTACATATTGAGCTCAGGGGCACTCAACCACCAAGACACATCCCCAGCCCTATTTTATACTTTATTTAGAAATAGGGTCTCACTGAGTTGCTTAGTGCCTCACTTTTGCTGAGGCTGGCTTTGAACTCACAATCCTCAGGCCTGGGATTGCTTTCCTGATTTTTATTTTAGATCATTCGTTATTGGCTTATGCAATACTACTCATTTCTGTATGTTAATTTTGTATCGTACAACCCTGCTGAATTCATATCTGTTGGAATTTATTTCATTTATCTGCTTTAAGTTGGAATTTTGGGGGACTTCATGTTCATCCATTTATATTAGATGTCTGTATTTTAATTTTTTAAAAAAAATTTTAAAAATTTACTTTTTAACTGATACTTAAAACATAAAAGTATACATATTAATGGAGCATTACATGTTTCAATATATGTATACATTGTATAATATTTAAATCACTGTAATCATATTTATCTCCTTAAACATACCATTTATTCCTAAATATTTTATTCTTCTTGATGGAAGTACTTTTATTAACTTCATTTTTGGATCATTACTGTCTCCTTTATTTTGTGTTATTTTTCAGTGATATCTCTGGTAATTCACCTGATAAATTATACACTCTATTTCAGATTAATAGTGTCTTATTTCAATAGTTCAGGCATGCTTCAGGATATGGTCTTAGTTCCAGACCACAACAATACAGTGAATATTAACAATAAAGCAAATTATGCTCAATTATTTTTTGTTTCTCAGTGCATATACAATTATGTTTATGCTATCCTAGAGCATACAATAACATCATGTCCAAAAATGTACACACCTCAATTTAAAATGTTTTATTGCTAAAAATGACTAATGATATTTGGAACCTTTATCAAGTTGAAATATTTTTGCTAGTGGAGGGTCTTGCCTCAGTGTCCAGAGCTGCTGCTGAGTGATGAGGGTGGTGGTTGATGAAAGTTGGGGTCCAAACTTCTGTTACTGTTTGACCTTTTCCCACTTTGCCTCATGTGGTGGATACGAGGCTGCTGGATTTCACAGCTACTGTGTATTTGTGAGCCTGTGGCTGGGAAATGGAAATTGAATCTAGACATGTTTATGCTCTTACTGAGAGTCAGCCACATTCATGAGTGCAACCTATTTGGACTGCTGCAAGCCTTAAGTTTTGAAGAAGATGAACTTGACGTTTTTTGCCAGCGTTCTCCTTGCTGGCTATTATGGAAGTGCTTACGCTGCCGTTCCAGAAGTCAAGTTCCTTGCATGGGTTGTAAAGTGGCAATTTTATTTTTATAAACATTAATCCAGTTTTCCAAGTTGCTGACTCTATCATCTGCAAACAATGTTAATTTCATTTCCTCTCCAATGCTTACATCATTTATTTCTTTTTCTTTATTTTTCCTGGACTCCTAGAAAGTCCAGAAAATGTTGAATGACTGCAATCAGAGGTGGCAGTTCTATTTTATTAGTGAGTTTAATGTCTTTACCTTAGCTTTTATTCTGAAAGAAAAAAAAAAGGAACTTTATACCCAGTGTTCTGATTTTTAAAAAAGAAATATGACATATTAAGGTGATTCAATGATAATGATTAATTATATTATGAAATAGTTTTCTCCTTGGATCTGAAAACCTAATAAACTTACATTATCAATGAAAATTAACCATATTTTTATTCCTGAGGTGGGTGATATCCTATTCAATTATATTTATTTTATATTGTACTAAAATATATGCTAATAACATTGACATTTTAAATCATTTTTTTAAATTAGTGAATTTGGTTAATGACTTATTATTAATATCATCCTGTGATTTTGGGGGAGGGTTTTAAAAAAAGCCAATTCAATTTTGTTTTCACTTCTGAATTTCTTTCCTTTTTATGTGATTAAAGAGTTTGATGTATTTACTCTTATTTATACAGATGACTTTTTTGGTCTTATCCATTTATCCTTATATATATTTTTACTGTTAACTTTTTTTCTGTTAAGTTTCTCTATGTATTTTATTTCTTCCTTACCTTTGTATTAAAGTCAGCAGCTTATTAATTTTCTAACAAAGTAAACATTTTAAGCACATGTCTAAACATGTTTTTCTAACATGTTTAATATAAAAGGCATTATTTAGAATGTATGTTTTGAGTGAAAAGCAATCAAGGGACATTACTTCCTAATAATTCCATGTGTATCTGAAATTATGGTTGATTATAAATATCTCTATATATAACATATATAATTTTGAATTTTACTTTTTATGACTTCTCTTAGCTTTAAATAGCTGTCTCTTCATCAAAGTTCTTCCAGATGTTTTAATATTTATTTTCTCCAACACTGACATATTTATTTTTATATTTATTTCTTGCCTTATGTCTTTTTTGTCGATTCTCTACCCTTTAAAAAGAATCCTTAATTCGTTTCTCCTAATTTGTTTTTGTTTAGTAATCAAAGAATTTACTGCAATTTTGTCTGAATTTCAAACTTAGGGTTAGTCCCTCTTATTGTCAGAAGATAATCTAGAGCCTACATTTTTACATTTTATTAGTCAGCAGTCATTGATAAAATACAGAGCAGTGTGTTTGCTTAGTCCCACTCTATGAACAAAATACCTTAGTGTTGGCTATATGTCAATAACATCAAAATGTTCTCTGTGGTTTTCGGGACAGCCATAACTTTTGCCAGTATTTATTTGGATGTCAGTGCTTCAGTGAGCACTCCTATTAGTCTATTCCAAAATTTTTGACACCATTACTCTATTGTCTGTACTTCAGTGTAACTTATGATATAACTTCTAGTTTAGTTTATGCTGTCTGTGAGTATACTTTTGTTCCAATTCTAAGAGATTAACTTTAAATAAGACAACACATTCCCCCTGAAGCTGTCTCACCACATGAAGCTGATACCAGTTACTATAGCTCATTGTCTAACACTCCAGTAATTTTATAATGTATGATTTTTAACATATTTGTAAGAAGCCACTTTCAACTAAGCTATGATCAAAAGGCTTCTTTTCATTTAGTTTTTATTTTATATATATTGAAATATACCACTTATCTTTACATAGGTAAATTTAATTATCATAATCAAAATAGAGTAAGATTTTAATTCTGAATCATAGTGTGAACTTTTATAGATATTTTAAAGTGTGAGCTTAGTGTTTGGGATTCAAACTTTGGAAAATTTTGCTGAGGTGAAAACAACACAGATGTTTTTGATCCGATTCATGTGTGGGGACAATGACAGCTTTCCCATGACTCCAACTTAGCCAGCAGCTTTTACAAGAATTCAGACTACAGCACTTGGTCTGCAGCCTGTTTTAGAATGCCTGTGAACTAAGAATTATTTTTACTTCTGTAAGGATACAAAAACCAAGAAGCAAACAAAAAACAGTATGAAACAGAGAATAAATATGGGACGCACTGAGTAGAGTACTGAATATCTCACCCCTCATGGAAAAGGTTTGGTGGCCTCTTTGTTAAGGTGGTACATATTTGATTGTGTTTATCAAATATGTACCACCTTACCTGATTTGTGATTAGCTTAAAGGTTTCTTGATTCACTGAATCTTCTGTGACACAATTGAAAGAACAATCAAGGCTTGCTGTTGGAGAAAATGCCCGCTTATTGAGGAACAGCTCTGCATATTTATGGGGGGGGGGTGGTTTGACAGTTTTGACAGTTTAATGGTTGAAGGGTTTGACAGTCGGCATGGGGTGCATTTTGATTGGTGGGTAAGGATCATGTGAGCCAGCAGGACAAGTCTGATTGGTGGGTAAGGATCATGTGAGCCAGCAGGGCTCACCATTGGACAGCTCTTCTTGGGGGATGGGGAAATTAGACTTTAGAGCCGGGGCGACTCCCAACAACAATCATTCCTTGTGGTACTGTAGACCCAAAGAAATAACTAAAATAAAGCTTTTTAAATAGTGACACAGGGACTGGGGTTGTAGGTCATTTGGGAGAGCATTTGCCTTGCATGTGTGAGGCACTGGGTCCAAACTTCAGCACCACATAAACACAAATAAATAAAATAAAGGTATTGTGTCTTTATACAACTAAAAATAAATAAATAGTGAGGTACAAAAACATAATAAATGTGTATGTTTTAACAACTTATATCCATTTGAAAAACATAAAAAGTAAAATTTCAAAGAAATAATGGTATTTTCATTTCATTTAAAAATGAGCACATTAGTTTGTAATGAGTTTGTGTGGCTCTTAGTCCTATACAACTTCTTAAAGCCCAGAGTAAGACTGGACATAGTCACCCTCATTTCTTGTTGTACACTGATTCCTAGTAGCCACAAAGAAAACACCTTTAGCACAGTCACCAAAGAGAGGAATGAATTGGCACATACTACTAAACTATATCACAAAAATACATCAAGTTTAGAAGAAATAAACTATGAAATAGTAAAAAGAAGAAGAAGAAGAAGAAGAGGATGAGGATGAGGAGGAGGAGGAGGAGGAGATAGAGAGTCCCTGTCAACAATTACTTTAAATGTAAATAAATGGATTAATCACATTTTCTAATCAAAAAATAGAGTGGTTGAAATGTGTGTGTTTTAAGACCTAACAATATACTACCTACAACAACTGACTCTCTCTTTAAGAACATATATTATCTTGTACACACATGTTCTTAGCAGCTTTATTAATAATAGCTTTAAACTAGAAATTCAAATATTAACATATGAATGAATAAATCATAGTGCATTTACACGTTGGGATCCTACTTAAAGATAAAAAGCAAGCTTCCCCACACAGATACTGACATTGATGAATATCATAAACATTTTACTAACTGAAAGAAACCAGATGTGTAAGAATAGCTACTGTATGAATCCACTGCTATATTCTTTATCAAGTAAAGTTCATCTACTACACAAAGCATAGCACTGGTGATGTGGTGGAGACAGAGGAATTGCCTAGATAGGGACATGAGGCTTCTTGGTGTAACAAACCCAATGTACAACTCCACTGTGGTCGTGATGGTTAATTGGGTGTACATGTTTTTCCAAACTCATCAAGCTGTGTAACTAAAATAATTGCATTTTATCCTATGTATATTATATCTCATAGTCTTCATTTACAGAATGAACAATGATGATTTGTTCTCTAAAGGAACATCCAAGCTTAGTCATTCTGGGGAAGGTAGTAGTTTTGATAGGGAACAGACAGACATGAATGGTGGGAATTTGAGGTTAAAGGAATAATTCTATAAACTGGTCCTATTGTGCTGAACCCCACGTGCTTTCTCTTTCAAGAAGCAATATATCTGCAGCAGCCTGGCCTCAGTGGACAGGATATGTCATATTTCTCAGCAAACTACTTGTTATCTACAGGAGAAATGCAGGCCCCAAATAATGTCAATGAGAGGAACTCAAGTTACCCTTCAGGGGGAAGACTTTGTGACCTTTTTCACACACCAGATCCCCATACTCAGGGAGAGAAGGATAATTCCTTCTAACCATAAAATCGGTAAGAATTTACAGTTAAGAATTCAGTTGGAACTGATCAGTTTGGGCCAAAGTGACCAGAGTGGTCATGGCAGTGGGGACTTGAAAGTCAGATGTCACCCTGATGTCGATCAAAGTCAGGAGGTGGACCTGGGCAGAGCTCTCTGGAAATGTCCCTGGGATTCTCCATAAAACTGGAGTGCACGCTGTCCCTCTCCTCTCTGGGAGACCCCACGTTCTCCCTTGAGAGTGCGCCCTTTTCCTATCCCTTCAATAAACTTATGCCTCTCACTCTGAGTGACATCTCTGTAGTCTCTTTGACTTGATCACAACAATCGGGTTTGAAGGGAGCCTCCGTTTCCTGGAAGGCCCCATCTCTGTATCATTTTAATAACCTTTTCTAATTATTCTTTGAAAATCAGTGTTTTTATTTTCTGTGTCTTCTGGAGTTCAAGTCTAAGTGTTGGATATATTTTTAAAATATTTTCTATTTCATTAATATTTTCCAATTGATTTTCACAGAGAACAAAATTATCTTCCACATATCTTCATTTCTTTCTCTTTCTGTGGTCATTTAATCTTTTTAATTCTTATTTTAAGTAATTGTGCATTCTGCCCTTTTTCTTGACTAGAGATAGATGGTTATTTAATTGGTTATAGAATCACATTTTTAAATTGTTTTATTAGTGTTACCTTCTGTTTCCCGGCATATCTTTACTTTTATCTATCGAGTTAACTTTTCATTTCTCTTCAACAGATTTTGTCTTTCCTTTAGTATTTCTGGGTTGTATGCTCCATTCATTTACTTATTTTTCTTTAGTAAAGCTATGAATTTTTCTATATGCTATACTTTGACTGAAGCCCAGAGGTTCTCAAATATAATGTCATCATATCGCTATATTTTGGATACTGTGAAATTTTGGGTTGACTTCAGGCTACTTAAAATAGAATTCTTTAACTATTTTTTTTTTTTTTTAAGAAATAGGAGATTTTAGTTTTCTGGCTTTCTTGGTAGTTTCTAGTTTCTTGAAAGACTCTTTGTCAAAAGGTTTTGCTATCTGACCTTTGGAAAGAACTAAAACAGCTTGTTTCTGAGAATGTTCTCTACCTACTGAGAATGTCCACGCCATGGCATTTCCGGTAATATTTTGGAATTAATTCCAGAACCCCATTCATTTGAATTTTTCAGAAAAATAAAATATGTGAAACTTAGTGTTTTCTAAAACATGAAATAAAGTAGGGATTACTAAATATAGTAAGATAGTGTTTCCTCCTCAACTGGTTCTAAAGTCACTTCCTAAGAAATTCCATGACATTATCTAAGGCAACTGCAGAAGGTCTTTAGCGTAATTAAAGAAAGAGAAAGCTTTTCATGCCGTACACTTCAAAGTCAGTCAATAACACTCACATAGAGTTGCAAACTCTGTATTGTTTTTGAAAATCCTCATTTGGTCAACACAGTCTTGTTCAAAATTGACCACATTTGAATGGTCAGTTTAGAAGGGCCTAGCTTTCTCCCACCTTGGCTGTTCCTAAAAGATTTGATCACTAGATGGCAGCAGGATGTAGGGAAGGATGCTGAAGCTCCGTCACGTGCTTGTGAAAGTGAAGGTTCTGCAGAAGCAGAGGCGGCTTAGGGCTTCCCTGTTGGTGCTGTCAGCCCCAGTTCCTTCCAGTCACTAGGTACACATTTCATAGCGGATGCTAATGATCAATGCCCCAGTTTCCTTTTCAAATACCTCAACAGGATTGTTAGCATGCCCTTGGGAATTTCAAACGTTTTTGGTGAGACGTATGAACAATGTACTTTAAAAGTTGATCCCCACCGCACTTGGACTACCTCTTGTTTGGCTCCCATGAGCGTTGTCCTCTATTAATCTGTTTCTGTGGTTACATCATGAGCCCCTGGTGAGGGTATCTGACATCTTAGCATTTTTGTTTGTTTGTTTGCTTATGTCTTACCACCATTCTCGAAATTTAGCTATAATTGTCTATGAGAGACCAGTCAGAACAATAGAGTTTAGAACTAGTTGGAATATTTTCAAAAAGTATTTTGGAATAAATTCAGATTTTTAGAAAGGTTAAAAGGATAGTACACAAAATTCCACCTATTTTGTCCTGGTAAGTGTGTTTGACTTGTCTCTGTAGCTAACCCTGGAGGCTGTCTCTATTCCTCATGCAGCTAAGTGAAAAATAATGACTCCAGAAAATATTTGATCCATCATGGATTTTGTAGGATGGTCTCTCAGTCACTTGGGTTGCTGTAACAAATACCATAAACTAGATGACCTTTTATCCCGATTCCCAAAGGATTTTCACATATTTACCATTTACTGCAATTTTTCCACAGTCTTGGATGAAGCAGGCATTTGTCTAGGGATTGCACAGATTTTATAGACGTTTAAGGTGAAAATTGGTTCCAGATGCCAAAACTTCACCCTCTATCATTAGAGAGTGGGGAGAGATGCTCTTCTGGTAGATCCCAAGAAAATCTTAGGATTCACTCTTTCTTTTGGGCCTGAATTGGATATTATGACATTTCATCAAACAAACCACACAGAGCAGGAGACAGGATTTGCTGAATAGCTTGAAACTAATCAGGGGCCATTCCTACAGTCAGAAAGGAATCCGTCCCACCCAAGTCATGTGCGCAAAAGATGGCAATGTGGATTCTCTGGGAAGGGAATCTGGGTGGCACTCGGCAAATTATACCCACTTTCCTGTGTTTTTAGGGCTTCCTCAGCTTAGTACCTTGTCAGTTGTTATCTCCTCATATTTACTCCGAGTTCATCTTCTCTCTTTGAATTCGGATACTTTCAGTGGAATTTATAAGAATTGAGTCCTTCTGTAGTGTCAAGGCCCTGTATCGGGAATCTTATCTGGTGTGGTTCTTGGGTGCAACATTTACCAGCCATGGAACTTAGTCACATTAGAAATTCTCTGATTCAAAGTTTCAACAGCAAAAACAATGGATCCTGCAGTCTTAAATTCTTGAGAAACTGAGATAGAAGTAGGATAAAGTCCTAAATTCAGACCATCAGTTCTCAAGAGGGGGGACGTTGTCCCCTTATGGGTCTCTTGGGAATATATGATGGAGTCATTTTTTGAGTTTGCAGATGAAGAGGGATGTTAGTACTGCCATCTAGAGGATGGAGGCCAGGAATACAACTAACCATTCTACAGTGCCCTCTGCATCACCTGACAAAAAGTTCTCTCTACTCAAGACAGTCACTGCAGATTATGGGGGAGAACAAAGAAAACACTTCTCCCTTTGGGGAATTTTTATATTCTAGAATCTATGAGATTTGATGTTTGTCCTTCTGTGTGTGTGTGGGGGTGTGTGTGTGTGTGTGTGTGCGCGCGTGCACACGTGCATGCCTGTGTGTGTGTGTCCTGTTGAATAATAAGGAAAATAATCATTCATTGGGGTGAGAAAATTTTGAAAGGACTGGACTTGGAATGTGAGTGGCTGCTTTAAGCCCTTTCATAGAAGAAGTTTGAGATATAGACCAACACCTTACCCTTGCTCTGCCACTTGGGAATTTCTAGATATAGTTCGGACTGTGAAATTATGCTTCTTGGAGGAGGATTGTATTGTAGGTGAGATGGTGATTCCCAGAGTGTAGGGGAGAGTCACTCAACAGAACTTAGGAGAAACAGCTGTTTCAAATACAAGTAAAAATGTTTGTCCTGCTATGTTGTAATTTTTAAAATTTTCCCTAACCCTTCCAAAAAAATCTGACATAGTCACAGATCTGCAATCAGAAAAGAAAGCAATAGGCTTGCCTGTCTCACCCTCTCTGACACATGGCAGCTGAATGCAGAGTTTAGGGACAAGAGTGGTGCCCACAGGAAAACACAATAGAAAAATAGAAGACTAGGCAAACAAAAAGGATGAGTTCTTTTAATTTAAATGCTTTTGATGAAGGACTTGTAAAGCTAATTTAGTTGTCTAGCCGTTAGATTTTTCTTGCATCGTAAGCTCATTTTCTGCATGATGCTTGGTTCTGTTTGTAGATCATTTAATCATCTATTGTCTTCATTCCCGGCACAGTTCCTCCCTGTGCCTGCCCCAGTGTTGGGTGCAGTGACTCTTCCAACAGGGCATCTGGCTTCTTGGTTCTCGCTTGTCTAGCTGGCACTTCTTCTGCTCCTCACCTGGCTCTTGGCTGTCATTTTGTTTGTGGCCTCCCTTTCCAGGTTATTCTTTGAGTCCCTACTCATGTTCATCCTTGGCACAGGGGAAAAAATAACAGCAATGCCCTGCCTGGCCTTATGAGATTGGTGTAAGAGAGAAAGGAATAATGACACTTGTGGACTAGACCAAGATCTGAGAAGTAGCATGGAGGAAGGAGGATGCCAGGAAAGCATGTGTGTGGAGGTTTATGCGGCATGAGCAGAGAGAAGAGCATCAAGTCCAAGGAACAAAGAGCAGCCTAAGTGGGGTCTTCTCTCTTCTGTCTGGCCACCAGATCATCTATAGAAGTTTCTAAAATATGGATGCCAGATCTCATCACAGACCTACTCAATGAAAATTATCCAGAGTGGTTCCAAAATCATGTGTTTTTGAAGTGTTTCAGGTGATCCTGAGGATTGTTCAGGTTTAAGGTGCTGGGCTCTGGTGATTTCTGGGGAGGTCACACATATGGTTTCTGCCATATGTAGGAATAAGCTTCCAGAGCCCCAGAGCTTCCAGACTCATTCCTGGCACTTGAACTCTGCCTGGGCCCAGCCTAGTTTGTATCCATTTGTCCTCCTGCACTCCAGCCTGGAGTCGGGTCCTCACTGCCTCAGCTCCTGGATTTAGATATTGTGCATCTGGACTGAATCTTACCATATTTCCTTTGGCTTATTCTAGTGGCACAAAAAGAGAAGAGATTAATCTCTTTAATTTGACATGATAAAATATATACATTTCATTTTTTTTTCCATAAAATCTATTCCACAAGGAAGGAGTGGTTTCCAGGCCTGAAAATCTTCTCACTGTTGGCTTGTGTGCTTTTTGAATGGCCCTTCTAAGTGGTTTGGCTCATCTCGTCATTTGAAGCTGGGGATTTTTGAGCTACAAGACATTTGTAGCATGGTTTGCAGGAAATTGGCCTAACTATACACAGTGAGGCTTCAGTATTTAAAAAGGATCTTGTCTCCAATTAGTGCATGCATATCTAATCTCTTTTTCATAGCATTTTTTAAAAATTTAAAGATCTGTATTTCTCTGTTTATCATACTTCCCTGGCTCTGTAAAATACTACTCTTATATTATTTAAAAAAAACCATTAATTGTTCCAGTAATGAGACTTTTAAGTACAGTCTTCCCACAGTTCCTTCTATTAGGGAAATCTAATATTATTCTTTACTATTATTTATGCTATAGTAAGTGTAGTGTGCACACGTTTCAGTAAACAAATACAGAGGTTTGGAATTTGAAAAGTAAAAGTGAAAGCTAATCTCAAACCTGGTGAAAAAGGGGCTTGAAGGGCATTATTTCACGAAGTGAATTCTGAGATGACATGGATATTGCTAATTATGAGTCGGCAAGCAAGACGAGTTTACCCATAGCATCTCAGGGTCACCTCCCTGGACTTTGGTATGAAAAGTAGAAATCTACATCATAGAATATAAATCCAGGATCTTCAGCAGTATTCGATATCTTGTGTGGTATTTGATACTTGATGCCTCATGGATTTCTTCCATCATGACCTTGCTCCAATTCCATTTCATGTGCTCTTCGTCTATATGACAACAACTGAGGTTGCTGAGCTTAACATTCTCACTCTCACTATCTTCCAAGATTTATTTTGCACCAGCCTGCCATGATTCTCAGTCTCTCTCAGATTCACACAATCTCCTCATCCCCAAGGAAATTATCTTTGCTCAAGACCTTCCACTCTTCAGAAAGATCTCTTCAATGAAAATCACAGAATACTAAAGAAAGAAACTGAAGAAGACCTTAGAGGATGGAAAGTTATACCATGTTCTTGGATAGGAAGAAATAATATCATCAAAAATGGCCATACTACCAAAATCATTCTACAGATTTAATGCAATTCCAATTAAAACCCCAACAATATTCCTCATAGAAATAAAAAAAGCCATCATGAAATTCATTTTGAAAAATAAGAGGCCCAGAATAGCTACTTTTCTCTTTAGTAAGAATTGAAAAGTAAGAGGCATCATAATCCTAGACCTTAAATCATACTACAGATTTATAGTAACAAAAACAGTATGGTATTGTCACCAAAACAAACCTAGGAATTAGACCAGAGACCTTGTGCCTAATAGAAGAAAAAGCAGGCCCAAATCTTCATCATGTCGGATTAGGCCCCAACTTCCTTAACAAGACTCCTAAAGCACAAGAAGTAAAATCAAGAACCAAACTAAATCAATCTAAAAAGCTTCTTCATAGCAAAGGAAATAATCAAGTATGTGAAGAGAGAGCCTACAGAATGGGAAAAAAATCTTTGCTACATGCACCTCAGATAGAGCACTAATTTCCAGGATATATAAAGAACTAAAAAAAAATTAACAACAACAACAAAAAATAATCTAATCAATAAATGGGCAAAGAAACTGAACAGAAATTGCTCAGAAGAAGAAATACAATCAACAAATATATGAAAAAAGTGTTCAACATCTCTAGAAACTAGAGAATGCAAATCAAAACTACACCGAGACTTCATCTCACTTCAGTCAGAATGGCAATCATCAAGAATACAAGTAATAATAAATTTTGATGAGGATGTAGGGGAAAACATACACTCATTGGTGGTGGGACTGCAATTGGTTCAACCACTATGGAAAGCAGTATGAAGTTTCTTCAGAAAACTTGGACTGGAACCATCATTTGACCCAGTTATCCCACTCCTTAGCATATACCCAAAGGACTTAAAATCAGCATACTACAGAGGTGAAGCCACATCAATGTTTGTAGCAGCTCAATTCATTATAGCTAAGCTATGGAACCAACTTAGGTTCCCTTCAACTGATTAATGGATCAAGAAAATGTGGTATATAAACACAATGGAATATGACTTAAAGAAAAATGAAATCATGGCATTTGCTGGTAAATGGATGGAACTGGAGAATATTATGCGAAGCAAAATAAGTCAATCCCAAAGAACCAAAGGCTGAATGTTTTCTCTGATATGTGGATGCTAATTCACAATAAGAGGGTACGGGGATTGCGGTATTTGGGACTGAACAGAGGGGAGTGAAAGGAGGGGAGGGGGCATTAGGGTAGGAATGATAGTAGGATGAATCAGACACAATTATCCTATGTGCATGACCTATGTAACTCTATATCATGTTCAACCAGACGAATGAGAAGTTATACTCCATTTATGTAAAAATGTGTCTGATATATCCTACTGTCATTAATAACTAATTAGAACAAACAAAAAGAAAGAAAGAAAGGGGAACCAAATTCCTTTTTTTAATTGCTGAGTCCTAGTTATCATTTAATATCTGTTAACATTAGACCTAAACCTACATTGTTTTTTTCAACCCTCAAGAACAAAATGTTCTTTCCCCAAATTTCTTTAGCATTAGAACCCTTCCTTTCTTTTCAGTCCTCACGTATGCAGTCTGTGCTGTCAGACACCTGCATTTCCATGCTTGCACTGTCTTCTCTCAGCCATGCTGAAAACTAAGCTTGGAGATCAGCACGTTTCCCTCCACATTCTCCCAAACAGACACCTAGCCTCTCACACCATATTCAAGAATGTATTAAATTGATGAATGCATCCAACACAAGTAGATATCGTGTATGCACAGAATTTCTAACTGCTTATTGATAACAGCATTTTTACATATGAAGAAAAACATATTGGTATTTATCCCAGGCAAGTATTTTTTAATTTTTATATTATTTTTTAATAACATGATTGATTTCTTCAGTAAATTTCATCAGCCACTCATTTTTAATGTTTAACCATAATTTTGAAGGTATAAAATGCCAATTCTGGTTAAAAATAGCTCTCGTTGATTGTGCCAGTCCTTGGACTGAATTTTGGAAGGAAAAAAATCAATATTTTTTCCAGTGGTTCTTGTTAAAAGTATAATAAACACTTCCAGAGCTGTAAAGTACATCACAGTCAAATTTGTTTGCACAGGAGCCAAAAAAAATCAAAGAAACATCTGTTAGGTAAGCAGGATGTCAGATATTAGTTTAAATGACCGCAGGATAAATCTGCATTGAGTTTTCCAGGGTATAGAGGTTCCCAGACAAATCTCACTGCAATCAGACAATCGAGGCAATAAGCAGAGCATGTAATTGTGGTCATTTCTCCACATTTCTTCATGCTTACCATAATTGTGTTATTTTCTCCCATTGCTAATACACGTCTGTTCTCCAATATTCCATTACCCATTTGGAAAGCGATAGAGCACACATTTCTGTGATGGCTCCACAGCATACTGTCTTAGGGCCAATCACCCCAACACATTCTGCTTCAGAGTCATTTACAACCGTGAAGCCCTTACATACATCTCTAACTTCATACGCAGGCAATTACCACGGTGTTATTTTCCAACAGTTTATAACTTCCCTAAATATCCTGAGGGACCAGACAGAAATACAGGCACTTGGCCCTCCCCCACGGGGCTGTCAGAAAGCAGTGCAGCATTTATTTAAGTTGTTTCTCTCTCAGAATTTGACTCTCCAGAATAGAAAAGAAACACGTAGTTTTTAATTAAAATGTAATGAGAACTCACAAAAGATCATTTGTAAACAAAAGAAAAAAGTAAATTAAAAAAAAAGAAAGAACTTGGAGTTAGGAATGCAGCTCAGTGGTAGAATGTTTTGCTGGTCTGTGTGAGAGGCCCTGGGTCCCGTGCCAGAGAAAGCCAGGCTGTTTCATATTCCATTCATCTATAATAAACTGCTATTAATAAATATTTTATTGTATTTCTAGTTTTTCTGGAATATACAAAATATTCTTTTTATATAGAATTGAGATCACACAATATTTTTTACTTTGCTTTAAAATTTGGTGATGCATCTTCTTTATTATACCATGTAATTTATTACATGATTTTCTATGTAAATATTTTTAAATATTTAAATATTTACTATTTAAATATTTTTTAATATTCTATGATCTTACTATCATTTTAACTAATTTTTAATAATGAATATATATGCTTTCATTCTTACTACAATATTTTTCTTGCTACATCATGATAATTTCCTGTATAATATTCATACTACATAAGATAGAGACATATTTTGTTCCCCTTCACTTTTATACTGAATGTATATTTTTCTTCTAAATTCCAGGAGTATTTCTCAAGCTTGTTTTCCAACTCCCTCTGGGATCTAGTCTAATGCATCTGCCTCCCATAATGCTTCAGTGAAGATTATATCTTTCACCTCTAGACTTTTCCTTGTTTGAGCTTTTCTCCTTTTCCAGAAAGACATGGTCTAGCATTTCCTCTCTCCCAGAAAGACATGAGTATAATATTTTCTCAGATAACTTGATAAACAAAAATTAAATATTTGCTAACTTTTTTCTATGTCTTCCCATATATCTGTTTTATTGAGGGCTATTTGGTGATGTCTCAGCTCAATTTTCTTTCAATAGCTTAGTCCTTTCATGTGTAGTTCATTTATAGATGATGTCACTGAGGTTAATGAGAAGGAGAACAGTTATTACTAAATGTTCCTAAATATCTGAGTAGATTTCTGAGCTCTTTCATTAATCTGGCTTATAAATGCAGTATCACAGATGGGTCTCAACCGTCAGAAGCTTCTTATAGAAGAAAGTAAGAAACTGACTCCTTTTTGTTAGAACTTTCTTCCAGTTTGGTCTTACTTTAATCTCAAGACATTCAACTGTTTTTTAATTTTTAATTCTAACTTTTGGTAAAGTGCTTTAGTCTGTTTTTGCAGTACTGGGGATCAAACTCAGGGCCTTGTGCACACTAGGTAAGCGCTATACCACTGAGTTATATCCCAGCCCAGGTAAAGATTGTTTTGGAAAAATCTATTAATGTCTAATTTCTCATTAGCCACACATTTCTGAAGATTTTTTTTTCTGTTTTTGGAGGAGAAGTTTTAGGGGTGTATTTATGGGAGTGTGTATTCTTCTATAATTTTCAGGATGTAATGGAAGAAATAAAGAAAAGTGGGGAGAGTAGAGGTAGGAGAGAAGCTCTAGTTAAGCTAAATAAGAGACATGCTTTCATATGGACATCCTAGGAATGGTTTAAGATAAAGTGGATGAGAGCAAGAATTGACTGGGCTTGGCAATTGCAAAAAATAATGGAGCAGCAAATACCTCCCAACTCACAACCCTCTGGGGAAGACAGGTTTGATACGTGCAGTTGAAGGCACTGCACCGCTAGTTTTAACTCATGGCCTACTAACAGCAACAAGAATCTCATCTAGTTTTACTAAAATTCGTTTGGGAAAACCCCACATTACATTTGACATATTACTAAGATGTACAAAAAGTGTTTCAATTATTAGAAGAATAATGTGTATGTCTTTCTCAGCAACCGAGGAAGCCACCAAATAAAAGCTACCGCATTGGTCACATCTGAGTAATATATTCCCTTACTCAGTACACTCTGTAGGAGACAGTAGACACTGAGTGAAATACACAGGATCAAGTTAAGAAAATATGACCCAGGGTAAATCATACTTAAAAGAGTAGAGAGAATAACCAAGGCATTTTGTTGAATTTGAGTTCTGACATCTATATTGTAAGTTGGAATTCAGAGAATGTTCACCAAACCGCTTGAAAATGCTTTCCATCCCTATCCAAGAGATAATAAATAATTTGTGCTTCAAAACAAAATTTTTTTCCATTCCAATTATTACATTAATCTTAAAGGCTGCTGTATGGCAATAAATACATACACAAAATGAGGTATTTTGTTCCTATTTTGATAAAAACGTACAAGTTCTTAGTTTACAGACCATCTTTATCTGCCCATTAAACTTTAAAAATCTTTCTTTTCCTCTGTCTGTGGTGCACAAGTAAATAATGTCATCCACATTTAGTAAATGGAGCAGAGACTGGGAGGGGCTTGTCTAAACCACCCAGCGAGTAGGTGGCAGTTCCTGGATGACGAGGACTCCCAGGTATTAACATGAGTCTTCTTAGCTGGCATTTGTCTTGTCTGTCCACCCCGACACACGGGAGCATCGAGACACAGGCCCTCTTCTGGTGCTGGGTTCCACCTCTGCTCCTGAGGGTTTCGCAGGGTTCAACCACGCTCTTATTTCTCACAGCTCAATTTAAAGAGTGTCTTGGAATCTCTTGATGGATGCTTATTTAATATATAAGTCCTGTTTCTAGGACACACTCCAGAATGTCCTCATATATGATTGTACCTCATGAAGATTATTTAACATATTATTCTTCCTTGGTCTATTATTTCACTTTTCTCTTTTTTTATATGGTTCTGAAAAACTAAAGAGAAAGAGGCCAGGCCCAGGTAGAGGAGAGTTGGTATTTATACTGTGCATCAATTATACAACTGGAATAAGCTATAATGAATGAAAGTTTGATAGTTTGATTTTTGTTATGAGGTTTTCCAAATACATATGTACTTACTTGCTGAAAGTTTAGTTGAGTCTTGTTTTTGTTTTTTAACTTGGTACCAAGTGACAGAGCAATGACTGTCATACCATAGATCAAAAAAGTGAGTGCTTAGTTACCTGTATTAACTAGTATTTTGCTGTGTCATCTGGTTATCACCCTTTTGCCCTGGTCCAGATATTCCAGCCAAAGACTAATGTGTGCAATTTTTAAATTTGTCAGCTGTAGTGGTTATAACTGCATTTATTACTTAATTTTATGAGATAAAGTCTCATAAAAGATTAGTTTACCTCTGTCAAAAAGTACTTTATATATAGCAAGGTTTAAGGTGATGCAAATGCATTAATTCTTTTTAGGTTCCTAAAAACTAAGGATATGGATGTAAGCCTTCACATACAATGCAGATCAACAAATATATACCAATTATCCACACTGTGATTAGCTCCATGGAGTAATCAAGTGTCCTGCAGGCTCTTTAGTCAGATTGAGAATGTCACAACCACTTCTATAACCTGTTGGACCAAGCACTGTTCTCGAAACTTTGTGGGTGTATGAACTCATTGAATTTTCACAATAATTTAACGAGACAACTACCATTATGACCCCCATGAGAAAATTCTGGCAAAGGGAAGTTATACTTAACTAGTATATGAACCAATAAATACATATGCAGAAAGGTGATGTTAAAACAGTTTACATTAAATGCCTTAAGATTATTGGAGGCAGTAAGCCCTACAGGTATTCATGAGAAGAAAGAATCAAAGTCAGTTTTGTACAGTCAGGGAATGTGCCTGGTAAGTAGGATCTTGACAGGTATAAACTGTCTTCTCAGCATAAAAGGAACTTACTGAAGCATAGCTGAATGAGACGATGTGAAGCTCTGCCCTTTATCCCAACCACTGATGTGTGGCATGAGTTCAAAGTCACCTGGGTGGCAGAGGGCAGATGGGGGATAACAGCAGCCCGTGGTCACCGCATGTACTTCCTATCTATCCTGTTTTTCTTCTTGTTGTTTTTAAAGACTATTGTCTGTTTTGTTGATGATTTTGAGGAAAGCACAAACTTCAAACAGGAGTCAAGGTGAAATAGATTCAAGTTGACTATGGGAAAATGGTCTAGAAGAGTCACTTGTTTTCTTTCCTTTCATTTTCTCTAAGAGTCTACATAAATCTGAGCTAGCTTCTCCCTGTCCTTTTTGAGGAGCTGAGGTTTCTCTTTCAACTATGTCCACTATAAATTGTGCAGTTCAGGTGCCAAGTGAACACTGCCGAGTTGGCTCCGTTGTAATCCTAGCTCTTGATGCTGTCGACTCGAACAGCGTCAGAAAAGGCAACGCTTGAAACTTCCCAAATCCTTCTCAAACCATTGCTGAACTCTTCCTGTATGACAGCTTGGTCTTCATCCACTTTAAACCAGAAGTCCTTACGTTTTGATTTTCAATTTTTAGTGAGTGGCTTTCTCAGGTGAGCTTTAAGAGTAGGCTTTTGCTTTATTTCAGCATTTATGAGTCAGCTCCCAGCATAAAACTCTTCAGCAACACTCAGGAAGAGTTGTAATGGTGAAACAAGACATGAGGGCTGTTTACTCAAGAGACAGAAGTTACAAGTGGAATGATACAGCCATCCAAAAAAATGGGTTTTAGGAACCTGTTTATTTTAACCAAGTGAATTTATAGACTCAAAGACTGAGGTCAGTGCCTCTCAAGCCTGGCTGAGTATTTGAACCACTTGGGCAGCTTTTACCAAATATGTAAGTCTGGGTCTCAGCCCTGGAGGTCCATCCTTAATTAAGCTGGAGGATGTCTGATCATTGATGTTTTTTGAATAACTCTTCAGGTGATTCTGAAGTGCAAGGGGTGTGAAAACTACTGACCTTAAAAACTATGTGTATTTCAACTGACCATATGAAATACGCAGTGTAATCAAACCTGTATTTTATTTGTGTTTTCACTGAAAGTGCATATTCATTAATTGATCTTTAAACTTCTTTCAGTTACAATAAATGTAGTTACCGGGTTTCGGCACCACTTGTCGCGACCCCTTGCCCGCAAGGAAGATGCAACTCGGGAATCTTCTTTCAGCGGTTTATTCAGGCCCTTGATATTTCTTCTACTGATCCCTTGGATGCCCCTCCCAGCCTTAATAAAGCATCTCAAGGCCCAATGCGAAGCTGCCACGTGGAACTTTCTCATAGGGTGTTTTACAGCTACGTGCCAACTCTCCCAAATCAAGGAGTTGTTTATCACAGGCCACAGCGCTTATCAGCGCCATCTTGTAATGGCGACCACGGTCCGCTGACACGGCTCACCACAGTAGTTAGAAACTAAACACTTTTAAAACACCAAAACTAGTGTTAGAGCTTTAGTTAGAACACCTAAATCCAGCGTTAGTCAGATCTTCCCAGTGATTGAAAGGATTCAGTCTTTAACAGGATCTTTTGCTCAA
Source organism: Ictidomys tridecemlineatus (assembly GCF_052094955.1). NCBI lineage: Eukaryota > Metazoa > Chordata > Mammalia > Rodentia > Sciuridae > Ictidomys > Ictidomys tridecemlineatus. The sequence goes on along the minus strand of NC_135490.1, from coordinate 11,511,473 downwards.
TTCTCCCTGTGGGAATAACTGTTGCAGTAAAGACCACTGGTCTTTTATAAAAATAAGACAGTACAGTATGTACTCCTAAGAGTAAATGTTATAGTTTGGATGTGTGTTGTCCCCAAAAGCTCATATGTGAGACAATGCAGGAATGTTAAGAGGTGGAGTGGAATGGCTGGATTATGAGGGCTGTAACCTAATCAGTGGATTAATCCACTTATAGGGATTAACTTGGTGATAACTGTAGGAATGTGGGGTGTGGCTGGAGGAGGTGGGTCACTAGGGGAATGCTCTGGGGTTTACACTTTGTCCCCTGTGAGAAGAGCTTTCTCTCTGCTTCCTGGCTGTCATGTCCTGAGCTGCTTTCCTGGGCCATACCCCTCCACCAGGTTCTGCCTCATCCGGGACCCAGAACTATGGAGTCGGCCAACTGTGGACTGAGCCTCTGAAACCATGAGCCAAAATAAACTTTTCTACCTCAAAGTTGTTCTTGTCAGGTATTTTGGTCACAGGAGGGAAAAGCTAACTAAAACAGCAAATATTAGCCCAAGTTCTTAACCAGAGACTCTGGAAAGGAATTAGCAAATTCTATGGAAACAGTTTTATTCATTCCGGTTGAAAGGTGAGAGTGGTAACGTGTGAAGAGTGAACTTAGGGATAGCAGGACGGGGTGAAGCCCCATGAGCCCTCCACACTGAGAAAGTTGAGAAAGGGCGATTGAAGACCTCAGGGGTATAAATCTGTTAGCACTGCAGTTGAAAATTGATATGGAGAATGTTTATATAATTCAACATGATGAGGAAGTAGGGTCTTACTCTTAAAAAAATGAAAATGTATATTCTTACATTTTTTATTTCTCATGTTCATTAGAATGCACTATTAATTGAACAAACCTTCAGGGATTAGTCAGAAGTCATCTCTTAAAAGTATAGAGCATTGAATAGGTAGCAGAGGGCAAAACCCTGCTTCCACAGACATATTGGAAACCACAGTGGAGACCTGCACCTGATCCTTTCTACATAGTGTTCTTCTCCCCAATTATTAACATAAATGGACTCCACAGTTTTCTACTCTGTGGATCTCATTGCCACCTGAGGTTGTGATCTCTTCTTCAGCCTCTCCTTCCATTTTATCTGAATTCCTTTTGGCAGTTGTCAGGGTACCTACGAAAATTTCTATTGAAATTCTCCTCAACTGATGGATATTTACGTAACCTTTGCCAATCCCATTTTCTTTATTTATTATTTTATAATAAAACTGAGCATAATTTATGGGAAAACTGTGCTGTCAACTTTTCCTACTGAAATGTTCCAAAGCCCAACTTAGGAAAATTCACATTGTTTACTTTTGTTGTTGTTGTTTTTGTTGTCAAATATCACTGTAGTAACTACTGCATATATGCTAATTCTACCCAAATTTTAATGGCAGGTTGTAACCCAGTGGCATCCCACAATCCTTTTATTTAACTTTTGTGGCCTCCCTGTTGCATTACTCAGAGTATCTGTTCCCTTCCTTCTCCAGTCCACTCAAATCTCTACTCCTTCCCCATCCCAGCTTCTGTGAGCAGGCAATCTCCTCTGTCCACGAGTCCATTCAGGGGAAGAGCCACTGCACCTAGATTTTGATCTTCTCTATTCTCTTTCCTCCTGTCAAGAATCTCTCCTGATGACGCCCTTGACTGAATCCTATCCCTTTCATCTATGAGGCATATTATGGCACTGTATGCTCTCTGCCCAGGATCCTCACGCTCACCCTGTTTGTTGACCACCATCTTAAAACACCGCCCCCCACTCTGTTTCTATTTTATATTGACATACTCTCTCATTCATGTGTCCTGAGTCATTTAAGTGGTTGGTAGTTCTCACACCCTTTTGATCTGTAACCTCTTCTCATCTCCCTCTACCTCCTTCTCTTAAACCTCATTTTCTGTGACCTCTTGTCTAAATTTGCTATCCACAATTTTTATCTTCATGACACTATCTCTGTCTCCATCCTCTGCGACAACAGCTGTCCTCATTCTTGTGTTCTATCTCACACTCTCTCATTGATTCATTTTTCTCCAATGGCCTCCAAGAAGTTCTGCACTAAATCCATTCCATGGCCATCCTCCCTGTTTATAATTTCTCCCTCAAGGATATCTTCCTTTCCCACAACCTCTGATAGGTATGTTAAGTCCCAAATGTGTATGTTCAATACCAGTCTCTAGGTCTCTTTTTGCATTTTTAATTTTTTGATGGTCACTCACAACAAATGCATCTTTAGAACTGAATGTACTATTTCCCTAAAGCACATTTTCCAGTATTTTTTATTTCTATTAATCAGCTAACTAATACGGATGCTCCAATCTCACTCAACTACCCACTCAGCTCTTGTATAATTTTTATGGTTGGTTTCATACTACCTTGTTATTTATTTAACCAGTGTTGACTCTAGAGACATGCCTAAAAATGTGGGCCTGTGGAGAAAACCCAACCTCTTGTTTTGAGTGCTGATACAGTCTACCCTAATGAAATGCCCCAGGTAAACAGCTGCCCTCCATTCATTGTGGGAAGAGGACTCACCTGGTTTTCAATACTCACCTGGTTTTCAATACAGCCATTTGCTGAATCAATGTGCTGCTACTGGTCACTATTTATACGAGCAGGCTATGAAACTAGAAATACTTTATAGGACAATACTTTATGCTGGTGATGGTATATTTTTAGTAGATATTGTATATTCTACAATATGAATATGAATAAGACTAATTTAATTTAGTCTTAATTTAAATTAAAATCTTGAAATTCTTTAAATTGATAGTTTGAAATTGAATTTTTTAGATTCACACATGATAAGGAACACTTACCTGGGAAGAAACAGGGACAAAGTGAAGATGTGAGAAAAAGTTTTCCATGATTTTCATTGTCTCTTTTAGTCTACACAGGCAATACAAAGTTTAGAATTCACTGTAAAATGTGTATTACATAAAGTTAAGTCAAATTAGATGAAAGACTGTTAGCATCAAAACTATAAAATTGTGTGTTTGTTAAATAATATTATACTGCAGTACAAAGTACAATAATGTTGGATAAAATGAATCAGAACAGTTTGGGAAATAATAAATGAGTGCTGTGACAGAGAAAACTCCTTAGTGCCAGGAGAGATGTCTTTTCCTTCATCTTTGTACCTTTGCAGAAGGTTGATACATCTTTGTGTGTGTGTGTGTGTGTGTGTGTGTGTGTGTGTATTTTTAATTTACTGAGAATCAGTACTACTTTTGCAAGCTTACTTTGTAAGCTAATTGTCAAAAATGAATGTGTCTCTTGTTCTGTGGAAATATAAATGGTAAATTCAGAATAGTACTCCTGCAGAACAGAAATGTCTATGGTTGACATATGTTACCCAAGTATACGGCCCTACAAAAGCATTATGATGAAGAAAATATGCTGCTGATGATATATTTTCAGTAGATATTGTATATTCTACAATGTACAACAAATGGAAGGAATTTATACTTTAAAATATCATGCCCACAAGTCTCTGAAGAAAGCTAAATCCATCAGTCTGTTTCTCTATGGACAAAATTGAAACCATTTCCTAATGGGCTTTTAAGATTGAATAAATGTTCACTGAAAACGTAGAACTGGGGGCTGGGTTTGTGGCTCAGTGGAAGAGTACTTGCCTCTTATGTGTGAGGCCCTGGGTTTGATCCTCAGCACCACATAAAAATAAATAAATAAAGATATTATGTCCATCTACAACTAAAAACAAAAAAATTAAAAAAAAAAAACCGAACTGGAACTCCCCTGTTTGATGATTTTACCAGGCTCTCTAATCTCACCTTTTGCTGGAGATCATCAACAGAATTTTAAATGATCTTTTCTGGCTCTGTTAATTTACAGAGGAGAAAAATAGAGTGGTTGTATGACTAAGTGGTCACACAGTCATATTGCTCTGAGGCCAAACCCCAAATCTTCAAGTCAAAATGTGCCCCAATTTCCTAACTTCCTCACTGTCTGTAGTGAACTTCTCAAGCTTTGAAAATTACTAAGTAACCACAGTTTAAGAAGATAGTGTTCTAGGAAATGGGTGAAATGTTCCAAGACCAGATCCTTAGCCTGGCAGACCTTCCTGACAAAGAAAACAGAGGTAGGCGGCTTGTTGGAGGCAAGACCACACTCTTTCCTGGCTGGTTAAATGGAGGGGGTGACTTGGAGTTACAATAGGGTGGGTGCCTCCTGGTCGCCACTGTATAGCTTGCCTTTAATATTAGGAACCAGTACCTGTTCCAGAACACTGATTTTGCAACTGGATCAACAAGTGGACTTCAAGGGAATAATACTTCCCACTTCAAAGTTTATGCAGCATTTTGTTTATTTCATTTTTATTTTCTTGTTTTTGTTCTTATCTGGAGTAAAGTCCATAATAGCTTTCCTCAGATTTTTTTAAAGGATTTTATGAACCAAAGAAGAGCTTTAGGAAGAGACTTTAGGAGGAAGTGAATCCTGTTATAAAACTGAAGTTGGTACTTGTATCTTTGGTGTTTCTGGTCTCTCTGTAATATTTTGCCTTCATTAGTAATTTCCCATTCCCATAATCCCCTCTCATTTCAGATAGTCAGTGTTATCATCTTTTTCTCTTTCTCCAAAGCACATCTTCAAGAAGGAAAATTCTGGAAACTGTACACCCAACTGGGCTGTATATGGCTGAAGAGGCCATTGTACACCTGCTCTTCCTGCTGAGTCCAGCTGGGGGTTTGAGGCAGACCAAGCACTTTCTGATTTGGTAATATGAGGACTCCTCAAAGTGCCTTCGCTCTTGCCATCTCTCTGCTAAACCAACTTTTAATGATTTTGGCTGGAATGTCGTTCTTGTCCTTCATTTGTCCATTTAAACTTCTACACAACACAGAGCTTTGACTGAGGGAGTGAGAGGTGTAGAGAAAGTTTATTTGCCATGCCATGCTGGAGCGGGAGGGGCAGCTCCATGTGGACTGGTTGGTAGTTATTGTAGGAGATCAGATATGCTCGAATGTGACAAAGGTTTCCTCTCCACGTGAGGAAACATCCAAGCAAATAAAAAGATGCTGGAGAAAAAGATTCATCAGTTAAGGTCACAGAAAGAAAGATGGCAGGCTGAAAGTGGTCAGTCGGGAAGAGTTTAACAAGGGGACTGTTCACAAAGGTGTGGGCAGCGTTTAAGGAAACCAGTGAAGGTTCATACATGCCTCTGTGTTTAGTAAAAATAGAGGAAGTTTATCACTAGGTATGACCTGAAGGGGAAAAGGAGAGGAGTCGTGGCAAGAATCCAGACAGAGAGATGCTGCCTGCCAAGGTCCTCACAGTAGAAGCTGAAGGTGAGGGTAAAATTAAGAGAGATAAAGCCCAGCCCCGGAGAGGCTTTCCTGTTGGAAAGTAGCCATTGTGATACAGAAAAGGGTCTAGAACAAGCTGAGGTTGTCCAGCAACAGCTGGGGGGAGAAAGGCGAGCCAGCCAAGAGAAGAATCAGGGATGTGTGGCAATGCCCAAGTGGGGCTGGGCCAAACTCCGCTGCTCCAGCTCCTAACTCCTCCCTGAAATCAGCATCCACCTTCTAGCCCTTTTCTTGAGGAGGCCTGTCTCTTCTAATCTCTCAGGAAAGTCTACCCTGAGCAAAAGCTTTATCAATGACTTAAGCAATGGTAGAAAAAATAGATTTAAAATATGTGTCGTATGAAATTGATGATGGACGGCTGACATATTGGATAACTCAACTTGTTTTGCAATCATGAGGATGGAGTGATCAGTAGTAGACGGCCAGGCACTTTTAGAGATATGTTAGTAGCATCTGGGAAGTGGGCATCATGGAAATTCCTTCTGGTAATTTGTGTGTTTGCAAATCTTCATGATGAAATGCTGAAGAAATAATCTTGGTAGACTTAAAGCATAGAGTTAAGAACAGCATAACAAAATTCAATACGGATTAAGTAATATTAAGTTCTTAGAATCAACTATATAAAACCATATTAACTATGATCAATCTAAAAGAGTAATTTTAAAAAGAGTTCAACTGAAATGTATTTTAATTTGTTCATTTCCACATGAAGTGTCTCTGATTTTTTTAAAAAGTTGGAACCAGTGAGTTTCAAAGGGCAACTGAAAAATTTAGGCAAGAGTTAGAAGGAGACTTACTTTTAAAATGAAATATTCATACCATGTATCATGTATTCAAAAACTGTTCAATGAAAGAAGGATTTTTGACATCTTTAGAGGGATAGAGAAGGAAACACGATCTATGAAATAATCTTAATCCCAGCTCATCTCAAACTCAGCGAGATTAGCTCTGAATTTTCACTCTGGAATTTTCTTTTCTTTTCCTTTTTTCTTCCTGAACCCATTTCTTTCAACAACAAACAGCCGGTTTCATCCAGGGGGTCGGGGGTGGGTGGGAAATTAGCCCTGATACTTCTCTTTTCCTCAAAGAATAGTTTTATAAACAATGTCCTCCTGTGGGCTCTCCAATCAACTCTGTTTTGACTGCTCCACTCAGACGGCCCTTGGCAGACATCTGTGACCTCATGACCACATCCAAAGCCCACTTTTTAATTGCTAAATAAAAAAGTGGAGGTTTTTATTTAGCAAATAAAAAGTGGAGATTTGGTGCTGCTGGCCACTTGATTTATTTAGAAATTCCCTTCTGTAACACAAGCTCCCCAGGTATCCATCACTCTGAATTATTCTCAGTTACCTGTTCAAGCTCTCTTTCCCCTTCTTGTACTCACTTTATGAGTGCCCCTAGCATTTGATGAGTTACACTAGGCTGCTCTTCTCTCCTCCATGCCCTGTAGACTACTGAACAAGGCCAACAGGAGAAGAAAGCTGGTTTTCCTGTTCTTGGAGAAGTTTGGGGTTTTGATTTTTTTTTTTTTTTTTTTGGTACAGGGATTGAACCCAGGGGTGCTTAACCACTGAGCTTCATCTCCAGCCCTTTGTATTTTTTATTTTGAGACAGGATCTTGCTAAGTTGCTAATACTGGCCTTGAATTTGCAGTCATCCTGCCTGAGTCACTGAGATTCTGGGGTTACAGAGGTGTGCCACCACTCCCAACTTGGAGAATGTATTTCCATACCTGTTTCAATCATTTCTTCCTCTGTTATATCTTAAGTGATAGAAAAAAGAATTTGTAACTCTATACAAGGAATGCATCTAAGATATATTCTCCATTAATCAGGGTTCTCCAGAGAAATAAAATCAACTGTATGTGTGCACTTGTGTATGCACACGCGTGTGTGTGTATGTGTGTGTGTGCATATGCACATGTATTCAGTAAATGTAGAATCTGCAGGGTAAGCAGGCAGGCTGCAGACCCAGAGTGAAGCTGCACTTCAAGTTCAAAATCAGCTGGTTTGCAGAAGTGTATCTTGCTCAGGGGAGGTCCATTTTACTGTGTTAAGGCCTTTGACTAGTCGGATGAGGCCCACTCACATTATCGAGAGTAATGTGCTGTAATCACTGTCCACTAATTGAAATGCTAACCTTATCTAAAATTACTTTCGAAGAAATACCCAGAATACGATTTGACCAAATATCTAGACTTGGTCAAGTTTATGTATAAAATTGACCACAAGATATTTATATGAAATTCCAAACCTTACTTTCTTCAGACTCTTCTCTCAGTTCTTTCATGTCCATTTGCATTTATTTCCTCTCTTTCTAAGTCATTTTTAGAAATGAATTTATTCTTGACCTGCTAAGCAGATCCATCTGCTAAACAAAATTAATAGACTCTGAATATATGAATGGTTGTCATCCAGACATGTGCACAAATGTTCACAGGATGACCAGAGTACAGGCTAACAACTTCAAGCAGTTAAAAGTCGAGAAAAAAAATCAGAAAGGATTGACTATTCTTACATCGTTATTCTCTCAACTTTACTGATTGCCTCATCCACCCCAGAAGCACATGTCAGGGAAGCAGACAAGGACAGAACATAGTAGCGACTGAATAAATATTTGCATGTGGAATTCATGATTGAAGGAGGATCAGTCTCAAAAAACAAACAGAGCATGGAAGTTATGGGTATTAGAAGAAAAAAGAGTAAGGGGTTGTAAGTCTTTTATCTGCTTTGTACTCTGCTCCCACAGATCATATTCCCTAGCCAAACAACTCTCCTCGTCACGGGACCAGGCCCAGTTCCTACTTATTCCTGAGTGGTGAGCTTCAGTTCCCTGCCATATGCAGAATCACTGATGGGAACCACTCACATATTCCTATGGGAACAGGAGCCAGCTCCTTGGTTGACACCACAAATCCTGCTTCTCACAGCCCTGGTGATTGACTGAGCAACCTCAGTTTCGCCCAATTTGGCATGTGGCCCTTCTCCCTGTGCTGCAAGTACATGACATGAACTGTTGTCAACCTCTTCTGTCCGTTGTGTCAGTCAGCTTCTTGTTGCTGTGAGCAAAATACCAGACAAGAACAACCTGGGGGGGGGGGGCAAAGTTCATTTGGGCTCACAGTTTCAGAGGTCTCAGTCCATGGTGGGCCAACTCCATTGCTCTGGGCATGAAGTGAGGCAGAACAACATGGCCGAAGGGTGTGGCAGGGTAGAGTTCCTCAGCTCATGGTAGCCAGGAAGGAGGAAGGAAGGGGGAGGGGAGAGAAACAGAGAGAGAAGCCAGGGACAAGATATTATCCCCAAGGATACACTCTCATTAACCTACTTTCTTCCGCCATACCCCATTTCCCCACAGTTACCACCCAATGGTCCATTCATGAGGTTATATCTCTCATAACCGAATCCTTTCACCTCTGAACTTTGGGACATTGCCTAACACATGAGCTCTTTGGCGATATTTTTAGATCTAAAACACCTGTGCCGAAGCCATCATGTGTTCAGCCTTCCCCATAACACTGGGATGGGAATTCCTCTCTTATCAAAGAGTAGATAGAAACAAATAAAACAGTAAGATATGGCTTTCACATGTGCAATTCCTCTCCTAACTCAGTGAATAGAATGCCTGGGAGAATAGTTATTCTGGTCCTGGGGGCAAAGCAGAGTTACAGCCAGGTCCTTCTGGTGTTTCAGAGGCCAAGATAAGGTCTCCCTTTCTGTAACTGAAGGTTCTAAGTTGTTATTGTTATTATTAGGATTGGACCCAGGGGCACTTTACCACTGAGCTGCATCCCAAGCCCTTTTAATTTTTTTTTTTTTTTTGGAGACAGGGTTTCTCTAAGTTGCTGAGGCTGGCCTCAAAGTTTTGATCCTCCTACTCAAGTAGCTGAGATTATAAGCAAGTGATACCATGCTGGGCTCTAAGAAATTATTTTTGAAAGTATTTTGAAGCCCTTGAATAATATAAATATATAGAGAACACAGCACAACAATTATATATATATTTTTTAATCACAGCCAAAATTATGAATCTTAGGAAACAGCCCATGGTGGGTTCTGAAATCACAATAGAGAAGATGACATGGGTACTAGCCCCAGGGATTTTGAAATCTAATTGGAGAATCGTTTTTTATGTGTGGAATAACAACTCAAGGTACCCTGTGAATTCATTCTTCCTTAGCCATTTACTGGAGACAGTGCTGTGCCTGGGTCAAGTTCAGCAAGAGCCTTCTCAGGTTGGGGGGACCCTTCCCATTCCCAGGATTTCCTCACTGCACCAATGCCCAGTGTCCCCAATCATAAACTAAGGTGCTACGGTAGATCCTCTTCACTCTTGTCCACTTCATTCTTCGTTGACCACAGTGCTCCTTCAGGGAGCCTTCCCTGCCCTGCTGGGGAAGGCCTCTGACCTCTGTCCACACCCGTCATTCACGAGAAGACGACGCCGTGATGAACTGGTGACATTGCCTGAAGATCCATGGTGATGATCTTCCTGTCTCCTTCACCAGACGAGTGGCTGAGTTTTCCAGTTGTGATCTCAATGTCTGACATGCGCTAGGTACTAATGACATACGTACTGAATTAATGGAGAAAAATGGGTGTAACAATTCAAAAGTGGATATGTCCTGTCTCTTCCCTGCAAAGCACAGAGTTATAGAACTCGGGTTGTAGAGGCAAGGAACTGTTTATGAGACCAAGTATTTTTCATGTATCCCCATGAGATTCTTAATCCTGGTGGTTGAAATGTTCAATAACTATGATATGCTATTAAAATAATGATAAATATTATAATAACTTAAAGATCCCTATGATTGTTGTTTGATGCTTTTATGATAATGTGAAGGAATTCATTTTCATCGAAATCATTCTAAGATGATGATAATATGCTTCTGAATCCATAAAGTAATATGTAATTTTAGTGGCCTGGATGTGGGGTGTGTAGTAATAAATTGTTCTCAGGGATTTCTCTTTCATAGGAATCTTATCAATAGAAATAAGACTGTGTACATAAGTCAGCTAATTGAGAAACACTGACATATATGGCTGAGGGCTCAGAAAGTACCGCTGCCACTTTCTATATAAGTAACTTGAGCAGACTGCTTAATCTTCTTAATCTATGTAGTAAAGATGACTTGGGTCTTAATCTTTGGAAATAGTTCATGTTTTTAAACTCCGATTTTTTTTCACATACGAAATGGAGGTAGACAGTATTTATAATACATGAGTGTCCTTAGCATTATATAACGTTATGGTTTGGATGTGAGGTGTCCCCCAAAAGCTCACGTGTGAGACAAGGCAGGATGGTTCAGAGGAGAAACCATTGGGTTGTAAGAGTCTTAACCCAATCAGTGAATTAATCCCCTGATAGGGCTTAACCCAGTGAGGTGGTAGGGTGTGGCTGACCGTGGGAATTGGGGGTGTGGCTTTGGGGTGTGCAGAGTTTGTATCTGGAGAGTGGAGTCTCTGCTTTCCCATCATCATGTGAGCCGCTTCCCTCTGCCAGACTCTTCTGCCATGATGTCCTGCCTCACCTTGAGCCCCAAGGAATGGAGTTGGCTGTCTGTGGACTGAAACCAACCGTGAGCCTCCAAATAAACTTTTCCTCCTCCATCATTATGCTGATCGGGTCTTTCAGTCAGCCCCAGCAGCGAGTGTCTAAAACATGTAACAAGTTATAATGGATTTTGGAGAGTCCCTGGAACTTAATAAGAAGCCCAATTAATCAATTACTTTATCAGTTATGAGGTTTGATTTCCATTCTTAGTCTCACTATCACAGGCCCTGGAGTATCATCCTCTGTGCTTCAAAGTTTCCTGTTGCTTCCCGGAGACCCCCCAGAATCTGGAAAACTCCATGCTCCTTCGGTCATGCATTCTTATTTCAGGATGGTTCCAGCTCCCTGGGATAATGGGAAAATAGAACCCAGGCTGATGGGAAAGGAGAAATTGACATCATAATTAGATTGGCTTGGAGATTAATCTTCAGGACCACCTATGTATGTGAGGGAAGAATAATGTTCTGAATGACGGTTTGCCAACATAGCTAAAAATTATGTATCAGAATATATGTTTAATTATATACATATAATATATACTACATGTGCTATATACATGGCACACATATGCACACATATATACACCACACACATATAGTATGCCTACGATAAACTACCGGCACATTTATCATCATACGTGAAAGCAGTTACCTGCATGCGACCATTGGGCTACAGCAACATACTGGAAATGGGCTTCTTTGGCACAGGGAACAGGAAGAAAAGGGGGAGAGAGAAAAAACAGCTTATGATGAAGGAATCTTGGAAGCAGCCAGGAGGGAAGCAGCCAGCACTTCCGCCTGTGCCTTTGTTGCAGGACCACAGTGGAGGTTGTGCAACACCTTCAGTAAATACTTCCTGCATGGAGACAGTGAGCCAGGGAGTTTCGTTCTGTCTCACTCAGGAGGCAGGGAGGGAGCCAGGCGCACAGGTGTGCAGGTGTGAGCAGAGAGCTGCTCCTGGAATCCCCCAGCATGCTGCCAGGGAGCCTTCTGGCCCTCACTTTCCTCCTTTCTCCAGCCCCAGGTAGGCAGTAACTCTTTTTTTTCAGGTTCTGTGAGGTGCATCAGAGGACTGCTTGCTTTTTATCTGTTCCCAATACCTTTGCCATATAAAATATTTTGAACAGTTGCATTTTTATTCCTCAACCAATTTTGCTAACCGACTGGTCTAATCGTAACCTATCAGTTGGGGGCTATGAAGACTGAATGCCAAGAAGACAAATGAGAGGTCTCCAACCAACACTCGCAGGTCTGATGCGAGAATATTTAGAAGTGAAAGCTGCATTTCTTACAGCATAACTTAAGTAAGCAATATGGTCTCTGAGTCAAAGCGTGGGATTGATCAAAACTCATATTGACGTTTTAAGTGTATTAAAGATGCAACAGATCTGCCAGGTTATGGCTGTGTAAAGATTTTGGAAAATATCTGCTCCTATGATTGGGGCTTGGTAGGCTCTTTATGTTCCTTTGGACTGCACATATGAATATTTAGTACTTTTATTACTAGCAATTATAAATATAACTACTAGAAATAAACTGTTCACCAATTTTATGTGTAGAAAGCATTCTGATTTGACTTCACAAAAAGGTGTTGAGGTTAAGTATTAGTTGATGATTCACTTCCATTTTGCTTGTTGTATCAAATGGTTAAGAATTTAAACGTGCAGAAATACTAGTACTTAATGATATGTTACGTGGAGCCAGTCTTGCCATTCTGGTAAATTCTCCATTAAAGTATGGATAAATGAGATTTGGAAACACATTCCTCCAGCTTATTTCTATTGCCACAGCTTCAGTCAGCATATTGGACTCTAAGTGTCCAGAGTCTCCCTAGTTAACCTTTTCTGGGGTCTTAGAATGCCTGCTGGGACCAGGGGACGGAATCAATTATCAACAAAAGGTCTGGAGTTAGGAGGGAAGATGCTTCTCTCCTATGATCTATTCTGCACCAAAACTACTAAAACTAAACCACTAAAACTAAAGTGGTTTTCCAATTTGATTTCCAGACTTGTAAAAATTTTATTTCATCTCCTTAAATAAAGGGATGAAGGTAGGCATTCATGTGCTTGACTTAAAATAGGAATCTTCATTCTTTATCTTTTCCAGAAATGCTATCAGCCACAACTCTTGAGGGACCCACTCAGTCAAACATAAATACTGCGTGAGTTCTAGCTGTGTCCAAGAGGGTAGCGATCAGGCTGATCTACTGACCAAGTCTCATGGCTGACACTGGGTGCCCACGAATATTACAACATTTACAGTGAAATTAGGGACCCCCACTGTTTCTGCTCCTCCTGAATGCACTTTCACAAAACAGCACTGAGAGATGCAGTGTCCCTGGAAGTCATGCCCCAGAATGGGACCTCACCAGTAGGACACGGTGGTGGGGTGAGAATGAGGACCTGCTCCCTCTCATCTTCCATCCCGAACAGAAAGTTGTCCCACTTCCTTTACCACCTGGTGTATTTTCAAAGGTCTTTCCTGGGTCACTGAAATATTCATGCTAATTTTCTCATGGTCGTTTATTTTTTTAGCCTGAATGTAAGAATTTAAGCAATTTTCCCCCTCTTTGTTTCTCTGTCCCTATCATCAATGTGATGCAGATGTGCCCCTCGATGATGATTATGCCCAGTTCATAGACACTTGAAATAAAAGAATGAGATGTAAAATAAGAACCAGATGCGTGTAATGAGCTTCACAATCCCCTGAGAAAAATTATATGGGATTTCATCATAGGAAAAGAAAAAAAACACAAATATTTAAAAGGATGTGACAGGCAGTTGAGGGGTGAGGAAGTAAATAAGTTATAACTGACAAAGGAGGAAGGGTTGATGGTATTCCAGCAGAATATCCCGGGGATACACTGATTTTCAAAATTACTTTTTCTCAAACTGTCAGATCTTTCTTGCCATTATAAGGTGACTGGAAGACAGAAAACAGTGTGTACGATGTAATCTCAACAACCAAAATAATATGCCTCATTAGGATGTGTTTTTCTCAAGGTGTGTACTCATTTTTACTGCTTGAAGTTTAAAATGTCAAGGTGTTTTGAGGAGAAATACAAAAGCTCAGAACTAAAGTGAGTGCCATTACCTAAGTCCGAATTCAGTGCTGATGTCATTGTTCAGTTAAAATGTTTCAAACAGATTTGAACAGAAATAAAAATATCAATATTATGTCTTAATTTTCTAATCTCCAAAATGGCCTGAAATGCTTTAAAAAATAAAGTAACAATCCAGACTGAGATCTCATATTGCAATCTTTTTGTTGTTGTTGTCATATTAATCTTGTAAATAAGTTTTGCTTTTTCTGAAACAAATGAACATAGATATATCTCACCAACTCAAACCAAAATAACAATTTCCTTTTTCTTGATCCAGTTTTGCTGGCCAAACTAATCCAACATATGAGTTCTGTGGGAGGGAGAAGGCAAGTATTAAAATAAATTAGTGGAAACATATTGTGTTACACCTTGGATTTGTGTAATCCCTGGATGGCAGTTAGCTGTGTTTGTTCCACAGGCTTCCAAATAATTAACTTGATGTTATTCTGCTGGGAGGAGGCGGAGCTATCTCCTTCTAGCTTGAGGATGAATATTTAGGTCAATTATTTCCCTATATCTGCTGTGCAAATTATTGTGTCTCAGATCTTCATTATTTCGGGGGCCTTCCAACTTTCAGGAAACAAAAGCCTTTCAGGGAAATTTTGTCTGTTTTTGTTAGAGAATTTACTGTGTTGCAAGAGTTTAGAATTACTTGGAAATTCACTTGTTTCATACCAAAAAAAAAAAAAAAAGAGTGAGAAGTTGTTTAAAAAAATCTTTTTTGTTTGTTTTGCTTTGTTTTTGGTTTCCATTTGGAAGTGCTCAAAGAAATTGTTTAATGAACTTGCACATTTTGAGTCTGTGTTTAAGAACCTGTTTGTAGTTTCATGATTGCTTGGGACATGAGGATGCCAAGCCTTAGCAGAAGCCTGGGGCTCAGCATGCACAGCAGAGAAAACTGGTATGGAGTGGACTGACCCCTCTCCCTCTTGCTCCTTCTGAACAGAGTGTGTGTATTACCACCTTCTGCTTTTACGCAAAGAGTCATTTGGGCAGTTATCACTTTAGGACCCAAAGGGAGCCTGCTCTAATGATTCTTGTTAGAACCATACGTGTTGCAGATAAAAACCACTAATAGAGATTTTAAGAAGTCACTGAGGTTGCAACATTGGTGAAGTACAGCTTCAGCAATTCAGTGTCAAAGGGATGAACTGCAGCAGGACGCACTGCAGCATGCATGCTGGCCCCACATGGCACACTCATTTTGTGTCACTGAATTAAAGGAGGCAGCAAGGTAGTGTGTCAATATCATCAGTGGATAAGTGTAATCTTCTTACCTGTTGGTTTCTTATTGTTCTGAAATAATTGGGAAAATTGAACTGGATGGAGAGAAAATGGTCATTTAAAATTTCTTTAGATTTTTGTATGTTTGTTTTGAAAAAAGTTTTTGTAACTAATGGTATTATTTTTTGTCCAAAAATCAATTAAAAATAAATTGTACCTAGTGACTGCTTCCAAGAAATGAGTAACGGGGGAACCTGGTGATGTTGTTCTTGAAGTGTGACAACATGAAAAGGCTTAATTTGTCACAACTGATTAGAATTTATCCATCCAAGTGAACATGGCCCCTTCAGACACATTATAGGGGATTCTGCATTTATTTGCATAAAATTGTAGACTACTTGAATAAGCTTTAAGTACTATTTAATCTGCACCCTTTTGTTCAAACAATTAAAAAATACTTTAACCAAAGCCCAAATTAAGTTATTCTCATGTCAGCACCATGGATTTAAGTGTTTTTGAAATGCTTATTAAGAGCAAATCTTCAGCCACTTAAAAGAAAAGCTCTTACGTTATTTTAAGACCCCATTTTTGACTATAAGAGTTCTTAGTGGACTTAATATTTTTTTCTAATCTTCCAAGTTAAATGGAATCGGTTCTTGAGTGATCAGATGAATTAAACCCATCTTAAAATGATTAAAATTTGGCATCACTAGGAATTTTTGAATTTCTGCTCTCATTTTAGAAGAAAATGTTAAGAAATGAATGATTTGTTCTGTGGGAAATCATTTTGGATAAGGTATAGAAGTACAGACCTCCTGGGTGACTGACAGACAAATAACACTTAGAGACGCAGTTACCTTTATTCAAACCACAGCAGCATGAATTTCTATTGCCATAGAAGTTTGGTTTGAGTCTTTTAATGAGATGAGCATGGATTGCCTTAAGAGGACCTCCTGAGAAGAAAAGAAAGCCTTTCTCTTCCAGCCTTAGTTAGGTGTGGGGCTGGGCTGCCGCCTGCTCTGAGGGCTTCTGCTCTCTGCATCCTGGGTTGGACCTAAAAGCCACCTACAGCTGTCAAATAGAGCATCTCTTGACGTTTCCTCAGGAGTTAGGCCCTGGGCACAAATGGAAAAGAAAGTAGAAAACCAGCCTTAGCTTTGGGCAAGCTCTGAACTTCTCTCTACAATGACTTCTAGAGGCAACATGGAGATGAGCACGCAGGATGCAAATAGGTTGTAACCTATCACGTCCCAGTTCCCTCTCTATTCAAAAATTGTGTTTCTCTAATTTTCATGGTTTTTGAATATTTAAAAAAAAGTTTCTTTGTATTTTTAATGCCAGCTCAGCCCATTCCATGAACCAACCTTGTAGAAGAGACTTTTCTTTCTGGGATTTAGTTTCAAATATTTCTATTGGCACACCCGAGAGAGAAAACCTTAGAATCCGCCACGGCGCACAGGGGTTATTTCATTTTCATAACACAGGTTTCTCCAAGTGCTTCCACTCAATTACTGTGGGACCAGTTAGCTTCTGCCATCCGGGTGGCATCTGCCTCTTCCCTTTGCCTTGCGCTACTGCTGTGTCTCTGCTCAGGGAGCCACTGAAGGCCTCCAGGAGAGCAGAGGAGGGAGAACGTGCGAAAGAAAGACTGTCACTCAACAGAGACGCAGGCACACTGTTAGTGGGAGACATCTGGAGTTGCAGATTCTAGTAAAGAGTTGAGAGAAAAAAGTGTGTTTCAGGCTTTGTCTCTTGGAGCAGCTGACCTGGATCTCACACAGTCTGTGTGACATCATTCACAGGTGACGTAGAAGGATGGCCAGTACTGTCCGGCCCACTTTGGTTCCGCCTAGCTAACCTTCTGTTTTCCCCTTTTATTTTTCCTCAGTAAGTGCTACCAAGGAATTCCCGGAGGTAAAAGATTATGAAGTGGTTTATCCCGTAAGACTCCATTCGCTCCAGAAAAGAGAGATCAAAACACCAGAGAAGAAGGTACAGCTTCTGAAACATCTCTGAATTTTAATTTAAATTAAAATATGTGTATGTGTATCATATATACATCTCATGCAAATACATCATATATTTATATTTAATGTATAACTGGACTTTATGAAGTTTTTAGCTTTAGGCCTTCGAGGTAAATAACATTAGTATTTATGTTTGTGGTCTTTTTTTTTTTTAAATCCTTTACACTATGATCCAAAATTTTACTTTTAACTTTATTTTGCAAGTCCAGTTCTAAGAAATAGAATTTAATTAATTTTATAATTTATTCTGTGCACTTCCAAAAAATTAGATGCAACTTATTTTATCTATTATGGTTCCTTCTCTCTACCCATCTACACACATATAACCACGGCTGTTAAAACAGGAGAATACTGCAAGTGAATGGGTATTTGTATTTTAATTTGAAAATTATACCTTTTCTAAACAGGCAACACTGAAATTTGGATAATGCTTACAAATGAAACAACACGTTTTCAGTCAACATTCACTCAACAAACTTTTATTTGTTGTACGAAGAAAGCTAAGGAAAGCCTTGATACACTCAATAATTACCTGCACTCTGAAGTGTTCTTCACTTACACAAGTATTCTAAAATGCAAGTCCCTGGAAGAACATGTGCCCCTACTAGTCAGGGATCCTCACAGTAGTTCTTTCAAAGCAATTTAGGAGAGCAGACCCCCAAACAGACCCTACTTCCAATAATAGGTATCTATAAAAATTATTTCCACTAAGTTTGGTGGAATCCATGTGTGTTGGATTCTTCTTCAATATGGCTTTGTTCAAATGCTTTCGTGTAGTCTCTTAAAATTATCAGATATTATTTCTCCCTCAATATTTTGAGAAAAAAAATTTGGATATAAATAGTTTTCTCTCACAGCTATCAAGCAATTTCTTCATCACTGTAAGAATAAATGTTTTTATTTGGAAATTTTTATTTTGATACAAAATCACAGTCTCAGTACAGGTACATGCTAGATGATCAATATTAATTTTAGGAGCTATTGAGTAGATGGAGATGATTAATGAATGAGGCAGATGTTTAGTGTAGATTTATATGACTTGTGAAGTTCACTATTAGGGTGAGTTGCTACACAGGCCTTATGTTTTTCTAATCCATCATGGTAGTGTACAGGATCTAAATTCAGAGGACTAGCTTGTGTTCACATCTTAGCTTTGTGAGTTCTCCCCTGGTAAGCTCAGATACCTAGAAACCTGAAATATTTGTCTTAAAGATGATAATGATGGCATGTGTATTGCATGGATGTTTTGAGATTTAATGAATGAAACACTAACTCCATGTTCAAGATTAGGCTGACACTGCCTATGGAACCCATTATATCACACTTTTTATGACTAATTTTCAAGGCTTTTTGTGGCTTCACGTCCCAGTAGTAAGACATCTTTTTTTTTTCCCCTTCTGCTCCTTAACATGACATGCTTGTTAGTTGCCGCAGCCCGGCTGGTTGGGCAAAATAGCTGGGGGGTGACAAGGAACTTGTGTACATTGATACAGCAGGAGTGGGAGCCGTTTATTGTAGGACAGGAGGGGTATATATACATTACACACAGCTTATCTTAATTAACATAAACTAGATACCGCAGTCAACCAATAAGGAATCTCCACACTTAATGGCTCGCTGGCGCCACTTCACAAACCACTCCCTCTGCAAAATGCCAGGCGCCATCCAGACTTGTTTACAGACTCTTAACAATTAGTCACCCTGAAATTGTTTTTTCTTTCCTTAACAATGTACTTATTTCTACCTCTGTGCCTTTTCTTATGGATTTCTTGCTACTTGAAATGTTTATGTTTGAAGAGAGGCCTACCTTGCATTCTTTATGAAGCTGATCCCTTTCCTGAATTTATGCTATAGTCATGGGCAGGGTTACACAATTTAGCTCTTCATTTTTAAACACATATTGATTTTATATGTGTGTGCCCTTTTGTGTGTGCTCAACATGTGTTTTGTGCATGCATGTCTGTGTGAACACAATGCAATATTATTTTTTTGTTTGAAGCTGCCCCAGTTGATCAAATAAAGGCATTCCTTTTTTTTGACGTGTTCCTGACTCCCCTTACCTTCATCTTCTAACCCCTGTCCTAAGATAAATATTTGTCATATAAATATTTGTTGATTCAAATATATCTTTGCAAAGCACATCAGTTTGGATACAAAGATGTCAGATAATTTATCCATGTAGTAGCCATAATGGCTTGAGCTATTAAAGTAAAAGAGGTAGACATTTGGTATCATGCAGTCTACTGCTAAATAAAAGAAAAATATTGCATGCTAATATTTAAACAGAAATAGCCAAATAAATGTTCATATACACTTATTAATTACTGGTAAATGTTTTTGTAATTTTTGTAGGAAAAATTCGAAATTGAAGTAAAGTATGAAATGACAGTTAATGGAAAAATTGCAGTGCTTTATTTGAAAAAGAACAAGTAAGTACTTTTATATCTGATGTCCTCACCAATAGCAATTAGAGTATAGAAAAGTGCTGTTTGAGTCTGTTCCTTCTTGTGACTCTCACAAACATTGACTAATCATTTTTTCCTCTTAACTGTCTCAAGAAGTTCAGTGAATATTTCTTTCTTTTAAAATAATAGAAATTCATTGGGTAAAAGTTTTCTAGTATTTCCATATTTTTATAAATAAAAAACAATGAATGAGGTGTGAAGAAACATATTTTATCTATTTTATGAAACAGCAGAGGAAAATGTTCCAATGTACTAAGCTCTAATGAAAAAAAAAATCCCTCTATATTAGTACAATCTACCATCCTAGCGTTAAAGGATTATATTTCGAAATCTTTTGAAACTCAGAAGACATAGAAATTCAACTCCAGGGCCAAATAAAAAGTCAGAGTCAAGACCAGAACTGGACTGTCCTCACTCCAGAACTGGTGTTCTTCCTACTGACTGTCCACTCCCTGCCCATGATTCTTGTGCGTCATGTTGTCCTTTTGTCCCCATTCTCTTCATTTGGTCCATTTGAATTCAACTTTTCTTCTCAAATTTCGCTGCCTCTGCTGTTCCCCAGATCTTGCTCATCCTGTAGCTAGACTATTTTAAGAGTAATTTCTCCTAAATCTGTGCTTTCAATCTCTTTCAATCCCCAGATCACTCTGTATAAGACAGCAGAATTTCTTTCCCCCCTAAGACAATAGACTATTACTTTTGAAAAAAAAAATCGCAATCAACTCAAGTTTGGCAACTGTGTGGTATCATGGAATTGCACCAACTTTGGATTCAGATTCCCTAGCTACAGTTCTTTACATTTTAAACTCTTTATTGTCATCTAAAAATAAGAAGAGTGATATGTATCTCACAGGATTATTCAAAGAATTTAAATTATGCACATTACATTCTAACACAGTGCCTGCTAGAGAGATGCCTCTCTTTAAAAATAGATTCATTATTCACAATAATTCAGAATAAAGATATGATATGGGATCAACCTAAGTCTCCATTGATAAATGAATGGATAAACAAGTTGTGGTATATGTACACATACATATGCAGTGGTGTATTATTTAACCTCAAGGAAAGGTTTTTGCAATAGAATGGGTGATATTATGCATAGTGAAATAAGCCAAGCTCAGAAAGATAGATATGTAAAACATAATCTCATGAAAATAAACAAGGAGAGTAATGAAATACAGTAGATGGGGTAGAGAGAGAAGATGGGAGGGGAGGGGAGGGGGGATAGTAGGGGATAGGAAAGGTAGCAGAATACAACAATTACTAATAGGGCATTATGTAAAATTGTGGATGTGTAACCGACGTGATTCTGCAATCTGCATTTGGGGTAAAATTGGGAGTTCATAACCCACTTCAATATAATGTATGAAATATGATATGTCAAGAGCTTTGTAATGTTGTGAACAACCAATAAAAAGAATAAAAAATTAAAAAAAAAGGAAAAAAAACATAATCTCACTAACTTTGAAATCTAAATGAGCTCAACTCCTAGAGACTAGGAGTACAATGATGGTTAGGAAGGGTGGGGGGGCAGGAAGATGTGGGTCAAAGGTTTCAAGGTTTCAATTGTAATATGAATAAATTCTGAATATCTAATGTGTATGCATAGTGACTATAGTTGATGATGATGTGTTTTATTCTTGGAATTTCCTAAGAGAGTAGATCTTAAATATTCTCACCACCCATATGTGCATGTGCACACTTAAATGGTAATTACGTGAGGTAACAGGTGCTGATAAGCTTGATTGTGCTAATCATTTCATAATGTATATCAAACCATCATATAGCATACCTTAAATATCTTCAACTTTTATTTGTCAATTATACTTCCTTTCTCTATATATCATATATAAAAATAGTACTATATATATAGAAGCAATGCATTTCTCATGCCATTCATTTTTATCAACTTTGACCTCAGTTCTGCTTCTTCCTAAAGTCTCTCCTCAAAGCAGGTGAAGTCCCATAAAGCAGCAGGTACTATTCCACATCACTCAAGAATGTCCTTGTCCCTCCCATTCATTCCAATTTAAACAGCTCTTCCATGCTTGGGCTTTTCTTACTGGGGGAAGGACCCAAGAATTTAACACTTTCCTGTGCAACCAAAGAAAACTTTGAGTGCTTGACTGCACAATCAGGAGTAGCCCCTCTATTTTTTATTTTCTTTTTCTCCAGGAATCTCATTGCACCAGGCTACACAGAAACACATTATAATTCCACAGGGAAAGAGATCACTTCTAGCCCTCAAATCATGGTAAGTCAGAGTTTCCTCAATTCGTTCTTAGTAGGAATGTAACCCACACACCTGAATACAGCGTCCCTGCCAGGAAGTGGGACTGAGCCCACAGCCCTGGTGCCTTCTTTTCTGTAGTAGTAGCTACTTAAATGATTTTCCAATGTTTTTCCATTTACCAAGCACAAAGCCATGGCAACTCGGATCATCTTCTCCAGCTTTGAAGGGAGGTGGCAGGAGTATGCTATTTTCTCTAGAGTTTTCTTTGGGGTTATTTCAACAGTGGGGAGTTAAAAACCTCTCGTGTCCTGGTGTGTTCCCCAGCCTTCCTGTCGCTCCCTGTGTTAGGGGAGCTCATGGCTGCGGCTTCCTCCAGGGCAGCTGCGGAATTCCGCTCTTGACGCCCTTCCAGAGCCCCACTTTGTTCAGACGGAGCAGCTGACAGCCTGGGATGGTGCTTCCCTTTTGGAATTCCCTTTTCCATTGCAAGCCTTCAAATATTCCCGATTGCAGCAGTAACATATGGGCCATTCTCTCATCTGTCCCCAGACCAAGAGGTCCTTCATGGGACACCCACAAAGAAAGATGGTAGAATATTGTGAGAATTCATTTAAATGTGGTGAAACTCTGAATAAATTAAGAAATAAAAATACAACCTGAAAAATGCATCATTTGGGGGAACAGGGGCATGTTAGAAAACATTTAATACAAATATAATACATTAATAATTTAATGGCACATTTGCCATTAAAGGGAAGAATAAATATCTACTATTTGGGGGTCTCAGATTTAAAATTTATTTTAAATATATACATATATATAAATTTATGAGATATACATATTATTTTTCTTCTAAAGAGCATTCCTAATTCAGCAACATCAATCAAACCATCACATTTCTTACTTTAAATATCTCCAATTTGTCACCAATATGAAATCAATACTTTATCAGTATTTATGTATTCTTTAAGGATTTTAATACATAAAAAGGTTTTATTTCATTACTTTTTAATATTAAATTAGCTGTTGTTCAGAAGCAGTAGTTTGAAAGCATTATAGGTCCTATTCCAAGATTTCAAATTCAGATTTATCAGGGAATGCAAAACCTGTGACTACTTTGCTTTACAAAACCCCTTTTCCTTTCCTCTAGGATGACTGTTACTATCAAGGACACATCCTTAATGAGCCAGATTCTGATGCGAGCATCAGCACATGTAGGGGTCTAAAGTAAGACTCTGTGAATGTTTTGGGTGAACCTGTGGTTATAGTGTGTGTGTGTGTAACAAATCTGAAGGTGCTCAAGTACAATTGATTATGACAGAGTTGGGTGTGAATCTTGAGGGCTCTAAAATTTTGAAACATGAAGGAAACACCGTTTCTTTTTATAGTGCTTTGTAAATTTCACATCTGAATTGCTTTCAGAGTTTGCTTGCTTGTTTGTTTTTAACATGTGGGTTTTGAGACTCAGTTTTAGAGTCAGAATCTCTCCACCCTCTCTACCCACTCTGAATTTCCTCCAGCTGGTTGCACACAGGACTCCAACATCCATTCCTTTCTTTCTGTCTGATAATAGCTCCCCATACCTCTGTCTACAGTAAGACATCTCTTTTGATGCTTAAACTTGATTATCTAATTTCCTCTTCCATATCTCCAGTTGGAAACCTTAAAGAATCACAATCTCAATGTTCCTTAAACATAACTAATGATTATCTCACAAATCTGATATTTTCCCTGAGTTCTTTATCTCAGTCAATGGTATAATCAAATTACCAATTGCCCAATCCAGAATCCCAAATTCCTTTAGACTTCTTACTTGTCAACCCTGATTGATTACATCTTTTAAATATTTCCTGGTACTCACTATATCTCAGCTGCAACATTCTAGACCACCCAGCTACTGTGCTCCTTTATCCAAACCATTGCAAAAGACATGAGATGTCATCTGCCCACATCCACTCTTGATATCTTCCAGTTCTAGGTACACTTAATCCAGGCTCCTTATTATGTGCTCTTGTACCTTTTCATCATACTAGTATCAGTTATAATTCTATATTTTACTCATTTATCTCTCTCTCTCTCTCTCTCTCTCTCTCACACACACACACACACACACACACACACACACACACACACACACACACTCAGTGGTCCAGTGGTCATTTGATACACATCCACTTTTCTCAGTTGAATACAAATTCCTAGAAGGAAAATACAGTGACCAATGCCTAATAAATAATGGGCACTCATTAAATATTATTTGAAGGGATCTTAGCTCAGGCCCCTTCACTACAGGAATTGAGAAGACATTGATAATATTGACCATGTGTTGTTCATGTTCTTCTGTTTTGATCTTTAGTATTATCCTATTGGGTCAGTATTATATTTGCATATTGTAGATGAAGAAATTAAAGCTGAATGAATTTACATAATCTTTTCATGGTATCATAGATAATAAGTGACAGACCTAGGATTTTAATGCTTTATCTATAAGATATTGACGTCTTCAGAAGAACACTGGATGAGTCAGGAAATGTCCCTCTTAATGCCAGAACTGACATGGTTCACTATATGACAACATAGTAATCCCTTCTCTCTAATATTTCCATATGGAGAAAATAAGTTTAAGCAATATTTAGAAACTTCTTCAACTGTAACTTTCATTGTATTTTATAGACATGAGATTAAACTGCTTTGGAATTGACTAAGAATTTTGTGAGGTCCCTTTCTGGATCTCTACAGCCATACTTCCCAGTGCAAGAATATCTTATTAACCATCTTGAATTCTCATGCTGTGCAGGGGCTACTTCAGCCAGGGGGACCAAAAATACTTCATTGAACCTTTAGGCCACACAAATCAGGATGAACAGGAGCACGCACTCTTCAAGTACAACGCCGAGGAAGACAAGGTTAACGGTACCTGTGGCGCGGATGATGTGTCATGGCCACCTGGATTGCAGCAGAATGTGAGCCTGCACGGCACCAGACTGGTTGTACGCACAGTTCTGCATTTTTATTGTGACTCTATAATGCATTGTGTCCTAGGTTCCAGTCTTAGCAGCGCAAATGACTTAAAATTTCAGTCTTTGTTGAAATTAGTAGATGATAGAAACACTAATCATAAAACATTGCTGTGCAATCATGGTTCATTTAACAAGTACTTATGGATCTATTCTCATTATCAACAATATTCAAGGGTTAGAAAATAGTAAAATGTAATAGCTGCCTCTAGGAGCTGGCCAGTCACAGTATTCTCTAGAGCTGCAGAAAAGTGTCAAGAGCAATGTTTAACGTTTTGAGATGACAGCCTGCTCCCTTCACAAAGCATGCAACTCTTCTTCATTCCTGAATTACTTCCATGGGTGCTAGGAATAGAGAATGGAACAAAATAGATGCAGGCTCTGCCTGCAGGAATGCAGCATCTTCTTTCCTCTCTGGAGTTGAGCTTGTAGTCACAGAGAAGAAATCAACACAGCTCTGTGTTTTAAGTTGTGAAGTGGGTGTTAAAATATCTTTGTCGTTTATTGCTTACATTTCCTTCAGGATCTCCTTTACATCTAATTATCTCTCCTAAATGTTCTCAGAGTCATGGGCAAATTGGTTGAGTTAAAATTTCCAGTGAGCTCACTCTGCTGTGGGTTTATGTCATACCAGCACTATCTAAGAAGACAGAAGAACCAGTCCTGGATGCATGTCACTGTAAATGTCACCCTCGTGGTCCTTGACAGGCCTCTTGTCCTCCTATCTCACCAGCTTGGCAACCATGCCGTGCTGGTCTTGCTTCTTGACCCGAATCTCTCTCTGGCTCTCCTCCCACCTCGCCAGTGCTCCTCCTTCTGAGTTCCTCCCTGTTACCCCCTCTTTGATTGACCTCTAAATATTAGAGGACCTCAGTTCCAGCTGCCTTCTTTACTTCATCTCATGTTCTTCCTGCGTCACCTCCTTCTGTCCTAAGCCTTCTTAAAATAAGAGCTTTACGCTCATTGGTAGTAGCTTCGGTTCCAGTTTTGGCCTCTCCCTTAACCAGCAGATTGTTATAATTAACCACCTACCTGATATAGCCTTTTAAATAATAAGTATCACAAACTTAATATGGTAAAGCAGAACTGCTGATTTTTAAGCCCCAAACAAAACCTAAGTCTCTCGCCCTCTTCCTGCCGCCACTCATCACCAATCAAGGCCATATCTGGAGATGATTTCTCTTTCCTCAGCCTGTATCTGTCAGCAAGTGCTTCCCAACACATTCCAGATCTTTACTCTCCTGCCTTTTCCCCTGGCCCGCCCCCCACCATCGCACAATTACCATGGCGACAGAGGCTGACCTTCGGCTCCCATTTCTGCCTTAACAGAATCCACTCTCCAAACACTAGGCCAGATGAATTTCTTATTGTAAATCACATTGCATTCCTTATCTAGTTAAAGCTCATTGACTTCCCATTGATTTAATATAAAAATCAAACCACTGACCATGGGTTCCGGATCCTTGTATGATCAGGGCCCTGTTTCCCTCTCCCAACTCCTACTCTGCACTCCCCACCTATGGGTGATCTTTCTCCATTGTGTTCTGAAAAGCATGAACTTATTTTTCTGTGTTTTAAACCTACCAATCAAATTTACCTTAGAGTCTTTTCACTAATATTTTTTCATTGCTGGAATGATCTTCCTTTTTATCTTTGTTTCCCTGGCTTCTCATTTTTATTAATATGTTTTCTTATAGGCCAGCTCTTTAAAGGAGCCTTTTCTAACCATCTATTTTGAAATAAGTATCTAATCACTCAACATCATATCAGCCATTTAGTCTAGCCCATGACGCTAATGATCATCTGATCCATGTGTGTGTGTCTCTTGTGAGTTCCCTAAGCAGATGAACAAGTCTATTTCCCTGTTGTATTCCTAGTTCCCAGAACCCTGTCAGTGCTACTAAGTGCTACTAAATATTTTGTTCCTGTGGAGAGTGGGAGATAAGTACAAATCTCATTACATAATACCAAAAAGTCTACCTTGAGTAATTTGTTCTTGGTAATGGAAACTTAATCACCTATTAAAAGATAAGGCCTTTCAGAAAAACAAGCTAATAGACTTTATGTTTAATTATTTAGTGGGAATACTGCATCGGCCACTTTTCAATGTCACAATCCACTATAAAAAGTTTTGTGTTTTCCTTGGAAAGGAAAGAGATTCATCTCTACATGAAGAGAAGAAAAGAGAGCAGGGTATATGCTATGGTGGCTCTGGGCATTGAACCATTGGCAATGGCATTTGGCAATTGGTATTAACCAAGATAGGAGTAAAGGTTTAGGAAAACAACAACAAAAACAACAACAACAAAAACCCAGCAAAGATGTCGGAGTCAAAGTTTGTCTATTTCATGACAAGATAGTAGGGAAAATTTACTGTTCAAAATACCCAAAGACTTGTTCCAGCCCACTTAAAATTAGTTATGCAATCATGTAAAGTAAATGGTAAAGTTTTGGTAAAATGAAGGGATCATACCAGAATATTACTGATGCCCATTCTGTCTTGAACATTCTGAACCTTCTCTCTGCATAATCCTGGTGGTTGAGGTGGAGATAAAATGGTAATATTGTCTCTCTTTGTTCCCAGTGATCACCCAACTTCTTGTAAAAATAACACTTGTCAAGTAAAAGAAAAATTTTCAGAAAAAAAGATGGTATCTTAGTAATTGTCCTTATATTTCAGAAGTTGAATGACCAGAAGCTTCAGGAACGTAAGAAATACATAGAATATTATGTGGTCCTGGATAATGGTGAGGTAATCATATCAGATGAACATATCTTTTAAAATCTTCCTTTACATTAATTTATTTGTTATGTGACAGAGTAAATGTCAGGATCAGTTTTGAGGAATCATAAATATTAGTTATAGCTACAAATTACTCTGAGCCTCCAAAATTTGGTATCAGTAATCATGGTGATATATATATATGGTTTCTCCTTTCAGAAATAGGAGACTGATGCTATATGCATAAATTAAGTTGTTGGCCTTATAATGGCCCTTTCCTGCCGTCTGACAAGCTTCAGACTTAGTTTCAAGTTAAATTCTCTGTCACATCTTCTGTGAAGTAGTTAACATTTGTAAATTAGAATGCCTGAGCCTCAGGGAGCAGTAAGTATAACACTCCAGTGAACGGGGTCTTCAGTAAAAGGCAAATGATTGGTGATAGTCACTACTTATCTTCTTTTAGAAGAATGCATTTTCATGTAGTAGGTTTTCTAAACAAGGGTCCATGTGTTTAATATCAAAAACAAAAGTCTGACTTAACAAAATATGAGCAAGTTACTTATTGAATTAATTTACTGCTCACATTTTTTTTAAATGAATGAGCTATCCCTCTGCACAGCTGACTCTGTACCCCTAAGGAAGCCATAAAATTTAACTGGAAATACATTTTGAAAATTCCCAAGAGCTTAGAGAAATAAGGAATCAATTCATTCCTAACGTTAAGTGTTAACATTAATAATGGATCCTTATGATTACTGACAAAGAATGTGTACGGCTACCTTTCTTACCTTCCAATTGTATTAACTTTTAGTAATGCCTATTTCTGTCTTGATTGTTTTTAGTTTAAGAAGTACAATGAAGATCTGGATGAAATAAGGAAGAGGGTATTTGAGATGGCCAATCATATCAACATGGTAGGATATATTTTATTAAATGGATTTTTTTAAAGAGAGAGAGAGAGAGAGAGAGAGAGAGAGAGAGTTTTTTAATATTTATTTTTTAGTTTTTGGTGGACACAACATCTTTGTATGTGGTGCTGAGGATTGAACCTGGGCCGCACGCATGCCAGGCTAGTGCACTACCGCTTGAGCCACAACCCCAGCCCATATTAAATGGATTTTTAAACATTGTCCTAGAAGGTATCATGGGGGTTTTCTATGGATGCACAAGGATCTGAGAAGGAAGGTCAAGACCCCGAGACTGTGGTTGCTGACTGGCTCCTGAGTCGTGACCGTGACTTTTGCAACTTGGTTGAACATCAGTATCACATGTTAGAGACGTTTCTCATCCATGTACCACACTGTTAGGTTCATGAAGATATGAAGCCTGCTTTTTTTTTTAAGGGGGGTAAAAAGGGTACTTTTTGTTAGCCTGAAATCCACTAAGAAAATCAAATCCCAATGCAAAGGTGGTACAGGGAAAACAAGAAAATCAAAACCAAAAATAAACTCATCTCTGGCACAATAGCACCTTTTCTACACATCATCTCATTTACTCCTGAAAACAACCTAAATAAGACATGACTAAAGCTTAACATATAGCCAAGGGATTATATCCTCAGAAGCACAGTAACTCCTGCAAGGTCACAGAGGAAACAATAGATAGGATTTTAGTAGACAATTAAAGGTCTGTCATTTTAGAATCCACTTCAGTTAAACAACTGAATTCTATTCTTTAGACATAATCGTATCATCCAGTTTCCAAATCTTAAAAATGATTGTACCTCCCTGGTAGTTAAATGCTGTTGTTTCTTGTTAGTTGAATAAGTAGTTGGTTGGCATCCTCAGTCTGAAATGAGGATGGTGTCCTGCAAATTCTCTAAAGACGGACAGAGGTGAGCATGGATTCAGTAACCGAGGTCAGGCCTTATCTTCTCATGGCAAGAATCACCCCGACTCTTTTGAATGAGCCCAAGAGCTAGCCACATTATGTACACCTAACGTGTGCCAGGTACTCTTCTCTGTTGCAGAAATAGAGTGGAGAACAGAATGGACAAAAGTCCCTTCATTCAGGAGCTCACCTTCTTATCAGGGAGACAAATATAAATAAGGAACTAGGATGTTGGATGGAGACAGGTGCCAAAAAGAAAAGTGCAACAGAGTGCAAATAGGGAGAGAGGGAGGGTCCATCACGGGGGGTACTGGGGATAAAGGAGCCCTCTCTGATAAGAGGGCATTGAAGCAGGGACCTGGAGGAAGGGAGAGCAGTGTGGCCCCAGGGAGAGTGTGCCAGGCAGAGGAGAGGCCCTGGGGGCAGAAGCTGGCCTGTCAGGTTTGAGGGAGGGCAGGAAGGCCATCGCCGCTGGGATGCGGTACTGTGGGGCAGGTGAGAGGATGCATCTCCCAGGTCCAGTGACCAGGCCCTGAGCACCCTGTGGCCTCAGCAGGGACTTTGCATGACTCTTCATGAGCGAGGCCAGCACTGAGAGCCAGGGCTGAGGTGTGGTGTCTCAGATGTACATGGTTGAAAGATTGAATGACTGAAAATAAACTGAAGGATGTCAAGGCAGAAGCAAGAAGGCCCGCAGGGGGATCATGACACAATTCTGGGCAAGAGGTGGCGGTGGCTTGGGGAAAAGACAGTGAATTTGATGAGAGAGCTGAATTCTTGAATAGGGGAAAGATTGGGATCCTCATTCGGAAACAAGGGATGTCTTTAATACGTCCAAGTGGAAATGCTGATAGGTTGACTTTATAAGATCCAAGTTCAGAGACAAAGTCTGGGTGGAGTTATATCTTCAAATATATAGATTCCGGAAGGATTATAATTTGGTTGAAATTCTTTTTTGGCTTCTCTTTTAATAATTGAATTCTTTGATGGTTTTTTTTCTTTCCAAATAACTTTATGAAGAAAACAAAACATAACTGTTCAAATCTCCCTCGGATGTTGCCATGAGAAGTTCTGTCCCTGAGAATGTTTAGAAACCATAGTAACAACTTAGGCTTTATATTTAGAGCAAGCATATTGTCTGGGAAACTTAACTCATGACTTCTGAAGTTTATCTCATCTACATTGTGGATGATTTGATTCAGTCCAGGCCTAAGAAGTTAAGGATGACTGTCATAATATGTTCAAGCTACTATCACAAAATGCCACAGACTGGGTAGCTCATAAGCAACGGAAGCTAATTTCTCACACTTCTGCAGTCTGGGAAGTTCAAAATTGAAGTGCCTGCAGCGTGGGTACTGGCAAGGCCTACTTTCAGGCTCATAGATGGTGCTTTCTTGCTATGTCCACAGCTGGTAGGAGAAGCAAGACAGCTCCCTGAGGCTCATTTTGCAAGGACCCTAAGCCCAATCTAGAGGCAGCCACTTTCACAGCCTACTTACGTCCCACAGGCCCTGCAGTCACTTTGGAAGACAAGACTTCCATGTGTGAATCTGGGGGTGGCAGAGACGGGCACAAACATTCAGACCACAGCAATCACTTATCATGGATACAGGACATTTTTTTTGTAATATGTTCCTTCACTAATGCTCAAATCAGGATTGAGCCAATGTGGCCAATTGTTAAATATTATCATTATAAGAATACTGAAAAACATAAGAATAAATATACGTAAAGCGAATCCATAGTGATAAGCTGTTAAGACAACATGGTTGCATTTCTTTGGTCACAGCAAAAAAGTTTGTGTCCACGGAGCCTTTGCTCTACAAAAAAAGGAGTCTGTAAACTCCAGATAGATAAGGTCACCTGTCTTTCTTTTTGAATGGGAATTTTTGCATTTGCAAAAAGACATGGTAATTTGTGTTTCACAAATATGTTTGGAAAAAGGTTTTTACAGTGCTGTTATGAATGTTTTACAAAATACAGTTCCTTGGAGGTATCAAAATAAGATAATATCTGATGATAACTCATTGCTTTGCCATTTATTCTCTTTGCCCAGCTTTATAAAAAACTCAATGCTTATGTGGCATTAGTCGGGATAGAAATCTGGACGGACGAGGATAAGATAGTGATAACCCCAAATGCTTCCTCCACCTTGGAAAACTTTTCTAAATGGAGGGGGAGAAGCCTGCTCAGCAGAAAGCACCATGATGTTGCGCAGTTGATCACGTATGTATGGATTTCCTCTTTGCACTCCACGGGGTATTTAAGGTCAAAGCTTTTCACAGCCTCACAAAGCAAGGGGCATCTCAGGGTAGAGATAAGAGGAGGGGTTGACACAATGGTAACTAAAAATTTAAAAATCAATCATTGCATCCAGTATTGAATATATTTTATTTTTGACCCAAGCATTTTATTTAAAAGAGGTCAAAAATTTGGCAATAATTCATAAGTTTGTTTTTGTTGGGTTTATAAAAGCAAAGAACCAGTTTAGATAACAAAAAGGATTTAGACTCAATGTTTTAAAAGAACTGATTAGCTTTAGTCATTACTTCAAAGAACTTATAGAATCAAAGGAAAATTAAGTGTTATTTTCTACCTCCACACTTCCAGTATCCTGCTGAAATGATCAACTAAAAACAATAGAGGATATAAATCTAATGGCTATAAATTGCATAAGACCTGAACATATCCTTTTAAAGAAATAAAGAAAATGTTGCTGGATAACTAAAGAGATTTTAGTGGAACCAGACAAAAGGAAGCAGCAATGATTGACTTGACATTACTGGAGAGTCCACTCCCTAAGAAAACTGAATGTCATGTGAAATTAGTGGACTGCATCCTGTCAGAATCAATTAAGGTTTCTGTGCTGGTCACTTGTTACTGCATAAAAAAATCAAAACTCCTGAGCTTAAAATAAGCCTTCTTAACTTATGTGTTGGATGCCTGGGTTGGTTCATGTGACTGACTTAGACTTCCTCCAGTATGACCATCTCAGGATAGCTCACCTCTACCAAGGTGACTAGCTTCCCCCACAGTGAGCACTCCAAGAAGCCCAGGAGGAAAATCAAGGCTTCTTATGGCCCAGCCTCAAAAGTAACACAAGTATCACTACTGGAGTGTTCTCTTGATCAAGACTATATGGTAGAACCAACCCAGATTCAGCGGAAGGCAGTGCGCAGACTGTGAGCCCTGCGTGGCTGGCTCAGTGGACAGTCGTATTTGGAGAATAGCTGACACATCTTTAATCTAGATACGTGAGCTCTGGACTCAAGGACAAGCCTAGGGCCAGAGCCCACTCTTTGTGGAAAGGATTAGTGATCTCCAGGTTCTTGAGGATAGTAAATAAAAGGGACTCAGACTCTTACCAGACCCATTCCAGAGCAAAATTCCCATGTAGAGTATATTCCCACGTAGAGTTATAGAGTAGAATGATAGAGAATCATTGGCAAAATGATCACTGTGGGTAAAGAAATGGCAATCCAAGTTGAGAGAGAATAAATAAGATACAAGCACTGATTAAATACAGAATGAAGGATCTATCTACCCTTCCACTTATAAATGGAAAGCTTTATCATTTGCCAGACACATTAATAAAAGACACCTGTACCTAAGTGTAACCAGGTAAGGATATGAGAGGCCAAATATATTCCACACAGAGGAAAGAAACCAAAAAAGAAATAAATCCAGAACTAGGGAAGGAGTTATTTTTAAAAGTGTAGTTGTGGTGGAATTGAAGCCAGACAAATGTAGAACTAGTCATAATTAACTTCAATATAAATTTAAAAGAGAATATAAATGTCAAAAGTCTTTAAGATACATATGCCACAAGATATATTTTCAAAATGACAACTATCTGAAATCAGATTGAATATGGGATAAAACTTTCCGGGAAGGAACAGTGAAGGAAGAGTTAAAGCTATTTTCCGTGACAGAATCAGGACTCTCCATTCTTGATGTTTTGTGGAAAAACAGAGGTTCTATTTTTCATGTAAATGCATATTCTAGGGGGATTGATATTTGAAAATTTTCTAGGGATAGACAAAAACCAGAGCCTGTAGAGATTGCAAAAGAATATAAACAAAAGAATAAGCATGCTATCTTTACTAATGAATTGGAAAAATTAAAAGAATTTTCCCCCAATTAAAATTACTAAAGATCAAATGGCTCATCCTTGTAAATAAGTGTAATTGGTCCAAACCTCTTTTCAGTGGGACTGATATTTCAATAGCACAAGTGGCTAAAGCAGTGCCAAAGGAAAACTAAAGTAACTGGTTCTAAAAATATATGAGAAAAATGTAAACTAAGACAAAGTATTGTGGCAATGCAATATCAAAATCAGATATACAGAGAAAAACATTTTTGGGGGGATCAAAAGAAAGATGGACAAAGGCTAAATTTCAAAATGAAAAGTAGAAGATTAAGAACTCGCATATAAAGTATTAAAGGTGATTACATTCTGGTGCTTGGATTTCAGGTGATATGAAAGACACTAGAGAGAAAACACCTCATGCAATTTTAAAAGCTGAAGGAAAAATTAAAAGCGATAGTTCACATTATGAATTTCTCTGCTAGCCATTTAACGTTCTGGATGAACTGTCTATAGAAAACATCACTTAGGATTGTAATTTTCATGTCCATCAATTCCTTCCTTGTAGCTCAACAGAGCTGTCTGGAGCCATGGTGGGCCTTGCCTTCATGTCCTCAACCTGCTCTCCGTATCATTCTGTTGGCATCATTCAGGTCTGTTTCAAGATGAGCTCCTGGTCCTACGATTTGCATTTGCCAAATGCCTCTTCCCTCTGAAACTATGAGGGAAATCACTATCATTAGTCTCCCTTAGTTGACTGACGTGGTAGATAACTTCGGTTGAATCAGAAATGGTGAGCCAACCTTGAATTCCAGGATAAACCAACTTAGTCATAATCTTTAACTTTGATTCAAAATGCTGGTCTATCCTCAGGGTTGTTGCAGCCATATTTGTGAGGGATGGTAGTGTGTAGTTTTCTTCTTATAATTTGTGTATATATATATCTTCTTCTTTTTTCTTATTCTGTGTTATCATAGTAAAGTTAATCACATAGAATGATTTGGAATATGTTCTCAGTGCCTAGATTCTCTGGAATTTCAAATTAGAGCTGTTATCATTCCTTTCAAAATGTTTGATACTATTCAGCAGCAAGATTATGTGGCTAAGACAGTTTTGACTACAAATTGACTATCTTCAAAAGACTATTAGGACTATTCAGTCTCTCTCTTTACTTGAGCAAGCCTTGGTAGTTTTGTCTTTAAGGAAAGCTGTTCATTTTTTTTGTCAGTTGGCAAATAATTATTCATAATATCCCGTATTGTCTTTTCAACATAGAATTTAAAAGTAATGTCCCTCTCTTATTTATGATATTAACATTGTGTCGTCTGTTTTTTTTTTTTTGTGGCCAGTCTGGGTAGGATTTTATCATTTTATTTATCTTCTCAAATGAGCAACTTTTGGTTTCACCAATGCTATGATTGACTGCCGTTGACTTCATTGATTTCTGTTGCCTTGAACCCTCCCTTCCTTTCCCTGCATTTAGTCTGGTCTTTAATGCAATAAGTCCCTCACTCTCTACTGCTTTAATTGCCTCCAAAATATATATTTTTTTTTATTTTTGGGGGAGGCTCTTCTTTGACTCATATTACAGAAGAGCTATAATATTTTCCACTAATGATTGTTTTTTTGGTTCCAAGGATTGAATTCAGGGGTGCTTAGCCACTGAGCCACATCCCCAGCCCCTTTTTAGTTTGAAACTGTATCTCATTGTGTTGCTTAGGACCTTGTTAAGTTGCTGAGGCTGACTTTGAACTTGTGAACCTCCTTTCTCAGGCCCCCAAGCTGCTGGGATTATAGGGGTGCACTACCATGCCTGACCCACATTCGATTTTTTTAATGGACTAAAACTTTGCAGAACTTAAATGTTTTCAATTTTTTGAGGTTTGTTCTTAGCCAGTGCTCTATATAAACTTGTTATTCTGCTGTTGTTGAATAGAGTGCTCTGTATTTGTCAATGATGTCAAGTTAATTCTTAGTGTTGTTCAGGTCTTTCAAATCCTAATGAATAGAGAGGGTATTAAAGTACCTAAGAATAATTACAGGTTTTTCTATGTCTTCTTTTAACTTTTTAAGTTTTTTGTTTCATGAATTGTAGAGCTTTATTAGGCATATACATAAGTATAGTTGTCATGTTTTCTTAAAGAATTGACCTCACATCATCAGGTCATCATCCTGAAATATACATCCCTAAAATATTACTTGTTCTGACGCTGACTTTGCCTGATATCAGTGTAACTATAATTGGGCAGCTCAAGTTTGCATGACAAATCCTTTTCCTTACTTGTATATTTAGCCTACATTTTTCTTTATACTTAGGAAACGTTTCTGGTGGACAGTATATAATTGAATTTTGTCTTTTAACTAACATGAAAATGCTTTGTTTAGCATATTGAGATTATGTATATATATCCTTGGGTTAGAATCTTTTGTCTTTCTAGCTGTTTTCTATTCCACCTAGTCTTTGGTTTATTTCATTTTTATTGCCATCTTTAAGATTGAGTACTTTCAATAATAATTTTATTTATCGCCATCTTAAGTTTTTTGTTGACAACTTTATTTGTTTTAATGTTTGCCTGAGACTTATCATACATCTCTGTTTTTCAGTTTACCATTTATAATTTGTGTATATATTTCTTCTTTCTTCTTTTTTTCTTGTTTTGTGTTATCATAGTAAAGTTAGTCACATAGAATGATTTGTAATATGTTTTCAATGGCCTAGATTCTCTGGCATTCAGAATAAAATTGGAAGAAAGATGGTTATATGTAGTGATGGGCATTTAGTACAAAAGGGATAGATGTGTGTGTGTGCACGCGCACGCATGTGTGTAAGAGAGAGAAGGCTGATAATGTTACACTGCTTCTATGTAGTTTAAGAACTTTTAAGAAAATACCTTTAATTTTCCCTCCCATCCACTGCACTATTGCTACCATGTTTAATTTTAAGTCAGCCATGATTCACATGCCTTGCTGCTAGCATTGCTATAAATTGTCTGTCATTGCAACTTGAAGTAAGAAGAGTTGGCTTTATGTTTACTGCCATCCCACCACATTCCCAGCACTCTTTAGTTTTTTTGTAAACAATCAACGTTTTATCCAATATTATATATATTTTTCCTTCCAGGGGGAACTTTAAAATAAAAGTTTCTTTAATCCAGTGAGTTCTTTCAGTCTTGTTTGTCTGAGAAAGACTTTATCTTGCTTTCATTTTAAATACATTTTCAGACTCATTGGATTCCTGTAACCCCAACTTACTGGTGGAGGTCTAGTTGTTTATGTGCTTTGCCCTGGTTAGTGGAAGAATAACAATATCCCCAGCTCTCTACATCCCAGGTGGAAATGGGACAAAATACTTTGAGTGACTATCTATGAATCTGGTTTTGTGATAAGTTTCATGGGATGAAAAGAAGTAAAATACACATTGTCTGCCCTGAAAGATCTCGCCATAAAATTGGAAGAGAGATTGGCCCAGTTATATGTAGTGATGGGCATTTAGTACCAAAGAGATGTGTGTGTGTGTGTGTGTGTGTGTGTGTGTGTGTGTGTGTGTAAAAGAGAGAGAGAGAGAAGCTGGAATCAATCTCTTTGTTCCACTAGACAACAGGAAGAGTTTTAATGAGAAACACATCCTTCAAGTTATAATTCCTTTTGGAAATGAGATTCCATTCCCCCATCTTATCCTTAGGACCACAGTAGCAATCTTCATAGAGTTGCGGGGACAATGGCCCATGAAATGGGCCACAACCTTGGGATGATTCATGACTCCTATGAATGCAAGTGCCCCTCCACAGTGTGCGTAATGGAGCAAAGAGTAAGGTGAGCCTCTGGAAGTGAGCAGTTCATTCCCGAGTTTGACCCCGGCTGCGCTGCCCTACCCTTTAGGTCTTCAACAATGTATTCAGTTTTTTGAATTTAATAACTACAGTACTCATGGGTATATCTGTGCCACACTACATTACCCTTCATCTACAAATGATGTTTTTGTCAACAAAAATGTAGTTTCAGTAAATTATCTTTCTGCTCTTGGGGCATCTCATCATTTTATCCTGATGTGCACAAATGTGGCTGCAGAAAGTTATTTGCATTTATCAAAATTCCCATGATTTCAGAATGGTTGGTGGTATGGAAAAGGTTCCTAAAGAAAAGTCTAGTTAAACATGAAGTTTCTCACTCTGGACAAAGAAGATAGTCTATGATGAGATGACATATTCCTGTCTGGCCTTGGGCAACACTTCAGCCAGTCTTATCTTTTAAGCTGTCTCAGACTCTTTTAAGCATTCATTTCCTCTTTTTTCATCCCCCAGCTCACTCAAGCCAGGGTTATTTCCCCATGCCCCTTCACAAAATAGGGCGTGACTGCATGCCAGTTATGTAGTTTGATATGTGCCATTGATATTAATGTGTTTTTAAGCCTCATCTTTATTTGTGGGATGAAGAGATTGTCAGTTGAAATTTATTAGAAAGAAAGTGAATCCTTAGACATGTACATAAATAAGATTTTGCTACCTTTAGGATTTTTGCAACACCAAATGAACTAAGGCTAAATGAGGCTATCTGGGTAAGGCAGACATGTTTTTATTGAAAATGGCCAGCGCTATGCTTTGAGATGTGGCCATGTGTTCTCACTAAGCTAGGGTGTTTATGTCCACCATGGTGGATTAATTCAGGCATGCAAATGACCTCATGATTTAGCAATTGATCAGAGGATTGAATTTGATCTTTAGGGGAGGGTTGTAGATATAATCGTACCCAATATCAGACATGGCACCCCATATGCTAAGCATGATTGTATTCCATTTTCTCTTTTTCTACCTTCACAGCTTCTATATACCCACGGACTTCAGTTCCTGCAGCCGTGTCAACTACTACAAGTTCCTTGAAGAGAAATCACCAAATTGCCTCTTTAATACCCCATTTCCTGCAGATATTATATCTACCCCCATCTGTGGGAACCATTTGATAGAAGTGGGAGAGGACTGCGACTGTGGGACCCTTGAGGTACTACCAAGCCCTTTCTAAAAGGTTCTAGTTTGTTTATCATTGCTAAGAAGAAAAAGTATTGTAGAACATGTGGCATGCTGTAAATCTGTCTGTTTGGGGTCTGGTCACTGGTGGGGATCTGTCAGGCCGGTCTCCTCCCATTCCTCACCAACTTGGGCTCTGTGTCCCCATCCCTTCAAGTTTCTCATGTGACTCATTGTGACTCACTTACGGCGTGGCACTGTGACAATGCTGAGAAAGTGTGAGTAGCTGGCTTGCTCCAGGTCAAGAGCTGGTCAGTGGAGAAACTAGGGTCTGAATTTGGGGGTATTCTTCTGGAGCCAAAGCACCAGTTACATCCTGTCCTGCTTCAGGACTGAGATGCCGCCTTCAGGAGACCTCCCGATCTCACCCTATTCACATGGCAGCCATGTTTCTGAAGGGGGTCTTGTCCCCCCATCTTATTAACCCTGATAGAAGTAGTGCCTCAACCCTCAGGGTTTGGCTGTGCGCTGGCTCACTAATAAAGTTCCACATTTGTTCCTTCCATGAGCAACAATATTTTTTTCCTAAAAGATGTTCGTATTTCAAGTAAGGGCTATAAGGGCTACAGTTTTAATTTTAAAATATTATAACTATACAAGTGTCCCTGTTGTCTAGGAATCCAGACAGCTGCAAGGGACATTGCCCAAGGCAGGAGTTTCTCCAGGGCCTGGGGCAGGCAGGCTTCTAATTTCTTGGAACAAGGCAGGGAGAGTGAGACAAAGCATGTGTCTTATAGAGTAGAGTTAAAAATCAGAGTTGGATAAAGGACTTTAGAGATAGATTTTTAGTTCATATTCTAGACACTACATTGACTGATGGATAGGTACACAACTGACAAGTTGAAGTAATTATTTCTACAACTATTTAGATAAATTTTTTTAAAAAAACCTATCCTAACTATACCTTTATTTCTTTGTTTTCCTTCATATTTTACCAAGAAGACTACCTCTTCTTTTTTTTTTTTGGTGGGGGTGGGGGGGAGTGGTATTGATATGGAAGATTAGGGGAAAGTTATTTAAGTTTAAATTCTAAAAAATAATAGAAAAGACATTTAAGTTATAAAAAAGAGATGTAAGTAGAATTCAGATAAATACAAACCACCATTTACTCCAGAATCTATTTTTCTAATGTTTAATTTTGGTTAGGGCTGGCAGTATAGCTCAGAGGTGGTAGAATACTCTTCTTAGCTGTGTAAGGCCCCAAGTCTGAGACCAACACCAAAAAAAAAATTTGTTTTACTTTGCTTTTCAAAAAAAAAAAGTATTTTTAAAGTACTGTCTCTCTGATAAATAAATTATATAATTATATGATTTGGGTTGAAATGGGACCGAAAAGTAATCCATCATTTTCATTTGTTTCTGTTCTGTCTTAGGAATGCACCAACATTTGCTGTGATGCTGAAACATGTAAAACCAAAGCAGGGTTTCAATGTGCGACAGGAGAATGCTGTGAAAAGTGCCAAGTAAGATTAACTGGCTCTTTCTTAATGAACATCTCAGTGAGTTTGTTAAGTGAAACAAGCAAAATACTGGTTTCTTTCTGTAAAATTTACCAAATACCACATTTCCAAGTCCTCCCTCAATGATTTACACACAAGGAAATAATTTTCCAACAATGCAAGGAAAGTAATATGATCTAATTTTGTTTTGGAAGGAATGGAGGCTCAGAACAGAAAACATGAAATATAAAATGGTCAGTAGGTACTGTGACGACTGGAAAAATCTTGGAGTAATTATAATTATCACGTGAAAAAGCTAGGCACAGAAAGAAAAATATCACCTGATCTCATCCACACGTGGAAGATGAACGAGGTCAAATATAGACACAGAGAGTAGAGCAGTGGTTACCAGGAGAAGGGAGAGGGGAGATCTGGGGAGAGGCTAGGTAAAAGGTGCATAATTTCAGTTATGTAGAATGATTGAAGCTAAAGATTTAATGAGTATCACGATCACTGTAGATAATAACACTACAGAATGCTGGAAATTTGCTAAGCGATTCTTTGTGTCCTCATCGTGTGCACATGTTAACTATGTAGTAATTATTTCACCCTGTGTACATACTTCAAAACATGCTGTGTACCCTAAACATTATCTTACAATTAAAAATAAATTCAAAAATAAGTAATATGGTCACTAGTTAGTGGGCAAATCCCAAACATGACCTGCTACAATGCCTCACTAGTTATTCCCATCCTTGCTTTATCTCACCATGTTTGGTTAAAGAGTTTTTTAAAATTTGAATAGTGTAGCAGTGCTCCTGTCTTCAATGTTTGAAGCCACTTCAGGATTAAAGTCTTAGAAATAAGACATATTATTTTTATCTGTGGGGCTTTTTGACTTTTATTTTAAGGTGGAGTTTAGTATTTACATGCTGCATATTGTGCTCATTTCTCTGTATATTTTTCTTCTTGGTTAGATTGGTTCCGAAGGGCAGGAAAACTGATTCACTTCCACCTAGTGTAGATATTCATCCATTTTAAAGGCACAAGAACTTTTCACAGAATTAATTTTTAGATGACATACCAGGTTATAGTAAGTGTTTGCCATATTTCTTTGTTATTGTCAGAGGGAGAGTACAGTTGAAAGATCAAAAAGAAGTGAATTTGAGAACTTAGTATTCAACAAATGTTTACTAATTGCTATTTGTTAGAGATAAGATAAAAAAAATCAGTTTTTCTCCTCAAGGAACTTGTTATTTATTCCCTTTGGGAAATCATAGACACACATGAACCAGATGAAAAAATAAGGCATGATTAGATAGATGGCTATATTGATACTATGACATTTTTATGCATATTTTCAGTTACCTTGTAAAGTAGATATTGAAGAAATGGATTTTCAGTGAGAATAAAACCATTTTCTTATGTTAAGCACCTGGAAATAGGCAGAGAAAAGACTCAAAACCTTATCATCATCTAAATTCAAATTCATTGGTCTTGCCCACCCTGTAAAGAAAACAAGAATAGCAATTTATACCGAAGAGGTCAGGTAGTCCATCATGAGGAAGAGGGCTTTCAACTTGTCTGCAAAGAAAAATAAAGTATTGATTTTAGATTTAGATGTATTCAAGAAGGGAAAGAATCTACATATGGGGGCAAATTAAGAGCAAACAGGGCACAAGCATCCTTGTACTGCAGCTAAGGAAGCTAGTCTGCCTGGGGTGGCGGGGCTTGACTGTGAAGGATCTCGCATCCTCTGAGAAGTGGGTTTGATCTGGTAACTGGTGTAAGGATGGCGAGGTTGTTGAGTGCAAAGAGAATGTGCCCACGCACATACCAGGGAGAAAGCCTGCTCCCCCAGATGCACATGAAGGGCAGAAGTAGTTTTGCGTAGCTTTCTCTGAGGAAGTAAGAGCAAGATTTGCAGTATTAGATTGCAACAGAGTTAAGACATCAAGTAAACTTTTGGTTATTTTTTTTCTTCATGATGAATCGTTTCTGAGAAAGAAAGGAATTGAAAAGAAATATCTGAACCTTATAATAAAAGGAATTAAGACTAAGGAAACCTGATGCCTGGGAAAGTCTCAGGTCATGCTGATCTGCTGCTTGTAAAACTATCTTCCTCAATACAAATGATTCAATAAACCTCTGAAGCTGCAGATTTAAGTTTTGTAAATCTCCACGTACATGCATCAAACAAAGAAAGAAATAACTTCCTTCTCTGCATCTAAGATGTTGCTTGACTTTTCTTGTGGACTTTTCTCCTCTATGATTCTTTAGGGGTTACACTACAAATTCAAAACATTGATTGCTTAAAAACTTAGGGCGTTGATGGACATCAACAGAACAAGAGATGGCTTTAAAGTATTCAGAGCAAAAATAAACTGAA
Organism: Ictidomys tridecemlineatus; assembly: GCF_052094955.1. Lineage (NCBI taxonomy): Eukaryota > Metazoa > Chordata > Mammalia > Rodentia > Sciuridae > Ictidomys > Ictidomys tridecemlineatus. The sequence continues at coordinate 11,469,014 of NC_135490.1, read as the reverse complement.
GAAAATTATGCCTCTCATTTCCATGCCTCAAAAGGTCAAATGGAAAAGATTATTTGTGTTAATTGGAGGTATTGGGGCAAAGTAGAAAAAAGCCTTTCTCTACTTTTTCCCCCCTGCAGCTTAGAAAGGCTGGGACTGTGTGCAGACCTGCAAACAACGAGTGCGACCTGCCTGAGATGTGTGATGGTAAATCCAGTCGCTGCTCCAGTGATAGATTCCGCGTCAATGGCTACCCTTGCCAAAATGGGCGGGGCTACTGCTTGAATGGGCGGTGCCCTACGCTGCAGCAGCAGTGCACAGAGATGTGGGGCCCAGGTAGGGGACCAACCTCGCTCTCTATGCGAAGCAGAGAAAGATCTTTTGGATGACAGTGTAATCATCAGCATCTTCTTTAAACTGTGTCACACTCAAAACCATGGATGAGTGCATTTTAAGATTTAACGAGTTTAGAATTGCCAGATTTGGCAAATAAAGATAATGATAACCCAGTTAAATTTTAATTTCAGATTAACTACATCTGTGATTTAGTATCACTATGTCCCATGCAGTATTTGAGATACACTAAAATAAAATAATAATAATAATAATAAATAAAAAGAAAGAAAAGAAAAAACAACTAAAATTCTAACTAAACTGGATATCCAAGGTTTTGTCTGTCAACCCTAAAATGCTTCGCAGACGAGCAAACTTTAGAAGTTTGTGGACGCACGCATGCGGGCGCATAAGGGTGCAATACATGCTTGAGTGGCAGGAATATTGGGGAATGTTACCAAAAACAAAGAAATGGCTGGGTTGTGGCTTTGTAGTAGAGTACATTAGATTTGATCCTCAGCACTACAAAAAAAAAATCATACAAATAAATACATAAATAAAGGTATCGTGTTCATCTAAAACTAATTTTTTTTTTAAATGTTGAAGCTGGAATGTGGAAGTGCAACGAGGAAACGGGAAAACTCTTCAGTGGACACTTTGGTCACTGGAATTTTAGAGATCAGACTCTGATTAAACCATAATAAAAACTTTCAAAATAAAAGTGTAATTTAAAGTTCTCCAAAAACTTTAAAATTTAAATTATATTACATAGCTTGGTTGGAAAGACAATTTTAGATCACATAAGTGATCTCATATGTAAAATCTGAAAAACAGTGAAATTTGTAGAAATAGAGAATAGAAAGATGACTATCAAGGGCTCAGAGAGGGGTCAGAAAGATGCTGTCTTAGGTTACAAAATTCTGTTAAAAAAAAAAAGAAGGGTCAATTTTTTTAAAAGCAATTATTTGGATTTCCTGAATATGATCTGCATTGTGTCCATGGATTTAATTTTCATAGCCCTTCCCACCACACTTTCAAATTTCTACTTAAATGACTGAGGAAATTCTTATTCAAAAAGAAAAAATCTACAAATTCCTAAAAATATCTGAAAAGGGACATTGCATGCAGAAACATTTCCTAATTCCTGAAAATAAATCAAGACTGAGGAAAGAAAAAAGCATTCCTGATAAGCACAAAATACCCAGAAAAACAAGAAACATCAAAATCCTATAAAAATCTCTAAATAAAAATAAAATAAAATAAAAATCTGTAAATAAAACCTTCTGTGTCCAGCAAGAGACTTAATTTGAAGACCAAATCTTGGTGCCATTATTGTATCAGGAAGTGAGGGATGCGCTGCAATCTGACTTCAGCCATCCTGTCTGTATTTCCTGCAGCTGGGTATGCTGCAGTAAAGGTAGAATGAAACTGGTTTTGCTGGCTGACTTCATGCTGCCCTGGCTAACTTGGTTATATGACAAAAACCTTGGGAAAGAAAATCTTTAGTACAGAAGCAAAGCTCTAAGCATCTCCTTTATGACCTGGTTTAAAAAAAAATGTGATAGATGTTACCTACTGCCTTAGTTTGACTGACTGTATTATCTGTCTTCACTAAATCCTGTAAACTTCCTAGTATAGGGATAGATTCATCTTCTGCGTAGTTGTATTTTCAGTACCTCCTACTTGACTCGAGTAAATATTCAAAAGTATCTATTGAATTAATGTTGCCTATTCTTATTTGATAAGAATGGGGAAGACCTTTTACATCTCACATTAAAAACTATTATCAAATACTACAGAAGCAGATTTGGCCCCCAATTCTCAATTTTACAATTTATAATAACAAATTTATCTTAATCTGAAAAATAGCATAACATAGACACATAATAAAAAATCACTTTTGAGCATCAAATCATTTCTACAAATCAATAGAAATTCAAAGTACTAGAAATGTGGTCAAAATGCAAGCAGGCTGTACATAATGATGAAAAAATACAATAAAAATTAAAATTACTCTAACTCACCACTAGTGTGAGAACTATGAATGAAAACAAATTATATTTGTGTCCTGGGAATGATGTGTCACAGGTGTCATAATGCTCAGGGTTGGCAAAGATGTGACAACACACCTAACTTCCCTATGTCACTAGTAAAAATAAGGATTAGCACAATCTTTAGAGAGAATGTGGAAAAACACTTACATGACCTTAAAAGTATTGTTTTGTACTCCCTAGCAATCATACCAGGAACTATATATTAACAATATTTTTTTCTGCCACCCTTTTTGAAATGATAGTGAATAATATTAAAATATTTCCAAATTCAAAAGTTAAGGATTGGTGAAATAAACTATAGTTTTTAATCTAATGACATTTTTGCAGCTGTAATGCCATAGCATATTTAATGTCTGGAAAGGTACTGACATATTAATTGGGATAAAACAAGTTAAAATGCAGCCTATGAATGATACTTTTTGTAATCTTAGCAAGAGGAACTCAGAAGTTTGGGATTAGGAATACAATTACTCATATACCTAATTATTCTTTTTTTTCCAGTGTATTTTATTAGTATAATAAGCAAGTAATTTTACTAACATTCAAATAATCATGAAAATATAGTGATAAAATTCATTGTCTTGAATATTGAAACATGAAGTTCATCTATAATGTTTTGAGTTTACAAAGCAATACAATATGTTTAATAGGTTTTTCTTGAAAATGACACAATATCCTCAGATTTTTGCTTATTTTAACCTTGTTTGCCAGTTGTCAAAGATTTATTCAAAATTCCCCAGTGCCTAAGAAAGAGTCGTTTAGTGATCTTTCATAAGGACAGCCTGGCCCAAGGAAGAACATAGGTCTTCCAATCAGCAGTGGGCGTGAGTTGGTTTGTTCATTTCTCTGTGACTTAATATGGTTCTTAGTTTCTTCATTGATCAAATGAGAATGACAACAAGAAAGGCTAGTGTTCTTGGCCACAAGCTGCTCACCAGGCACCTTTCTCCGTGGCTGTCATTTACTCACCCCTTTAGCAGATGTCCTCATTTTAGGGATAAGCAAACCCAGGGAGATCCGGCTTCACTCAGTTGCCTCACTTTTGCTTGGAGCCTGACCTCTTAACCGCAGGTTTGTGCTTGTCTGATCTGTCTGGGGGAGACTGAATGAGAATTTAAACACATTTGCTACTTGCTTGGCACATAGTAGGAGTTTGAATATTAAAATAGAGTCACCATAGCACCATATATTAACAAGGTATTTTATGAAAGTTTTTCTCTTTATTTTGTTTTGGGTACCAGAGATTGAACTCGGGGGCACTCAACACTGAGCCACATCCCCAGCCCTATTTTGTATTTTATTAGAGTCAGGGTCTCACTGAGTTGCTTGGCGCCCCACCATTGCTGAGGCTGGCTTTGAACTCGTGATCCTCCTGTCTCAGCCTCCAGAGCTGCTGGGATTACAGACCTGTGCCACCGTGGCAGGTGAAAGTTTTTCTCTTTTATGTGGAAGCTGTGCACAGGAATATTTTCAAAAATATTGTATCCAACTAAACAATTTTAGTCCTACTACTTTCTATTATATTTGAGTATTTATATTTTGGTAGATCTATATTTAATAGATGAATAACTGAAATCAAATACTTTGTTAACTGAGTTTTGTTGATTTCCTTATTAAGCTAATTATGACTTTTTAAAATCTTCATTAGAATGTTTATACACTATTTCATGTTTTCTCAAAACTATGAATAACCATAATATTTTCCTCATGAAACTCATATAATATCATACTTCAAAATAAATTTCACCATTGATCCAAAAAAATAAGGTAGCATTTGAATATGGATGCTTGAAGGCTGGTGACAGAAAGCATCTCTTCTGGCTAAGACTCTATACTTAGAGGGGTTTTTAACCTTCAGCAAATCATTCAAATACTTCTAAAATTTATTAGCCATATTCAATAACAGAAGATTTAAAAGATTATTTTAAATTCTAACCAGATCCTCTGATACCAAACATTGAGATTTGTATTTCTGAGAAGGGTCAATAGAAATTATGCAAAAATAGTACAGGCTGAGTGTCTCTAATCTGAAAATCTAAAGTCCAAAATGCTCCCAGACCCTAAACTATTTTGACATGATGCCATATCTACCCCACGTGAAAAGTCACAGTCAAAACATAGGTACACTAAAAGTATTATATAAACTTACCTTCAGGATGTGAGTATAAGGTATATATGAAACATAAGTGAATCTTCTATTTGGCCGTGGGTCCCATCCCCAAGCTTTCTCATTATGTATATGAAAAATTCCACCCACATCCCAGATTTAAATCCTAAACAGTCTGGTCCCAAGAATTTTAGATAAAGGTTACTCAATATGTACTTTTCATTCTAGTTTTAAATTTCGTTAGTGTTTTGCAGAACTAAATTTCTTGCCTCCCCACTTGCACCCAGGAACCAAGGCTGCAGATGAGTCCTGTTACCACAAGAATGAAGATGGGTCCAAGTATGGATACTGTCACATAGAAAATGACACTCGCATTCCCTGTAAAGCAAAGTAGGTGACCTTGTTTGAACCTTCTGCTCCACAGACTAGGGTAATGGCCCACTTCAGCCCACATTCTGATTTATTCCAGCTAAAGGAAAAGAGAATCCGGAAACAAGCATTTTGACATACTTTCATTGACTACTATGTGCCATGTTTGGGCTAGGTACTGAGTCTCTTTCTGCAGAGGGCACCAAGCATGGTTGTTACAGTAGAATGGAGACTGGAGATCAAATATGCAGGAGTGAACGGTGCTGGTTGGAAATCTGCCAATGAACTTTCCAGTATTCTTTAGCTTCTTTTTAATCTACTGCTTTTCATTAAGAGTCTGGCAGATAGAAATATTCACCTACCTTGAGGAATAACCAAGACAGGGCACCAGCAGTTTTATTTAATTTAACCATGGAATTACATAAAGAATTGGTAAGAGTCAAGATTGACATTTTGTTTTATTTTTAGTATTATATCCTGCAAAAAAAAAATTTAGAATATCTCAGCGGATGCAATTGAGATTTTTTTCTTTCCTTTTTTTTTTGATTCTGCAATTTAAAATGGCTTAGAATTCAAATTATACTAAACTCTGTACCAGCTTCGAATTCTATATACACGAAGTGATTTATAACAAGGGGCTTGAACAAGATCGGTGTTTCCCAGAGTTTTCCTACTGAACACCAATGTTTCTGGATGATGAATATTACCAAACAAAATTGAGTTTGAATTCAGGGTCTTAGGGGAATCTTGGCCTAAATAACAAATCATGGTGGGGGTCTCTCCTTGACAGGAACCCAGGGCAGATTCAGAAGAGGGAAAATTATGTAAAAAGCAATGTGTGGGAATCAGAGGGTGATAGGCAGTGAGTGAGAAGGAAGTTGGGTAGTTCCATGTTTCCTCTGCACCTGTGCACCCATGTTATCCTGCATAACTGTGTAGATGGACACTGGGTAGTTTCTGCAGCATGAGGTTCAAGTGTCTCATCACCCCACAGCTTGCTCTTCTAGTCACTTAACAGTGTAGAGGCAGCCTCTAGTTCCAATTGCTCATGGCTGGCTGTCCTCATATGGTTCTACCCCATTGATTCATGAAAAACACCCTCTCACGTTTAGAGGGAATGCATGACTTCATCTATTCATTATTATAGTTTCTGCAGCCACAGGAGACATTGGAAAAATCTAGTGGAATTGCTTTCAGAATACTTTTTCACAGCCCTCTGAATTTTGTACAAGGAAATTAACTCCAATTTTATTGCCTTTGCCTTTGCTTACTTTTATTGGTGGCAAATGAATGACTTCCTTGAACGTTAAGTAGTTTAATCTGCAAATGCTGGAGACTGTTCTATTCGTAATCCCACTAAAGCCTTAAAAATCAGGGAGGCTCAGTTTTGTATGCACTCACCTCTAGTTGAGAATTAAGGGTTTTATCTGTTAGAATTTTTCTGCTCAAAATCATAAAACAAGTATATTACTCTCTTAGGTGCCCTCCATGATGTTAGGAATTCATCCTCTGTGTATCTTCTAGCAGCACCACACTTACATCCTCTGTTCTCAATTACTTCTCTTGATCTGTGAGGGCTTCTCTAGCTATCACATCCCAGTTAGCAGAAAGGAGAAAATACTGAGAGCTTGGACATATCTTCTTATTTTAGACAATCTCCTAGAATCTAGGTTTAAGATTCTGCTTCTTTCCCATTGACTTGAAGTTAGGCAACTGGTAAAAATGAGGTCTCCTGGGATCTAGAAAAGGTTCTTATTTGAGCAACAATGTATTTTGCTAATCTCTAGAGTTTCTATTACTGAGGAATGAGGAGAAAAGGCATATAAAGTACAAACTAGTAGTCTCTGCAACAGAGAGAAGCATTAGGTATTAAATATTGATAGCCACTGAGCTGACCTGTGTTTGTATAAAACTACAATCTGAACCCTGCAATAATTGTGGCTTTTTCCTCAGAGACATCATGTGTGGCAAGTTGTTCTGTCAAGGTGGGTCAGGTAATTTGCCCTGGAAAGGATTTATAATATCTTTCCAGACATGTAAACTATTTGATCCTGAAGACACAAGTCAAGGGATAGACATGGTGGCCAATGGAACCAAGTGTGGGAAGAACAAGGCAAGTTGAAATTGTGCATGTCACTCAGAATGTTTTTTGTTGTTTGTTTTGGGGATGCTTGGTTTGGTCTGTGCTGTTTTGCTTCTCAGTTTGAATTCATTGTGTTTTGATACAATAGCTATGAATTTGAATTTATTTTACCGATAAGCAATTTAAGATATGAGAATGGTAGAGAACCTAGCAGAGAGCAAGAACAGGAACTGTTGTTAATATTCCCAAACATTGTGGTGAAATTTGAAATAATGATTTACAGGTATGATTTCAGGAAAGGTGTGATATGCATGCCGGCCATGCATGGGTAGCCCATGTTTTACTCTCCTAGGTTAAATCTGGAAACCACTGATTTATGTGTGCGATACTAATTTCAGTTAACAATCTATGCATTCATTAAAAGTATAATAATCTCACAATCTCAGGTAGAGGGACTACTTGACTGAGGCCAACACATGAACTTTGATAATGAGGTTCATCTCCCATAGAAGATTAGAATAAACCTATTTATTGCATTCATATAGCTATAGGACCTAAGAATTGCCCCAATTTTTTATTGTTGTAAAACTGATCCTGAAAATATTATCTTATTTCCTAACCTGTTTGAGCTATTAAAATGTGAATTTATTGATAAATGAGTCTAAAATTATCTTTGTGGTTCAGTGTTGGTATTATTTAGTTTTTAAAAAATCAGAAAACAAATACAAAAATATAAAAAAAAGCATATGGAATTGGCATGGCCCATGAGTCTTGGAGCCAAACATATAAATTTAGAAAGACTTAAATTCTGCAGATTTGAAATGAAATGTTAGTTCTAGATTCTTAAGAGGTCCTCAGCATCTAATTTTCCTTCCCAGTATGTTTCTTAAAATACGCGCCATCATCAAGAACAAGAATTCCCACGTGAAGCAGACAGTCTTTAATTGGATCTTCCAGATTTCAGATGCTGGTTCCTTTAGGTTTTCTAGAAGCTTTTAAAGGCTTTAAGACATCTCACAGTAGCCTGGATGAGTTGCAGTGCTTGGCCTTAAGGGAGGAGGGACATAGACTGAGGCAGAAGTTAGGTATCCCTGGGTTCACTGCCATTAAGATCATCTTACCATTAGTGTTAGACCCTTAACTTCTCGTACAGTCACTGTTCCTGAGACATAGAGTGATTGGTAGTTTTTAAAAGTAGATCACTGTTTAGGTAAACTTTATCAATCCCATGGGGTCGGCTTAACTAAGGGAAGGGCACAGGCAACCGAGGTCATCTCCATTTCCCTTTTCAAACCGGCACCTGCAGAGGAAAGAGGAGGATTGTGTATCTTTACCTTCTCCCTTGACAAAGGCATGCCAGGGCCACTTTAGACAGTGCCTGTCAACCTCATCACACACCCTCAACTTTCTCACCTTCTTACAGAGCGGATGTCACTTCAAAGGCCTGTGCTTCTCTCTCTGCCCTTGGCTGTATAACATGACTTCTACCCATCAACCACTTCCCGTTTTTCTTCTCAGTTACAAAATCTCTCCCCTCAGTCATGATCACAGACAGATGACTGGGTTCTGACTTTACAACATTGCTCGTCTTGTGGCTCCTGTCGCACCTTAGCATCCGTTCCCCCACTGCATCAGGCTGCTTCGGGTTAAAATGGACTTCAACAGTCAGGATGTTGATTAATTCAAGCAACCCTAAGTCCAGAACACACCACATGGTTGATTTGGTGGTACCCTGGCACCATCAAGGAGCTAGCTCCTTTTCTCCTTGCCCCCTGCTGTCTCCAGAACGCTGGCCTGCATGGTCCAGGGCACTGACCACTCTCCAGGCTGGAGTGCGGAGGCAGAAAACACAAGGTTTTCCTTGGGCAGCTTTTCTTAGAAGTGAAGAAATTTTTCTTGGAAGCACATTTCTGGCAGACTTGACATCACCGTTTCTCGCCCATAATTTTATTACCCATTCTTAAACTAATACTTGACAAGGGACAAGGAATGACTTGTGTTCACCTAAATTCATCCTTTGAAGTAGGGAAGGCCTCAGTCCCCCCAGGAAGCACACGTGGACCCTACATATTAATAAAGTTGGACGTCTGCAGCAAACACCCGCATCTGCTATGTGCGTGTTAAACAATCAAATTAGGAACAGCGACTTCAACACATTTAGATGTTTTATGTTGAAATCTTCCCACTTGGTTTTCACAGTAGAATGATTTAGTCGAATGGAATCACATGAGGAAGCCCAGAGGTGCAAAATAAGTGAGAGCAGAGCTGCTCTAGGGAAAACGGGTTCCAAAGTCTGTTCCTGCAGCATCTCCTACTGTTCCAAGGCGCACAGTGTTCAGAAGAAGGCTCAGGCATTCACTTGCCTAATCCTGCATTACGTCCTCCAATAGCATTTCACAAGTGCCCATTAGGTACTTGGGACTAGGTTTTCAAACTTCATGAATTTTAGTGTTCCAACTCTGGTAGGTGCTCAATGAATGATAGCAACTCTGATGATAATTCAGAGAGAAATAAGAAAAATATTTTTTCCATATAAATGATAGTTGTTATAATATGGCATGTATTGGGATATCAGCATGTATTCTCCATAATAAGTTTATTTGAAATGGGTACCTGTATTATGTGAAGAGCCTAGTTCAGTGCTATTCATCTTAAATATGGGACTGAAGCTGTAGATTGAGGGAAAGATCCATAGGAATTAGGCAAAGGAAGGAATTTATCCATGAAGGGGGCTTCCCACGTTTTATCATAAAAAATTTTCAGGTGCCATCTTCATCTTTCAGAAAAATACTGTGATTTCCTTAGTAGGAAGGCAAGTTGGATAACAATAATAGTGACTAACAGAAGACCAGATTCCACACAGTCAGCCACTGGCAAAGCTGAAGCCACCAAGATCACATTTTCACGTCCCTTTCAGGTGTGCATGAATGCAGAGTGTGTGGACATGGAGAGGACCTACAAGTCGACCAATTGCTCCTCCAAGTGCAAAGGACATGCGGTAAGGTGTAAACATGAGTGTCCCCGAGCCTGCTGAGTCACAGGTAATCTTAAGTCAGTTGCTGTGAAGCAGAAGGAATGCTTTCGGGGTTCAAGGGTCACAGTGGAGTGTGGCCCACCCCTGGGCAGCTCTGACTCTGAGACTTCTCTTCTGAGGACATTTACTGAGATGCCTGCGATGCACTCAGACCTCACCTGGGCAGGTGAAGGACGGCAGAGGGGAGGAACGACTGTGTTGCAGAGTGGGCTTGTGGTGGAGGAACGGGGCTTTGGAGTGTGTGCTCAGTCTAGTGGGGGACTCACAGCGCCCTTGCCCCTCCAGGTGTGTGACCACGAGCTGCAGTGCCAGTGTGAAGAAGGATGGGCCCCTCCGGACTGCGACGACTCGTCCACCGTCTTCCGTAGGTGACCTGCAGCCTGGGAAACTGCTCTGCTCCTCCAAGCTTTGGTTTTGTATCATGTAGGACTTTGTTGCCTCTTCTCTCTCCTCTTGGAGTTCCTCTTCTCTAGTCATAGAATCCATAATATTAATCCTCAAAGCCTTTTCAATGACTATTAAGTCATATTTTCCATAACCTATGTTTTTACTCTTCAGACAAAGAAATCTCAAATTTTATATTTGTTTTGTCTTAACATACCAAATTTTCTTGCTTTATGACGACTCTTCTGACCTAGGAGCCGTGACTTGTTGGATAGGTAAAATGACCTCATTAGACTTTCAGAGAATACAGTTTCTGCTATTTTTATAAATTCGGTGCATCTCTAGCTACACTTCTTGCATTTTAAAGTAACACTTCTCAGAGACTAATACAGCTAAACTATGTTTCTTTGTGTGTTTGTATATAGGACATCAGTTTTCCATACTTTTACTTTCATCCTTTCTGGATTCTCTTTATATCTGTCTTTTATTAAAAAGAAAAATGCATGCAAATATTTCTCTTTCTTTAGGTTTTAGTCTCATGCTTTGTGTTTTTTTCTTTTTAGTCTTAATTTTTCTTTTTTCAATGTATCTGGAAAACTGATTTAGTTTAAATTCAATGTAATTACTGATATATTTAGATATAAATCTGTAATTATAGAGTTTCTATTTGTCTTTTTTCTTTTTTCTGTCTTCTAGACTTATTGAGTATTGTAATCATTCCATTTTTTCTTTTTATTAACTTGAAGGTTATGCTTTTCTTTTAGACACTTTTAGTGTATTTATCCTAAAAAAATTCTACTTCGTCTGCTTTTTAAAGTAGATTTTATTTTTAGGGCAGCTTTAGGTTCACATCAAAATTGAACAGAAAGAACCGAGTTCCCTTATACCCCCTGCCTCCTGGTATACAGAGCCACTCCCACTAGAGACATCCAGAACCAGGGTGGCACATTTGTTACGATCAATGAACTGACATTCACAATTTACAGTGTACACCAGGGGTCTCATTTGATCTTCATTCCTTTCTGAATTTCCTAACTCTCTCCAGGATAATTTTCATGTCTGTCTCTGGATTCCTGCCCACTCATTAATCTCTACATTTTTCCAGGGTTTTTTTTTCAATTATTTTTTTTCAATATTTCCTTCATCATAGGGAGTATTTTATTTGGCTTTTTAAAATTCTTTTTAGTGGGAAGGTTGATCCAACTTTTCTAGACTGCCATTACGAGAATTAAAGAGATTAGATACTCTTCAATTATTTCCATTTTAAACTGAACACCCAGTTCCTGTTATTATATTCCTCTCTGTCTGTGCCCTGACTTTACCTCCAGACCACGTGCCTTCAAATTAGGGATTTTTGTGAAGCAGTTCCTCTGATATGTTGCTATCTTGAAAATAGAATTACAATTTCATTTTTAGTTTAAATACTTTCTTTTCATTTTCATTGTATCTAACACAAATGCCTACAAACTTTATTTTCTTTGTACTTTACTAAAAAGTAATTTTTATGGAAGGGAAGATGGGGAGATTTGAACTGACATCATCGTCTTACCTAGAATTTTATTTCTGAGGTATCTACTTCCACCTACCTGTGTGCTCATACTTGTGAACTTTTCTTGCATTTATATAACAACTAACCTTTTTTTTTTCTTTTTCATATTGGGGATGAATGTAGGGGTATTCTACCACTGTGCTACATCCCTGGTTCTTTTTATTACTTATATTTGAAACAGAATCTTGCTAAGTTGCTGAGGCTGGCCTGGAACTTGCCATTCTCCAGCCTCAGCCTCAAGAGTAGCTGGGAAGACAGGTGTGCACCACTGCACCCAGTTATAATGAGTTACCTTGTGACAGGTCTGCTGATCTCTATAATGACAGCAGTATTCCTTTGCATTCCTCTTCAGATTTTTACCTCCTGATCTCTTGTAGTTTCTGATTATTATAAGAGAAATGAATTCTTGAGGTAGCAGACATTGTAAAAAACACCACAAGGACCCAGGAATATTGGTTAAAACCATTCCCTCATGGGGCCATGTAATTTATTTTATCTCCAATATACAACAAATATCAGAAAAACAGTCATCTGCAAAAGCTTTCTTACTAATATCTCAGCTCCTTATTTGCTATTGACAAGAATAAGATTTCCAGGTTTCATTTTCATTTGCTGGTTTCATTCCAAGGTGAAGTTTCAAAAACATTTCAGTCCCACTCTGACATCCTCTCTACTCTGTATTTTCTTCTAATTGCCAGCCTTTCATTTACCTGTTATCTCAGAATCTCTCTTCAAAGAATTCTCAGTGGTATGATGCTTTTTTTAAAATCTCATATTAAATGTTTCTTACTGATTTCCTTTTTATTCATATTAATGCAATAGTCATGATCAAAGTACACTTTCCTTGTGTTGGCTGTGAGATCTTTTCCAGGGAAAACAGGTTTATTTGGGGAGAGGGAGACGAATTTGTGCACACAGTAAAGCAAGCGGTGTGTAGATGCAGATTCCGCCTGTCCTCTCTGTTGCAGATTTCTCCATTGTGGTTGGAGTGCTGTTCCCAGTGGCCGTCATATTTGTGGTGGTTGCTATAGCAATCCGGCACCAAAATGCCAGAAGAAAGGGGAAGAAAGTTCAGAGGTAAGCCTTTTTTCCGCTGGGCCTTAAATGTAGGAGTCTGATCCAAGCTCCCAAATTTAGATTTGGTTTTCTTCACGTATTCAGAAATACACTTACATCTTGGGCCAGAGTTTGGGTATCCCTTTTACTGGGAAATCCTTCGTAGCACTAAGTATTTTATTCTTCTATTAATCACTGTATTTATAATTAATAACAACATGGCATTAACTCTCATTATTAAAGGCCTTTATTATTATAAGAGCACTGCATCTAGCAATCATTCATCAGTAACTATATGATAAATATTGTGCCAAGCCCTATTATACCCACTATCTCATTTAATCCTGACAGGAGACTCATGAAGTTGTTACTGTTATTTCCATCGTATAGATGAGAAGGTGATACCTATCAATCCTGCAAGCGTTGTTGTGACTGAGGTGGAAACCAGCTCAGAGAGGATAAGGAATTTACAGTCTTGCAGAGTAAATAACGGAGCCTTGATATCCATCTAGATCTGTCTGACTTACAAACATTTTTACAAAGGTTCTTATCCAACAGAATCTTTTTAGCATTTTTAAAAGCTAATTTATTCATCCATAATAATAAATATTAAATGAATAAAGATAATAAAATGACATGATTCAGATTTTAAAAAATTGGTTTTAACACCATTACTAATATGCTCTGTGGGAAATGATAAGCAAAACTATTAATGTTTCTCAATCATATATATATATATACACACAGAAGAATATTCTGGGGAGCTAGGAAAAACCCAGCCAAGAAGCAGGCCTGACACAGTGGGTTGTCTTCCATCCTTTCCCCGGCATGCCGAAGGAAGTGCTGTCAATTTATACAACATGTCTTTGCTTTCAGGCCACTATCTCCCACTGACACCGGGCCACACATGCAGAAGAGTAAGCCCCAGATGGTGAAGGCCATTCAGCCCCAAGAGGTGAACTCCGTTTACACTCTGCTTGCCACGGCCCCAGTGTGTGACTTTTTCTCACTCTCCTATCCTGACGACATACTTAACACATTTGCCCTTCAGTGTTTTCTCAAATCTATCCTAATTTTCCTTTTGTTAATGTGAAAGAGAATCCCTAAAAATGCAGGGGTTACTTGATTAGGACTCATGGAAGGCAGAGAATAAGAAGAGAACCGATGTCTCCTTCTGTTTCTTCTGTACTCTGGGTCGATTCCTTGTTCTTTGGGCAAATGTCCCCATAGATAAGGTGATTCCTGTTTTTGTATGACAATATATGTAATATGTAATACTCTGGTCATGTTCTACATATCTAGAGATTTTAGTTGATGCTGGTTAATGGTAATAACATTGGTAATCATGTTTCTGGGGATATACTCCTATAAATGCCCCAACTGAGCCACTGGGATTTCCTGTCTGGTCCCTTAGTGTTTGGCTCTGAGCTACCAGGCCTTGAGTGGGTGACTTATTGGAAGCTTACTTACGAAACCATTGGTTTTATTTAAAAATATGATTGTTTGTTTTGGATGAGTTGGATGAAGCTGCATGTATCTTCTCTGCCTGTGGAAGGCAGTGGGCCTCTGCTTCTCTTGTGAGTTAGCAGCCTCTCTGTACTACCCTGCCCACCCTCGAGGAGATACCAGTGAAAGACACAACCCACTATGCCCAAGTAATTATCCAGAAGAATGTTGAAACTTGTGGAATATAATATAAAATATAAATTCTTCTGCAAAATGTTTTGAAAATGTGAAGTACGAGAATGTGCACCTCTCCATTATATTCCTAAATTTAACCATTAAACCTGAACCCCAGGGCTGAGAAATTGATAATGCCTTATAAGAAGAGTACCAATCTGCTTCATGAAGCACCATTATTAGTCAGTTTGGGCTGATATAACAAAAATGGCATAAACTGAGTGGCTTAAATAGCATCTATTTGTCCTTGTTGTAAAGGATGGAAAGTCTAAGATGGAGATGCTGGCAGATTTGGTGTCTGGAGAGTTTACTTCCTGGCTTGTAGACAGCTACCTTCTCACTGTCTCCTCACTTGGTGGGGAAAGAGAGATAATTTCTTTGTGTTTTTTCTTGTAAGGGCATTAATCCTATCCTGAGAGCTCTTCTTTCAAAACCTATGTTCCTTCCAAAGGCCCCACCTGCATGCACCATCACATGGGGATTAGGGCTTCGAGATAAAAAAATATGGAGAGACACAAACACTCAGTCCATAGTAACCATCTTCCAGTGTCATTGGACTATGCATGAATTATATTTGTGCCCCAACATGAAAGCAACCCATGGGTTTAGAATATTCTCATGGGTAGGGTTATAAATTCTCCATTTCTGAAAATAATTTAAACCTTTTCATTAAGCACAACTGTTTTCAAGACCTTACCTTCAAATTATTTTGTTTTTGTCTTCTTTCTAGCTAATCACAAAGCCTGATTTTCCACCACCACCGATTCCTACCTCCATAACTTCTTCGTTCCTTGTAAGTATCAGGTGTTCACTGGTGGGGTTTTTTTTTTAATGTCTCTTGAGCTTACCTGGAATATGGTGTCTAAATCTTTGGGATTTTTTACTGGGTTTTTGCAGGGTAACCTAACACATCCTCCCACCTTTGTCCTGGGGTATCTCAAACAGCAAGGCCTATATATTATCTATAAGCTCATATATCATTGGATTGTAGTTATTGAAAAAGTGATATACTTCTGTCGTATGAGGTAAAATTTAAAGAATCATTTCTATATTTTCATACTAGAGAACATAAAGTTTTATCATTTATGGTACTTACTATCACTTGTAGGTGGAATAATTCTTTTCTTTAAAGAGAGAGAGAGAGAGAGAGAGAGAGAGAGAGAGAGAATTTTTTAATATTTATTTTTTAGTTCTCGGCGGACACAACATCTTTCTTGGTACATGGTGCTGAGGATCGAACCCAGGCCACACACATGCCAGGCGAGCGCGCTACCGCTTGAGCCGCATCCCCAGCCCTGGAATAATTCTTATTAGAGTTTTTTTTTTTGTAGTAGAAGGTAGGTGTTTTAGTCAGCTTTTTCTCCACTATGACTGAAAGTCCCAACCACACAATTGTAGGAGGAAGAGTTTATTTGAGGGCTCACTTTTTCGGAGGTCTCCATCCATGGACAGCAGGCTCCATTCCTCAGGGCTTGGGGTGAGGCTGAACATCATGGCAGAGTGTGTGGCAGAGGGAAGCAGCTCACATGTGATCAGAAGCAGAGAGAGAGAGAGACTCCACTCTCCACATACAAATATATACCCCATAGCCACACCCCCAATTAACTACCTCCTCCAGCCACACTCCACCTGCCTCCAGTTACTTCTCAATCAATCCCACAGGGATTAATCCACTGATTAGGATAAGGCTATAACCCAATCATTTCTCCTCCAAATCGTGCATTGTCTCATGCATGAGCTTTTGGGGGACAGCATATCTAACCCATAACAGTAGAGTATGAAATTAGACCACAAATTGGAATAAAAGTCAGTGTTCGTGAACTAAAAAACGGAATTCATTCAATCATAAAACAGTTTCTGAGCATATTCTGTCATGCCTGGTACTCTTGTGGGGATACTTGAAAAAGGTATGAATTTAAGTTCCTTCCCCCCCCACCCCCAAATTTCATATTTTTAGCTGAGAGACAAATCACATGTACATGAAGCACTTAATTCTTCACATATTACTTGGGGCCAAAGTGAAAGATACTGTGTTAGTTACCCTTTTATCACTGTGACTCAAATACTTAACGAGAATGACTTAGAGGAAGAAAACTTTAATTTGGGCTCACGGTTTCAGAAGACTCATGCTCAGGTTTCAGAAGACTCATGCTCAGCCGGCTCCATTGCTCTGCACCTGAGATGAGGCAGAACATCATGGCAGAAGGGCGTGGTGGACGAGGCAGCTCAGCTCAGGGCAGTAGGAAAGCACAGAGGAGGAAAAAGGAGCCAGGAACTGGATATCTTCCTCAAGGGCACACCCCTAATGACCCATCTCCTCCTACCAAGACCCATCTGCCTACAATTACCACCCAGTAGTCCACTCAAATTATTAAGCAAATTATTGCCTAAAAGCCCAACCTCTGAACCTTTCTGCCTTGGGGACCATGTTTCCAACACAGGCACTTTTTAGGGACATGCCAGGTGGAAACCATAACAGATAGGAATGTGAGAACACAGTGAGGAGAAAATGAATGGGTTAAAGTGCTTAAGGAAGAGGAGGATCCATTGACTGAGTAGTTGGAATCTGAACTGGCCCCTGATGTTGGGTAGAATTAATGAGTGAAGAGGAGGTAAAGAATATTTTTATGAAGGAAATAATTCTGTGAAGATGGATAAAACATGGCATTTCTATTGCCCTACCATTATTTTTGCGTCTAATTTAGCACAAAGACTGCTACTGTTTTTTGAGATAAGCAATGTCTTCATCTAACATAAGAGATCCGTGGTCTAATTATTATAATAGTGTATCATTCCTTACTAACAAGGGAAAAGTTCCAACCATGTGTTCTTAGAGGAAGTTCACCAAGAACAGTACCTGTTGATTGTCTGGTGGGTGCTCACATGAAAATCTTGCTTCTGAGTGTGGCCACTAACCAAGAAGAAGAAGATGAAAGTATCGGAGCTAGAAAGCTATGGTGACCTCCAATTTCCCCACTTTCTCAGGAAGAGTCCCTAAGGACAGTGGGAATGGACTCCATCTCCCAGAGAATAATGACCCACATCCCGTAACGTCACCTGGTCACCTCTCCTTTCCATTTTATGATAAGTGTCCAGATGAGTCTTTGGACCTCAGGATGGTATTTTTCTCTCCTTGTGTTCCTTCCCTCTCTGGTTTCCACTTCGTCACCGTTGGTGTTTCCAGTAACCCATCCAATAGGAAGTAGGAGATCAGAGCATTGGTTTTAGCTTCTTAATAGTTCCAAGTTACATATATGCATAAAATATCCACATTTGTAGGACAAGTTAATTAACAGTTTGACTTTTTTAGGACTCCAATCCAAAAGTCTGAAGCAGCAACTAAGCAAGAATTAATGGACCTGGGATGAAATGGGAAGTCTTGAAAACCCGGAGAACAGAGAAATACACTTACTTTCTCGCTATGTGCTCCTTACACTAAGGAGGTTAACGTTTCCTGATTCCTGCTATTCCTTTGAAGAGATTCAGTAACATTTTTCAAGAAAGCCTGACTCTTGAGAATATGTGTATCAATTTTTAAAAAAATTTTATCCATAGTTTGGAAAGGAAGATGATTGCTAGTTAGTTGATTTTTTTCTTATGCACCCCTTCTTTTTATTATCATGCTAACTAATTGCTTGAGTGTCCTTGAACACTTTGATTTGCTCATGTGATGGTAGTTAATGTTCCTTCTAATGAAAACAAATAAAAATCACAGGGGACTGGAAGGGAAGGGGGGGAAATGCACATTTATTATTAAATGCATTGTGACTTCTTCATTGTTTTAATACTTAACTTGTCAAATTAAAACCCTCAGTTAAAAAGAAAATTCTGTAAATGTTGTCTCTTCCATGTGGTGTGTCTCCTGCCTACATTGTTTTCTGAAATATTTATTAACTATGTCATTTGAGGTTTTCTAAAGTTGAGCAAAACCTACCCAATCAAAAAAATTGCGATTGATATTTGGATAATTCAGTTACTAACATGGTAAAATTGAACTTTACTTTCTAAATAGAGAAAGTTTTACTTAAATAAACCAGTAGCATACAACAGCAGTTGCAAACTGGTGACCTGCAGGACATGTTTGGACTATAGATGTCTTTTATTTGGACTGAAAGATGTTGACCACATAGTGTTTTTAAATGTTTTGAATTTATTGCCTACATTTTTTAAAAGTGGGAGATCTTACTTAAACATCAAAATTCCAAGCTTCTAAAGTAATCAGTTTGTGAACACTAGAATCACATGGCCCTTAACAGCCACGACTTAGTTGACAGATGGTGGGGCAAATATTGCTGGTTGAATGCCTAATATCCCCCCTTCTTCTTTGCTTTCAGAACCCCAGTTGTATGCACTGCTCATCTTTAGATAAGGTGATCCTAACTATCACCCAGATAAGTTCTTGTCACTTGAACTCAATTATAATGATCTTACTTTGCATACCAGTGGTCGGTCCGGAGAGGAGCATACAACTCTCCTTTTTTGATAGAGGAGGAGTGTTGGGGATTTCTGGGAACTGTGTTCTCATTTTCTCTTTGGCATCTGCTACTGCTGCAGCTGACCTGTGATTGTCAAGGCAAGGATGATATGCTGAAGAAGACAGAATGAAAGATTCAAGGAAGAAAACCTGGTTTTCTTAATGATGCCACAGATTAATAACTTCTGGAGTCACCCCACACTTTATTGGGGCTTCAGGTTATATTTCCAATAAATTTTCTTTATTGTTCGAGGCATCTCAAGTTGGGTTTTTCTCTCACCTGCAAGACAAGTCATCCTGACTAATACAGTGGCCGTCTGCTTCACCAGGGTGCCTGCCCTCTCAGTCATCACTGCTCCCCTCTGTTTCTCTTGCCCTTGGCCTGTTTCATCCGTTTCTATCACCTCCCTGCCCGCTACAGGCTTCTCTTTTCATGAGGAACTTTGCACATGAGGAGTCCATATGCTCTTCTCGTATGGGGATCTGGATAAATTCACTCTGGCCTCAAGAGTGAAGCCCAAACATTCAGAACCAATGACACTCCACATCATGTACAACCCCAAGAGTGAGATCCTAATAAGAATAAGGTGTACTCCATGTATGTATAATAGGTCAAAATACACTCTCCTGTCCTGTACAGCTAAGGAGAAGAGAAGGAGGAGGAGGAGGAGGAGGAGGAGGAGGAGGAGGAGGAGGAGGAGGAGGAGGAGGAGGAGTGGTGGAGGAGGAGGAGGAGGAGGAGGAGGAGGAGTGAAGTTTGATCCCCTGCAAGTGCACAGCCCGCCAAATAACCCTGGTTGGTGTAAACTTCATTTTTATCTGGGCGTTTACACAAGAAAACTTTAAAGCAAACAAACAAACAAACAAACAAGAACTAGCTGAATCTGCAGTTTGAAGCTTCAGAACATCCTGTCCTGATCCCAAACTAAATCCCCATTTCCTATAAGGCTACTTGTGAGCAGCCTCTGAACTTTGACACTTTTCTGTTTGTTCTTTGTTTTAATACCTGTTCCCAGCCACAGATTAACTTTATCTTTTTTAAAATTGATGAAATGGAAATCTATGAATTTTCAGCTAGCCACCTACTAGGGCCAAAGCTAGAAATAAATCTCAGGGAGTGATGTCTGAACTTTCCCAGATGTTCCTAAATGATACCACCATGTCCTTGGTGCAGAGGCCTGCTAGGTCCCTTTTGGAGATAGGCAACCCCAGCACTTCCTTACCATAAGCTTGCTTGGCAAAGCTACCTCGGGAGCTGATGACAGCTGACAGCCATTCAAATAGTTCAGCCATTCAAACAGTCCCTGGTGATTCAGACAGGGATCCGCAGTTGACTAACTTTGTGAAAATTCCACTCAATTCACATTGAACCAGCTCAGGTATTACACCAAACCTATTCTCACTGACTATTTTTACCATCTGTATTTGTTTTTCTGAACAGGTTAAATGATGTTTTTATTCAGGTACATCGAGGCACCTGAAGTTTCTCTACACTGCTTATCACCTTACCAAATCATTGCTTTTTTGGGTGAGTTTTGGGAATGCATTTACCTTTGAACAAAATAATGAAGTATACATGAAAAAAAAAACAAGCAAATTTTAGTTGGTTGTAATCAGAGATATGGAAAGAGGTCTTTATTATTATTTATATGAATTCACATTGTTAACAATGACTCCCATATGACAGGTCTGAGGCTGACCATGGACCAATAGTGAGAAACTGAGCTACTCGGTTCAGCAGCCTCGAGGAGCTGAATTCAGCCACAACCACTGACTGAACTCAAAGCTGATCCCTTCCTAGATGCGTCTTGAGTGCAGCCTTGTTAGGAACTTAGGGAAGAAGACTGGGATAAACTTTTCCCCTCTTCCACCTACAGAAACTGTGGAATAATAAATATGTGTTCTTTCAAACTGCTATGGTTTGGGGGCAATTTGCTATGTATCAACAAACCACTGATACAAAGCAGTAGGATCAAATAATTCAAATACTCCAGATAGATGATTTAGGAAAAAATATCTTATTTACAAGGCTCTCAATATTGCAAAATTTTTAATTTTCTTTCTCTGTTGTTTCATGTGTTTTCTGTTCTTTAGGAGCACCAATTAGCAGCTGGACATCTCTGATGGCTATTCTCATTTCTCACATTTCCTCTCACTTCAGTTGGTGTTTCTTTGGTATTTGTGGAGAATTCTTTAACTTCCACATTTCAGAGTTTACATTTTATACTCTCAGTCCTCCCCTTTGCTAATTTTAAGGTATTCTATAACTGTGCTATTTGCATAGTCAACCATGAAGCCATCTCAAAACGTCAACTGCTAAATGATAGACTGGTGGCCCGTCACGTCCATGTCATTTTCCAGCAGTACTCTGTATTGCAGTTTGGGTTTCTGGGGATGCAGATTTTGAGATGAATTTTAGCAGGCAAAAATTTTATTAGGAAACAGTTTCAGGCACGCCATTTGTGTAATGGAATGAAAGAAGCAGGAATGGGCAAAAGAAGAACTTGGGCTTAATGTTTCCCCGTCAGGGCCTTAGAGAATGCCACTGTTTTAGCCAGGGTTTTTAGTGACTATGACCCAAAGACCTGGCAAGAACAATTAGAGGAGAAAAGGTTTATTTGGCTCATGGTTTCAGAGGTCTCAGTTCATAGAGGGCTGACTCCACAGCTCGGGGCCCAACTTGAGGCAGAACATCCTGGCAGAAGGGTATAAAGGGGAAGAGAAGCCCAGGACACAGAGATGAGGTGGCAGAGAAAGAGCTCCGCTCACTAGGGATAAGATATCTACTCCAAAGGCATGTCCCCGTGACCTACCTCCTCCAGCCACATCCTGCCTGGCTAGTAACCACCCGTCAATCCGTGTCAGTAGATTAAGCCCTTGATTAGGTTACAACCCTCATAACCTAGTCATTTTGCCTCTGAATGATCTTGCATTTTCTTACACATGAGCTTTTGGAGGGTACCTCATATCTAAGCCACAATGCCCACCTCATCCCTGAACCTGGGCTGGTACTTCAGAATGGAGCCAAGCTGGGGGCAAAGAGGAAAAGAGTTTATTTCCTCACGTCAGCCCCTCTCAGGTTCAAGATATACTCAAAAGGGATGTAGTCTTGGGAAAGATTTATTTAGTAAAAGTATTTCTAAGCAAGACTTAAGGCTGCCTGTTGGAATCACTGACGACAACTGGGAAATGACTTCTTCCATGTTAATTGGGGATCTGGGCAGCCCAACACAAGGTCTGCTGCTTCTATTTATTTCCTTTGGATACTATTTTATATGTTGCATGGTTTTCTTGAAAGTTTTCCAGGTTTTTGCTGCACATTGTATATTTTTATCTAGAAAGTTAATTTGAGTTTAAATTTTAATCAGGGCCTGGGGTTGTAGCTCAGTGATAGAGCGCTTGCCTAGCACTTGTAAGGCATTAGTTCAAACCTCAGCATGACATAAATAAATAAACGAATAAATAAATAAATGTACTGTGTTCATCTACAACTAAAAATAATATTTAAAAGTTTTTAATTAGTAATTTACAAAAGTGTTCCTACATGAATGACACACCAGCCAGTGTGGTCCAGTTCTCCAGTAGCTGATGACAAATGTAACCTCAAGAAGCATGCTTCCTCTAAAAGGGGTAGGTCTTTTTATCCTTTAATTCATACCGAGTAAAGTAAAGAGAGTTTCTAAGGGGATCAGTTTATTGTGATGCACACAGAAGCAGCCTATAAGAACAAAGGAATATATACAAAAATATAGGGAAAGATAGGTAAAAGAAAGCTGAGCATAGAATGCTAGTAACAAACCAAACACTTTGCATCTGCAAAAGAAATTGTCCCCGTAGTCTAGGGAGACCATGATCATAAAGGTGGCACTCGTCCAGGTTTGCAATGTCATCAAGTTGCCCAAGGTAAAGTCAAAGGACTATCCACTTGGCAGGACATGCAATAGCCAGTGCTTTTTCGTAGTAAACAGAAGTAGTAGTGTCCGGGGGAGATGTGTGTAAATGACAACATGAAGTCTCTGGTATCTATAGTCCCAGAAGGTGTATTATTTCAGGTTCAAATGGTCAGTTCTAGGAGAACTCCTGGACACCAACTATTGCATTTACATACTGGTGCACCATTAGTCAAGGGTGACTATCAGCCATCCACTTGGTTCAGTTACAGCTTGTGTTTCAAGAGAAAGCTCAGAATGGATTTCGTGCAAAGTGCAGCCATATTGATCAGAATTAAAACACCAATGGTTACTGAACAAGAATCATAACCGTGAAACACAAAACACAACAATAAATATTCTCATTCTCAAGATCCACCTGACTTAACACTCCCATGCCTGCAAGATTCCCACAATGAAAGTCTCGGTGGCTACAGGGCTCCCTTGCCATTGCAGCCACCAAAAATATACTTCCTTGCTGGGACAACCTAGTTATGATGGAGAATCTGCTTTTCAGACACACCTTCCCAGAGCTTTGAATCAGGAGTTTATAACATAAGTCAGGAAACACGGAGAATTGGTGGATACTGCAGTAAGGGTGAGTTGGTTAGGAAGCCACAGCAGCTGGGCCAGTTGCTGGCTCAAGTTTGGTTTGGTTGAAAATGGTATATTCAGTATGAGATGAATGACAGCACAGAGGTGAGACACAAGTTTTGTGTTAGTTATTCTAAATTATTTGAGCTGGAATTCCCGACTGCATAACCACCAACCCTGGATCTCCTGCCCTCTTGCTCAGTCACCTAAATTCTGTTTTTCCCCCTAAATATTTCTTACTGTGGTAAAACACACATGAAATTTAGCATTTTAGCCAATTTTCAGTTATCATTCAGTAGCATTCTGTACATTCACTATGTTGTGCAACCACTACAACTATCAATTTCTGGAAAAGAATACCTTTTTGTGTGTGACTAAGTTTTATTGAATACAGGCACTTTAGAGAGTAGTACAACACTCTAAAAATGACCATGCAACCTGAAACCTTGCAAAGTAATCATAATCAAGGGGGGGAATCACAATTATTCTATGACCTCCATTTTTAAAAAATGTTTTTAATAGTGCTTTGCTGTTATACAGCAGTGGGCTTCATTCTGACATAACCATACATGCATGGAATATCTTGCTCAATATCTTCCAGTCTTCTGCACTTCCTCTTTCTCTCCCCTCCTCTCTCACTCTGTTCCCCTTCCTCTGCTCAATTGATCTATTTATTTTTAAATTTTTCTTATTGGTGCTTTATAAATACCCACAAAGGTGAAATTCACTGTGGTGTATCCAATATACACAGAGCATAATTTGGTCAATGTAACTCAACCATTCCTTCCTTTTCCTGTGCCTCCTCCCTCCCCTTCTATCTCCCTGCTCTACTCCACTGATCTACCTTCTGTTTTCACAGGATCCTGTCCTCCCACCCCCACAGGCATTTTTGTTTTACCTTATTTTGCTCTAGCTTCCACATAGGAGGGGAAACATTAGGCCCTTGAATTTCTGAGTCTGGCTTATTTCATTTAACATGATCTTCTCCAGTTCCATCCATTTATCAGCAAGTGACATACATAATTTCATTCATCTTTATGGCTGAATATATATATATATTTTTTTTTTCCTTATTCCATTCATCTATTGACGGGCTCATGAAATGTGAAATGGTTCCATAACTTGGTTCTTGTTAATTGCACTTCCATAAATAAATGTACCTATAACACTATAGTATGCTGATTTTACTTCTTTTGGATAAACACCAAGGAGTGGAATAGCTGGGTCATATGTTGGTTTCATTCCTTATCTTTTTAGGAGTCTCTATATTGTTTTCCAAAGTGGTTATACTAATTTGCAGTCCCACCAACTATATAAAAGTGAACCCTGCAACCTCTCCAGCTTTTATCTTTATCTATTAATAATAACTTTTTGTTTTTCTTCTCCCAATCCCTGGTAGCCTCCGTCTACTTTCTGACTCTGTGAATTTGCTTATTCTAGGTGCCTTGTATAAGTGGAATTATACAATATTTTTCTTTTTACATCAGGCATATTTCACTTGGTATAATACTTCAAGGTTCACCTATGTTGCAGTATGTATCTGGATTTTATTCTTTTTTTTTAAGATTGAGCTAATTCCTTTTTCATATATTTATATTTTCTTCTGTTTATTTCCTCCTTAATACAACTGGAGACAATTTCTGTGGTTGCACAAACTCATTAACTTATAAACATTTTTTTCCTTGTTCATTTTCTAGCTGAAATAATGTTTCTATTTCTTTTTTACTGGCACATAATAATTATACAGAATAGTGGTTTCACTGTGATTTATTATTCATAATGCACATAACATTATTTGATTAATTTCTTATTTTAATTTGCACTTCTTGTACAGCAAACATATTTTTAAGTTGATCATTTCATACACACTATTCCTAGTATTTTGGAAACTCATTTTCTTTCAGGGTATTTCTGTCTTGCTAATAAGGGCCATTTCCAAGGTTGCTATTGTTGCAATCAATGTAGTGTCTGGGTGGGTTCAATGTTGAAATGCTAGGCATGCAACCCTGATGGGAATGACAGTTTAAGGAAGTTCAGAAACTTATCTAAGTGCAAACTAAAGTGACACAAATGTGACTACACTTAACAGTCTCCTCCTGATGTCCCAATGACTTTGATGAAAGATGGTATGAGCCACTTAACTGCAAAAGTTGTTGTATTCTCACAAGGCCTCAGTCCACAGGCCAAGTGTTACAATTCAGCAGATAGCAGTTTCTCCTTAAAAGACAACCCCTTTCACCAAATTGGCCTTCTAACCCCTGGAACTGCTGTGACACAGCTCACAGAGACTTGTGTGTCTTTGGGGACATGTAACTGCAATTGACGTGGAATCTGCTGCCAATTCCAGGCAAAATGTTTTAGTCTTTCATGCTAATAGCAAGACTGGGTAGATCCAATAAAAAGCTGAAGTCTCAGGCAGGAAACAAGGGAAAACTGAAAAAAGATGTAGTGAAAATACAAAGAGGACAAAGTAAGAATTCATAGGAAAATAAACTTTTGGTGTGGGAGGGTACAATGTGGACAGAAATGAAAGTGTCAGCAATCTTAACTACCTTTTCAACGTTATGCAAATAATTTAATTTATTTGACTATCTTTTCAGTTCTCCATCTGTAAAATGGAATTAACAACTCATGACTTG
The DNA here is from genome assembly GCF_052094955.1 of Ictidomys tridecemlineatus. NCBI lineage: Eukaryota > Metazoa > Chordata > Mammalia > Rodentia > Sciuridae > Ictidomys > Ictidomys tridecemlineatus. The sequence goes on along the minus strand of NC_135490.1, from coordinate 11,442,750 downwards.
CCAGTTTCCACAGAGCATGCTGTGGTTTGCATGCTGAATGGTCCCCAAAGGTCCATGCATTAAAAGGTTTGTCCTCATCATGGAGCTATTGGTATGCGGTGGAACTTTGATGCCTCTGAAGGTATATCTTGGTAAAATCAGTAAGTGCTGAGTTTGTACAGCTTCTAAGAAGAAAATGATCATGATTATAAGTTTGATGATGTAAAATAATCAGGATAGCCTAAGGTGGTAATAAAAATATTCAGGTGTACATTATGACCTGTATTTGATTATGTGAACTCACTTAATCCTTATGATAATCCTGTGCAACAAATAACTGTCATTATTTTGCACATGAGGAAATTGAGATAAAACTGAAAATAGGTGCTTTTTCTTTGGATCACACAGCTACGAACTGTTGAAGAGGGGCCTTTAATCCAAATTCTTAGTTCCTTCCACACTCCACACTGCCTGCTATAAAACTATCTTGTATGAAAAAGCACATGTAATAATATAGTATTCACAGGAAAATTCTATTATTGTGTCTGTAGTAATAATCTCTTTTATATATAATGCTTCTAGTGAAATTTTTCTAGTGGTGCAGTCATATCTCATAACCTATTGACTATTCTTGAAAATCACCCCTCTCCCCCATTTTGTTACTTATGATCAGCACAATGCCTGTTAAAATGATAAATACTCAATAAATCAGGTAATAAAATATGTTCCATCAAGATTATGGATTTAGTACATTGTGCAGTTTATGCTTATCTGGTTGTTTTCTTGAGTTCTTTAATAAAAACCATTACAAAGTCTCCACTTACTTAGTCGAGATTGGGGATAAAAAGATTAATGTTTCTCCCTGTTGTCCAGCCTAGTTCTAAGAAATAAGAGTAAAATCAGGACATACAGAGGAAATGTTCATTAGGAGAAGCTTGCTTGGGATGTGTCACTTAAATCTTGAGTTACAGACTGTTTATTAGACCTATAAAGGAAAAAGAGAAAACCAGCATTCTAGTGAGATAATGTGGCTAAATGCTCTCAATTCTGGAAAAGGGACAAAATGTCTAGGGAATTGTAATCAGAGCATCAAGAGTACAGGGAGTGCAACATTTTAATTTATTTTTAATACCCTCTCCATTAAATATACACACACATTTATGCATGCACAAATTTAGGAAACTTAAGAAAGCATAACATAAAAGGACAAGAAACCGTTAAGAAAATTAGAAAACAAGAAATTACAGGATCCTAAAGCCCTGGGTCAGATGAGACACATGAAATATAAAGTACTTCACCCTGCATGTTTAACCATGAGCTCCAACTTTTGCTCCAAACTACTTAAAAATGAATAAAAAAGCAAACCAACAAGAGAAGTAAACAGGACTGACGTAAGATTCCCAGTGTCCATAAAGTTAGAATAAACACAGCATGACCAAGGACAGTAAAATCACATAAACAAAGCAAAACCACCCGGCCAGAGAAATTTTAATCACTGGATCAGAGGGAGCACAGCTCTTCCTGTTTCTGGGACCTGAAGGAAGATTTCAGGATGTGTTACTGGGTTCATCGAGAGAACCTGGCTGTACCTTGTGCCTGCACCCACCCAGGAGACCCTGTGCCCTTCATATATGCAGATCATCAGCTGCTTTCTCAACACACATGCTGGTCACACCCATTCAGAAAGTCATCCCAACAGAGAGCAAGGGATAGGCTTGAATTAGAGCACCCTTCCAACCCTTCTCCAGTGAATGGGAGAATGGAGTCAGTATTTCCAACTGAAGTGCCTACTATGCATCGGGAAGCCATTATTCATCCATCACTGAACAAGCAGTGCTTTCTCCTGTTTTTAGAGAAAAGGTTTTTTAAAAAATATATGTCATAGTCTATAAATTTGCCATTGAGGGACTTCATGTTTGAAAACAATGATTTTAGTGACATTCTACATCATTGCACATTTATTACAGATGTCTTTCTAAACCTCAACTCTTTGATTATCTCCCAAAATTATGGAGGATAGATGTAGAAATGCTAAAGTCTAGATGGTAGGAATTCAAAAACATGAAACTAAAGCAATACTTGAGAGAATGGAATCTATTTTTCTATAGACTGATTCCCAGACTTATAGACCTTTATTAGTCATTGAAGCACATATAGGGTGGTACATTTTTCTCCTTACTCCTGTAGTTATTTTTATTTGTAATTCATTAGGTTCAGAGTAAAAGAAATATCAGTCAAGGATTGCCTGATTTTCTTCATTTGCCAGAATTCAATGTTGAAGGTGTTCTGCATGCAATAATGGTTCCCAGCCAAATGGGAACATCAGAATCGACTATGTAACTTCAACACCACCATCATTTGGTGCTGTCTGGGTTCTGGATTTGGGCCATTCTAAGAGATGTGCAGGAGGATCTCACGGTTATTTAATGTGAAACCCCTAATGACATGTCAGGTGGAACATTTTCACATGCTTATTTGTCAGACACCACCTTTAGACAGAGCCATTTGCCTTTTATCCTGTGACAACTGGAGATAATGCCACCAACAGGAGTTACCTTTGAGTCCTCTAATTTCTCTTTGGGTGGCAAGTCCCCCGTGGTTTGATGACCTCCACCTCTGCAACAGCAAATGTGGGGCTTCGTGCAAAAACATCTCACCACCAAAGCCACAGGAACTGTTGGGTTTAGACTTCCACTTCTTCTCAATGCACCGAGAATGGAGAATGAAGAGAAGAAAGGTAGCGAGGCTGAAAACTTGAGGTTTTATATTACAAGGGGGCTTCTAAGGACCCATTCAACTGGATGATCTAGTTTTAAGTAAATTTAATGGGGGGCGAAAAACATGAGTAACTTCATCTTCATTTAGAAAGTCAGTACTTTCAAGAGAATTCCTGATGTGGAACACATTTTTGTTTGTTTGGTTGGTTTTGCTTTGTTTTGATCCCAGAAGAATTTAAGAGAACTGCAAGTATTCTTTGTGGAATGTGGGAGTGGAAGATGAACTTAATACTGCTGCAGGTGCATGTTTGGCTTAAAATGTGAGGCAGCTTGACAATTTTGTGAGAGGGTAAAGGAGAAATAGAAAATGCTGAACTCACAGTGCTGTGTGTCCACCTGCAGCCCCAGGCACCAGTCCCATGGCACTCGGGAGTGAAGTCAGGGTAGAGCCCTGCCAGGGAAAGGGGCCCAACAGACCCCTGAGGTTGCTTTGCCACTCCATTTCTTTCATCAGTATTTTAGAATTATTATTGTAGAATTCTTTCACTTCCCGATTTAATTTATTCCAAGGTATTTTACTATGTTCTTTGGTTTTTGCTGCTATCATGAATGGGATTTCATTGATTATTTCTTTCTCAGAAAACTCCTTAAATGCTGTCTTAAATGCTAAGGTTTTTGCACATTGATTTGTGTCCTGCAACTTTACTCAACTTACTTATCAGCTGTAATAGGCTTTTAGTGAAGTCTTTGGTTTTTTTCCTATGTAAAGATTCACATCATCTACAAACTGGGATGATTTAACTTTCCCACTTCCTATGTATTGCCTTTTATTTCTTCCCTTTCTTAACTGCTCTGGTTAAAACTTGCAGAAATAAGCAAGGTGCAGTAGCTTACGTGTATAATCCCAGTGGCTCAGGAGGCTGAGGCAGGAGGATCATGCGTTCAAAGACACTCCACAACAGCAAGGCACTAAGCAACTCAGTGAGACCCTGTCTCTAAATATATATTTAACAAAAGGGCTGAGAATGAGGCTCATTGGTTAAGTGCCCCTGGGTTTAATCCCTGTTACAAAAAAACAAAAAAAAAATGAACAACAACACAACAAAAACCTTGCAGAAATATATCGAACAAGAGCTGTGAGAATGTCTTTGCCCTTGTCTTGCTCTAGATCTTAAAGGAAATGCCTTCAGATTTTTCCCATTTAGTAGACTCTCGGCAATTCGTTCGTCATTTAGTTTGTATTATGTTGGGGTATAATCTTGGATTCATAATTTGTTCAGGAATGAAGGAATGTTGAATTTTATCAAGTGTTTTTTTCTGCATCTATTCAGAGGATCATATGCTTTTTATCCCTCCTTCTGTGATGTATTACATTTGTTGATTTGCTAATATGTGTATAGAATTATATTGTAGGGACAGACAAGGCAAGGCACCTAAGATAGCACCAAAGGTAGGGGAAAGTTTTATTTGGTTGCAGTCAGATTCAGGAGGCACAGCTTCTGCTGTAATCAATGAATCCACTGAACCCCAAGTTTAGGTAGTTTCAGAATTTTGTACCCAGTATGTAAGGGGAGAGGCTCAAAAGTTCACAGTCTACAGAAGTTCACAAAAAGGCAGGGTTTTTTTTCTCTGTTCTGGGCAAGTTAACCCTTCAAGGACACCTGGGAAGGGGGGAAGGGGAGAGCTTTTTCTCCCCTTTCTTCCCTCCCCCTGCCAGCTGTTACTGTAAGGGACCAGCGAATGACAGAGGAAGAGACCACCAAGAGACTGCCTCATGCAACAGCAACAGGGGTTTATTGAAGATCCAGCGCAATGGGGCTCTGTGCTCACTCAAGGAGGGAGAGCAGCCCAGAGGCCCGAGCAGGGGTTAAGCAGTGCTTAAGTACACTTTTTGGGGGAGGGCGGGGGCTTTGCATACATCAGAGCAAATCATCATGAGGCTCGGGAAAATCAAACAACTCTCAAACATGATTAGCACATTCATTGACGGGAACAGGTCGGGCGGGGTGATAGGTCAGTCCTAAAGCGGGGTATACATTCAAACTGATTGGTTTAGGCCCTGAGGTGCCTACGTGCTGAGCTGCACTGGGTCCAGGTTGTTAAGCAACTAAGTGGTCAGGGGGGATTCCGACACATATCTAATGGGCAGTCCCGGGAATTGTCTTAACTGCTACAGGAATTTCAGGCTTTGAGTGTAGCTTAGAAACTTTACAATACCTGGTCCTTTACATTTTAACTTCAGTTTCTTTTATTCTTTCATTACCATGGAGCCCAGTTGGTAACTTCTCTTATCTTAGAAATGTAGTCATCACTGTGAATCCCCTGCTCAAGGCCAGAGGCCCTGTTTACATATTTTTGTGAAAAACTAGTAAGGGGATGTCCAGCACCTGAAGTGCTGATTTTTTCCCAGCCAGTGGCCAAGTAAAACAGGGCAACACGAAAAGAGGAAGTTTATCTACATTAAACTGTAAGGGACTTTAATTCTTAGTAACCTGTTTTCAGTGATGACAAAGCAACTTTAAAGGCCATTTTCACCAGATCTTGGATAGGGGTCCGAGGGCTCTCCTCAACTACTTTGAGCTTTGGGTTAGCTGGTAAGAGGACCTGGTGGGACCCGGTGTGGGTACTGACAGGAGAAGAGAGGAGTGAGTGGGTGGAGGGGTACCTCAGTACCTGCTACCTCAGCAAGGGGGCAATGGTTTGAGGAAGGGCAGTGGTTTGGGGTTTTGAGCTAGTAATTGGAGGGGAGAAAGCAGGTTATTGAGGCGGGCGAGACGGTGGAGGGGCTGGGGCAGAAGGTTGAGGGTGAGGACCTGTTGGAGCTGGACGATCGGGTGGAGGTTCATCAGCAGGGTCAAAAGTAGTGGATGAGTCCGGAGAAGGAGAAGGTTAGGGATCGGTAGTTGTGGGGTTTGTTTGCAAGCTAGAAAAAATTGTAGAGGTTTACAAGAGGTACAGAGAGCAGAATTGGATGGGAGCAAGAAGAAAGTTTGGACATAAGGGATGTTTACTCATTTTTTCAAATGCTCACAGTAATTGTAAAGATCCCTTAGAATGAAGGGATTCAGAGACCCAAAAGGGGGCCATTTGCTTTGGTTGTCTAGGGGATAAGTGGGCCAGGCCTGGGTGCTGTATTTGATCAGTTTTGGGGGTTGATGTCTGGTGTCAAGGGGAGGGTTTTGAGGTTATCCAAGAGACATTATAGGGGAGAGCGGACCAGCAGAGAGGACGCATTATCCATGTCGCAAACACAGTATAAGGGAGAGGGAAGGAGACACAAAGATAGTATAAGAGAGAAGGAGGAAACTGATTAATAGGCAAAACGGGCATCCCTGCTAGAGCCAAAAGTCAGGAGTGCCCAGTGGCAGGTTTCAGCTGCAGATTGGTGGTCACCAAATCCTGACAGCCGAGGCTCCCATCCTGGACGGAGCGGAGCCATGAGAGACTTTGATTGAGGCCTCTCCTGGAGAGGCTGGAGACTCTCAGGGCCGGAAAGAGGGGAGAGAGAGAGGCAGGGGAAGAGAGAGGAAGGGGAGGGGAAGCGTCTCTCTAGCGGCCGAGTCTTGAAGGTGCCAGGACTAGGACTTTATGAGCCACCGAGACCATGAAGGTCTGGGTGGGGTGATGTTCAGTTCTCTGTCCTGTGTCCCTGGAGGTTACATAGTCTTCCGAGGGAGACCTACCAAGCCTATGCTGGGAAACTACCAGCTGGGAAGGGAAGGGAATAATTTTGAACCCAAGAGTCCATTCTGCCCAAGGAAGGAGTCGCTGAGGGCCACCGAGGCCTTGAAGGCTGTGGTGGGGTGCTTTCCTCTCTGCAGGTGGGCAAAGAGGTTTGCCAGACAATCAACGGTCAAATCCTCCCGACACCATCATTGGGTTTAGGACTCAGGAAGGGGAAACTCACCAAACGAAGTTCTGGTGGTCAAGAAAATGGGTTCATGCGGTCTCTGGTGAGTGGCACTTCCAATGGAGGAGGGACCCAAAAGTGGGTTTTAACCCTCTTCCCAGGTTTCGGCACCAATGAAAGGAAAGTGACCACAACACTCAGAGCAATCAAGAGATCTTTATTGCAGCAGTGCAACAGAGGAGAAAAGAGAGAGAGAGAGAGGGAGAAGAAAGAGAGAGAGAGAAGAAAGAAAGAGCAAGGGAGAGCAAAAGCAAGGGAGGGAGACAGAGAGAGCAAGAACAAGAGAGAGGGGCCCTGCAGGAGGGAGTTATTATAGTCCAAATCTAATGGGGTCTCTGGGTCTGCAAGCTGCCTTCCTTGTTGGTGGACAATGATTGGATCACACAGTAGTTGCTAAGGGTGTCATCTTCTGCCTTCAGGCAGGTGGGGCAGGGGTCAGATGTGGATTTCTGTTGCACCAGAACAATGGGGGTCGAGTGTTCAGCCTTGAGTGGGGTTGAGTGTTCAGACTTGACACAAACAGGTGATAAAGGACCAGACAGAGGGCTTGAGTGGCCAGGTCACCCTGCAGCTAACTTTGTTTGGCATGCCCTGCAGACAACTCAATTCAGCCTGTCCTGCACCTAACACCAATGACATTCTTTACAGAAGTAGAAAAAAGTACTAAAATAAATATGGAAACACTAAAGACCCAAAATGACCAAAGCAATCTTGAACAAACCAAAGTAGGAGGCATCAAAATACCTAATTTCAAGGCATATTACAGAGCTACAGCAATCAAAGCAAGACACTGGTGTCAAAACAGGTACATAAACCAGTGGTACAGGAAATAAACCAAACATCTACAGCCAACTGATTCTGGAGAAAGGCACCAAAGCATACATTGGACAAGGAGCACCTCTTCGATAAATGGGGCTGGGAAACTGATGTATCCACAGGTGGAAGATTGAATCTTGACCTCTACCAGTCACCCTGTGCAACAATCAAAGATACAGATGAAAAATTTTAAATCTTCACACTAGTAGAAGAAGACATAGGAAAAACACTTTAAGACATTGGTATAGATAATGATTTTTTGGACGTGACTGTAAAAATAAGAAATGAAGGCAAAAATAGACAAATAGGATCATGTCACACTAAAGCCTTCTGTACAGCAAAGGGAAAAATCATCAGAGTGAATTGACAACCTGCAGAAGGGGGGAGAAGATGTATTTACCAAATATTCATTTGAGAAAGGATTAGTATCTAGACTGTATCGGGAACTGAAAAGACTTTCATAGAAAAAAGAAAGTAATCCAATTTAAAAATGGACAAGTGATTTGAATAGACACTTCACAAAGGAAGAAATACAAATGGCCACCACACACATACACACACACACACACACACACACACACACACACACACACACACACACACAAGCTCAAATCTACCTCCAGATCCATATTTCCTGCAGAACTATCACAATCACCAACATGTGGATGAGTAACTGATGGATACAGGGAATCTACCAGGGATTCCCAGAGGGTCTGGACAAGCCCAGGCTAGAAAATTGATTAGGTAATTCCAATATGCTGATATACCAACCAAATCGGGGGCATGACCTCTACCTCTAGTGGGTCAAAAATAAGCAAGAGATTCCTGGTCAAAGGAGAATATTTAGAGCAAGGCTACAGCACTACTTCCCATCTCAAACCACTCACCCAACCCTCAGACCCCTGCCCACTCATGCTCTTGGACTAGGCATCCTCAAAGCAATTGAAGCCATCATGAAGATCATTCACAATAAAATACTTGAAATTCCGTTGTTCTGATACCAAGCACCTCTTTTCCCACCCAGGGACTTAGGAAATGTGCATTCAAGACCTTCTAGGTAATTTAAAGTCAATCACTTAACTTCTCTGAGTCATCTACAATGGAAGAATTATAATCAGAACTATTTATACCTATTGTTATGATGCTTAATTAAAAATAATGTGTGCAAGAGTCTTTAAATGCACAAGGGATAGTTGTAACTTTTGTGAATTTATTTATTTTCTATGTAGTCCATATTTAAACATCTTCCACAAATACTTTATTTCAAAAATGCTTTATTACAAAACATTCCAAAATGTTAAGTTTTAAGCTTTATGGGGACAAAATTCTCTGTAATCAGGATGCTGGTCATGATTTCTTAGTTTTATGGTCACAAATTAAGTCCTTTGTTTAGTCAATCCTTGAATATTGTAATCAATATGGGTTTGTATATGTGCCATTTCTCATTTCCTTCAGACACACTGAGTAAACAATTTCTTCACTGTTATTTCTACTGTTTTAATTTATTGAATGATATATAGACATCTAATAAACAACATCTAAATCTCATAGAGTATTTTTAAACTTCTTTCATGGTGTATATATTCACTGAATATTTTTAAAAATTATTATCTTCAAACTGCTGTGTTCCTCAAGAGTACACAGGGACATTTTTCTTTGGTCTTTAAAAGAGTTGACAAACTGCAACTCCCATCAACTCATCAAATTAGAAGATGTCTTCTGTAAAATTCAAGCAGAATCCTAGAACTCATTCCAAATCCCTCTGTCTCTCTCACTTAACTATATCCAATCAACCAACAAGTCTGACAGTTTTATGAGCTAAGTATTTCTCAAGTATCCATCTTCCCTTTTAAGGACAATGGCATTTTCCTCTTGTAACTTGGCCCCTGCATATACCAAAAGCGTTATGCCATATACCTATTACCTTTTCTGTTATGTCCCAATCATGGGAAACATAGTGGAGTTAACGGACTTTATACTTTTCTACACACCCGTGTCTTGTCTTTTATACCCAACTCTTCTTCTCCTTCTCTAACTAATATCATTTCTACCCACCGACTGATGTCTACTTGAACACAATGCCCATACCTCAAACACAGGACTTCCCATTTGTGTAGGCTATGTCTCTTTGTAGATGTCTTCATTATTAAATTTATTGCAAGCAAATCTCAATTGCAGGGATTCTAACATTTTGTAATACACAGAAATGTAGTAGTAACTTATTGTAAACTTAAATAAAGTATGATTCCAATAAATATGTAACTAACCTAGCAAATAATCCTAGTTGTATCATTGATAAACAAAAGTTAATACCAATTAGATACCCTGAAAGCAGTATTGTCAACAGTGATAGTTATCAAACATGAGTTAAATAATATCTCGAAAGTTCAGAGAAACATTAATTGTTATCCTAAAACTATACTTCCAACTATGCTATCATTAAAGAATAGGATGAAGGAATACACTCTCGGAAAAAATGTTAAAAACCATAAAAGTACCTATTGCAAGAAAACTTTTATTTACTAAACTTATTAATTAACAAAAGGGATATATTGAAGAATATGTTTTACAAAGAAGAAAATTATTTGTTTTAAAAAGGGGTCCTACAAGGACCTTTGAACAAAGAAGTTGGTAAATAGGTGAATAATTCCAAAAACCATCATCTGTATAAAATACATACACACACAAAAAATGATGATTCGTGTTGGGGGTGAAAGTCATGGTAAATCTATAAAAAGGAAAGGATGGGCTGCTTGTAAGTGCTGATCAATTGTAGGTTTTCTTTTTTAGTATTTGATGCTAAATATATTAATTAGTATTATACTTTATTAAAATTGCAATGATAACTGGTAATGAATAAATGAATGAATGCTTATCTTTTAGATCAGGAAAATATTTTAAAAATAGACAGGAAAAAGCTATTAATTCAAAGGAAGGTAGAACTCAAGCACAATAAAGAGAAAGGTGACATCAAAACTTACAATCAGATGCTCAGAAACTTCCAAACGTACCAGTAAAGAGTAAGTTCAGCAGGAAATGAGTATAAGTTTTCAGACTGGGACAACCTTTTAAATGAAAATTTAACTTGGGATTAACTCTCTGAAAAACACTGGGTCAACATATTCCAACAAAGTCAAATAACATCACCTATAGGAGTTTATCCCAGAAATCAAAGACATACACTCAACCACACATAACAGATGCATACAATGCAAAAAATATTATATTAAAATATCAATATTTAGTATGAGGAAAATTCTTATGGTAAAGTACTATGCCAAAAATAACAGGTTGCTAAAACCCTTTGTATAATCAAGATTAATTTCCCCTCATTTCTTCTTTTATTTATTGCATTAAAAAAGAGATGAAAATAAATTGTCAAAATGGCAACAGAAGAAATTTATTGATGTTGGAACAACAGACAATCAGCATTTTCCCCTCAATATATTTTGAATATTTATGAATATGCAAATATCATTTTTCTGAGAGATAACTCAAAATACACCTGAGATATCATACTTCATATGCACTATATAGCTTGATTGATGCCGACCTTTCCAAGATAATTCACTTTTGCACATTTCTTTATAGTTCCATGTGCTGCACATGTGTGTGTGTGTGTGTATATATAATCACATGGGGACTTTTGTAAGAAACTTAGAGTAGTGGTATTACCAGTTTTTCTTTTTTGTATTAAGAAGAATGAGAATCAGACAGATTACACTATCCTGGCTGCAAGACTACTAGGTGATTATATCTTAGCTTCTCAGTTCTTTGTGCCAGTCTCTTGAAATATGTGTAGAATATTGATACATATTCTGTATTTGTAGATGTATAAATAACTGTGCAAGTGTTCTCTTGGGTGCCCCTGTCTCAGTTGGCATGTTTCCATCACTCCAGGAGGACCCGAGGCTAGCTGCTACTCAGATGTGTGTGCTTCATGAGCAACAGTCCCCAGACATAAATACCTCTCACAAATGAGGAACATTCTCAAGATCTGACTACCGCAATTCCTTGGCAATTTCCCAACACCATGAAGAAACATTCCCCACTCTCAGAAGAAAAGTTTTGGGTCTTATTTTCTTTCACAGATTCTGATGAGAAGTAGAGGGAGATAAAACAGACAGTGGAGGAGACCACATCTTGTCCTCAGCTACCTGTAGTAGCCATCATGTCTCGGCTCCTGCTTTCTGTACTCTGGCTCACGGTTCAAACACAAGGTAAGCACATTATATTGGCATCTTACATAAAACCAGAATTATTTGATGAGTATTTAAAGCACCCTTGTTAAAATGACTTATGATCCAAAGATCAATACTGTATTCATTTTAGTAATTTTATTGCCTACCTCTTTCTTTACAAGGAAAAGTGCCTCTATATATGTATTTAAAAATAACTTTTTAAGTGGAGATATTTTTAAATGACTGTGTTAAACATGTACTCTAAATCTTGCCAAACTTTTTAAAAAATGATTATATATTTTGATAAATGAAATTCATGTTTATACAACATTTCCTAAAAATGGAGGAAGCAAGTTTACTTCTTTCTCTGTATATATATATATATATATATATATATATATATATATATATATATATATATATATTACTAGTAAATAAATTTTACTGATATCTTCATGAATCAAGCCTGTTTTTAAAAAATCTGCATTTTTGGAGATTTTCATAAGAAACATTCTGAAAAATAGAATGACAGAGTCAAAAGGACCAATTTCAGAGATAAAACTCCTTCTCTCTTTGAGGTTAATTATTGAGACATCAACTTGATGGCCACCATAGATACCCTTACTATGCCATACATAAATAGAACTCTCTGATGGTCCTCATGGTAGCGTTAAAGGTTACGCAATCATCATGTTAAAAGTCAAGTGCTGTGAACCTGCACGTTTCCATATATAAACACATTTGAGACAAACCCCATCCTGGGAGAGGTAAAGGACCTACTGAGGACCTGTCTAAGCTGTCCACAAAATTATCACTTGCTTAACGGTTCTGTGCCAAGGTTGCCAGCTCAGGGCTGGCTCATAACTAATCTTCCTGATGTGTTTCTCACATTGTTCAGTCCTAAACACAAAGAAAAGATAAAATAGAATAATTATTAAACTAATAATTATACTATACATGCACACATGATCATTGAAGTGCTAGAAACTCAGTGTTCATCGTTGACTCTGAATTTATGGTTTGTATAATAACTTAGCAAGAATGTTCTGAAATTGTATCTCTCATTGAATAATTCTGCTAATTCTGTCATTCTTTTTTTTTTTAATATTGTTTTGCTGGTGATTGAACCCAGGGCCTCCTAAAAGCATCGTTTTACCACCACTGAGCTCTAACCCAGCCCTTGTTTTATTTTCTCCTTTTAGTACATAATGAACTATTCTCAGGAAAGCATCACGGCAGAAATTTGGGAGCTGCCTAGGAGGGAATTCTTCCTTTACTGTTTCCTACAGGGTCTCCACATCAGCCAGGTGTAGAATTACTTGGTGTTCCTGAGTCACACCTGTTGTCACAGGGGTTGAGAAACAGGCTTTGAACCCAGACACTAATGTGTGAAATGTGAGCATTAGAAAATAAGACTGACTTTATATGAATAATTGAACAGAAAAGGTGGACTGCCACTTTTCTGGCGTGGTGGTACTAAATAATTTTATGCATTTCATCTCAAGTTTTATACAAATCTCTTAGATAAGAAGTGGTAAGAAGGCAAAATGAGGTCATTTAATTGGAATACAAGACAGCCTCTTTTGGCTCCATATGGATTTTTTTTCCTACTATTTGTAAACAATGGGAAACTATGTGATGTAAATTGGAGTCCATCAAGTAGGAACCTTTGTTTATAAACAATGTTGCTACTTATGAATATTTTCATAAGAAACATTCTGAAAAATAGAATTTTCTGCTTTCAGATTCCTCCAGTAGAGGTCTACAAGAACCTTATTTCCTGCAGAATCTGCAGTCTTGAGAGGAAACGCTAATGAGGCAAAGAGCATCAGAGTTGGTCACACAGGGAGTAAAATCACTGCTGTTAGAGTCCCTCCTAAGAATCAGGTTTTACCTGCCAAAGAAACATGTGATTTTTGCAGTGGGTACTCAGAAGTTGTACCGCCGTGAGAGAAAGGGACACAGAAATGGAAAAGCAGAAGTCCCTGAGAGCTTTGGGAGAAAAGATATCCCAGTTTTGAAGGGGAGTGTAGAGGAAGAAGGGACTGGATTACAAAAGGAGCAGCAGCCCTCTGGGCTAACAATCCAAAACGGATGATGTTCCTGGTCGTGTGGTCCAGAGCTCGCACATACAGACATCATCCAAGAAATTCTCATCCTGTTCAGGTTTTCTTAGAGGGGAGTAGGGGAGGCTTTATCATCAAAGCTAAAGTAGGAGAATCAACCTGTTGCTCGTGTTGGCACTCTGGTCTTTCGTGTCCTTTCAACAAACCAACAACCCAATCCAAAGGAAACAAAAAGTTTTCAGTTTTTATATCAATGTTCTCTCTCTTTCTCCAGCCATGGTCATAAAGCAAACTCCTGGAATAAAGCTCTCTGAGGTAGTTTATCCTAAACTACTGCACATTTCACACGAAGGAGGGATGGAAAACAACCACACTAAGAGGCAAGGCAAAGAGGTAAGCCTTGGGAAGGACTGGTCGATTCCAGCCACCCAAGGACACCAAGAAAGAGCCCTTTCACCACAGTTAACTCTAACACCTCTGGCTTCAAGTCCACATGGGCAGCTAGCTGCCCTTGTCCAGGACAGAGCGTCTGACTTGTATGCATGCTTTTACAGTTAAGCAGCAGGAGTTAAAAGGATAAAGATTCCTGGACAGTTCTTCAAATTTGTGGGGGAAAAGGAAAAGATCCTTGGAAGGGCAGCCATTTCTAGAGAGAGATGCCACATCTCAGTCTCTCCAACCTGTGTGTGCCCCTCCCCACCTCCCCTTTCCCCAGTGGTCACCTTTTTCTCAGACATTGTGTTTAGATTGGAGAATTCAGCGTTATCTCTATAGTTTGCAATGTTAGAGTGTTGTTTATTAAGGTTATTGACTCTTTGACTATTACATTGTTGAAAATATTCCCCTCAGTTTGTAATTTTCATCTGATTTAATTTTGGTTAGCTTTTTTTGATTGGTTACCTTTAGTATGTTTGGATTGATTTTAAGGTAAAAATGCATGCCTTCTTATTATCTTAATGGTGATCTATTATGGCACACAGGAGAGCATACTGTGTGTATAGGTCCATGGATAACTTATTAGTGCAAACAAAAAGACCCCATTTCACATATTAGGGCTAGGTTAATTGGTAAGTTTGATTGCCACCTAACTAAACTTTTAGGAAGTCTGCCTTATTGTGCAAGTTAAGCTTTATTTTAGGAATTTTAAAGGCAAACAGAACTGCATTTAACCTCTATGAATTTATGATTGTTCTCCTGACATAGACATCATTCATATTATTATTTTTAAGTATATCGAGAAATACAGATTGTATGACACTTTTATACCATTAAATTTTTTTCAGGAAATATATGCACCTGAAGTTCAGTATCAGATTATCTTAAATGGTGAAGAAATCATCCTCCACCTGCAAAAAAGCAGGTAAGTTGTGCTTCCAAAAGGCCAAATCAGTGGATTATATTATGAGAATGTGGGAAACAAGTCTTGAGACTCTATTCAGCATCGTTGGAAATAGAAGACATGAAGCACATTGAGCTTTCGATGATATTAATTTGGGTTAATGTTATCGAGAAGGGTCGATGCTTTTCTAGGGAATTATATGCGCAATGTAAAAGAGCTACACATATAAACTACTTTCTTCCTGGAATTTTCCTTAATGTGCTGAAAACCTTTGCTACTCAGGTGAGCTTTGATGTGACTTTCCATTGCTTTTGTGAGAACGGTAGGTCCAAGGCTGAGTCGGGGTGCACAATCTTGAGACAGATTCCAGGAGATGAAATTCCCCTGAGTTCTATAGCAGTCCGTGAAGTTCTTGAGGGAGGCGATGGTTCTTCAGCCACACTTGTGGCCCAGAACCCTATAGAAACTTCCTAATGGCTGTGTCCTTGGTGAAAAATAACAATCCTAAAGTGATCCATTTACAGTAAAGAATTCTCTGATTGGCTTCAGGGGCAGAGTTCCAATGATGGGAAAGGACCAAATGGTCAAACGTCAATGATTCCTCATCATAGACATGATATTCCCTTAGTGTTGACGGTAATGTAAGGTGAATCACCTTTGGTACCACGTTAAGTGTGTCATGCAGGTTTCTGCTTCCTCCAGGCATCTCCTGGGGCCAGACTACACCGAAACATATTACTCATCCGCCGGGGAGGAAATCACCAGACGCTCTCAGACCATGGTAAGGTCTGCTGCTTCCTGGGATCTGCTCCTTGCTTGGAAAAATGCATAGGTCCATGGATAACTTAAAAAAAAATCAAATGACCTAAAATCAAGGTGCTTATCTGTGACTAGTGAGACAACAGGTGGAAAATCTCCTTCGGTTTTTAGAAGGTAGGAGTAATAGGGGATTTCTGTGTTGTATTTTTAGGAGCCACCATAAGTCCACTTGTCCCTAGGTCATTTTAACTGTAGGATAGAAATAGTCTATGCTTTAGGTAACTGAAAAAATGTGTCACTGTTTAACTACTTCCTGAAGATATATTCATTTATCATAGGGTGAGTAGTGGAATATCAATTATATAATTGATATATTTACATCTGGTTAGAGCACCATCCTATAAACCAATTCTAGGGCCTAACCTTCAGATGTAGAGAATAACTGTGCAGAGAATCAGAGAAGAGCAGGAAGAACATACAGGTTCATTCCAGAAGTACTGATAAGCTGAGAGAGTTTCTCAGAGCCGTTCTCCATGTACCTTAATACAATACATGTCTCTCTCTCTCTAAAAAAAAAAAAATTCAAAAAGAATCCCCCATGCTCAAATATTAATGCCTATGATATGTTAATGTAGTACATTGTCTAAGTCTTCTATAAGAAAACATTACAAGAGTTTCTTCCCAAGGATGGACACACACACACATACACGGAATTTCATATTGTGCAAAAAGACCATTTATTTTGAGCCATAGATTGGTCATTAGCTTTCTAAAATCGTTGCATGTTAGTGGCCCCCTACTTTGCTGATGTGAACTATCAATCATAGGAATTTGTAATTGTTGACAAATATTCTGGAGTTGAACTCTGTGGAAGGGATTCCACTAATAGATCAATTAAAGTTGCTGAATGTAACCAGTCAGTTTGAGGATCTCAGCTATGGAAGCATAGCCTCTTGAAGATTCTAATGTCTAGAAAACTGGATGCCTGGTTTTGTTAACATATGATGAACAGTGTCTTTGGGGACTCAACACAGGGAACCCAATTCCTAAGGGCCCAAGACCTGAGGTTCTGCCAGCAGTAACATAATTCCCCCACTGAGGGGACTGGCCACTTAGAGACAACATTCACTTTCCCCATGAACCCATGTAACTGCAAGCACCTCAGATTTGCTTTAGTGCAAATTAGTGTCAGGAAAACATCTCAAACATCAAATATAGAGAGTTTCAAGTGTCAGTTTTGGAGAAATTTAGAAAATCCCTGATGTTTTCACTGTTTCTAGGAACTGCTATTTGAACTACTGCACATATTCAAGATGGCGGCTTTCCCTACTAGCATAGACCATGTACTTTCAGAGTGCATGCCTATATTTAAAGCATATGTTTCTTTTTCCCACTCCAGAAACACTGTTACTATGAAGGTCACATCCTAAATGAAAAGGATTCTGTTGCCAGCATTAGTACCTGTGATGGGTTGAGGTGAGAAGCACACCAAAAATATTAAATATCAAGCAACATTCTGTTATACAGAATTGAGTCTCACAGGGCATAATGTCTTGTTACTATTTTTGGTGATTTTTTTTTCCTTCATCACTAATTGCTGAATATATGTGGTTGAAGTGGAGAATGAAGCATCACCCTCACAATCATTTCGTAACTGATGTTTTAGAAGTCAGGCCCAGCTCTGTTGAAGCAAGAGAGCTATGCTCTAGACCTTGGTGACATCTGGGTCCACTTCCAAGTTCATCTACCTCATTCTGAAGCAATCATGTCTTCTTCTCTTTAAGATTCTAACCTGCAATTATCTCTGCTGAACTTGGTTTTTAAAAATTATTTATTTTTCTAATTTGTTATATATGATGGCAGAATGCAATACAATTCATATTACACATATATAGCACAATTGTTCAACCACAATTTGGTTGTACACAAAGTAGTTTCACACTGTTCGTGTCTTCTTACATGATCTTAGGGTAATGATGTCCATCTCATTCCATCATCTTTCCTAAAAATATAGAATGCTTCATGAATTTGCATGTCATCTTTGAGCAGGGGCCATGCTAATCTTCTCTGTGTCGTTCCAATTTTAGTGTAGGTGCTGCTGAAGAAAACACTGAACTTAATTTTTTAAAACATTTGTGTGAATATTTTTTTACACTAGTAATTCTTGCCAACTAGGAAACTTTAGAGTAACAAAAAGCACAAATAAAAAAAAAAACAGTAGCCACTGCAGAATTTTACCTCTGAACTATCACTATTACTAACATTTTTCATGTCTGTAGTCTTTTATGCACATAGAGAAGTATTCTTTTCACACATGATGGAATTATGAAATAAAACACATAATTGCTTTTCCAATATGGTTCATACTTAATAACATGTTCTCATATATCATAAAATACCTTCATAAATACAGTTTGAATGGCATTTTTGTTGGATTCATAATATTCCATAATATGGGCTCACTTTCTGTTTCTGAACTAATGGTCTTACTAGAAAGAGAAATTCTTTAAGCTACTGCTAATCCCATATGTTACTCTGGCTGGTCTACTAATCCTTCTTTCTCTCCTCTGGAGCTCTTGGTTTCTAAATGTTCCTTTAATCCATTCCCTATTATATCCCTAGGATCTACCAAGAAATAATTGTTAAGTGAATAAACAAAAATATATACTGAGCTCGTGGTGTAAGATCCAAATTTGGGGGGATTGCTTAATTTCAGTAATTCTTCAGAATTTTCTGGGTGAACTAACATAGGCTTTATTTAGACAAATACTGCTTACAAAGTAAATCAACGAATGTTAGTTAAAAGGTCTGTGGATGATAACTGTGTGTGTGGAATTGGATGGGAAGAGGAATCCATCCTTTCTGAGCAGTGTGTGTGCTGTGTGTGAGGAGATCCTGAAACACAGTCTCTGTGCCTCACAGAGGACACTTCACACACGGTGGCCAACGATACCTGATAAAACCTGGGAAAAACACAGACCGGGGAGAACATGCTGTTTTTACCTACGGCCAGGAAGAACTAGACACAGCGAATCACACTTGTGGCACGAGAACTGTTGGCAGGAGACAAGGCCATATTCGAACTTTCAGGTCCCTCAAAAACCCAGAGGTGAGTGTAGTTTTCTGCTTCATCATCGATATCAATCATCTCAGCTGTGATGTGTGACACATGACATGTTGTCATTGATTACTTATCCTTCATTTCTTTTCATGATTAAAAAAAAAATGTCATGTAAGCTTTGGAATCCTCTGGGATAAAGATACTGATGAACAATGTTCTTTTGTTATCTGTAAAGCAAGAAGACATTCTTCAGGCCCAGAAAGTCATCAATCTCTTTTTGGTGCTGGATAACGCCTTTGTAAGTAAGAGATGCTTGTGGTTCCGGGACACTGTGTTCCACTGGAGGCTTAGCGATCAAGCAAAAGCCATGCATTTCTGCTAACAATGCCTGTTGTGTGCCTGTTTTTCTTGGCTTCTCTACCTACTTTGCAAGCAATAGGTTTTAATCACCTTCCCTTTAAAACCCACCAGACACCATGGATCCTTAATACCAGGGAGCTATTGGCAATCAACCACAAAAAATAAAAATAACATAAAATATAGGTTAAAGATTAAATGACTTTAACCTTTTAGTGTAAAATATAAATATGTTTAATATAGCCTACAAATATAAATTAGTTGCAATACTATACATAACTTAAAGTGTTAATTATATATACAGAGAAAAATACTGGTATCTACATTTTTACCTAGTAAATATTGCTTCATGTTCAAATTTTAATTGATAGTGAATTGGTTTCAAAATATTCTAAATTATTAATTTGACATATCTACTTAGAAATGAACAACCATGACATTTTTTGACCCCCACACTCTTACATTTAAGATAGAATTTGTTGAAATAGCCTTTCACAAAACAGTCGTAAGTAGCCATGATATGAATAAATGTCAAATATGTTAAAATAGGTAATTTTTTTTATAAATGTGAGATCCTGTACCCATTCAGCCACTTCACTTTAATTTCCTTTTTAATTGTACTCTGTGCTTTGCATTTTGCAGTATAAGATGTACCGGGGGAATCTAACTGTGATGAGAAGCTTTCTGTTTGATGTGATGAACCTCCTCAATGTGGTAAGACATCTGGCGTGTGAGCCTGTGCTTCCACACGTGGGCCTGGGGCTCCTGCCACTTCATATAAGCAGTCAAGAGAGTCACAGTGCTTTATGGGCATCAGTTCTGGGGACATTTTAGCAAAGCAAACACTAACCTCAAGGTAAAATCACACATGCTACAGCAAAGGCCACCTCTGGTGTTTCTCTTTTTAAAATGGAAACTTGTCAATTATGGTGCATCTATTTATCTATCATTTGTGGTCAGCAAAAGTTCTAAAACCCTAAAGGAATCTGAACCGTTGTGTCCACAGATTTATAAAACTGTCCATGTTCGTGTGGCCTTGGTGGGTATGGAGATCTGGTCAGATAGTGATAAGATAAAGGTGGTCCCCAACATTGGCGAAACCTTCAAGAACTTCATGAGTTGGCATCGTTCTAACCTGGGCAAGAGGAAGATCCACGACCATGCGCAGCTCCTCAGGTGGGCACGTTCTGGCCAGGGCAGGTGCACGTGGGCAGAGTGAGAGCCTTGGCAGAGACGTGTGCTCAGTCAGATTTCCCTGATCGGTCGTGAGAAGCCCTGATGTCCTGCCATTAGCAATTCACCTGCGGGATTTCGGAGGCCCTGTGCACTCTATGTGGTGGGCTCTAGGAGGGGAGATAATCAACGTGGCCATGATACTGCTGTGGGATAGTACAGGCTGCGCTGAGGCCCATGAAAAGGCTAGGCAGCCAGGGAAATGTATAACAGCAGTGGGAAAAGCTAGTGGTTCCAAAGACAGGCTGTGACAGTGTTTCTGTGCCTTTCACACAGTGGAATTGGCTTCAATAATGGCCGCGTGGGAATGGCTGCCTCCAATTCTCTGTGCTCCGCGTCTTCGGTCGCTGTTATTGAGGTTTGTGAACTTACACTAAGGTTCCCTGTGGTTCTGCATCTCTGGGAAGATGGGTAGAATGCTTTGCTCGGAGTGGGCATAGTGAACACTTGCTGAACCAATCAATAAATGTGGACAGGAAACCACTGGCAGATATTGTGCTGCAGATCCTCTGGACTGTGAAACATCAGCCCTGCTGGGGGGCGTCACACTCGGGTTGGTATTAAGGAATACAGCAGGAATGTTGAGATGGAGATGGGAGCCAGGTGCACTCTGTGGCCTGAGACTACTCTAAATTAGTCTTTTGGTATCTGTGACCAAAAGAGGACATCCAGGGAGCAAAGGACCATGCAGGGCTCCTAAGGTATCACCATGGTGACAGTTGTTATAGGACTTTGAGTCCTCATTAGGATACCTCTTAGGACTTTCTGTGGACAATGTAATCGCTTTAATAATTGATTACTAAGAACTTAGTGTCTGTTAGTTCAACAAGCACTTATCGAGTACTGACTCCGACCAGATTCATAGGATCCAACCATTTCCCAGGTTCATTCAGCCTTGGGCACTGAGCAAAGGTGGGGGCGGAGCTTCATGACTCATTCTTTTCCAGCTCTCAGGATATTCTTTTTAAGTGATGAATATTGACAACAACTGAGAAATAACTAATTAAAGTAGAAAGTAACAGATCTTTCTTTCTTTCTTTCTTTTTCAGGCTAAAAGAAAGAATAATGTGGCTCTTGTAGGTGTGATGTCACATGAGTTGGGCCATGTTCTCGGGATGCCTGATCTTTCATACACTGTCAAGTGCCCCTCTGGAAGTTGTGTGATGGGTCAATATCTGAGGTAAGACGGTGTCACTCTAAAGTTAATTTTTCCCCTCAATCTTAAATTATTCAGGATGCATTCTGCATTTATTGGATGGGTATTCTTTGCCCAAAGGCTCTACATCCTGTTAATTCAAACCCCAGACTCTTTAGGCACAATATCACATACCATTCCTTAAGATTTTTAAATACACAAAGAGTTTATAATTAAAGTGACTTTGTTTTAACTTAAAATCACTTTAGCTTAAAGTGACAGCATAACTTCTGAAAACATTAGCCTAAGATGATAACTGTATCTTCATATAGCCTGACCCATCAATTAATCAATCCACTTCTATACATTTATGAATTACTTATTAATGTCAATCACTTTGCAAGGACTTGGGATAAAAAAAATGAATAAATCATGCCTTGTTCTTGAGATGTTCACAAATAAGGAGAAATATGTCCACAGAATCTTAAAATCTGCAGTTATTTCCCTTCACTGGGCCATTGTTATTGTCTCTTACACACATTCCTCAGTGTGAGATGAGTGGATGGTAACCAAAGGAGATTTTCATTGCTGTTTTCGTTTAGAAAAGTGTTGATTCCACATGAGAAATTAAATTCTTTCACCTCTACATCTGAGTCTAAGGAAAAAAGTTTCAGTTAGCTCCACTACCCACCAGATATAGTATCATGTAGTCCTTAGCAGTTACTAAACTTGCAATTTCCATCTAGCCAGATTATAGAGTTAGATATGTTAGATTTTCATAATCACTTAACATGAAAAGCCACTGCACTCTATATCGTGTTACTTCTGAGTATTTTTTCTGGTTGCAGTTCAAAATTCCCAAAGGATTTCAGTTCATCCTGCCTCTCATATTTTCAAAAATACCTTTCATCTAAAAAACCAAAGTGCATAATGCAAGCACCTCTACCTGCAAATATAATAACAGAACCTGTGTGTGGGAACCAACTTCTGGAGGTGGGAGAAGACTGTGACTGTGGCTCTCCTAAGGTATGAAAATCTACGTCTAAAGCAACTTTTAGAGACCTAGCAAGGTAATTCAATTACGCAGGTTTTATTTTTTTCTTTTTTAATGTTCTTTTAGAGATTCTAAAGATAAACTTGATATCAGAGTAAAAAGTAGATTTGCTCTTTGTTTTGCTATTAATTTTAGTTTTCTTTCCAAAAGCATTTCAAATCCCAGGATAACATAATGACATTATTGTGTGAAGTTAAGTGTTAGGTAGTAAATTGCTAACTCTAAGATGTTGTTTATGACCTTTATAGACACATTCATGTAAAATCCTTGCTTTGCTCTCAAGGTCACTGATATTTCCATAATATTAAATATTGTCTTTGAAAGAAGAGCTGCCTTCAAAGTTTCTCAGGAAACATCTTCTTCATGTGGTGCTTACACAGTTTGAAAGTTTATTCTAAACTATTTTTTCTTTTTTGCCGGATGTGCAATGTTTTCTCTTTATTTAGGTTCTCCTTCATTACTAATTTTGATGTCATCTTAATGACTCATCAAATATTTTTAAATCAATTCTCTGTTTTCTTCTGGGTAGAGAATTGTACCCAAACAAACAATGGAAATATGATTTGTTCTTGTCAATTCTTATTCCTTCATTTTTTTTTTACCTTTCTTGTGCTATTTTTTTTAGAATTTCCATAAAAACACAGAATGTCAGTCACGCTTGTCTTGTCCTTCATTTTATCAGCTGTCCTTTTACAAGTTGTCACCTAGATTTTCCATATGGTGACCATGCATTGTGCCAGCTGTACTTTTCATATGTGATAGGTAACTGTTCGGAGATTCAGCAATGGCTGCCGTCAACTAATTGCCGTCGACCACCATAGCAATGTGGTTTCCTCCACTCAGTCTCTTAACAGGATGGATTCCATTGCCCTTTCTGTACAGACAAGCTGCCCTTGCACTTTGGGTGGAGAAAATTCACAGTTGTAATGAAGAGTTGTTACCTGAATAAGCTGGGATTTTACTGACATCACTTTATAGTTTTTGCATTTGTATTCATCTATGAGAATAGTATCTGTGATCCCAATCAGTCAGTCTCTCTGCCAGAATTTTGTGGGCTTGGTAAAATGAATTCAGGTTTTAGTTTTTCTCTCTAATTTCAAATGATTTGAGTAGTGTAGAATATTTTAATTAATGTACATGTAATAGCACATGGACCAAACTCATTAAGGAAATGCTTAGATCATTTTTTTGGGTTATTGAAGAGATAGTTTTCATTATTTATGATATTTTTTCCCTATCTTTATTTTCCCATGGTCATTTCCACTGGGGTTGGTGTAACAGAATAGTTTAGTTTAAATGGTGAAATTTGATTTCATTGCCATCTTGTACCTAAATCCTCTGCACTTGTTCTGTGGGAACAACACACTAACCCGACTCTCCCGGTCTTGTGTGTACTTTGAAGGAATGCAAGGATCGTTGCTGCGAGGCCAGCACTTGCCAACTGAAACTTGGACCTGAGTGTGGGGAAGAGGCTCCCAACCCTTACACGTGAGGCCTTCTCCTCGGATGTTACTAAATATTTTCTCACTTTTATCTTGGGCTTGAGGAATTTGCTCCATTAAGTGCTATAATACATTAAAACACAACTTATTTTATAGTTTTTTAAATGGCTCCGTTTGGGAGAGAAGAAAAGGTGTTATAAACATTAATATGTAAGGCTGTATGGGTGGGCACAAACGAAATCACAAAAGGGACCACTTCAACATCTGTGAAATTGGGAATGCTGAGGTCTGCAGCAGAAACTAGAATTTTCCGATAGATGATTATGAGTTTGATAAAAGCTAAGATGAGGAGAAGAAAAGGGTATTTTTTTTTTAAGACGTGATGGATGAGCACATTTTATTCTTGGTTCAGAGTTCATAGTTATGATTTGCAAGGTAGGCAGAAAGTCAATAGCATTTGGGAACATGATGCAAGACTTGGCAAGTTCATGCCTTTTAAAGTGTCTCAATGAGCCAAAATCCAGATATTCATTTTTGTGTTTATAGAATCCCATTCCTTGGAATTTGTTACTTGGTTTTTGCTTCAGTGCAAAATATCTCTGAATACAAAAAAAAAGGAAGCAAGAATAATAAAAATCTTAAAGAGGAAAGACTCAAAACACATCACATGGCAAGAGTTATATTATTTATTTACCCCCTTTGCATAATTTCTTTTAAAACTTCAACTGCATACAGGAAGCAGTTGACTCGAGTGCCATTGACTACCACTTCCTCAGGAAAGAACCAGTGAGGTCAAAAGACAAAGACAGTCCTTCCTTTCTTCACCAAGTGCCTTTGCATATCACCCTGTGAACTCCAGTGAGTCTGCTCTACAGGGAATTCTGAAAATTGTGCCTGGACCAGTAGCAAAGCATATCAAAAAGGAAGGAGGAGGAGGAGGAGGAGGAGGAGGAGGAGGAGGAGGAGGAGGAGGAGTAGTGAAAGAAGGGGGAGGAGAAGGGAGAGGATGGAGGGAGAGGAGGACAGGAAGGAAAAAAGAAAGAAAAGAAAATCTACCCAACTCTTCAGTGGTTTGGAACCACAGGTTGGCTTGCTTTAATTCTACCAAATACTAACTTGAGATTATAAGCTATTTAATTTGTTTTCTCACCTGTCAATTGGAGCAAATGGATTTATATATCAGCAGGGTATTCAGTTTTATTTACTACAACTTTCTGATTTTAGTTGTTACATAATATTTTATAATTTACAATAACTATGGCTTAGAAACTTTTTTTTTCTTTTAATCAGATCCTGAATCAAAGAGTCTACTTCATTGAGAGGTTGCTTTGCCAAGACAAGAATCAAGAACCCTTACCAGGAGTCTTATATATTTTTACCTTTGTATCTAGATGTACATGCAGCTTCCATATTCTGGGTTCCGCATTTGTAGAGTCAATCAACCAGTGATGAAAAATATTTGGAAAAAATAGTTGCACCTATGCTGAGCATATAGACTGTTGTTCTTGTTGTTTATTCCCTAAGCTATACAGAACAAATAGACCTACTGACATAGAGTCTATATTGCATGAGGCATGAAAGTCATCTAGAGGTCATTGAAAGTTTATGGGAGAATGTGTGCTGGCTGTATGCAAATACTGTGCCATTTTACATAAGGAACTTTGAGCACCCATGGATTTGGGTGTCCCTGGAGGTCCTGGGATCAGTCTCCAGGGGATTTGTTCTTCTTTTGTGATTCTACTTTGTATGTTTACCCATCCAGTCATCAGATAAATGGATGTACCTGGAGAAGTTTCCTATCTACTTAGACCTAATCTTCAATGCATTTCCAAGGACCATGAAGCTGTGGCTTGGCTTTGCTCTTTGGAGGACAAAAAGAAATTATCCTTTGACCAAAGTACTTCAAAATGTACTATTGAATTATTCAGAGTCAATCCAAAATTGTAAAATTACAAGTGACTTGACCTTAACCTTACTTGTCCTTGACTCATGAAAAAGTCACACCACCTGGGGGCGGGGGGTGCAGGCTCTCGTAGCAGAGAACGGAGGAGAGCTCAGGAGTCTTGTCACTGCTCAGGGTGCACCCTGCTGTACTCCTGTTAGTGTGATGTTTTGATACTTCATGGGAAGATTAACTAAATATGAACATTTCTTATTTTAGTGAGGTGTAATCCTTCATGCATCTCTTTCACCATCAAATTCAAAGTTTAATTGGAGAAGACCCTTGCTTACATGTCAATGGAGGGTAGAAGGAAGGCTTCATTCATCTATTCATCTAATAAATGGTA
Organism: Ictidomys tridecemlineatus; assembly: GCF_052094955.1. NCBI lineage: Eukaryota > Metazoa > Chordata > Mammalia > Rodentia > Sciuridae > Ictidomys > Ictidomys tridecemlineatus. The sequence continues at coordinate 11,416,413 of NC_135490.1, read as the reverse complement.
GTTTCAATAAAAATGCAACTTTTTGAGGTGTTTCTGTATGGTCATTTAAAAAAAATGAGCATTTCTGTAGGAGTCAAGGTCTTAGTTATTGCCTTCCTTAAAACATGTTCTGCCTCAATTGCTTGACACAGTGTAGATCTGGGTGGCTGGAGAGGGCATGGTGTGGGAAAGCCTTCACAATTCTGCCTATTAGCATCCCTGCTCTGAAAGCTGGTGGGTATTTTGGAGGGAGAGTAGCTCTTAATTCAAAGTGATTTTTATTGTCTTAAGTCCTAAGCCTTACCTATTAAAATGTCCTCTCAGATGAATTTCAACTTTGAAATAATTCCATATTTTCCATGAAAAGATCCACCCCTCTCCCTTTTTCTCCAGGAAGCTGAATTAGAGATTTGGACAATTTTTAAAGTTTGTGCATGATTGATACATCATCAAATAACCAATTTAAATGAAAAATTTCCATTGAATTTACCAGAGGTCATAAAAATTTTCAGAAAAAAAAGATTCATTACTAAGATAAAGAATTAAACACTATTTTTGGAAACTTCCAGATGACTGACGTGTTGGTAGACCAAACATCTGGATGGTTTGTTTTGCTGATCGGCAGTGTGCATCCAGCCCAACTCTCACACTGCATGCACTTGAACAACTAGCAATGATTTTTCACGGGCACAGTTCTTTTTCCAACCACAGCAAAAACAGAACACATCTTGCATCTGTTCCTTGCATAAATTTCCAAAGCATTTCACTTCTTTCATCTAGTTTGATAAGGAAATGGATAAGATGTGCAGGCAAAGCATTATTTTATTTTATTGGGGGAGAATCTTGGCCAAAGAAGTTAATAAGTGATTTGCCTAAGGTTCCATAAAAAAGCTTATGACAAACATAGGTCCATTTTATCCTCCATTCAGATGGGATTATCCCTAGAGATGGATGACTCCACACACTAAAACATCCAGAAAGAACTTTATTTTTTCAGACCTACAACTTTTCCTAAATGCCAAGGGAACTCAGGGTGACGCTGGAAAGTGCACATGAGCTCAGAGCACGGGTGTCAAGGGATAGTGCTCAGTGATTTGCTTTCTAAAGGTAATGTTGAAATTGCCTAATCTTGCTCCTTGCTGAAATTGCCTGACACTAGAAGTTTATTGTTAAAATGAACAGTACTCATAGTATACACGTGACATTGAAAGTATAATTTATTAGAAGAAAACTGAGTTCACACAAGGATAAAGCAATATACCTTTCTTTGGTAACTGAAAAGCACATTTTTCAATTAGACATTCCACTCTAGAATAGATGTGTTCTTGATGGAAGCTTTTGGATCTATACTGCATACCGAGCACATCACAGACAAGAAAGGCAAAGAGTATTTTTTTCCTCCAACAGAATTTTTATTTGAAGAAAACATGAAATATCTGCACAGGAAATATTTCCAGGATAATAATAGAAGGAAGCAAAGGAGACAGGTAATTTTAACTTCTGTACACATTGATAACTCTTTTAAACTCTAAAGTACTCTATGTAAAAAAAAAAAATAAATCAGAAACGTGATTATTGAGGTTTACTTAGAGTGGAGAAAATTATTAAAAAAAATAAAGATGAGAGAACAGATTGTGTGATGCATTTGCCTGCGGGGGGGAAAAATCTATATTTGCTTTAGGAAGGAAATCATCTGGAGTCGGTACCCAACATCGAGAATAAAGCACAGTAACAACCGTGATCACACCAACAAAGTTAACACTTATAATTTTGACAATTTGCAAACAAATGTTAAGATTCATGAAAATGAAATCATTGACACTCCTATGGAAGAATTCTCTGCAATCCATAAGAGGGCTACTGTGAAAGGCACGTGCTTAGTTAACGAATAAGCCAAGCCAGGCCCAGGACAGACTCCATGTCTCAGTGTGGTACCATTTTGCTGTAGCGGTCTGTAGAACGCCCAGTTATCCCTGAGAAATGAGAGAAAAATAATAGGAGATAATAAGGAAAGGGGTTGGGAGAAACAGAGAGTTGTCTGTGAGAGGAGAGAACTGTGGGGGAGCTCAGATTAGCATGTTGCCCTCATCTACAGACGTAAGAATATGGTGGGAGGCCCAGGCTGTGACCGGACTTAGGCTCAATCAGCTCCATATCAAGGTTCTCGCCACCCCTTCCATGGGCTCAGTTAATTGCTAGAGACGCTCACAGAACCAAGGAGACACATTTACTGGATTATTTCAGAGGACATTACAAGGGATACAGCTGAGCAGCTAGATGGAAGCATGCTTAGGGTGAGCTTTGGGAAAGGGTGCAGAACTCCCACTTCCTCTCCAGGCCCAGGGTCTTTCAGGAACCGGAAATCCCACAAATGCTGTCCTTCCTGGTTTTCATGGAGACTTTGACAGGAGGCATGATTGACTGCACCTTTGGCCACTGGTGATCAGTCTTCAGCTCCTCTCACACCCTGGAGGGCAGTGCTGAGAGCGCCACCCTCCAATCACAGGGTTGTTTCCCACCAGAGGGCAGCTGGTGGCTCTCCTGAGGCTCCCACCACAGGCACCTCATTAGCATATAAAACAGTGTTTACCATTTTGGAGATTTCAAGGGTTTTAGAAGCCATTTTTTCCAGCAAAGGGGGAAGAGACCAAATATGTTTCTTCTGTTACATGCCAAGATGTTATATCTGAAAATCAACACAAACAACCCCTAAGACATTGTAAGCCTCATACATTTCAGACCTTCTGGAAGACCAGTGAGATCGACTTGACCTCATCCCTTTTCAGAAATCCTTGAAAGTCTGAGTGCTGTCAATTAGATATGGGTTCCAATATTACCAAACTGGAGCTTTCTTTCTATGGTGGCTTCTGCCTCAATTTCTATGCTCCCCGACTTCTGTCCATTCTCGAGATGTGCCATGTTCCTTTTTACTGACCTTTGTCTGGCTGTCTGGACCTTTGCTGGATAAAGGGCAAGAAAAGATAAGCACACAGAAGAAAGAGTTCCCCCCTGCTCTGGGAGGGAGGGGTGAAGATAGGAAGGGGAGTGGAGACCTTTGTCCCAAGTATAGTAAGGACCGTGGACACAAAGCAATGAGAAATCAGGGCAAACGGTAGGCAATAAGGTTCAAGGACAGGTGGAGAGAAGCTGAGAGGGAGACACGAGCATGAAAACTCAGTACTAATCAACTACATGGGAACTGGGCAGTCAGAAGAAACATGCTTCGCGCTTCAGATCTGGCCAGGTGCTGCGCGATGACATTTCCATGGAAGATGAGCCGCACACGTGACCTGGGCCCCTAAGCTCATCTGCCCGGTGAGAGCACAGCTGTGCTAGTTCTAAGTACACTGTGAGGTTGGCGCATGGACACAACTGCCTAACAGCGCGCTCCTCAGGACGCACCGCCATCCTTCAGCCAGCTTGACCGCCTCCCGAGAGAGCGCAGTCCCCGGCTGGGGCTTGCTGGCCTCATCCTGCAGACCCCCCTGCTGGAACTCCTCCTGCAGACCCACCTGCTGGAACTCCTCCTGCAGACCCCCCTGCTGGAACTCCTCCTGCAGACCCACCTGCTGGCCTCCTCCTGCAGACCCACCTGCTGGAACTCCTCCTGCAGACCCACCTGCTGGAACTCCAGATGGGTTTTGCTTTTTTCCCTTTATTATTATTTTTAAGGTACACAATCAACAGTATAATAAAACCTGGAGCCATCTTTCCAAAGTACAGCAGTCTGCTCTTAGGACAGGCTTCAGCCCAGAGGATGGGTGACTCTTTCTGTAGGGCGCCTGGTGCGCTTTCCCCTCCTCTTGATTTCCAGGCGGGGAATTCTGACTTATTCATCTTACTACTGACGACTAATCTTTCTTCCTCGATTGTTGATCCCCTTCGTTCCTAAAAACCTTATTATGAGCCATCCCCATAGGTCGTCAGAGAATTTACGGACTAACTTCCCTGTAGGCAGCTCCGTTCCATGGACCCTTTCCATTGGGATGGGAGCCACTCCGCCAGGGACAGGGGAGTGCCCCAGGTTCGCCGCCAGGGGCCGCTGTGCCCTCGGCGCGCAGGGAGGGCTCCCCCCTTGTTCCGCTGAGCTGCAGGGACTCCTCGTCTTTCCCCGCCCTCACAGGCTCTCTACCATATCTTTTCTTGCATCAGGAGGGCAAGGCAGTGACCAGTGCAGTGTTCCTGAGCCATGGAGAGGACTCCAGAATGAAGGCGGGTGGGTGACCCCTAGTTCTGGAAGCTTAGCCGGGGCTCAGGCCGAGCCAAGATTTGTGGACTCCAAGTCAACTCGGGCCTTGGTTCACAAAGTCTGGGGCTTTGTGCGCCCTCCTGTGGCCACGATGCTTACTGCAGCAGAGCCCTCGTCTTCATCCTCTGTTCAATCCTCCGTGATGATACAACTGTTCTTATAATTGGATATAAAGATTTTTTCCCCCTGAAATAGCCTTGTGATTAGGTTTGCTAACGGAAACCAAAGAAAATATCTTTTATTTTTCATTACCTCTGCCCAGCTCTGTCCAGTAGACTTGCATTCGTCAACCCTCCTGAGTCTAGTTATTAAGGACATAACTGGCAAGGGGGCACATTATCTTGTTCTTCCTGAGAATTAAAATTAATACTGGGGGCTAAACTGGAGTAATTTATATTCCATGCTTACATAATCATGTCAAAATGAGCCCCAATGTAATGTGTAAGTATAATGTGCTAATGATTTTTTTTAAATCAGTCCAGTCATGGTGTTTCCTATTTTAAGGTTCATTGAATTTTCCTTTCGCCCTATAGTAAAGGCAAAGCTAACCAATCATATCCTATGCATTCTCCTCAATCTCAGTCTCAAGCCAAAAATGCAGAATGGCTTCTTGGTTGACTTTTCCTTGGTGGTTTTGTGGGGAGCTGGAGTCTGCCTGATTTGTCCCCCAGGTCGAATCTCATGGATACTATCCATAATATTATCTATTATGAGAATCTCATGATACTATCTATTATGGTCTATAGGGCTTATACTCTAGACCCAAGTCCCTATTTCATATGTGTATTGCAAATATGTCACATCAATATATATTTACCCACACACACATATATTTGGTGCCCAGGATTCAAACCCAGGGCCTTATGCATGCGAGGCAAGCACTCTACCAACTGAGCTACATCCCCAGCCCATCCCTTCTTTTTATATCAATATTTCTCCCAGGCTAGGGTCTACTTTTTTGTTTTCTTTATGTTGTCTCTGCAAGGCTTAAATTTTTCAATTTTGATGAAATCGGATTTATCATTCACCTCCTTTACATTTCTTATTTGCTCTGAACCAACACATCTCCCTTCTCCCTGGGTTGCTCCGATTTTCTCATGTTTTCTTTCATGATTTATATTCTTTTAGCTTCTACATATAGGTACATGATACATTTCAGATGAATGTTCACAGTGTGGTGTTTGGTAAAGCTCAGTGTTCATTTTTAACAAATGTAGTTCAGTTGTTCTAGCAGCGTTCTTTGAAAAATAGTATCTTGTTCCCATTGAATTACCTTGAAACATTTGTCAAAACAAAACAAAACAAAAAATCAATGAGCAAATGTGTGAGACCCCATTTCTGGCCTCTCTGTGCTGTGCCATTGATTTATGAATCCACCCTGCAACCTTGTTAAATTAGCTTATTGTTCTCCACTGACTTTCCTCCAGTATTTCCACACCAGTGACCACTCCTAAAGCAGCTTGTGCAGCCAGCGCAGTTACCACCAGCCCTTGCTGGGCCTGGGCCAGGCCTGGGACTCTTGTTGCACACCCTGGCAACCCATTCTTTCCTAATGTCACCATGAGATGACCCTCTGGACCACATACACCACCTCCCACCCAGGTTGACAAGCATATCGTCCTCTCTTCTCCTTCCTCCAGGTCAGAGACATCATCTAGATTTTGCTTAGGCATCGATTTTAGCCCAATGTCTAAGTTCAGAGATTTTCCAGCTCTTATCCGGGAGGGGGCGACCTTCGTGGAAAACAATAGATCCCAAATTCATTGGTAATTGACAATTTGCAGAATCAATATTTTTCTGATTTATTTTTTATTACTTATTTATTTGTTTAGGATAATATTTATTCCCCTCAGGAGATAAACAGAAGAATAAATGAAATAATAGGTTTGAAGAAAATGCACTTGTGACTGGAATATACCAGGGCCCCCTTTTAAGATATGCATCTTAAAACATCTTTTAAGATATGCAGCTGCTGTCCTGCAAAAGAACACTCACAAATAGAAAGACTTCCTAACCTTAGCTAAATGGAGGGCTCGGGATTGAGTATGAGAGCTACCCTATGCAAACTGGAGTGCTGATTTCCTGTCGTAAAAGAAAAAGGATCCATGTAAACAGGATTTAGGTAAAGGCACAGGAAGATGGAGCTTTCTGTGGACTACTGGCAGGGAAGATCTTCCTGACCTGTTGGATATTGATCTTCATCCAGAGGTGGGTAGTTGTTTTCCCTGCATTAATTGAGTTCCCACTATGGGCCAGGTAGCAGGCCAATCAGCACTGAGAATAGAGAGCAGAGAGAAATCCTTCTTTTCCTCCTAACTACCCCGAAGTGCAAGTTGAAGGGAACAGTTCCACCTGTCCAATCAGCAAGTCGCTCAGTGCCCAGCACCATCCACCACTGCAGGCCCTGTGCCTCCCAAGGCTCCACCCTTGCCCCCAGCATCCACCAACGGGGGCATCGGCACTGGGCAGGGGAACCTCTGTTGGAGGAAGGCAGAAGTGGGCACAGGACTGTTGGCCAGCCAGGAAGCAGAGGCAGGGGCTGTGGGACTCCCAGAGAACCTCTCAAACAGCAGAAGGTCAGTTGTCCTATTTCTTCCATGAAACACTCCTTCCCATTTTAATTTGAGATACAGCTTTGGTGTATTTTACACACATGTGTGCGTACACACACATACACACACACACACACACACACTTTACGAGGCAGGTAGTATCCTTTTTTTCCTTCAATGATGGCTAAATTGATGCTGCAGTCACCAGCATGTTACCCGTGAGCTGGAGCAGTGCCCTCAGGACCCTGGGACACTAACATGTTAGTGGCACCAACAAAGTGTGTTTTACAGCCCTATTAGGAGGTGACCAGTGCCTTTCTCTTTTGTATTAGCATGCAGCATGCTTCTCATTTATTAGGCAATTGTGACACCTGCTGTCAGAAATAAAGAACTTTCCCTCCTCTCAGGAAGCAGGTTCTTGAGGAAGAGGCAGAAGTATTGCCAGACCATGGAAACTTCTAGGAAAAGATGAGAAGACCACAGTAAAATTTGCCCTGGTTATTAAAAGTCCGGTTTTACGCAGGTAGTGTTTTGTGCTAGAACACTGTAAACAGCCCAAGGCCTCTCTACTTCCTGTCCCTGATTTTTCCGGAGGATAAGGTAATAAGCCATTTTGTGACCACTAGATGGACAAACACTTGCATTCATCCACCCAACCTTTGGACTGGACCATAGCATTCTCCCCTAGTTTCTGGCTCCCTCTGTAACAGGCACGCACACACACACACACACACACACACACATACACACACACACACGTAGTTTTAAGCAACTTGACTGAGTTATAATTTATGCTATTACCTGAAAGTGTAGTTCAAAAAACTTTGACAAACATAATCACTCTCCCAACCAACCCACGGAACATCTCCATTCCCCATTGCTCCGTGTCTCTACCCATTCAGCCTCGGTCTCACCCAGGACCCATGCATCACTGACCCTTTTTCCATTACCATAAATTAAATTTATCTTTTCTAGAAAAACAAAGGAAATCATACAATATGTGCTTTGTGTCCAGCATCTTTCACTCACAAAATGTTGAAGAGAATCATACATTGCTGCAGTTACTATTGCTGAATAAGTAGTTTCTTCAAACTCGTGGCATTAGTCAGTTTCTGTTACTATAACAAATAAATGAGGTGATCACTTATAAGAAGAATGTTGGCTTTGGCTCACGGTTTTGGAGGCTCCAGTCCATGACTGATTGGCCTGATGGCTTTGGACCTGTGGCGGCACACCATGGCAGGAACACGTGGAAAGGAAAACTATCCACCAGGGTCCCACAACACTCTTGGGTCTGATAGCTTGCAAATTAGTTTCTCTTCTCTTTCTAGTTAGTTAGGTTTTGGATCTTTCTTCCTTTTTTTATGTATTTACGATGATAAATTTCCCTCTTGTCTGTCTCTGTCTCCCATGAGTTTGAGTATGGGTTTTCCTTTGCATTGGTCTCTGTACATTCTCTGATTGCCTTTGCATTGATTGTTTTAGAGGGTGGGGCTTAACAGCCATGCAGTTGTGGGGTTTCCAGTTTACTTTTTGCTATCATTTTTCTAGTTTCATTATGTTGTGACATGAGAAGATACTTGATATGGTTTCAGTTTTGTTTTTTTGTAAGATTTGTTTTGTGGCCAACGTGTGGTTTATCCTGAATAATGTTCTGTGTGCACTTGAGAAAAACCCTTATAGAGTGTTAGGTGGAGTAACTGGGCGGAGTTTTCTGTATTTGCATGTTAGATCCAGTTGGTCTGCGGTGATGTTCAGGCCCTCGGTTTCCTGTTGGTCCCTCGTCATGGAAAGTGGGGTACAGAAGTCTCCTGCTATTGCTGTCAAGCTATCCACTTCCATTATGCTTCCTGTATTTACGGGCTCTGGCGCAGGATGTTTACAGGCGTCATATTATCCTGCTGGGTGGACCCTTCCATTGTTGTTGCTTGTGTTTGTCTTTATAAGTTTTTGACCTGAATCTCTTTTGCTTGGTCTTAGTATGGCCCCACTTGCTCTCTTTCTATTTGCGTATCTTTTCTGTCCTTCCTCAACCTGTTTCTTAGGTGAAGGAAGTTTCCCGTGGAAGGCATACAGTTGGACCCTGTTTGGGGTTTTGTTTTGTTATTTATCTATCTATGATTGAGGAATTTATCCCATTTATACCGAAATAATGACGGACTCACTGTTGTCATTTTGGAATCTGTTTTGTCCAATAGGTTTCATTCTTAATTGCCTCCCTTACTGCCTGTGTTTGGGTTAAATTGATTTTTCTTTTGTAGTAAAATGTTTTGATTCCTTGTGTATATAATCCACAGTAATTTTCTTTTGTTTTCCCCTGGAGATTACATGTATAATATTCTAAAGCTATAACAGTCTAATTTAAATTAATATCAACTTTATATTTCTTCCTTCCTCTCATGGTATATAATTGATAACACAAGTAATTAGATCATTATACAGAATAAACCCATTACCAGAGACTAATAATTGTTTTATGCTTTTCATTTTAAATCCCATAAATGAATAAAAACTGGAGTAATGAATTAAAATTATAATTCTCATTTATGTGAGAATATTTGGTTATACTAAAAAGTTTATTAATGTATGGCCTCAATGATTCTTCTTGGAAACATTTTAATTCTATGAATATTTGGAAAATTTTCATGCATTTAATTTGAAAAGATTAATGAGATCTGCAGTTAGTATAGTCAAATATTTAACTTATCACTTGCAAATTTAAATTAGCTTCATTTATCCTATATATAACCTTCAACAAAATCCCTCAGTGTAGAACTAGTACAAATAAATATCAGAGCTCGCTGCTTAACTTATGGATCTCTTTCTGTCTTTGTCTTTTTATGTCTATTTCATCTCTTCTTCCAACTTATTATCTTATCTACACCAACCTACTTTTTTGTACATAGTTTTTTTTTTAAGTTTAAGATAACTCACAGGGGCTGGGGGCTGTGGCTCAGTGGTAGAGCGCTCCCCTAGCATGCAAGAGGCACTGGTTCAATCCTCACCACCACATAAATGTAAAATAAAGATATTGTGTCCACCTAAAGCTTAAGAATAAACATTTTTTTTAAAAAAAGATAACTCACAATGGCACGTGATGTGCAAGAATAAAACATAAATATGAAAGAAGAAGAAAAGTGAACCTTGGGTTTTTAATACTCATTATTATTACTTTTACTCCTAATATGCATAAGAGGTGTGTCCTGGATGAGAGTGAGGTTAGTTACCAGAATTTTCATAATGACAACACTGCCCCCTTGTGGCATCTCTTACCCTGGGATGACACAATGACAGCCAGATGGGAAGACCCCCTTTGTGAGGGCCAGACACTCCCTAGGCAAAGATCGGGGAGATCTGGGTTTTCTTTGCTTGCATCTAGGAGAAGGCCCAGTGCTTGTTTTACTTTTTAACAGAAGAAGGAGGAACAGCCTTTGCTCCTCTCAGACAGAATGAAAAAGACCCTGGATTTTCACTCTAATCTTTTGGGATGTAAAAATACACTCACCGAAGTCTCCAGCTTTGCTAGGCTGGGTTAAGTCTCCAAGGTCCTGGATCTCCTGCCTACAGTTAGGCACACTCCTCTGGATTCCCCCAACCACCACCTTATTGTAAATCACCTCCAAGCCTTGCTCTCAGTCCAGGGTATGTAACATGTTTAAATTTTATTCAGAAAGTTCTAAATCTTCAGAAATTTGAAAATGATTTTTATGCATCCCACAGAAATCTAACAGCAAACCCATGAAATCAATACTAACGAGAAAAGTAGATCTAAATACTGCTGGTAAAGTCCTTGAAATTCTCTTTTGGAGTACATCCCAGAAACCCACTAGTTTCCGAGTTAACTGACTCTCTAGGATCAAATGTATCTGCATATAGACCTGCAGATGTACACACAGGAAATAAAGGTGTAAAGCAAATCCATCCTTCTTACTCCAAAGGAAAAAAAGTGACTACATTGTTTGTTGGTTTTGTTTTGGTTTTGCATCCACTTGGGAAGTTAAAATAAGCTTCATAGAAACAGAGGACCCAAATATTCTGTCTGTAGATTAGAGAGAGCCTCACTGGGTTTACTGAAAAATGCTCTTTCAGTAATTCTACTCTTTGAGAGTGCTTCTTACAGAGCGCGTGGTTGAAGTCAGATTTATTATTATTAGGAACAGAACATTTTAGAGCTAGGAGAAAACTTTCACTACCTAACAACCTTAATGGATTCGGAGCTAATTTTAGAAAAATGGTCACACATCGATCCTGATGCTGATGAGGTTTGTGTTTCTTTAGATGTATATGCTCCAGTCACCTTTCTGTTTTTCCAGTTACTCAAATGACATTTCTAACTGGTCTGAATCAGAAGTTTCCGCAGGAGAAATGTGTTCGGGTTTAACAAAAAGATTATGTACCTTTGCAGGAGGTCGATGTGGTCTTCTGACCAAACCTGGACCTTGCAGGAGAGATTGAGATGGAACCCTTATGCTCACTTAGGACCTGGGTGGGACTGCAAAGCTATTGGTTTGCTGGTCTGTGAAACCCCAGCAACACCAAACCCACTGCACAGAGGAGGACCCAGGTTCATGAGCATGGGAGGAAGCACAGTCATCTTTTGGAAGCTTTGGAGGATTTAACATTTAGCTGTGTGTGCGGGCTACAGTAAGCGCTCAATCAGCGAAAGACGATGTTAGTAAAGGTCACTAATAGAGGTTGTGTTCGTTTTGTCCGATCTCAGAGGTGATGTCTAGATTTTCTTGATTTTTCCAAAGCACCATTTTTCTTTTCCTTGCTCTTTTCATTGGCCCGTGTGTGTGTGTGTGTGTGTGTGTGTGTGTGTGTGTGTGTGTGAGAGAGAGAGAGAGAGAGAGTGTATGTGTGTGTGTGTTCGCCCGCCCCTCTCCATGGGCATGTGTGCAGTGCTGTTACATGGCTCTTTGAGAGGTCTTCAACTCTTTCTGCTCTCCAAATTCTCCTTTCAGTCCTTCTTAACTAAAATGTAACATAAGAACCTTCGAGGGACAAAAAAAAAAAATAATTCAAGACAGAAATATACTCTTGGGAAAATGATTCCTGCTCTTCTCTGCCATGGCTTCCATGTAATAAAATAGCCAGTTCCAGATGCGGGCGTGTGATTATAGAAGGTCTGCTCTAGAAGGAGATCCTGAAGCAAAGCACTTCACGGCTGTCCGTTTCAGTCTGATGCTTATTTCCTTGGAGTTTAACCTGCCTAGCATTAATTTTTTTCAACATAAGTTTGAGAATCTCTTTTATTTGTTCTTTTTAGGTATACATGACAGTAGAATGTATTTTCACCTATTATACATACATGGAGTGTTACTTCTCATTCTTGGGGCTGTACATAATGTGGAGTTACTCTGGTCATGTATTCCTGTATGAACACAGGAAGTGATGTCCAGTTCACTCTACTGTCTTTTCTATTCCCAACCCTCTTCCCTTCGTTCCTCCTTGTCTAATCCAATGAACTTCTATTCTTCCCCACCCCATTCTCCTTATTGTGTGTTACAGTCCCCACATCAGGAAGAACATCCAGCCTTTGGTTTGAGGGGTCTGGCTTATTTCACTTAGCTTGATAATCTCCATTTCCATCCATTTACAGGCAAATGCCACAAATTCCTTCTTCTTTATGGCGGAGTAATATTCCACTGTGTATATCTACCACATTTTCTGTATCTATTCATCTGTTGAAGGGCACCGAGGTTAGCTCCATAGCTTAGCTATTGTGAATTGAGCTGCTATAAACATTAATGTGGCTGCATCACTGTAGTATGCTGATTTTAAGTCCTTTGGATATATATTGAGGAGTAGGATAACTGGGTCAAATGGTGATTTAATTCCTAGTCTTTTGAGGACTTTCCATACTGCTTTTCAGAGTGGTTGCACTAATTTGCAGTTGCAACAGCAATGTATTGAGTGTACCCTTTTCCCTACAGCCTCACCAACATTTATTGTTACTCATCGTCTTGATAATTGCCAATCTGACTGGAGTGAGATGAAATCTCAATGTAGTTGTAATTTGCATTTCTCTGATTGCTGGAGATGTTGAACCTTTTTTCATATATCTTTCTACCTTTGTATTTCTTCTTTTGAGAAGGGTCTGTTCAGTTCCTTTGCCCATTTATTTATTCAATTATTTGGGTTTTTTTTTTTTTGCTTTTTATTGTTGTTTGTTTGTTTGTTTGTTTTGGTGTTAAGTTTTCTGAGTTCTTTGTATACCCTGGAAACTAAAGCCTGATGACAAAGGTATTTTCTGTGCTATTCAGCAATGAGAGGATGGAATAGTAGAACCTTATAAACATATTCTCTAAGAGTCCTGGGCTTGCATGAAGCTCCACCGTTTGCTGATTGTCTTTAAATTTCCCTCTTGAGTCTCTGGTTTTTATTTCTAAAATGTCTCAATAATAGCTATAACACTGATTGTTAAAACTGAATGACTAAGTGCCTTATAGAAGCCAAAGCTCCGAGTATCAGTTTTCTTTCATCCTGGCTGGAGGGGTTAATTCAAACCTGAATCCAATGTGTGTATTCTGACCTAGGGAATCTCTGGGTGCCCAAGTACCCTCCGTAACTCTCCCTCGTGTCAAAGTTAGCAGTGGGGAGTTCCTGGCACAGGCTTGAGGGCCCCCTTGGCCTCTGACCCTTGAGCAGTGAAGTGCTGCCACTCCAGGCACACAGAGATCCAACTGGGCCGGAAGGTACACTTGTGGGTGAGCGCGATCTGCAGGCCCTGAATGGGCAGATCACAGAGATGCCCTTGCTTTCTTTTCTACTTTCAGATGAAAAACACGATGGATGTCCCAGCTATCTCTGATTTTAATATGACCCTGGCTCCCAGCATTTGATAGTCCAAAAATAACCAGGGAACTCTGGGGCTTTTAAGCAGTCTTGGGTTTACACTATGGAGACCAGGAGTGGTCCAAATTTTACCAGAAAAATGAAGGTTGCCGTGAACACTTTCAGTCACAGTAACAAGCCACAGTGATAAGGTTGAAATAAAATAATCAAATTATTGAACTCCCATTTGAGTCTCCGTATCTGTGAGTCTAGCATGCTTGGACTGGAGGTGTTAGACCCTGCACAGGACAGACGGACAGGAGCCACAGATTCTGTCTTCCAGAAGCTTGCACATATTTCTAAAGATAAAAATCAAAGTTTTCCTAATGATTCCTAATAATAATTTACTGATCACTTGCCAATACTTTGGAACAGTCATAGGCAGAGGCAATGGGACTTTGCAGATATGACTTTAAGATCTAAGCCAACAATTAAACGTAACACCCAGACCTGACTACGACTAGTCCACACCAAGAGGAAAAGAGAAGAGGGGACCCTCCCTCCAAGCTGCTCACCACACACTGGCTACCGACTGCTGGGCACCGGCGGGCACAGTGTCAGCACTCGGGGAAAAGTGACCGGTGTCATAAAGTCCATGGGGCCAGACCATGGAGCTCTGCGTTCTAGAGAGGGACTGACCATATCGCCAAGCTGAAGGAGAAGGGCATGGAGCGAGACTACCCCAAAGCCACCATGGAATAACGAGGGCTTTCTGAGTTCCGCTCAGTCAGCTTTGAAAACGTTGCTCCAGCTGACACCGTAGGCAGATGAAAGGCGAGTCGTTTCGTGTGGGAGAACCCACCCAGTGTGACGATCAAGGGGTCAAGGGTGCCAAGAACCGGGCTGATCACCAAAAGGTCGTTTGACTAATGGTGAGGTCCTCTCTCCCTTTCCGTGGATGGCTATAAAATAGTTTGCAGATCGCAACTGGACATGTCTTAAGTTGGTCTCAACGTGCTGCTAGGAAATCCTCCCCAGGAAGTCAGAGGAGTCTAGAGTCTCAGAAACTCGTTTAGGAGACTAGGGTTCTTGAAAATAAAATATAAACTAAAAGGACAATATGGTTCCATGAATAGCTTTCACTACAAGTAGCTACGGAGAGTCTACCATGTGTGAGGGATGGTTCTGGGCACTGGAGATGATGACTTGATAGTAGACAATAATCTCTGCATAGCATTCCAATACCAGTAGATGGATCATCCCCCCACAATGGGGAACCCGAGGAAGGCACCCTGGGTGACTTGGTCAGGGTGCAAACATCGTAGGGTGACCTTCCACAAACCAGAGGTGGGTGAGGTTGCTGCTGGCGTGACTCAGTGTACTGGGTCACAGAAGACTCTGTATCATTATTTTATTAGCACGCTCTAAAATAATGATACAAATATATGCCTTGCCAAGTTCAAGGAACCCAGAAATAGCTCCTTGCAGTCATTACAGAGTAAATGTGAGAGTGGAATAGCCACCTATTATCATTATCAAGCATTAATACTGTACATTAATTGTATGGCTATACTTTGATGTGAGTGGCAGTGCAGTAGGCTTTTATACACCAGCATCACCACGAATATATGAGCCATGTGTTGTCACCCTGAAGGCGTGGCTTAGAGAGAATGATGAGAAGGACAAGGATGGTGGTCCGTGTTAACTCTTGGAGAACATTCTGAAAACCACTGAGGTTGCTGGAGCGGGATTTGAACTTCAGAGAGTTAATACGACATGTTTGTAGATGAAGGAAGTTAGACCTGGATTCTTCGCCTGTGGACATTCTCTAGGACGGAGGGGAGGGAAGATGAAGGAGGGACCCTGCCTGCTGCTGTGAGGTCCTTGAAGAGGGGAGAGGCTGGGCCTCGTGTCGTGGTAGAGATGTTGCTGCTCGCTGAGAGCATGGCCCGTCAGCCACGGTCACTGAAGCAGTCAGAGGATCTGGGCACAGGAAGGTGGCAGACAGAGTCGGGGAGCTTGCTCTTCTGATGGTATGTTTCTTCAGTGGATCAGAAAGAGGAGTTCATCACTGATACTAGATACCAGGAGGGGAGTGGGAGGGCGCAGGGGTGAGGGGAGGATGGGACGCTGTTCTGCAGGAAGGGGGGACTTAGGGAAATGTGAACGCCATCTCCTGGGGCCTGCTCATCCACTCGGGGGATATCTGATCAGACTGCGTCTCACGTGCTGTCACCGTGAGGACTTCAGACTCCACTGTGTAAGCCACTTTGCTCTCTCTGAAGCCAGGGGACTCCTTCCTCAAGGCTGTAGTGAAACCGAATCAACTTGAAAGTGAGAAATAACATCCACTCTCTGACGAAATTGAGAGTCAGACATATGCTGTGAATTCTTTTTTGTTCATTATCTGACTTAATTTACATACCGATCCTGTGTAGAAATCACTATTGTTCCCACTTTACAATGAGGCCACCAAAACTCTCGAAATACTAATTCGTTTAATGTCCTTTGCTAAGGAATGCGATTACTGGGATTTAAGGGTGAAATTGTACACTCTGCTAATGCTGGGTCTGCCACTCCCCAGGAATAAGATCATCCCTTCATGTAACAGCCTGACTCGGTTTTTTAAAAAAACTTCTTGTTGCATTTATTACATGAGATTTACTATGCAGGCTAATTAATAAATTCATGATATTCCATTTGCAAACTGGAAACTGTGATAGTGATAAAATGCCCTTGATTTTTCATAATCATATTCTATCTTTTATTTTTTTCAAGTGAAAGTTTTTGCTTATAATAGAGAAAGTCTAAGAAAAGGAGTGGGGGGAAGAGGTAAAAACATGGAACCGAACACCTTAATATTAAAAAAGACTTAGACATCAAACATGACAATAATCCCATCTTACAAATAAGGCATCGGGGCCCAAAGAAATCAGTAACTTGCCAAAGGAAGCTGAATTACTTACAGGAGAACACAGAGCTCCTGGTTTTGAATGTGGTGTTCTTTTCAGTGCACTTAAAATGTAATTAGTAGGCTGCGATTGACTTCTGAACCTACAAAGAGAATTACAGGTTGACCTCAACTAATGTGGCTTTGAACTATTTCTTTAAAGTCAGACAGAAATATCTAATTTTTAACCCCATGTTAGATGTGCACTTTGCAAATATTTCCTCCATTCTGTAGCTTCTCTCTCCACTCTGGTGATTACTTCCTTTGCTGTGCAGAGGTTTTAGATTCACATCATCCCATTAGTCTCTCTTTGCTTCTGTTTTAGGGTCTTATCTAAAAAGGCCTAAACATTCTGGAATATTCCCCATTTTTCTTCTAGTAGTTTCAGGTCTTACAAGTTATGTCTTTTTTTTTTTTTTCAGTTGATTTTTTTTTTTATCTGGTGAGAGGGTCTAGTTTCATTCTCTACATACAGATGTGCATCTGCACAGAGGTACAGGCGTTCACTTCCCAGCTTTCTGTTCTGTTGCCTTGGTCCACCTACATAAAATGGTCTACCTATCTTATGCCAATGCTAGGATGTTAACACTGCTGTAGCTTTCTGGTATGTTTTGAAGTCAGTAGTGCAATGCCTCCTGCTTTATTTTATTTTATTTTTTTTATGATTGCTTTGGCTATTTTTTTGTTTCCATATGAATTTTTGAATTACTTATTCTAGTCTGTGAACACTATCTTGGGTGTTTTGATAGGGAACACACTAAATCTGTAGGTCCATTTGGGCCATGTGGACCTTTTCTCGTGATTGATTCTTCCTAACATAAATACGGGAGGTCTTTCTACTTCTAAAAAACTTCTCTTTAACTTCTTTCAACAATGCTTGTAGTTTTCACTAGAGAACTGAAAGACCTAAGCAATCTCATTCTACCTGGGACCTCATTTTACTCTGAAACTTAACCTCTGACCTATTGTAGTCCTAAAGTCAGGAAAATACTACAGAAAAGCTCTGTGGAAACAGTTCTTGGAAAAGCCCAGATGGTGATCACCTAAGATAAGCCAAGATATCCACATATCTGCAATTCCAGGCCCCCACCTAGGTGTGTGACCAGTATCTAAACTAGAAGCCCTGCAGTTTGGCACATACCCCCCTTGCGACATCCTCAAGATTTAAACCAATCAATTTTAAGTGCATCAACCCCTTGAACTAACCAATAATTCTTTCCAGATTCTTTCCCACCACTTGATACACTAATCATGTTTTAGAGTTGTTATTTGATTTTCCTTCCGTGTGTGATGATTTGCTAAGAGATGCTATGATGTATGTGGGGGTCCCTGCCTTCTCCAAAGAATGTATAAAACTGCTGCAAACCCTGGGCTCAGGGCCTCTTAGCGTCACCAGTTGCTGTGTGTGCACAGAGGACCGAGCTAGCTCATAATAAACACCTCTTTGCTGTTTACATCGATCTTGGTCTCTGGTGGTCTTTGGGGGTCGAGCATAACAAAACTCTTTCACGTCTTTGGTTAAATTTATTCCCAGGTACTTTTTTGAGAGCTATTATAAATAAAATTGTCTTCTTGACTTTTATTCTAGTATTTCTGTGGGAAGACTTCACCATTACTGTTAGAATTTGCAGAAGGTACTTTTCCTTCATCTGTTTCCCTCTCTTCATTCACTTAAACACATTGCAGCTCTTCTTCATGTTTCTCTACAAAGGTGGTTGGTTGGAAGATAGCTTTTCAGGTCTATGAAGTGGGCTGCTTTGCATTAGAACACATTCTTTGTCTCTTGTTCTTCCTGAACCTCCACCACTGTGAACCCATCCATTGACTCATTAATAAGCCTGCAAGAAATAAGTGCAAACACTCTGGAAAGCAGTATGGAGATTCTTCTAAAAACTAGGAATGGAACCATGATATGACCCAGCTACTCGACTCCTCAGTGCATACCCGAAGGGCTTAAAATCAGCATACTACAGTGATGCAGCCACATCAATGTTCACAGCAGCTCAATTCGCAATAGCTAAGCTATGGAGTCAACCTAGGTGCCCTTCAACAGGTGAATGGATAAAGAAAATGTGGCACATGTAGACGCAATGGAGTGTTCCTCAACCATAAAGAAGAATGACTTCATGGCATTTGCTGGTAAATGGATGGATCTGGAGACAATCAAGCTAAGTGAAATAAGTCAATTCTCAAAAGTCAAAGGTTGAATGTTTTCTCTGATTTGCAGAAGCTAATCCAAAATAAGGGTGCTGATTAAAAAAAAAAAAAGGATAAAAGTAAGATTAGATGAGTCAACAAAGGGGATGAAAAGGAAGAGAGGAGGAATGGGATAGGGAAAGACAGTGGAATGACTCTGACCTGTGTGCATATATGAATATACCACAGTGAGTCTCAACATCATGTACAGCCCCAAGACACTAATTTGTAAAAAGCAACCATAAGTTAATAACAGAAAGATCAGTACAGTAGAGAGAAGGGGAACAGGGGGTGGGAGGAAGGGAGGGGAAGGGGAAATACTGGGGACTGAGTTAGAACAAATTCTATTCCATACTTTCATAATTATGCCATACTCTATTCTATTGTCACGCAGAACTAAAAAGAATGAATAAAAAAGGGAAAGAAAAGAAGGTTTCAAGAGCTTGCTCTTCAAGTTGCCAGCTAGGAGAGTGGAGTGGGGTGAGGAACAGAGAGGAGAAACCTCAGGAGGGCAGGACTGAAGAGGTATCTGGGTGGTGAGAGAGGGAGGAAGAAAGAGGGCAGAATCTGGGCACGACAGGAAGCCTCCGGACACGTGCTGTTGAGGATTCTGTAAAGGGTTCACATCAATGGCAATGAGGATCTGCACAAGTTAAAGTCTCCCTCCTGGTGGACACCAGGATAGGAGGCCACTGAGCACCTTCTGGGAGAGGTTGCTTTGCTAATTCACAGCAGGGGGGTGGAGTGGGGCTGAGCGGATGGGAAGGGAACAACATACTCTCATATGTTGCTTAATCTTCTCTGAAATCTGCTTTTGTCTGACATTTAGACTCCAGGGAGTTCCTTTGATATGGAAATCTGTTTCAGGGTTCATTGTTTTATTTAAAAAGCTTTGTATGCTTTAGTGAGCCCATTAATTTAAATACAGAAAGCAGGGACCTGAGAATGAGAATAAATTATAGACTTTTATAAAATGTTTTCCACCATCCCAGGCCAATGACCCAGTGGAGTTCAGAATTGAGGGATAATGTTTTTTCAAAAGATTGATCATGCAGCGATTTCGAGAAAGAAGAGTTCTCTGCCTCCATCAATAAAGAGATGTCCTGATATGTAACTTAAAAGAATATGGAGCAAGGCAGAACTTTTCTGATTCTCACTTATTATGTGGCTCAAATAAGTTGCAGAACTTTTTGTGAATTCTGTTAAAGTTATGATTCGCTGAAGAGTTGACCATAACTTGCTCAATGATGTCAGACAAATGGCTGAAAGCCATATCGGTTAACATGAACTATGAATAATTAAGATGCCATGGCTAGTATTCTAAAAATTGATTTATTCTGTTTTCCACGGTTTGAGTGTAATAAGGGAGAACCCAAATGTACTTCCCATCATACAACTTAAAATGTTCAACTGTCACTGTGCATGAAGTTGCTAATTTCTAAGGAGGGATAGTGAAGGGACAAATACCGGGGTAGGCCCATTGGCCATCAACTGAGCTGATAGATGGTCAAAAATTCTAGTGGTAGAAATGATCATTAGGTTAAAGTGGTTTCACTGGTATATTCTAAACTTCTGGGAAGAGGGGATATAGTCAGATAATAATCATGATGCAAATTAGTTTAGTAATCCTTTTCCTTAATTCATAGCAAGTGTCTATATGCAAGACCCTGATAGCTTCTTGGTGGTGCAATACCCAAACACAAGTGTTTCCTGGAGCTTGGGTTTTCTAGAGCAGACAAATGCTCGAATAATTGGACAAATCAGTGGTTTACAAACCAAACTAAGTTTCCAGAAGGAAAAGTATCTTGTTTCACAAAGAAATATGGCTGTAGACTTGGGGGTTAGGGAGAACTTTCTTGAGATAGTGACCCTAGAACTGAGAACTGAAGGATGGGGAGTTAATTTGGCCACAAGGAGGAGAGGAAAAGACTACAGAGAGACAAATGTGTCCGTCCCTTTAATGGGAGAAAGGATTGAATTTTGGAGTAAAGACAGATATCCAGAGAGGCTGGAGCTCAGACAGAGAAAAAAAGAATAATAACAGTTGAAAACATGAAAGTACCCACACTGAAGATTCATATTTAAATACTCCTTAAAATATTCAACATTCATCGACTTTTAATATGCAGGAGACATTGCTTTTAAGTGATGCACATAAATTACTTCATTTATTCTTTACAACCGCTACAAATTAGATACTATTGTTTTCCTCATTTTGGGAAGAAAAAAAAAATCTTAGGTGCAGAAAAATCGGATATTGTCTAAAATCTAGAGGTAGGAAGGTTAAGTGCTGGGAATTGAACCCAGGTGAAGGGGCTCTGAGTGGCTATTTTTATCTACTTTATAATTTCCCTCATAATTAAAATAATAATAGTTTATTTTGATGAAGTGCTTTCTCCATACCAGATATCTTTCCAAGTTTGAAAATGTCTTAATGTCTTTACTGAATAAAAATCTATTGGCAACCTGTTGTTCCAGGCACTGATGATATGGTGGTAAACAAAACACAAAACAGACACCATATTGTCCTCCCAGAGACTCCTTATGTTTTAAGGAGTGGAGGGGTTTGGGGAGGAAGGGGGAAAGTGCTGGGGAGTGATACTGTGTGCATACCTGAGTATCTAACAGTAAGTCCCATCAGTATGTGCAACTACAGGGCACCAATAAAAATGGGTGGGAAAAAAACAATAAAATAATATAAAAAAATCAAAAATAAATCAAAAAAAAATAAGTAAATGTACATTTCTGAAGGTGACTAACGCCAAGCAACCAAGGGCCCTGCAGTGCCAGCACGGACATGGAAAGGTCTGTTGGGCACAATGTGCTTGGAGTGGACCTCAGTTATGAGATGATGTTTGCGCAGAGACCTGAAAGGAAAGAGGAAGCAAGCACGTGACTATCTTCCAGGAGAGTGTCCCTGGCAGAAGGTACAGCAAGCCAAGACCCTTGAAGCGGAATGTGCCTGGCATGCTCCATAAATACGCGTGGGCACACAGTAACTGGCTCTGAGTGGAGAGGGAGGGGGATGGTAAGATGTGAAGCCAGAGAACATCAAGATAAACCATGTAGGTCCTGGAGGCTATCGCAGGACCGTGGCTAGCACTCTGAGAGGGGAAGCCATTGAAAGGGTCAGAAGAATCACATAAGTGGTGCATCTGGAAGAGGCACAGAGAACACATGGCGAGGGACAAGAGTAAAACTGTGAGATAAGTGAAGAGGTGATTTCAATGAACTAGGGTAGAGATGATGGTGTCTTGGATCGGCACAGTAGAAGTTAAGTGTGGGAGGTGGTGAGAACCTTGATGCCATTTCAGAATAGAAGCAACTAGATTTGCTGTCGAGGGTGCTGCCAACAGTCAGGAAAAGAAGGGATCAAGGATGATTCCTGAATAACCAAGTGTGGAGTTGCAATATCCCAGATAGGAAAGTCTGTGAAAATACCAGGTTTGGAGGATGAGAGCAGAACTCAGACTTTGTGCTTGTGTTTGAGATCTCGACTAGACCTTCAAGTGGAGAGGTTCCGAGTCTGAAATTCAGAGGCCAGGTTAGACGGAGAATTTGGAGGTCATCATTTTATACATGAATGTCTAAAGCCAAAAGATGGCAAGAGAACCATCTCCTTTGGTGAGAGAGAAAAGTTTCAAGACTTGGGCCCTGGGAATCTGGAGCCTTTAGACACTGTCATGAGGAGGCGAGTCAAAGAAAGAAGACTAAGAAGAGGCAGGAAATAGCATGGAAGAGATGCACTGCTTACAAGGAGCTAAGCTCTTTCCAAAAGATGGAAATGGGCTAGGAGACAGACGTGGTGCTCACCTGTAATCTCAGCTAATTAGGAGGCTGAGGTAGGAGAATCACAAATGCCAGGCCAGCCAAGGAGAATGAGTGAGATATAAAATAAAATAAAATAAAATAAAATAAAATAAAATAAAATAAAGGGCTGGATACACAGTTCAACGGCAGAGCACTTGCCTCAAACCCCAGAACCTCAAACACAAACAAACAAAAAAAGATACAAATATCAGTTCTATCAAATCCTGCTAAAAGGTAAAGTGAGTGAGTATGGAGAATGGACCACCAAATTTTGCATGGCTCAGATCACTGGTAACACCCACAAGATCTGATTTGTTGAGTAAGATAAACTGACAGGGACTGGAGAAAAACTGTGGGCTCATTCATTGAGAAGTTTAATAGTTGTTAAAAGAAGCCAAGAATGGATAGTAGCTGGGTAAAAGGGAGAGTGACATTAAAAATAAGTAAATAATTTTATTAAAGGATAGAAAAATGTTCACAGTGAGGTATGCATATATTAATTGAAATACAGATGAGTCAGGGAATAACCATTGATTTGGGGCTGGAGGAAGGAATAGAAGTGAATACTTAAGTGGTGCATAAACCTTCAAATAAGGGATGGCACATCCATAGAAAACAGGAGGCACACAGACCATCAGGGCACAGGTATTGATTGACAGCAAGGTAGGGGTGGTAATGGAGAAAGTGAGAGCTCTTCTGATGGCTTGTTTCTCAGTGAACGAGCAAGGCAACGAGATAAGAGCAAAGAAGAGAAGGTTGAGAGATTTGAGGACAGAAGAAAGAGTGTAAAATAGCCAACTGAAAGAGTGGACAGTGAATGAACCAGGAAATAGAAGATTGTTTGTCGCACAGATTAATTTACTTCTCATATCAGCCCCATGAGATAAATATTATTATGCCCATTTTATAAAGGAGAGAACAGAAGTATAGAAATATTTCACGTCTTGCCTGAAACCACAAACTTAGTGACATACAATACAGCTTTGGGAACTTTAAAGTCTACTGGGTCTTTCTGCTAGCATCAATGAAAAAAATTATTGAAGCATTTTTTAACAGGGACTTGACATAATCAAGTTGGTCCTTTGAGAAGATCTCACTTGCTAGACTTTGTCTTAGACTAAGACAAAGACAGAAAAGATAGAGAGAAGGAGATGGGATTTTTTTTGTAGGTCAAATAAACAGTCTTAGTGATGGAAGGATTGTGAGAGATACAAAGATGGTAATGACTTTGAGAATTGTCATGCTAAATGGAGGGGGATCAGTAGCTGAGACAGAGATTCAGTGATGGGGGTGGGGGGTAGAACTTTAAGTCCTGCTCATGTGTCTCCCAAATAAGAAAGTGGAATAGAAAGTTGGCTGTAAAAGTTTGTTGTTTAGATGGCTAGAAACATAAAATCTGAGGCATAGAGCAGAAAGATAACCAAACCATATCTGAACCTGAGATGGTTTTGGAATGAGCATAATTAGAGGAAAAGAGGGTATAGGATAATACCTGGAGGAACTCCAAACTTAAAAGCTAGATAGAATGGGTATGTTTACCAGTTGCCGGAAAACTAGGAAAAAGGTAAGAAGTCTGCTATGTCAAAGGAGCTAAATATAATATTTTAATATAAAGGGTAGTGTAAGGACAAGAAAGATGAGGAACTAAAATGCCCACTGGATATAGACACAATGAAACCACTAGAGACATCAAGCCACTCATTCAGATCATAATAAAGGTAGATGCCATCCTGAAATGTAGCAGCAGGAGTTGGATATAAGAAAAGTGCCTCAAGTTGGGCGCGGGGCTAAGCAACTCAATGAGACTCTGTGTGTAAATAAAACATAAAATAGGGCTGGGGATGTGGCTCAGTGGTCGAGTGCCCTGGAGTTCAATTCCCAGTACTACCTCCACCAAAAAAAAAAGTGACTCAGAAAGTCCTGGTAAGACATAATAGCAGGATTGAGAATTAAGGATAGGATTTTTCCAAAAGGGGAGTTTCAAGCTTGTTTAAATCTCAAAAGGACACTTGCAGTTGGCATGGATTGCTTCAGTTGGTGGGAATACTGGGGAGACGTTGCGAGTTGCAGGAGGGACAGAATCCTAAATGCAGACCAAGGGCTGGTACTGGCAGGGGAAGTTCCCCTCTAACATCTCAGGGAAGCCAGACCTTATAAAGAGCTTCACCCCAGTCCTCTGTACACTTGGCTGTCCGTATTTTCTTTTTTGTATTAATTTGAAACTACGCTATATTGAAAGGCAATTCACACCTTTTGTTATATATTTTGCATACACATCTGGAGTTTCTGTCTTTTATATGATTCATGACATATATAATTTTCAATGTTTTTATCTTATTTCGTAAATGTCCCCTTATGGCTTTTACCTGTGGTCATCAACATGGCCAGGCTTCACCTTCTTCAACCAAACTCGATATCATCCTTCAATATATGTTGTTGTTTTTTTTTTCTAAAACATTCCTGATCTTTTCACTTTTGAAGTTTTAGTAGATCTAGAATCATATTCTGTTAGGCATGAAGCAGGAATCTATGCCAAGCCACCTCCACCACCACCTCAGGGGTTCTTTAATTAGCACACGCTGTCCAGCCCTCAGGTTTTGGCCTCAAGCATTCTAGCAACTTGTGCAACTTGGTCGGGAACACTTCCTTGTGCCAGATCAAAACTGCCCATCTAGCCGTTAGGCTCTGCATCCTTGCGGTAGACCAAGGACGAGGAGCAGGGCGCGGCTCTTCTCAGGTGCCACGGTGCCCCTCTTCCACCAGGACCGTTCAGAATGCTCCCCAGGTCTATATTTTTGATGATTTTACTCATTTATCAGGTCAAAGGTATGTCTTACTCTTTTTGTCAGGGTTTTCTGGTTGTACTATGAGGCAATATCTCTTTAGCCACAAAGTTTATTGTAAATAATAAGAACAGTCGCTATGCACAGGTGATTTTGCTGAGCACCGTTAGTGTGGAACTTGGACTAGGTTATGGCTAATCCTGAGGTTTGATGATTCTATGAAATTCCATATCACTCTTAAGCACTCTGACCCATAGTGGACATTCACCAAATACCTACAATAGTGCGGGACTGTGCTAGCCGTTAGTCACATTGTACATTAGAATGTTTAGATTCAATAATATCTTCTCCACTTTACAGATAAGGGACATGCGAGTAGTGTTTACAAATCAGAGAGCTACTCATGATCACACAGCTGTTAAACTGGTGAAAACTTGATTTGAATCAGAGCATGTTCCAAAACGTGCATGCCTTCTCCTCTTTATAGCTCTTTAAGGTCCCAGATCACCTCCCAGGTGACTATCAATGTGATGGGACCTGAGTAGAGAAGATTGTGTTTATCCTGACGTGGGGCTACCTACAGTTCACTAGCAAGTGAAAGCCTTACCCTTCACTATGGGAGTTAAGACCTCAAGTGTAAATGTTTCTCAAAGACAAAATCTGGTAATTTACATAGCAACAGGACCTTCCAGTTCAGACTTTGATAAGAGGCAGAACCAGAGACAGGTCTGGGGAGACAAAGATGGCCAGTACAGAACAGGGTGAAACTGTTTAAGAAGACGAGGGACGTTTATGTCTTAGACCCCTTTCCAATTTTACTTATATTTTCCTAGTTTGTAAATATCCATCTCAATGTTGTTGGGTATAAAATGAGAAATATGCACATTCAGTCTCTGTGTGGATGAATGTTGATATCAGTTGGATTTCCCTCCTCATGTTTTTTTTTTTTCCCTGAAAAAGTGATCCTTGGAGCAGATCTGTACCAACTGGTCCATGTGAAACGGCTTTCTCTGATGCAGAAGCGAGACCTTGACTATGCCCATGATCACCATGACGTGCCGGTATGAGTGCCATTCAGTAAATACAGTTTATTGCTTTCAGAGGAATATGGAAAGCTTCCTCTGGGTCCAGCCAGAAGCAAATAGAAAGAGAGGAGTCTCAGTTCTTGGGAGGACTCCCATTCAGCTTACAGCCTGTGCTCAGGGGTGCACAACCCCTCAATGGGTTAGGAAACAAACATCAGGTTTTAGGGGGCGCCATTAAGCGAGGTGTTCCAGCCACACTTCTCCAAGTTGGTCTAGAGCCACCTCACTTGTTCTGGGTGGGTGCCCATGGAATGTCATCCGAGAATTGATTTTGTTTTCCCTGAGACCTAGCAGGCAGGTTTATTTGCCTTACAGCCAATATATTCTGAAGCAGAATTGGACAATTTTCTTAAGAACAAAATGTCCTTCTTGCCCTGTACTTAGAAGGATGTCTGTGCAAGTCTTGAACTTTAAAAATATTTAAAATATTATTGTCAAAAGAAATGAATATTTATCATGGAAAACGGATAATAAAAGGGAGCAAGATTCACAATTAGTTTCTTTTCAACCCCACTGTTATGAAAAGTCTTAGATGAATGTTCTTGATGTGTATCATTAAACACTTGCAGTTTACATTTTAGGTTTTAAATTTGGTGCATGGGAAATATGGACAGGCATGGCACTCTCACAACTATCCCAAGGCATTGAATTGTTTCTCTCCACCACTACAACAGCCTGTTTCCCAGGCTCTCACTTATTAGATTTCTCAGTCAAAGGAAGATAATTTTCAACTTTCCAAACTGTCCCATTGATACCTCTGTCTCAGGGCTTGAGACAAAAAGTAACTCTCCCTCCAATCTCATTTGGTAATGATGTCTATTTTTCTCCAATAATTATCTTTATAAATAATTTTTCTCTTGATTCCCAACTCCTTTTTCACCTTCCCGTCTTTTGTACTGGTCAAAGGCTGGTATCCAATCAAGGATGCACAACCAGTTTTCTACCACAGTGAGCTCTCCTGGAAGCTATTGTCTTAAGCCTTCAACATTAATATTAAAATTTCCATTATGAATATATAGCCTGAATACAGGTGGGAAAGATTCAAGATGAGCCTGGAGCATTTTGTAGTACTAGAAAATGCCCAAACAAATAAACAACCCCCTTTCCCCCCCCCCAAAAAAAAAACACACAAAGCTCCAAACTCACATTGATGAACTCAGGAAATCACTTAAAAAACGCTCAAGGGCCAAAGGTAGGATAATTTGAACAAATAAATACTATGGCCTTGTACTATAACCTGAAGAATAGACTAAGATCCGTGAGCCCGTACAGACATAGATAAACCAAGGTGGAAGAATAGTCAAATCTCTCATCTAGAAGAATTAAATAATTTATGGAGACATTTCTGTTTCCAGGAGGCGGAGCATAAGTCCCCACCCTTAAGTACGGGCTGTGCACTATGATTTCCTCACAAAGAGTACAATATGGAGGGAAAGAAACGAGCCACTTCACAGAGGGGAGAGGTAGCAACCGCCACCTCAGCCCGGTGACGAAGGCCAACCTTGTGAATGCAGAGTCCTCCTCATAGCAAGGACTCTGGATGTGACAAAATGGCACTTTCTCTTGTGGCTTTCACCCTCATATCCATAACTACAGTCTAACCATAGGGGGAAAAAAACATCAAAAAACTGAGAGGCATTCTACAAAGTACCTGTTGAGTACACCTCAGAGCGGTCAGTCATGGGAAATTAGGAAAATCTGAGGGTTGAGGAGGCTGAGGAGCCATGACAGATAAACAATGCGGTGCCTGGAAAGGGATTCTGGAAGAGCAAAATGTCATTTCGTAAAAACTAAGGGAATCCGAATAAGTGTGGATTTAAATTAATAATAACACATCACTCCTGGTTCCTCGGTTGTGACGGAAATACCACAGTAATGCAGGATGTTAACAGTAGGGAAGCCTTAGTGCAGAATGTATCTAAGTATGAGGTAATGTCTTCCCAGGTACTTATAAGTCTCAAAAAAAAAAAACCCTAAAATGAAAATCTCATTAATTTCTTAATTAATAAAATTTCACATTCAAATATTCAAATGATACAAAAAGCCCCATTGACCAGTTGTTATGCTCACACACGCGCACATATGTTGAAATATGTGACCTGACCGTTCTGGATGGAGCACATTGCTTCTTGCCTGCCACCTGTGAATTCCGTCGTGTCTTTATTATAAGTCCTATTTTATTTATTTATTTATTTTTTTGGTTAAACTTGCAATCAAAAAAGCCTGAACTGTGCACACTTCACTTCCAACCAATACAAAACTAAGGTCTCCAACACCTCAGAGCCGTCCCTCATCAGATCCTCACCTGGTCATGACAGAGTTAAACAGGATACCCCAAACCCTGGGCTCTTCCTGACCCCTCTAGATTGCCCACCCTGACAATCAATGACTGGTGCATCTGGAGTCTAGCAGGTGCATATCTTTGAGGTTACCTACTCCTCTTTATTCCCCTGCCAAGGCACCTGCTCTGCACCAGCCGCCTTCCAGGGGCTTCCCCCTCCTCAGTGCTGATTTCTCAGACCCATGAAATTCCATGCTGGCCTCCCCTTAAACCCTTTGCTTGTCTGCTCTTAGGAGGAGTCTCAGGCCTTCACCTCTGTGGGCTGTTCTTGCTAATCTTCTTCCTATACCTCTCCCTCCCACTTGTGCTAAACGTGTCCTTGATTTTTCTAGCAACCTTGAACTTCTCCCTCCGTGTTCCTCCAACCAGCCGGGTTCCTTCCTACCTCAGGACCTTCACAGATGCTTTTTCTTGCCTGTGATGCTGGAATACTGCTGTGGTTCTCCTGTTACGATGCTTATCACACCTGATTCTGTGGCTATCTGGTCACCTTCTTTGCCAATCTACAGCTTCTGTTAGGCCAGCGGCCTCCATCTTGTACACCACTCTGTCTTCACTATTATCACTGTACTTGAAGCTGCAACTGTCAAATAAATGGATATTGAGCTCAAAGAAATTTGTAAAATAAAGACCGACAACTTAAATTATGAAAAAATTATTATCAATCATAAGATAATAAAATACTACCAAAGAGAATGGTAAATGGTCATGAAGCAGAAATTCATATTTAAAAAAAAACTACAAATAATGAAACACACAAAAGAAAATTACCAATGCCAATGGCTATCAAACAGACCATCACAACAAGTTATATTGTTTAAAAAAATTATTAGTAGTAATATCTATGACTGGAACGTTGCCTACCATCTGTTACTGGAAAGCAGTCAACATACCAGTAATAGATATGACTGCTGCAAATAATCACATGAAACCAGTATTAATTTTTGGTGAAGTTCTACATTTAGATTTCCTTTCTTTAGGATATTTATCAGTATTTATCAAAAGCCCTACATTTTTTTTTCCAAGTTGTCAACAATGCGACTCTAAGTACAGTGAACATCCCAAAACAAATTTCTGATAATTGATTCAGATTAAATAAATGATGCATGATGTTTCACTCACATTTGGGGGAGGGGCAGCCTTAAAACACATTCTTGCAAGAGAACATTTGTAAGGGAATGGTCATGATTTCTTAATTGAAAATGGAAACTATAAAACAGCATATACAAAACTGCTAAAAACAAAACCAGAAAACAGAAGATCTGTGTGTTTTGGAGGCACTCTGTATGGACATACAGGAATTTGTGTATGGCTGGATGAGGGGAGAATATTTATTGTATTTTATTATTATTTCATTTCTAGAGAAAAATGTCCTTTGAAAATTTTAGTTAAGAATAACTTGGGTGAAATCTTCCTTCTAATACTAGCTCTCTTTAAGTCAAGCATGCCCAGTGTTTGCTCCCTGTAAGGACGGCTATGAACTGGGGATCGGTGGCCACTCCTGCCCCACACCACCCACTAGCAGCAGGCTCCTGACCAGCATGTGTGGAAGTCACATGACAGATCTTGTTTTTTCAGGAAGCCTATGAAGAAGAACTGTTGTATGAAATAAAACTCAATAGAAAAACCTTAATCCTCCACCTTCTAAGATCAAGGTAAGTTCTAGTGTGATTCCATCACTTATAGATTTAGTCATCTCTGATATCCCAGTTTTTCTAAAACTGCCAGTGAAGTTAATTCTTCAAGTCACTGTATTATGTGAATTCTTCCTCTTCAGATATAAAGTCATTGCCTTTCAACAACTTAGAGACAGCTATCGACACTCTTCTGTGGTTTCTAAATAACTCTTTGGGGCACTTGGAGTTCCTGAGCTTCATAGAGACACTTTAGGAAAAGAGTTGACACACTAGTGCTTTTTGAATCAGTAGAACAAAAGAATTTTGAAACCCATGGTTTTGAAATTGACTTCTAAGTTCTTTAAAATAAATAAAAAACCAAGTGTTTTGGAGAGTAAGCTAAGAACTGGGAAGAATTTGCTTCATCCTGACATCTTACATAGTTGAACCAACCTCGAAATCTCTTCTTGAGTCCTTTCCTTTGTTGTTAATTTTCACAGTTTTTCTCTGAACCCTTCCTACATGGGATAGCTGTATCTCAGAGACCCAAACTATAAAAGCACAGGTTGTTGTTGATTTTTCAGTCACTTGGAATGGTGCCACTATTAGAGAATGGAGACTCGGGTCTGTTGGCTAAAACAAACAAAAAATACAGAAAAAACTGCCCCCCCATCCTGAATCTTCCACTAGATAAACATGCAGAAAATGCAAATCTAATAGCATGATCATATTGATAATATTTTCAGATTGCATATTCTCCACATGAAGGGAGCTAATATTTATTAAGTGATTTCTGTGTATTTTTATCAAAGTTATTTCTTGAGTCTTACAATATCTATATGAAGTAAGTACATTAAAACAATAGCTTATAATATATAGCACTGAATCCCACTATTAGGTATTATTATAACACACCAATAAAAATATGGAAAAATAATAGCTTACCCAGGGTCACAATGAAGGGGGCTTTATGTTAGATTTAGAGTCACATTATCAATTGACTGAGGGTCATTCAGATTCTCTATTTCCCTTTGTGTCAGTTTTAAACTGAAACTTTCATGGAAATATGGGTTTTGCCTAAGTTGCCACACTTTATATGTTTCATAATATTCTCTTGCTCTTTTTTAATGTTTATAGTATCTTCAGTGATAATCTTCTTTTTTCTGATACCAGTAATTTGAGTGTTTTTTCCTCTAAGAGAGTTTATCAATTATTGAAAATGTTAAATATTAAGTAATTAATATGACATTACTTTATAGATATGCCATTGATGTGAACTATTAAGAAGTTTGTTCCAAGTGTTTTGTTTGCATTCACCTAAACATCAATACTGGGATTTACACTGATTGATTGTACCTGTTAAACTATGCTTGCATTCCTGAGATAAAATTTTATTTGCCTATTATTCATTATTTTAAATTATATTGTGGTATTCAACTTACAACTTGTTTATGGTGTTTTAAACTGTGTTGAAGTTGACATTAGATGACATTGGTCATATAAAATTAGTAGGAGCCCAGCACTGTGGAGCTTGCCTGTAATTCCAGTGGCTGGGTGAGCTGAATCAGAAGAATCCCAGATCTGATAGGATACCCTCTCTCAAAAAAAAAAAAAAAATTAAAATGAGAGCTGGGGATGTGGCTTTTACCAGTAAAGCACACCAGGGTTTAATCCACAGTTTAATCTACTCGTTTTAATAAATAAAATGATTTGGGTAGTGTTCTCTTATCTTACATTTTCTAAAGATATTATTCTTTTAAAATGTTTGATAGTACTCACAAGTTTTTCATTTTGTTACCTGATATTATGTGTAGACTTCCTGTGTTTACTATTTGCAAAATACACTATTTTTCATTCACTTTTCATTATGCTTTTGTCTTTACATTTAAAATGTGCATTTTGTAAGATGGCAGTCGGCTCTTGATATTTAATGAATTCTGAAAAAAAACCTCTGATTTTTAATTGGGATGTTTAGTCCATTCATGTTGCACGTTGTCATGGGTAGGGTTGGATTTTAAGTTTTGTTTGTTTTGCTAATATTTGATCGTGGTCTGGAGGCCGCTCATCACATGGTTGCCTTTATCGCTTAGAGTTTTAGAGTGAATCGTCCTCACTTCCTCTCTGCTCTCTTTTTTAGGGAGTTCCTGTCCTCAAATTACAGTGAGACCTTCTACACCTTGAAAAAGAAAATGCTCGTCCATCATCCTCTAATCACGGTAGCTTACAGAACCTTTCCGCATCACTTTTCTGAAACTAATATTTCCTGATGTGATTTCAAAACTCAATTCAAGCCTTACCAATTGCTCCAAAAGGAGCAAACCCTGAATCGCCTCATCTCACTGAATGAGGCCCGAATAGAAAACATGCACCTTTCTCTAAAAAATGATCCCCAAAATGTGTCTTTCTTTAATAAATGGGCTCTTCTAGAGTCAATATTGTGCTAAGCCTGGAGGAAGGGCAAAGCAGGACCCCAAAGAAGGCTAGAGCATCCTGGTGGGATCTACTTAAGCTAGAGATGGTGGTCTCTTCTTATTTTCCAAATGAAACTTTGTTTTAATCACTATTATTCTAGTGGATATAGATTATATTTTTTACTTCACTCTCCTTCCAGAACATACTGTCTGCCACCCTCTAGCCAAGAACAATATAAGTCCTTCTTACCAAAAATATGTTTTAAAAAACTTATTTCCTCTATTTGAAGCAAATGCCAACCTCTGGGAGATCTCAGTCATCATATCGTCTTAAGACACAGAACCAGAGGAAAACTGGGTGATGTTCCTTTATGCAGGGGCTGGTGGTCATCCTGTGAGGGTGTGAGGTCCCTAGAAGGCTATGCACGTTATCCACAGGCAGGAGCTGAACCGTGGAAATGATGGGAAGAGTAGCACCGGACAGGCTCACCATGAGCAAACCACCATGAGGAGTTGGGGTTGCCAGCAGGATTGAGGCAGAGCGGCGGGAAAGAAGGGCATGAGGGGGACTGGGAGGAAGGCAGGGTCTTCTTACGGGAAGCATCAAGAGCTTGGCTTGATTTCATAGGCAGCTGGGAAATTGTGATATTCACACAAGAGGGTCAGCATGGCAAAGATTTTAGGATGAATTAAGAGGATAACATTTATATAGAAAAGGGTTGCATATCTGCAACTGGTGTCATTACCTAGCAGACTATTAAATGTGTGAGGAAAGAATCCATACTTGGTTTTACACAAAGTAATGATGTAATTAAGGTACAAGATTTCTAAAGCAGACTCAAATGTTTCCAAGAAAAAGAGCATAATTCAGAATGCACAACCTAGGAATGAAATACTAAGTGTCTGAAAGGAAAATGATGAGATAGTAATGTTTACACAATGTTGATATTCATACTTACATTAATACCCTCTTCTTCTACGTTAGGAGCACTGCTTTTACCAAGGATCCATTATACATGAATTTGATTCTGCAGCCAGCATCAGCACGTGTAAAGGTCTAAGGTAAGGCAGAGTATTTTCCTCTTTCTCCCCCGCCCCCCCCCCTTTTTTTGTTTCTTTTTTTTGAACCTAGCAGTGCTCTACACCCCCTGAGCTACACCCCCAACCCTTTTTATTTTTTATTTTGAGACTGGGTCTCATTAAGTTGCTATGGGGCTCACTAAGTTGCTCAGGCTGGATTCAAACTTGTGATCCTCCTGCCTCAGCTTCCCAAGTCACTACAGGCATGCACCACCCCTCACAGCTTCCTATTTCTTTTATAACTTTTCCTATAAATGTTTAAAGACATCTTTTTTACTTGTTTCTTTTTACTAACTCTCTAAATAGAAAACATAATGGATGAAGGGCTATAGTATATTCTTAGCAGTGAGTGTGAGCTCCTGTGATTTATGTTCATTTTGACAAAAAGATGTCTAACACACAACCTTCGCAAGAAGAGATTTGCAACATATGACCAGAGGATTCAGAGCTGGGGGTGGCCCTGAAAATCTTTCAGTTTGTGCTCTTATGTTAGAGGACAGGACACTACATCAGACACTTACTCCTGAACATTTGCTAGCCCTAGAACTGAATCCAAAGTCCAGTTCTCTTGAATGCTAGTTCTGAGTTCCCACTATACCATGGCACTTTAGTGAGTTAGCATTGACTCAACTGTGTTTACCATCTCTAGAGGGTTGCGGGGTGGGTATTGGGAATTGGGAACTCGACCACTGAGCCACAGCCCAGCCCTATTTTGTATTTTATTTAGAGACAGGGTCTCACTGAGCTGCTTAGCACCTCACTTTTGCTGAGGCTGGCTTTGAACTCTTGATCCTTCTGCCTCAGCCTCCCAAGTCTCTGGGATTACAGGTGGGCGCCATCACGCTCAGCTGTCTATGAT
This sequence comes from Ictidomys tridecemlineatus, assembly GCF_052094955.1. NCBI lineage: Eukaryota > Metazoa > Chordata > Mammalia > Rodentia > Sciuridae > Ictidomys > Ictidomys tridecemlineatus. The sequence goes on along the minus strand of NC_135490.1, from coordinate 11,381,725 downwards.
CTCTAAAGAGTAAAATGTCAGAGGTAATTCTCTATAGATGTTGGACTCAAGGACAAAGAAAGGCTCAAGGAAAAGAAGGAAGATGAAGGGTCATAGAGGGTAGAACAAGGAGCTTTTCCTTGAGTCGTCCCCCACGTTCCAGCCTTTTTAAGAAGGAGAACCCCTTTAGTGACAAAATTTCCCCAAAGTAGTTCTGTATCTTCATATATTTATTCTGTACTTAATGCACAGACAAAAGAATGAACAAAATTTCTGCAAAACTTGAAGCCACCAGGGTGGGAATTATTATCGTACCTAGAAATTGGATTGTCAAACTTCTGAAAATCCATGTCAACTGACTTTTAGAAAATGTTCTTAATTCTACCAAAGCCCACATGCTATCTTGCTTCTTTACCACCAGGAAACCTGGCTTCCTGTTCATGAAGTCTTGGCTTTGTAATTTCTCATTTTTCAAAAGAAAAAAGTCAATAGAATAGGATAGTTATGGATCTTGAATGCATGTGGTGTTCCCATTCCCACAGGGGATTCTTCAGGGTTCGTGATCAAAGGTACCTCATTGAACCAGTGAAATACTCAGATGAGGGGGAGCATTTGGTGTTCAAATACAATGCCAAGGGGCCGTATGCTACCAACTTTACTTGTGCGGAGCTCAATTTTACCAAGAACGCTGCTCCAACGGACGCCTCACACAAGGGAAACTACAAGATGGAAGTGAGTGCTGTGCTTAAGTCCTCTTACCCCAGGGGAAACACACCCACCCCCACGTTTCCTGGTTTCCTGTAGGCTCTGGAGGTTATGAGTCAAGCCAGTGAGCACATCGCAATCTGTTTCATCAGTGTCCAGAAAGGGGGTGTCTACAACCCTCTATATCGAAGACGGAAATTTTCAGTGTCTTGAAACCTGTCTTAGACAATGTCTCTCTCCTTGCCTCCCCTGCCACCTGGGGACTGTGGATGACAAGCCCTATTGTCCCTTCCCTCAGGCCAGATGTCCTGATGGTGAAGGATAACTAAGAACAATAACAGGTCTGTTTCCGATGGGATGGTGGCAGAGTCCTTGGGTTTTAGACTTACATATAACTAGTTGTGTAGAAAACTAGTTCTTATCCCAAAAGAACCAAGAAGATATTTGCAAGAAGATATTTGCAACATATGACCAGAGGATTCAGAGTTGGGGGTGGCCCTGGAAATCTTTTAGTTTGTGCTCTTATGTTAGAGGACAGGACACTACATCAGACACTTGCTCCTGAACATTCGCTAGAGTAGAACTGAATCCAAAGTCCAATTCTCTCGAATGCTAGTTCTGAGTTCCCTCTATACCATGGCACTTTAGTTATATGAACTTGAAAGCTCCATGTTTGTTTATCATCTTCTCAGGTCCAAGGTCCAGTGTCTGAAACTTACTGGATGACTAACAAGAGTCTCCTGATAGAATCACTCAGGGAAGAGACAATTCCTTAGCTCATGAAAGAATGACTGACTTAAATCTCTGAACAAGTCCCTTTCATTTGTCCTCAGAGAACATGCCCACTCCTCATTTATGCTGAAATCATAGAAGAACTTCCTGGTATTGGTGTTTTCTAGAAATAAGAGACCTAGATTTAGCAATATTCATCTGTTTCCTTGGAACTGAGACCACTGCCAATTAGGAGTTTGGGAGGCAGGAAAAAATTAGGAGGGGCAGTCAAATATGGAATGTTGCTTCAGGATTATTAGATATACTCATTTAATTCACCTTCCAGTGTCAGCAAGATTAATTTTCTTATCTTAAAAATGTCAGCTTTTCAGAAATTCACTGTTAAGGTTAAAAATGTTAGCATACTTCATTGAATTGTTCATCAATTTCCAGAGCGTCCATGAACAAAAGTATATGGAGCTGTTCGTTGTGGCTGATGATTTCGTGGTAAGTTTCCAGAGGAACGTTTTCGCTTTTCATTCATCCTCATGAAACCGCGGATGTGATGGAGCCCAGAGTAGTGGTGCTCTAATCAGAGTGCTATTCTGGTCTCAAACTTCTGTTTTTAACTTCTTCAAAATAACATGCATATAAGAGATGGTTTAGGTCTTTTGATATTGCAGGGGACTAATCCAAACTAGAACCCTCCTCCCAACTGTGAACATATGGAGATGCTGAGCAGCATATGAAAAGTCGCAGACTTGGCAACACTCTGTTGTTGATCTCAAAAGAAAACATTGAACATTTCCAGATAATAAAAATTAAGAAGAAAATCTCCATCAGAAAAGGAAGTAAAACCCAAAGCCTTGATGACCCGTGACATAGAGAATACAGTTGTAATGAGTGAGGAATTAACCTCCTTACAAGCAAAAGCCTGGCCTTTGGAAAAGAATCCTCCACATAATTCTCAGAGCTAGAAAGGGCTGCCCCATCCCTGAAAAAGAAACTAGAAAAGCTCCACTGAAACCGTAAAAGATAAAGGAAGTTTGGTTTGCCCATAGGCATGGGAAAGGAAAATATCACCCAAGAGAAACCAGAAATTCTAAGCCTGCACCATGCACAGAGAGGGAGCATGGTGGTTGGTGATTTTGTTTTGTTTTGTTTTTCTTCAGCTGCAGACATACCACACAAAGCTTTCAGCATAAAAACTAACTAGATATCTATCTGGTAAACAACTTGAACTGAAGTAAAAAATGTCCTATAAAGACACTTTAATAATCCAAGACGAAATGAATCCCATGAGGAAGGGTCAGCCAGCAGAGTGAAGAGGAGACTAAGACTACCAAGAACTATCAGTTATCCAGTGATATCTTCAAATCATTCTTCATCACAAAAGTATAGGTTTACAGTTATCAGAGAATAAAGAAAGTGAATAGAATAGAAATTACAAAACAAGAATTAGATGAGATGGTAAAAAATGGCCAGCTTCCTTGTAAAAGTATTCCACATTGATAAAAGGAAAATGCATATATCCTTGAATGAATGAAACAGTAGATTAGACACAGGTGAAGAGAGAATCAGTACACTGGAGGATGGAGGTGACAGGGAAACAACCACTTATTGAGCACAGATAAGTACAGTTGAAAACTATGAGAAAATAGGAGACATTAATGCATAATAAAAGATTTCAGAGACTGAGTGTGGGTTTCTGGATGACAGACACTCTTTGAGAGGCAATTCTTGAAAATGTTCCAGAAATAAATAGGGCTAAATAACTAGTTAACAATGTAGAAAAAATACAGAATAGTGAATATGAGGGGGAAACTATAACAAAATAAACACTTAAATATTAACTAGACCAAAGAGAGGGATTTGCACACTATTTAAGCAAAAAAAGAAAACTTAAGATTTTTTTTCTTTATAACAGCTCATGATGGATGAAGCACTTTTATTTAGCTTTTATGAAGCTCCTACTATGAAAGCATGTTGATATGATGTTTTTATTTCCAGTATCGTAGGAATGGTCAACCTCACTATAAACTAAGGAACCGAATTTGGGGCATGGTCAATTTTGTCAACATGGTAAGTTTTGCTGTAGTTTGAGTCAAGCTGAACATACAAAGAACATTCTGGGGTCTGTCTCCATTGGATTCTTATAGTAACCTTGATACAGTGGGAGTCCACATCACAAAAATTCATCAAGTAAAATGACTGACAAAAATCTATTGAAAAAATTGTAGCAACCAATGACAGCTCTGAGTTTTTGGTTTTCTACATCAATAACATTTAATATTCAAATAAGTTTTAATATTTATCTCTAACAAAATTGATGAAGCAATATACAAAAAGTTTGAAAGCCAATCACATATAAACTGAGTCTCACGTGTTGTATGACCTTGTATGAAAAAATGTCTCTTCAAGCTAAAACTTATTGCCCAAGGTTTGGCACAGAAATTAGGGTAACTATTTCAATAAAATATATTAAGATGACTGCTTTTGGTAGATTTAAATCAATTATAACTCTTAAACAAATTGTGAATTTTATACATCTCTCATTGCTGCCTCCTCAGACACCCCAGCCCTATTACTAGGATAGAGAGGAACTATGGGAAGATGCTGGAAGGAATAGATAGTGGCTGTTTATTCAACAGTTGAGAAAACCTTAATTTAGTTATAGTTTTTGACTGCTATGAAAACAACTGCTGCAAACATTTGAATGTATCAGTGTAGGTGAACATAGAACTTCATTTATTTTATGCAGATAACTGAGAGGTGGGAATGCTGAATTATATGTCATGTGTATGCTTCCTTAATTGTTTCCCATGGATTTATATTTTATTTTAAATTTTCATTTAGTTGAAAATGTTTGATGTTCTTTATGGATTCTTTTTGTTTCAGTGCTTATAGCTAGGAAGTTGCTTCATTTGCCAATATTTGGGGATGTTTATGGTTTTTGTTACTGATTTCTAATTTTCATTCCATTAGAATTAGAGACTATTTTGTCAATTTCAATTCTTTTACATTTGTTGAGTTGTTTGTTTTTTCTTGACCCAGAATCTGATTGTGTTAGTCAGATATTTTTTTACCACTCTGACCAAAATACCTGAAAAGAATAACTTAGAGAAGGAAAGATTTATTTGGCTCAGGATTCAAGTTTATACTGCTTGAATACTGCTTGAATTCTCTGAGCTTCTTGGATCTATGATTCAGTGTTTCCTATTTTTATTGAAAGTTCTCTTCAAATACTTCTGCTTTATTCTCTCTCAGCTGGCTCCATGTTGGGGGGCCTGAGGTGAGGCAGAACATCATGGCAGAAGAGTATAGTTTAGAAAGTTGCTCGGCTCATGGTAGCAAGAAGGAGAGAGAGAAAAAAATTAAGAGAAAGTACTCACAAGGGGCCAAGGACTTTGAGGGTTCATCCCCAGAGACCTACCTACCACTTCCAACTAGGTTGCATCCCCCAGTAGAGTCCGTTCATCTATCAATGAAATAATCCACTTGATGGCTTCATCAGAATGGATTAACCCACTGATTAAATGTATTAATCTACTGATGAAGTCAGAATCTTCATGATCCAAAACCTTCCCAGAGTCCTGCCTCTGGACATTGCTGCCTTGGGGACAACGTCTTCAGCATAAGATTTTGGGGGGAACATTCCAGATCTAAACCATAACATTGGGTCTAGCATAGTTAATATTCAAGAGAATTTGAAAAAAATATTCTGCCATTGGTGGTTAGAGTTCTCTATAAATACTAGTTATGTCAAGTTGATTGACAGTGTTTGTCAAGTTCTCTCATTTCTCACCACCACACTCTTGTCTCTGGAAGAAAGTTACCATGCACAGTTCACACTTCTGGAGAGGGGAGTCATGCTTCCTTTCCTTCAGAGTAGAGAATCTACATCAATTACTGGGAAATCCACACAAGAGGTATTCTCTTTCAACCCATGAAGTTATTCTTCAATTGTTGTTGAATATCAATAAGGGCCATGCGGCAATGCGCTAGTTGATCTGTGTGTCCCTTTGGCATGGCACTATCAAAGTGTGTGAGTGTGTGTGTGTGTGTGTGTGTGTGTGTGTGTGTGTGTGTGTGTGTATGAGAGAGAGAGAGAGAGAGAGAGAGGGAGAGAGATGGGGAATGTGTTAGTTTATACTGTTTGAATACTGCTTGAGTTCTCTGAGCTTCTTGGATCTATGACTCAGGGTTTCCTATTATTTTTGAAAGTTCTTGACCATGTTCTCTTCAAATACTTCTGCTTTGTTCTCTCTCTCTTCTTCTTCTGATATTTCAGTTATTCATGTATTAGAACCTGTGATTTTTCTCTTCTGTTTGTTTCACTTCTTGTCTTTCAATTTGGGTCATTTCTATACAGTCAATAGAATGCTTTCCTTAATTGTGTCTTGCCTTTTCAAGTGCTTATCAAAGGTATTCTTTATCTTCACTACTATAATTTTTCTATCATTTCTGTTCATTCTTTCTTATAATTTCCATCTCTATGCTGAAATTCAAATCTGTTCAAGAATGTTTTTCACTTGTTTTTTTTTAAATTTCTGAATAACAAATTACTACAAATTTAGCATCATAAAACAACATCCACTTCTTACTTTATTTTAGGCCAGTCTAGGTACAACATAACTTGGTTCTCTGCTCACATCTCATAATGCTCAAATCAGGGTGGGGAATGGGGGTTCAGCTCACGTATCTTGTTGGCGGAGTTTAACTTGCTCAGTGGTAGAATTGAAGTCCCTGCATCTCATGCAAGTGTCACCTGGGCTGTACTTGTTTCTAGAGATCCTGGTCATTCCTTGCTGCCCAGTGCTCCCGTGGACCCTTTCACAGTGTGGCAGCTTCTTTAAGCCAGTGAGGGAATTTGGTGGTCTTTTATAAAGGATTAAGTCAGGTATACCCACAGAAACTCTCTTTGGTTTAATTGCCCTGATTTGAGAATTCAAACTACATCTGCAAAATCCTTTTACCTTTGTCATGTTATAGCCTGATCACAGTAGTGAAACATTCACAGTCCCACCGACATTGAAGGTACTGGGGTGTTTGTATCAGAAGACAGGAGTCCTTGGGGCCCTCTTAAGATTCTGAAACCACTTCCATCTTTTCCACTAGATCCTTTACATATTCCTGGTGATAAAGTTAAATTCCTGTCCATTTCAATACGCAGGTCATCTGTGCGTCCAGTTCTGTCAATGCTTTGCTCTTGAACAGTGGGTGGGATTTCCTCACCTTCTGGTGTATTCTTCCGTGTTCCATTGGATAGTGGGCACTACGTGAAGATGGGTAAAAATAAGGAAATGGTCTTTACACCTATTCATGATGCACTTCTTCTTCACTAGGTCCTTCACTGTTCAGTGGAATCCATCTTGTTAGAAATCCTTTTGTTGCTACTCTTAATTGCGGTGCACCAACATTTCAAATCCCACTGGCTCACCTCGTGCTTAGCCTGGGGCCGGGGTTGTTGGAAGGTGTTGGTCCATGTTCTTGCTCCAAGTTCACTTTGCACATTGGTGGCCAGTACCCAGATCCCTCCTCAGGCTCCCTTCTGTTCTTTGGTGGTGATCTGTTGATGGATACTTGATGCTGCAAGCCTGGCTGTGGCCTCAGAGCATTCCCTTATCCTGTTCTGTCTTCACCCTTAGAAAAGCACTGTGCCAGGGTCACTGGGTGGGCAGTTCTAATGACCATTCTCCTCCTCACAGACGGGAGACTCAGCTGGGCTCAGGACATTTCCTGCTCTCCTCCAGGGGCAGAAGGTTTTTCTATTTACCCTTTCTTCAGTCACATCAGCCTTCGTCCTTCGTTCTAGGCATAAAAAAAAAAAAATTGCTATGGTTCCCTTGAAGCTTAAGGCTTTTGCTCCTTGGGAGAAAGAGTCTGATAGATTTGGTTAAATTTTGTAAAGTAGCAGCTGCTGGTACCCATCAGGCCTCTTCCTCTGAGGGTGTCTCCATTCTCCCTCCTGGCCCTCTCTCTTTTTAAAAATATTTTTAAATTAACTGATTAATCAATTTTAATTAGGTACATGTAACAGCAGAATGTATTTTGGCTCATTGTACACGATTGCAGCACAACTTTTCATTTCTCCGGTTGTACATGATGTAGCATGGCATCGTATGTGCAGTCACACATGTACCTAGGCTACTGATGTCCATCTCATTGCACCATCTTTCCTGCCCCCATGGCCCCTCCCCAACTCCTCCTCCTCTTTGCCCCATCAAAGTTCCTCAATTTTTTCCCATGTCCCCCCCATTCTGAATCAGCATCCACTTATCAGAGAGAACATTCAGCCTTTGGTTTGTGGGGATTGGCTTACTTCACTTTGCATGATATTCTCCAACCCCATCCATTTACCTGTAACTGCCATAATTTTATCCTCTTTTAATGATGATTAATATTCCATTGTGTATCTATACCACAGTTTCTTGATCCATTCATCTATCGAAGGGCATCTAGGTTGGTTCTATAGTTTAGCTATTGTGAATTGAGCTGCTATAAACATTGATGTGGCTGTGTCCCTGTAGTATGCTGATTTCAAGTTCTTTGGGTATAGGCCAAGGAGTGGGATAGCTGGGTCAAATGGTGACTCCATTCCAAGTTTCCTAAGGAATCTCCATGCTGCTTTGCAGATTGGTTGCCCCAATTTGCAGTCCCATCAGCAGTGTATGAGTGTGACTCCTGTGACCACCCAGAGGAGGCCTGTGGGGAGTCTGTTCATGGATGTGGAGTCCCTTGTGTCTGTGTCCATATTCTGTCCCCTGCTGGTACCTTAGCAGTTCCATAAAAACCTTGTGAATTACTCTGACCTGCCCATAAGGTCCTCAGCCTCTTTTCCCCTCATATTCTGCCATCTGTCCTTGAAGGACACTGTCTTGCCCTGGATTCCAGCCTAGCTGTAGGCCCTGTTACCTCAGCTCTGTGATGACTTCAAGAGAAATGTACAATTGGTAAGTTCTCGGGGCAGAAGCAACATTCTTTCCGGCGTTGTACTTCTCAGGCAGGAGAACTCCTTCCACATCTTAACTGTGGCTATCAACTGAGAATCCTCCCCATGACTTTTTATAATTGGTAGGAATTATCACGGCTCTGGCATTGACCCCAATTCAAGACTTTAATTCTCTCCTTGGTTTTCGACCTTACAAGTAAGCATACCACAAAATCATTGCTGAATTCTTACTAAAGTTTCACATTTTATATATGAGGCGGGGGTAGGGGTCACATATTATGTTACAAATAAAGCCAGGAGTCTTAAAAGCCCTTGAGCTTTCCTATCATATCACTTCTTTTTTTGGGGGGGGGAGGGTGTACCGGGGGATTGAACCCAGGGGCAATTAACCACCAAGCCACATCCCCAGCCCTTTTTATTTTTTATTTTGTGACAGGATCTTGCTAAGTTGCTTAGGGACTCACTAAATTACTGAGGCTGGCTTTGAACTTGGGATCCTCTTGCTTCAGCCTCCTGAGCCACTGGAGTTACAGGAGGTTACTGGGGTTACATCACCCCGCCCAGCTTCCACCATTTCACTTCTGATAATTACATTATCTCATAGGATCTCTCTCATTTTATCTTTCTCCATGCCTTCACCTCTTTTAGAAGTTCCAAGGTTCTTTCTAGATCATGAAGAGAAATTCAACTTTCTAGAACCTTCCAGATATTATTTCAAACCCACCCAAACATCTAAGAGAGAAAACAGGCTTTTCTTGTGTAGGTTCTGTCCTCACCCAACAGGATGCACAAGTGTTTTCCACCTGTCCTTGCATGCGGTTTTATGACATTAAGCACCCCTGGGAAGGGAAACCCTCCACAAAGCTCAGAGTAGAAGATTCTCCCTCTGCAGGACCCAGGTCAAAACATTCATCCCACAGTCAAGAGGAAAATTGGGGGGTCACAGGCACGAGTGTCAAATTTGAGGTCCTGACTAGATGTCTAAGCTCATGTGAGTTTAAAAGAAGCCTGGTTCTCATGGTTATTATAGGTCATCATGGAGACGTGAAATTCAGCGTATTCATATCCTACAGGTTAAGAAAAGCAGAAAATCCTGCAGGGCTATTGTCACCGTCATGATATGACTCTGAAGTGTTTTAATGACTAGTTCCAGTAACACTGCATGAGGGACCTTTCTATTTCGGTTTTTTATTTACTGTTCCTCGTTCATCTCTCATTCTCTCCTTCAAGAGTGAACTGGTGGTCCTGGAAGATCAGGCTGATAGAACGCATGTTCCTTTTTCTGAAAAATCTCCATAATTATTGCCTCTCTGTGTCGACTTTTGTCCTGCCATGAGACATCTGTCAGCTAGGTGTTTACAAAGCAGTTTGGAAGAGGGGCGTGAGGGCTCAGGGTCTGAGACTATCTCTGCATGCTTTGAGAAATCCCCAATAAGATTTCTCAGACAAAAGAAGAGGTAGTTATAAAAATCAAGCATGAAGATCAAGCATGTCCCAGCTAAGTTTCTGAATACCAGTGCCGACATTCAGACCTGCTGCAGAGCCAATCCTGGGCCTAAAGTACAGAGAGAAGCAAAGAGTGCTCATACCGCCCTGTGCCACTTGTACTGACCATACGTTTTCAGGGGATGTATACCTTAGAACTTTAATAACCTCCTTCTTCTAGATGCATTTGGAGAACGGTGCCTGTGAGGCTTATGATACTTCAAGGAAAATCAGACCTTGTTGGTCAAGATTCCTTGTTGAGAATGGAAATTTCCCCAGTATCTTGAACAATCAAATATTCATTCTGTTTCAATGTATCAATTTGTAAAATAAGAGTTGTCTTATTTTCTTAGGTATCTGACAAGTTTACATTGCTTTTTTTTAAAAGTATAAAGGAATACAGTTGATGAAGGATTCTTGTAGCAATTTGAATATGTGAAAAATGATTTCTTCTTTGAACAGATTTATAAAACCTTGAATATTCATGTAACGTTGGCTGGCATTGAAATGTGGACAGCTGGAGACAAAATAGAAATAGATTCAAACATTGAAACTACCTTAACGCGTTTTTCCGTTTGGCAAGAAACAATCCTTAGAAAAAGGGAGAATTTTGATCATGTTCTGTTACTAAGGTATGTGACCCTTCTTTTCCTACCTACCTTAGGTAGATCATTTAAGAAAAAATAATCAACAAAGAAATCTTTTAGATTAATTGACTTTGGGTAAGATGAAGGGAAAAATACCATTTCTTGCTATATAGAAAATTTCTAAGCAGATTCTTTAATAATCCTTATTTTTGATATTGATCAATACTACAGAAGAAAAATCTGATATATTTCCTGGAAAGAGTTGAAAATATCATTAGGTGAGCAAATTGCTTTGAGAATCTGTGTATATTATTTACAAAAATCCAGCACCAACTCCTTCTCACCCTCTCATGCTTTGAAAACCCAGTATTACATCAAAACATACCCTTCTGGAAAACTCCTTGGTCTCTGGACACTTCTCATCAAAGGGCGGGCATCCAGCCAGTGGCCATTCGGCAAGACCATCTTCTGTACTATATAAATTGACAGACAAATAATCTGATATGTTAAACCAGCCACAGCTTCAATATATCTAAGTTGAAGTTTGCATTCCTCTAGACTACTCAGTCATAAATTCCCTTTATGATGGGAATATTTTGTCATTACTGTTATTCAAAATATCTAGTATGATACTTGTCCCAGAGGGAAATGATAAGGAGTTATGAAATGGAACTTAATGCAACCTTATGTTTAGCATAGTGCTGATATACTAAGAAATGTTAAATTGTGAGAAAAATGATTTGAAGTGATGGCATCTTTCAGCATATCTTTGGATGGCCCTCCAGTTACAATGTTCAAACAGTACCCATTTTACCTTACTTTATCTAACTGTAAAGTCAGTATTTCTCTAACGTTCTGCAAACAGCCTGCTGATCTTCTTTCTAGTGTTATTCAGATATTAGCTTGCAGGCTGAATTCAGAAACACAAAGCTTCTAGAGCCTACAAGGAGGGGTCAGGTCTAGTTCTTTGGTAGATTGATGGGCATGAGTCAGACCTCCAAGGTCATATCATGCTCGGTGTTCATACTTGGATGGTCTATAGCATATAGATCCAGGGGCATAGCTGTGCCTGGCTTGGGCTTGAATATTCATGCACTATTGTGCCCCAAATTATGAAAGTTGAAGAATAGTAAAATATCACCATAAACTTCATAGTGGGCAAGAGAAGTCCCTTAGCTCCCTGTTTGTACATGTATTTAAAAATAATTAATAAATAAGTCCAGAAATATTTAAATGGTGATAAGTAAGTAAACTTTTACTTTCACAGAATTTCTTGTTTCTCCAGTAGCTTCTCATATCAACAGGAAGTGTGTAGAAGGGGGACTTAGCATGTTGAGTTTCTCGTGTGTCTTCCCTTCTACCTTCGCCTAGATTTAGAGGTGGCCAGACAGCCTGTGTGGCATTGTCACAGTGTCACTTTTCTCTCAGGGACCATGAGAGAGGTCAGTCTCTATAGGGTCCTTCTCTGGTGCTTCATCTCATTCATGGAATTCTCCCAAGATCTCCAGAGTTCAGGAAAGCCAGAATTCTAAGGTCCTCCAAGATGCCCAAGTACTGATACTTGGAATGGAGGTGCAGAAGCATTTCATTAGGACAGAAAGAAACGGTGCATCTACTTGACCAAAAAGAATTAAAGTCCCCAGGGGGTCACCTCACCTGGCCACATTCCTTGGATTTGATCCTGTGATAATCTAAGTGTTGTCTTCCAACCCATGGTAGCTCTCTTTAAAATTTTCCCACTTTAAAAACTGTTCCTAAATAAAATTGAGGCAGAATTCATATAATATACACATCTGACATTATTTATTAAGCAATTCAGGAATAGAACACTTTTTTTTGGGGGGGGGGGTGACAGGGATAACCAGGGATTGAACTCAGGGACACTCAGCCACTGAGCCACCCTATTTCTATTTTGTATTTTATTTAGAGACAGGGTTTCCATGAGTTGCTTAGCACCTTGCTGTGGCTGAGGCTGGCTTTGAACTCTTGATCCTCCTTCCTCAGCCTCCCAAGCTGCTGGGATTACAGGCATGCGCCACTGTGCCCAGCTAGGAATAGACCTCTTTTTACATGACTGCTCTTCTAAATGTTTGATTATATCTACCAAATCCTTTCTGAGTTTCATGGTTGATTGAAAGTTTTAAGATTTTTCAATCACAGCTAATTGTCCAAGGTGCTACGTGAGTTCACCACATTAGATTTCTCTCCATGAACTGTTTTAAATTTAACTCATTAATTTATTTTTATGTTTTGTAATTTAAGTGGTTTTGTCCATAACTGAATGCACAGTAGACTAGAATCAAGAAAGACTCTGACCTTATTGTCTTTTTTATTGAAAATAACCTATTTTTTTAAAATAACAATTTCAACCTAAAATTGGCTTTTTCAATGCCTCTCATATACCGTATGCTTCAAATGAGCTCAGTATCAACTAAGGTCAATCTCAATGCCAGAACTACAGAAATAAGAGGGCTCATTCATGTGTAAAGGCCTGGACATTGTGCTGGTTCAGTGCAATCTGCTCTGTTTTAATTACAAATTTAGATTGAAGAATTTTTTTGTCTTCTGTTTGCAGTGGGAAGTGGCTGTATGCACACGAGCAAGGAATTTCTTATCCAGAGGGCATGTGCCAGCCCTACTATTCCTGCAGTATCGTGAAGGTGGGCTGTGTTTTATCTATGTTATGTTACCTAATCAAAATGTTCAGATTACATTTCTGTAATGTTCTGTGTCCCCTTGAAAGAGACCACGTGTGCATTTGTCATATATTCCCACCAAGACTTGACATGATGAGACTCATACTTCTTTATTAAATGAGAAAAGAAATGTTTTATTAAAAAAAACCTATTAATGAATGATAAGGGTAATAATGAAGTGGAGTTGGGAGTTCAAAGGACCATCATGTGCAGGTTAACATACAGGGATTAGTAAAGCTCGTCCGCATGTTAAATACCATTATTTACAAAGACAGGAAACGTTCACAAAACTGGATGGCTGATTCAGCAAGTGAGGATAGTTGATCCTGCATGACAAGGAAGCACATGGAGCACTTAATGTCATACGATGACAGTCTTGCCTTGCATGTTCAGCAGGCACAAGACCTCTGAAGGGTGTCTCCCTCATTTATCTGATCTTTTCCCAAGTCTCACAGAGTCTAGTTAGTGCTGTTCACGTGACTTTTTTCTGAGAGATTACATCACAAACATGAGGTTTTATTTTATTTCCTGCATTCCTTTACCTCCTTATTGCTGTGCCCATGATGGTCTTTAGACCTCAAACTTTGAAGCTAGTACTTATTAAAAAGACTATATAATGGATTTATATTGTAATTCGTAACTACATATTAATTGTGATGCCTGTAGATTTGCCTTTGGTATTTCATTCCTGTGAGTATTACATGAGGCTCTGACGGAGAATGTTACTCTTTCAACTACATTTTTACAAATCCGGGAACATTTAAAATTCCATATGAATAAAATGAGCAAATTTAAGGTGCTCCATTAGCTTTATCATAAAATAATAGCCTAGCTCTCTTGGAAAGATAATTTTTTCACTAATACAGGGATTAAAACATGAACTAGAACTATGAGCCTCGGTGACGGACAGTTCTGCCACGTGGAGTCTATTTCTGACCTTCAGGTTTTCCTTGTAACACAATCTCCATCTGCAATGTTGCATAGCAGTTATTGAACAATGAAAGACTACCAATTAAAAGCAAGAACATCACATTTGTTTTTATTTGTATCCTTTTTAAAAATCTGGTATAGAGCAGATGAGCAGTAACATTTAGCTTATTGTATAGGACACTTGTTGTAATCCATACAGGCTGCTGGAGATGGCAAACCCCACAAACAGGCTGGCTAATAAACATGGAAATGTATTTCTCACGTTTCTGGAAGATGAGACACCCAAGATCAAGGCACCAGCAGATATGGTATCCAGGGAGGGTCCACTTTCTGCCTCAGAATTGGCACTTTCTCTCTGTGTTGTCACATGGTGGAAAGGACAAGAGGACTCTCCTGAGCCTCTTTTATAAGGGCACTGATCTCATTCCCGAGGACTCTGCTGTATGACCTAGTCGCCTCCAGCCTCTGGGGTGCGGTCTTTTTAAAGTATGGATTTTGGAGGGACACAAGCATTAGGCCATAATGATATGAGTCAATAGTTTCTAGCTCTTTGTCAGAATAGCGGCGTGTAAATCCATTAGTGAATATTACTGTGCCTCCCCCCCACACACACACACATATAAAAAAAAGAATGCCAAAATTTAGAGCTAGAGATACTTAAAAACTCATTTTCCCAACTTTTTTTTTCATATAATTAAAGAAACTGGGGCAGAGGGGAGGGAAGTAATTAAGTCCAAGATCTCTCAAAGACATGCTCATTAACTAGTAGCTAGAAATCAGGTTTTTCCAACAACCATTTCAAAGTGCTACGTACTATTCAGGGTGCTTTCTGTTGGAAATTTCTAATGAACGTTTTTTCCCCCCATCAGGATCTCTTACCTGACATAAACACAATTGCCAGCAGAATAGCCCATCAGTTGGGGCATAACCTTGGCTTGCAACATGATGAGTTCCCGTGCACCTGTTCCTTGGGAAAATGTGTGATGGATACTAGTGGAAGGTGAGGCTCAAATAATGTAGAGAACACATTTAAATATTTTGAGAGTAGTTTGGGGTTAATTCCATCACTTTAGGAAAATATATATATATATATATATATATATATATATATATATATAGGCTTTTTGGTGTAATTTTCTGGGAGATCTTTCAAAATCATGCACAGGGAAGAATTTCCCTTTTGGAGTTAAATCTAATCAACTGAGACTCTTTCTAGTGATACACCAGAAAAAAAAATGTGACATTTTATTGCACATTGCAAACATATGTCATGGTCAACTAGTACCAATCTCTACCAAGGTCTTAGTGGAGAAATAGTTCCACACACCTTGGTTTGCTTTCCCTGCTAAAAACTAGAGTTTCCTCCTTTACATCTTTCCTCAGGTGTCATTCGCAGAAAAGCCCTTCCTGGCCATCTGCTTCAACTTTTAGTCCTTCTCCATCACTTTCATGGTCTTGCATTTACACCCTCTTCCTTATTGTTTTATTTAGTTTTTTCCTTGGTACTTACCACTGTCTAAGGCATTCTACCCCTTGCATATTTAGCTCATTTTCTAGGTTACTCCTGAACTAAATCCAAACTCTGTGAAGTCAGAGGTTTTGACTGGTTTGGTCATTGTTTCATTACTGTTGTCTGGAGAAGTCCCACACACATGTTAAGATCACCTTAAATAGTCACAGAAAGAATGTCCAGCGTCCCCTCATTATTCTTGAATCACTTTGTGGTTAGGTGTTCTAGAGCCCCTTCATAGTAATGCACGGTGTTCAATAAAAAAGCATTAAAATGACCAGCCACTCCATGCATTGGTTAAATGATGTGAAATGGCTAAAGCACCCAAGCACAGTGGCAGGCATGGTGCAAGAATTCAGTAACTGAGCATCTAATTTTACATAATTATCTGGACATTTAGCAATATTTGCAGGGTCCTGACATCCCCGTCTCATGTAATCAAGATTCTAGAAATCCTTCTGTGTTCAATCATTGTGTCAATATTACTGTCAAGGAAATCAGAAAAAAGGAAGATAGAATGGAGGTGAATTTCAGTTTTGAAGAGAGTGTGTTAGACTCCAAAGGATGTGTATGATATTTTTAAATAGTTTGTTTCAACAAACATTTAGAGGAAACTACTCTGCACCAGGCTCTGTATTAACTAGTGGTTATTTTCTTTTTAATGAATGTGATGTAGCCTTGAGAAGTTTCTAGTCTTTCAGGGATGTTAACATGAATATACAGTTATTATAAGATTGTTTCAAGGACACATTAGAGGGACTATGGGAGCATCACATACAACCAGTCCAAACGGTAGCTTCAGGTAGGATTTGCTTTGGAGGGAATATATAGCCAAGTACTTTCTTGAAATAACATGTGTTAGCAATGCTTCAAGAAAGCATTTTTGGTAATAATGATCCCAATTCCTGCTCTGCTCTCAAACTTAACATTTATATGTATTTGTTCTAAATTCTCCGTAAAACTTTCACAGGTGCTGTGCCACAATGATATGACAAATCTTTATTTTTACCCTACCCTATTTCTAGCATTCCTGCACTAAAATTCAGTAAATGCAACCAGAACGAGTATCAGCAATTCCTGAAGGATCATAACCCAACGTGCATGCTCAATATTCCATTTCCTGGCCCGTCAAATGATTTTCCAGCTTGTGGAAACAAGAAGGTGGATGAGGGAGAAGAGTGTGATTGTGGCCCTTTTGAGGTAATTGGCAATTGATGATGACCTGAAATTACCAAGTTTATGCTCAGCTAGAATCTAGATAGGGGTGTAGCCCAATCACATCAACCATCATCTTCCTTGTCCAGCTCTGGACTCTGCCTTTTCCATTTTTCATTTGGATACAAGATGTTGGGGCGTCTCATCTCAAGGGTACTTGGCAGATCATGCATCGTGCATAGTGGTCTTGCTGGAGTACACAGCATTACACTTGTCTGCTTTATGTGTTAATTGGCTTGTCTGTGAGAAGGACCTGAAGGTGTATCATCAGGTCTGACCTCGCATGCACAGTAGGACATAAAGTCCTACAAGATCTCACAGAGTCAATCGGGTTTTATTCAGGGCCTTGGGAGGTTCATCTGTATCACAGCTGGACAGCTCCCCTTATTAGGACACTTTCTTAATAGAGCAGAAAACTTCAAACCTTTCATGTTTATTTCAGTCTGGAGCATTTAGAAAAAGCCTTTGAGCAAATTTTAAAGTAATTCTTAATCTGCTTTTTCCCAAGATAGATAAAATAGAAACTATTTTCTTCAGAAGCACATCTAATAAGTGCTTGTCCTAGACTCAAATTATCAAGTGCATATAAACCACTTTGGGGTGTTGTTAAGGTGTGGAGTCTGGTTTAGCAGGTCTGCAGAGGGGCTGAGCTCTGCAAACTTACTGAGCTGCAAGCTTCTGCCCTTGAGCTGGACTGAGGACTACTTTTACGCTGTCTATGCTCAAGAACCGCAGCAACAGACCCCTTAATCAGAGTGGAGATGGTGACCTGTCTAGAGACATGAACTAATCTTATAATGGCTCACATTAAAGGTGAAGAGGCTCTTAATTTTGGAAACGGATCCTCTTGCCCATGCACATTCTTTGGATGGGTTTTCAGCTTCACCCTACACATGAAGCACTTCACCTGATTAGATGCAGACAATTTCCTTTGCATTTGGTCTGATCAGACAGGGTCCAGGTGATCATCCTGCTGTTGTTACATAGTGATGTGTTAAAAAAAAAAAAAAAAGAAAGGAAGGAAGGAAGAAAGGAAGGAAGGAAGGTAGGTCAGCATGAACTGAAATACTTGGCATCTTGAGAAAAAGGTAAGATCAGAGCTTTAGAAATTATACTACTCACATCAAATCTAGCATAAGGCAATGATAGGGCCCTTTGAGGAAGAGGGTCCCTGGGAGAATGGCAGGTCTCAGACTTGGGACTCTGAGAGTTCATAACAGCTAGGAGGAAAGGAGGTGTGATGAAGTCCAAGCAGCAGCTCCAAACCTTTCTTCATGTGCCACACGTGACTAAGGATGACACATCTGGGCGGTGCACACAGAGTCACACAGAAGCACAACCAATGCTCTTTTCACCCAGGAACCGGATCACAACCAGCCTCTGACATTTCACTTTGGTTTTTGCCAGGAGTGCACTAATCCTTGCTGTGATGCACACAAGTGTACACTGAAGTCAGGATTCACGTGTTCAGAAGGACCCTGCTGTGAATCCTGTCAGGTAAAAGCCTGTGCCGGGAGAGACAGTGTTTGTTTCTGTTTTCACTTTAAGTCTATGTAGGACCAAAGAGCTCTCCAGCCAGGAATGACTGTCCCCATCACCTGTTTGTAGACTGGGCCTTGCTAATTCCCCCCAGGGCTTGTTCAGGAAGGCCCAGACGTGGGAGCATCTTGGAGTGCTAGGGTCTGGGAAGGGACAAGCGAGTAAGCAGACACGGGTGTTTTAGGAGTGAAATCACCTGCCCAACCCTGTTCTTACTCCTCTGTAAATCATTGTCAAGCTCTTTAACCTCAGCTGGGAGGGAAACTGGTATTCCAACAGCAGGGAACTATAAAAGGAAGGGATTATCCTTGGATTGCAAAGCAGTAGTGGCTAGTGGTTAGAAAAAGTCTTAGGGAAGAGGACCAGAGATCCACATGGTTCTGCCTAAGGATTTATTGACAATTTTCAACTCCATTGAAAAGAAATTTGTCACAATGAAAAGAAAATTGCCTTTCTCCCACCTGCAAGGGGCTTCAGAATCAGCGTAAATAAATGCAGATTGAACAGCTGAATGAGAGAATCGGGATGTGCTGTCCTCCAGCTGCAAGAGCCAGACTATTTCAATTCCTATGCAGGGGTCTGAGTTGGTCTACTGGAGCAAGAGAGGAAGAAATGACAAGAGAACTCCTGCCAGTTTCTCTATTTTATGTCCATTCCAACTGTACCCAGGGGGAGTCTAACATCAGATTTCAAAATCACTATAATGTGATGCTTAAATTACATAAAAATCGAGGCCTTTATAAATTACAATAATGCTCTGTGAGATGAAGAGGGAAGTTAGGTTCCACGCTTAAAGGCATTTTTGCACATGAGAGTCTCTGTTTTTCTTCAACAGCTAAAAAAGGCGGGGTCCACATGCAGACCGGCAAAAGATGAATGTGATTACCCAGAAGTATGTACTGGCCACTCACCCGAGTGTCCGAAGGACCAATTCCAAGTCAATGGTTTTCCTTGCAAGAATTCCGAAGGCTACTGCTTCATGGGGGAATGTCCCACTCGCAACAATCAGTGCTTGGAATTGTTCAGTGATGGTAAGAGATGGTCACGGTGAAGGCTGACAAGGAGAACAGCCTTGTCACCTCCCTGTTACTATCCTGTAGGTCTTGGGGGCAAGATTGGAGATAATACCGCCTAGCATCTCTTTAGCTATTACCTCCATTATTAGCTGACCTTACCTCCAGTATTAATGGACCTGCTCAGTATTGAGCTGGTGCACGTTTGTCACTGTTTGTATCTCTGTCCTCTTCCTAGAATATTCTCCTGACTCAGTAGAACAGTTTTTGAATGACTTATTTATTTCATTCTCCCACACCATGACACTATAGGACATGATACAGAAAGTGCAGTTGCATTAGAAAATACAGTTTCATGATTCACTAATATTCATGCCTTTGTAATTTTACTTTCATCCTATCATTTTGTATCCCAGGAGCAAAAGAGAGCCACAGTATCTGCTACAAGATGAATAAGAAAGGAAATAAATTTGGTTATTGCAAAAGCAAGGACAACACATTTGTTCCCTGTAAAGAGAAGTAAGTGTCCTGTGGTGGTGGCGGTGGTGGTGGTGGTGGGAGCAGCAGTGTTTCATAACAGTGTTTTGAAAACTCAGAAGGCTGCTGTTCTGACAGCTGTCAATCTCCTGTGCTCAGAGATCAGGAAGAGAGCGGGTGGAAGAGAGAGTGTGCACTGTTGCTGGTGTGGGCTGGTATTCACATACCCCGTCTACTGCCTGACAGTCATGGATTACACAGAGGAAAGACAAACAGGGGCCGGAGGGAGATTAAGATGCCGGGGAAGGAAAGGGAACCAAAGCATGCTGCCCCCAGAAAGGGAATGGGGCAAACCGGACGAGAGAGGGCATAATTCAAAAAAAAGGGGGGGAGGAGGAAGGAAGTGAAGGCAAGGAGAAGGAAGTTGAAATTAGGAGAGTGGGAGAATTTGGAATGATCCACCTGCATCACGACACTATAAGACATGATACTGAAAGCACAGTTGCATTAGAAACTAAGGTTTTAGGATTCACCAATAGTCATGCCTTTGTAATTTTACTTTTTTTTTAAAGAGAGAGTGAGAGAGGAGAGAGAGAGAGAGAGAGAGAGAGAGAGAGAGAGAGAATGAGAATTTTCAATATTTATTTTTTAGTTCTCGGCAGACACAATATCTTTGTATGTGGTGCTGAGGATCGAACCCGGGCCGCACGCATGCCAGGCAAGCGCGCTACCGCTTGAGCCACATCCCCAGCCCTGTAATTTTACTTTTATGTGGACAGACCTGCCCCCTTTCCCTTCCCCTCCCTTGCAGTCTCATGGCTGATGTGTTCAATGCAAGAAAGAATAAGAAGGAAACCTCTTTCTGCTCCTTAGAGTCATGCTAATTCAAATCACTACTAAGGAATAGTCTTCTGTAAACTTGAATGAGTGCTGATTTCTGAGGATCACAGAGGAATATTAAAAATGCTTTTTGACACTGTTTCTACTCATTTCAGTTCCCAGGGTCAGGGCTTAGCTGTCTAATGGTTTTCTCAGCCTGTCTTGGTCCCTCTGCCCTGCTGGTGTGCCTACAGTGACCGGGCCACTTGGCTGACAGCCTAATCTCTGAAGCTCTGTTTTTGCTCCCAAGTTTGAGAATAACCCCCCACCCCTTCTCTTCAGAGATGTCAGATGTGGGAAGATATACTGTACCGGGGGACAGAAGTCATCTCTTCTTGGAGAAGACAAGATCTATCACATTAAGGCTGCAAAGCAGAACATTACTGTCAAATGTAAAACCATCTTTCTATACCACAATTCTGAGGATATTGGCCTGGTGAATACAGGAACAAAATGTGGAGAAGGAATGGTAAGATTAAAACCCTTTGTTTATGAAAGCATCTTTGATTAACTGCTCAAAAGCATCACTGGGACCTGTAATTGGTTCCGGAGAGCCTTATATATGGGAAAGCAGGCAATTTGTCTTTATTATTGAGGAACAGAATAGCAATAATACAGTAATACTCTTTTATTTAATTTTAGTTATACTAAATGGTATGACATTGTTATAAATATGCTTAATTAGTATATTTCAGCAGACATCTAATGAAGTTAGACATAAGATTTTTCTAATTAATGTAACCATAAATAGGCATACATTCATTTACTTGATCTGTCCAACCACGCTTACTGGTGAAGCCTAGGTTGTCAGTAACTATGCTGGGCACAGATGGTTTAAAGATGTGTGTATTTGAAAATTTTATACATTCACTTAAACAGATCATTTCGATTTAACAAAAGT
This sequence comes from Ictidomys tridecemlineatus, assembly GCF_052094955.1. Taxonomy (NCBI): domain Eukaryota; kingdom Metazoa; phylum Chordata; class Mammalia; order Rodentia; family Sciuridae; genus Ictidomys; species Ictidomys tridecemlineatus. The sequence continues at coordinate 11,360,146 of NC_135490.1, read as the reverse complement.
GCTTTCCTAGTATTGGGATCAGCAGTATGTACTTGGATCTAAAAAGAAGTAGCTGGTTGCTCATAGAACACATGTGGCATCTTGAATTTCAGCTTTGGCTTGATGAACATTTAAAAGAATTTTTTAAATTTATTCTTTTTAGTTATATATGAGAGTAGAATGTATTTTGACATATTATACATATATGGAGTATAATTTCCCATTCTTGTGGTTGTACATGATGTGGAGTTTGACTGGTGGTATATTCATATATGAACATAGGAAAGTGATGTCCAGTTCATGCTAATGTCTTTCCTATTCCCATCCTCCCTCCATTCCCTTCATTTCCCTTTGTCTAATCCAATGAACTTCTATTCTTCCTTCCCCCAACCTTATTTGTATGTTAGCATTAGCCTTTGATTTGGGGGGATGTTGGCTCATTTCACTTAGCATGAGAGTCTCCAGTTCCATCCATTGACCAGCAAATGCCATAATTTCATTCTTCTTTATGGCTGAGTACTATTTAATTTTATATATATATACATATATATCTCACATTTTCTTTATCCATTCATGTGTTGAATAGGTTGGGATGAACATTTTTTAACTCAGAGAAAATGGGACATTTTATTTATTTATTATGTATTTATTATTTAACTTTTCACCTTTGACATTATTTTGAATTGATACTTAATAATTGTACTTGTCTGTTGGATGCAACATCACATTTTGATACGTGGGTGCAACATGTGATGATCAAAACTCAGTAGTTTGTTATCTGTCCCTTCAAATGTGATTTCTTTGTGTTAGAGACATCCAAAATCTTTGTTCTGTTTTGAAATATACAGTAAATTGCTGTGAACTGTTGTCACCATACTGTACCATAGAACACAAGAGCTTATTACTCCTAACTGTAAACTTGTACCCATCAGCCAAACTCTTCCTGTCCCCTTCCTCTTCCCTCCCTCCCCAGCCTATGGTGACCACAATTCTCCTTGTTACTTTCATAACTAACATTTTTAACATGAGATCAACATTTTTTGTCTTCCACATAGGAATGAGATCATGCAGAATTTAATCTCTTTCTCTACCTGGTTTGTTTCATTTAATATAATATCTCCCAGTTTATCTGTGCTGACATAGATGACAGGATTTCATTCTTTCTTATGGCCAAGTAATATTCCATTGGTGTATACATAAAACATTTTTTTATCCATTTATCTGTTGATGGACACGTAGCTTGAGTCCATATCTTGGTGTCATGCGTGGGCTCTGACCCAGAAAAGAGATTCATGGTATGGCAAGTGCAAGAAGATGCAAGACATAGTTAGGATAGTAGATATGCTTTATTCGTTGGTAGCCACAGCCTCCAGCCTCCAGCCTCACCTTCAGCCCCCAGCCAGTTCCATTTTAGTCCCATTATCCCATTGACCCTGGAGTCTTTCCTGATGGCCTCTTTTCTCTGCAGGCCAAATGAAGAAGGCACACTGCCAACAGGTTACATAAGGGGCTGCATGCTCTCAGGTTAATAATGTTCATGACCTTGAGTCTACACACTGAATCAATGTTTCTGGCCTCAACTAAACATAACATGGCTGGTTCTCAGCCCTGGCTACACACAAAAAAACATAACATAGCCCACTGGAAGTCTTGGTGAGGGAGCCTAACTACAGCCACTTGAGGCCTGCCACAGCCCTTGACTATTATAAATAATTCTGTAATAAACATGGGAATGCAGAAAAGTCTTTAGGAAGAAATGCCCACATAATATGCAAAGTTGAAGGTGCACAGCATATTCAGATAATTGATCATTTCAACGTGGCTTGAGCTTCCGGTACAATGGCCAAAGAAACAGCTGAACAAATAAAATGAGGCCAAATCGGAAAGAGTTTATCATACCATGGTGAAAATGCTAGAATCTGTGCTGTAAACAACAGCCAGCTCATCCAGAATATGTGGAAAGCACAGAATACTTTTTTATAAAAAAAAAAAAATCAACTATTTGAAATTAAATAGTTTCTCTCCAGGGCCTGCTTCCTGTCCCCCTTGACACCATTGCCCACAAATGCTACAGTGGCATTTGCAAAAGGTAAAGGAGAAATAAAAATTGGACAGTAAAAATTCAGGATGGAAAGAAAGAGAGCACAAAAATGCAATGATTTAATGGTGACTGACCCAGTCCACGTGTTTTAGCTGACCTGTTTCCTGCTAAAGCAATTCAATAAATATCAAAATGGTGAAAATTAAGGTAGGTGTATCAAACCCCAAAACCAGAAAAGTTAAGAAAGTCAATGAGATAAAGTGCATAAGAAGCATCAAGTCAAAGAAAATGTCAATTTTCAGTTCACTTCAAATGTGCAAAATCCGCTGAGGTGTGAAGCCAATATCTGGCATCCTTTTACCAAGGGCAGCAGGGACTGACATAGGGACACTCAATCCTGCAAGTGCACTGTGTCCATGCCACCAGAGTCCTGTCCCTTCAGGAGAAGGTGAGGACAAATCACCAGTCCCGCTCTTGATAGTTCTTCACCAGCTCACCATGGCAGATTCATGGCCTAGCAAATGCCAGTCTATGGTGACATCCCAGTGACATCAAAGAGCTTTTCCTATTATTCCCGCCCCCCCCAACACTGGAATACAGCTTTTAAGCCCAGTGAACTTCAAATGCAGAAAAAAACCTTTGCATTCTCTTTGTATTTATTTTTACTGGCAAATTTTAATTTGGTGCAGGAAGATGGGAAAACACGGAATGTTCCCAGGGTCTTTTTCTTCATTACAGGACAGTACCAGGAGCATAGAAAAGGAAACAAAAAGAAAAGAGGGAAGAGAGAGAAAAAAAGAAGGAGGAACTTAAGTAGTCCATTCTCTGGCACAGATGAGCTAAGGCAAAACTGTCTTCAGAGTCGTCTCCGTATTAGACCCACAGAAAGGACAAAATCAAAACGGCACAGATCTCAGTATCTTCAGTTGGGCTTGAAGTACTTAAGAAAGCTCTGCCTGTGTTTTAAGCACTCGGTCCCCAGGCTATATCATGCAGGTAGACAGACAGGCCACGAGAAGAAGTGGCGGGAGACACAGAAGAATTCCAAAGCTTGGACAGAGGAAGCCCATCTGAGAAGGCAGAGATGATAGATGATAGCTGCCCCCCTCACCACCCCCCACTGTGAAAGAGCTATATATTGAAAAGAAGTTCTTAAAAAGCTAAATGTTAATAGTTTCCTTTTATAGAAGTTTTATGCTAATAGTCGAAATAAGCAAAGGGTCCAGAGATTGCCCTTCTCCCACCAGAGAGGTACATTTGTTACAAGTGAGAAATCCAGATAAACACATAATTATCACCCCGTATGCTTACTAGAGTTCACTCTAACGAAGGTGAAAATGCTGTACATTCTATGGATTTCAGTGAATTAGTGACGACATTAAATCCCTCGTGCTCTGCCTGTTCACAACTCCCTGTCTCCCTGCATCTGGAAACCCCGGATCTCTTTTCTTGTTCCCACGGTTTTGTCTTTCCGTAATGCCACACAGCTGGTATCATGCAGTATGTAGCCCCTTCTCCCACTTAGTAATAATCAGTCAAGTTTCCTCCGTGTCCTCTCGTGGTCCTGTCTTGTCCCTTAGCTTGCCAGGCCCACATAACACACCTCTGTTTGGAAGTCCCACAGTCTACTCATTGACCCCTGCTCAAGAACACCCTGGCTCTCCCCAGGTCTGGGCCCTTAGGAACAAAGCTGCTGTGACTGTCCGTGCACAGACCTCTGCGTGGTGCAGGCCTTCATGTCTCCAGGGTAAACACCAAGGAGAGCAACTGTGGGGTCATATGGCAAGAACTGTGCAGTGTGGTTAGAGAATACCAAGTGGCCAACCAAGAGGCTGCGGGACTGCATTCCTAGCAGCAGGAGAGGCACCATCATGAGTAAGAAAACATAGACATCATACAGACATCACTGATGTTTCTGAGGGGAAAAAAAAGGAAACCATTTTAGCAAGCTGGGAAATAAATTTAAATTAAAAAGTTAAAAATAGAGAAATAGGATATTTAAAAAATAGTTACAAGCAAAAAAGTCTATTCAATTGAGAAAATCCTAGTTATTTATACTTAACATATTTAGTATGAGTTAAAATATGCAGTCCATATAATTATTTTTAGAAATCTAGAATCTCAATTTATTCAAACTATTCAACATAAGATTAACTGAGACTGATAAAATGCCCCACCAATAAACATGGTTTAACAAGTTTAGATCCTTACAGAAGAAATCAGAAGAAACTCAATGGAAATATAAGAAATCATTGTAAGTATAGTTGTGGTATTTTTTGGCAAATTAACATTCAAGGAATAAGGATGTAAACATTTTAATAATTAATGAGCTTATATATAACAATACTTGCATCTCTAATGCTTTCATCAATCATTGATACAGAATTGTTCCATCCACCAAAGATTCTACATGTGAAATTTCACAACAGAAGACAATCATACCAATTGTAACCAAATCACAAATAGTGGGATGTATAATCTCCCATGTGATCATGGGAGGTTCCAATGTCGCATATATTATAAGTCATTCTGATTTGTGTTTGCTACTTCACGTCCAGGTATGCAGCAACGGAGAATGTGTGAACACTGAAAAGGCCTACAATTCAACCAACTGCCCCTCTCAATGCGAAGAAAATTCGGTAAGAGCAGATTGTTTCTTAAGCTAATGTCTTATCAGCCAGTTATTTACATAAGCCTTGTTCTTGAGCTTGTGTGTGAGTGTGCTATTTTTTTTAATCAAATACATATTTGGGATCCCTTTTTTTAATGGATTATAATTAATACAAAGAGCCAAACCAGGTATTATTACATACAGATATTGCTAGTATTATGAGTAAATGCATTATTATCAGATGGGTAATCTAGAAATCCAGTAACTTATATACATATGAAGTTTAAACCTGAGGTTTAAAATCTGACCTATCACAATGTCACATAATTAAATGACTCTATTTTCAGGATTAACCTAAAGCTTTTGAGAAAAACAGCCAAAAATTATTTTAAAATTCAACTCTGTTTAATTCTAGCATGTTATGTGACACTGCTTTCCTAAACCCAGTTAATTAAATCACTTATTAACATTTATTTGAATATGCATCCCATACTTTAAAGTATTGTATATTTTATGTGGAGATATATATATATATATATATATATATATATATATATATATACACACACACACACACACACACACACACACACACACACATATATATGAACTGTCATGCAGCCACTTGGTAAGCAGTGACCAGGTATTCTCTGACCAGGCTGAACATGCTCTGCCATATGACTAGAGTTGCTCCTCTTGGTGTGTTAGGTGTGTGTGTATGTGTATACACATGTATATCCACTTAAATGTTTAATAACATTTAAATAAACTTAGGAGATGAGTAGTGTTCCTATGCCCTTTGTTATAAGTGGAACTAGGCACACTGATGTGTTTTAGGGAAAGATGAAAAGCCTAGATTTAACTCCGAATGTATGACTCCTGGGTCTCTTTTACCATTACGTGGTGCTCTTTAATGGCCTTAACCTTCTGCTACCACTTTTTCCCCATGTCAGTATGATCTCATTATTTCTAAGTTTAGTATCTGCTCTAGCAGAGACTATTTTTTAAAGATATGAATGCTTTCTGGAAAGACATGGCATGCTGTCCTGTTCACATGTCTGAATATGTTGATATAATTCTTTTGTGCAAAGATGTTCTACAAAGGTGTTTGCTAGTTGTATTATATTTGCTTACTTTTGTGCAACATTGATTTTGGTATTCAGTTTAATTCATAGATCAATAAGTGTGTGTGCATGAGTGTGTTTGGTGCAGAATTAGTATGAACCAAAATGAGGTTCAAAACATAACTTATGCCAGTCATTTGGTAAAATTGTGATTTTCCAGGTGGATAGCAATGAACTTGAGTGCCAGTGTGAGGAAGGACAGATTCTCACCGACTGGGAAGAAACCTTAAACATTACCAGTGAGCATCCTAGAATATAATCTCTTACATAGACCAAAAGCTGCGTGGTGAAAAAGCCGTTTCCTTATTTTCCATATTTGCTATATATTTATTAGCTTCTACTGGATTTGTATATTTTTTTTAATTTGTATGCTTGGGAACCCAAATGGAATTTATTACAGTCACCCTTTAGAATTAATAAGTCCTCTTCTAGCTAATCTGACTCAGTTCTTCTGAAAACCCCAACACAACAAAGCCTTTTCTATGGTCAATTAATAACTAAAGACCAAAACTCTTCTTACCATTGTGGTTCTCTTAAATGTAGTGAAATCTTAGGTTAGTGTCAATTGGCAATACAGATGATTATTTGTGTAATGTTTTGGCTTCTTATTCTGTATAAGTACCTGGGGGAAGGGGAATTATAAAGTACCTCAGGAAGGAAGAAGTTGGGTTTCTAACTGCTCCATTAAATGTTAATACTTCCTCGCCCTAAGGTCAACGCCCTGATCAAAACCCATGTTTCTTGACGTTGCAGATATCACGATCATGGTCATTGTGCTTGTCCTGGTGATTATTGGTGCTGGAATTGTCATGTTATTTATTCGTTACCAAAAATGTATTAAGTCGAAGCAAGTTCAGAGGTACGTCTACAATTTTTGTGAGAAAGGGACCGTTAACAAGAATACATAAGCCTTGTGGTCTCATGAGATACTCAGTGGAGGAAACTGTCTCTTACTGAAAACATTTAAGGGGCTGGGAATGTGGCTCAGGTGGTGGTGCGCTCCTCTGGCATGCGTGCGGCCCGGGTTTGATCCTCAGCACCACATACCAACAAAGATGTTGTGTCCACCAAGAACTAAGAAATAAATATTAAAAAAAAAAATTCTCTCTCTCTCTCTCTCTCTCTCTCTCTCTCTCTCTCTCTCTCTCTCTCTCTCTCTCCCTCTCTCTCCTCTCTCACTCTCTCTTTAAAAAAAAAAAAGAAAACATTTAAGATTAGTAGGAAATGAAACTTTTACATGCTATCTCATGTCCATATGTTTATCCCAGTGGTCCCTAAGTTTTGCTGCACACTGAAATCATCTAGGAGTCTTGGAAAAATGACTGATGTTGATTCCTTCCCAATATATTGTGATTTAATTGTTTTACAGGGCAATCCGAGCATAGCATTTAAATTTTTTTTCTAGATGATTTAATATTTACAGCAGTCTTATCCCATGGCTGTGCCAATGTTCGATTTCCCTCCTGACAGCCCACCTGGAGATACTCGGGGAGTGGAGAACAAAGGATACTTCGGTGATGAGCAGCAGATGAGGACCGAGTCAGCCCTGCCGGACATCCACCCCCTGCATGTAAGGCACTTTCACCTGCCGTAGTAGTTAATGAACTGAGAAGTGGAGCTGACCCTAAGCTAAGTGAGGCAAGGCAGGCAAGGAAGCCATGTAACAAGGTCCATACAGTGAGGCTGTCTGTCTGTCTGTCTGTCTGCATGTGTAGACAGCAATAATCAAGACACCATTTCCAAGCAGAATAAGCAGACTAAATATAATGTTTATTTTGTGTTTTAACCATGAACATAAACTATATTCTAAGTCAAAAAACAAATCTCAATAAACAGAAGAATCAAAGTCATGCAAAAGATGTCCTCAAATAAAATATTAGAAATCACTTACAGAAAGTATTGAAAAATTTCCTAATTAGAAATTAGATAAGAAACCCTAAAGAGGTCATGCATCAACCAAAAGATAATTAGAAAATATATTAAATTAGATGAATATTAAACACATATCAAAATATGTGGGGAACACTGAAATTAGTCATTAGAAGAAAATTTATAGCTCTAAAGGCTTATGTTATAAAAGAAGAAAGATGTCAGATTAATGACCTAAGCCTTTATTTTAAGAAACTGGAAATAGGAAAGCAAATAAGCCCATCAAATGTAGAGAACAAGGACTTCAGATAAGTCACCAATGAAATAGAAAACAGAAAAATAACAAAGAAAATCAATTAAACCAAGAGTTTTTTAAAAATGTTTTTTCAGTTGTAGATGAGCACAATACCTTTATTTTATTTATTTATTTTTATGTGGTGCTGAGGATAGAACCCAGTGCCTCACATGTGGTAGGCAAGCGTTTTGCCACTGAGCCAAAACCCCAGCCCCCTAAGAGTTGTTTTTGGGAAGATTAATAATTTTATAAACCTCCTGCCACACTGTTTAAAAAAAAAAAGAAAAATCAGCACCGATTATCAATATCAGGAATCAGAATCAGGAGGTTCTATATGTATTAAATTAATAATTATAAAAGATGATGAAAAAGCATTATTTTAGTATATTTGCAGACGTAATGAAACTTTAAAATGTTCTGAAAGATACAAATTATCAAACCTTATGAAGAAAGAGATAATCTAAATATTCTTACATCTAATAAAGAAAATTGAATCTGCAATAAAATAGAAGACATGGTCCTCTACAGAAAAAATTTGTGGAATCTCAATAACAGTGAATTTAGTAAGATTTCAAGATCCACAATTAGTGTACAAAAAATTATTGTGATTCCATAGATGAGCAAGAAACAATTCCAAAAACAAAGTGAAATAACAAAATAGTGTAAAAATACAAAAAAATAAAGTTAAAATGAACAAATGATGTGCAAGAAAAGCTATAAAATATTAACAAAAAAAATAATTTAGTGCCAAAATAAACAGAAATACATGATCATGGATCAGAACACTCACTGTTGTGGGGCTGTCAGTTGTCCCATATTGATCTATAGTTTGAAAACAGCCCAATAAAAATATCAACAGCATATTTTTGTAAAACTAATTAATGAATTAACAGAATAACAGTATATGAAAATCAGTAAACATAGCCTGAGATCCAGTAATTTCTGACATGAATTCACCCAACAGAAATTTATACCTCAGAGAGCATTTACAGCAATCTTCTAACAGCATAGTTTTCAAAAGATTAAAAGAGAAGACATCCCAAAGGTCTAGCAACAGTAAAAGGAATCCAAAATTGCAATACATGCATCAATGGGCCACTTCAGGAAAAGGATAGTAGTTGATTGACTGATGTGTAACACTTGAATAAATCTCTCAACCAGATTCTGAAGCTAAAGAATCCAAATCCAAAAGCAAACTGTTAGATGACAGATGATATCAAGCTCAAAAACTGGCAAAGCAAACCTGTGGTATTAGAAGTCAGCATAGCGGTTACGATAGGGGAGAGAGGATCTGCAGGGGGGGATTTTAATTTTCTAATTTTCGAGCTATGTGGGGCTGGTCACAGAGATGGTTCATTTGTGCAAATTCATCTACCTTTACACTTAGTATTTGTGCATTTGTTTGTGTATACTTATACAAAAGCAGAACATTTGTTAAAATGCCAGCCTTAGCAATGCATAAAACCTGAGAAAGAAGCTGTCAAATCCCGCAGAAGTTCCTGCAAGTAGCGGCTTGTTTCACGCCCATAACAGCTGTGTTTTCCAGTGTGTTTAGCTCACTGAAAGCATCATGTGGACAGATTAAGAAGCTATGTGGTCATTCCTTTTTTGAAAACAACAGTAACTGATGTAAAAAGGAACATCCTTCCAAAAATCACACTGATGAAACAGTGAAAAGCATCTTAAAAGAAGAAAAGCCTCAAACCTTGGGGCTGAGTATCAACCAACTGTTGCTGCATGTAAATGCCAGTGAGAATACCACACCAGTACTTTAGAACTGCTGTCCAGTCCTGGTTGCTGTTGCTCTGTATACACAGATCCAGATGCTTTGGAAGCTTTGTCCAGATGCAAGGCACCTATAAGCCCTGTATCTTTATTGAAGAACACGCTTCTCTTAACCCCTGTGAGCACACAAATCACATTTTGGCAGAAATGCTTCTGTCGAACTTCCCTGGAGTGTTCAGAGAGGGACAGCTTTCTTTGTTATATGAAGGTTTGCTATCATCTTTATGCACGTGTATGTTTTATCATGGTAACAACAATAACAAAAAAATCTTAGTTTTCTTCTGTTATGTACAGAAAATACATTAGAAAAAAAATGTAAGCCTATGTTGAAAGTTTCTGTTCTGAAACTATATGAAGCTAATATCAATCTCATATGTTGCCCCCAGGTTGAAATGTTTAAATGAGAAACTGTATGTCACAGTGTTGGGTGTTAATTATATTAATTATTCTATGCCTCACACGCTGATACCATTACTTTGCTAATTATGGCTTCCTTAAATTCATATGTAAGTTAGGCACGCTCCCAGAGAAGGGAATCCGTGATGCATAGTTATAGAAGCCAGCCTGAGATTCAAGCAAAGCAGAATCTGGGGTACCTGAACAGGTGACCCCGTGATGCATAGCTATAGAAGCCAGCCTGAGATTCAAGCAAAGCAGAATCTGGGGGCATATTTGTTACATTTTAAGACTAAAAATTCCTTAAAGAGTTTTGGGGTTAAATGAAAGGCATTAAGAAGAGAAGTTTGATAAATATTTGTTGAAAATCAGGATAAATTCAATTTACTACTAAGGATGTACTGATGATAGACAGGTTTTACCAGAGTTTGGGCCATCAGATCTCACATTCATGGCGTTCATTTGTACTTGACAAAATTATTTGAATGATGATGATTTAACTCATCTTGTTTGACACCTTAGCTCACCGTTAAAGGCCAGTCCTCTGCAAAATTGTGCTTGGGGGAGGGATCTTTGGTATGACTTCCTTGTTACATTACTGAGGCTTGATTTTCCCCTCTGGCATCCAGTGCCTCTCCCAGGTTTTGTTTCTCCTGGGCCACACCTTCTGGTTGTTTTAATGTCTCCTGGGGACTTAACAGAAAGCTCTTTGCAGAGAGTGGCCTCAGTCAAGCCCCGCTGTATTTTATTTTATTTTTTTTATGTTTTTGGTACTGGGTATTGAAGCCAAGAGCACTTAACCCACAGAGCTGCATTCCAAGCTCTTATTATTATTATTTTTTAAATTTTGAGACAGGGTCTCTCTAGGTTGCTGAAGCTGGCTTTGAACCTGTGATCCTCCTTCCTCAGCCTCCCAAGTTGCTGTATAGGCATACACCACCAAGCCCATCACCCATCTTTTTTAATAGGAAGTTCTGGAGATTCCAAAAGACCGTCAGGTGCTAAGGAATGTATCTGGCTGTGGAGCCTCAGGATGCAGACCTACTAAGATTAGAGACTGGCAGACCCACCTGGTGCCGTACACAGCATGTAAGGAAAGTCAGTCTAATGTGTGTCTTGGCTTTGTAACAGGTCTTGGGCCCTTGGATGCATGACAGCCATCCAGGGAAGAATAGTGTTTCCCTGACTTTCAGTGTTCCTACATTTACTCGGGATTTATCCCAGGGATGGCCGTGGGCTTGGGAAACAGTCCTGCTTTCGTGAGTACTAATTGCAGGGAAATGGTCTCTCTTTTCTCTAGCGGAGAACTGCAGAAACCTTGGAGAGCCTCCCATCCACTTTCTCAAGTCCCCATTACATCACCCTGGTATGTCCCTGCCCTTTCTGCTGGTTGTGGCAGCCTGTGTCCCTTTCACTAATCATTTGGATGCCAGGTAATCGTCTGTTGGATCTTTGAAAAGGCCAGTCTCACGGCTTTCTGATTCAGGGTGGAACAGGTCAGTCTGGTGTAGAGGCAGACTCCTCAGCTGCGTGGGGATGAGGGCGAGGAGGGGAGCTGGTAAATCCTGGGCAGCCCTGCCTCTGTTTAACATGTTGGCATTGAGATCATCATGAATTCTTGTCAATTAATTTTTACCATATTAACATATTGTTTATTGGGATTATTGATTTTGTTTTTATCCCTTAAATTCTGCTCCTGAGAGAGGAATGCCTTTCTCACCTCCCCCTAGTCCTGAGACAAAACACAGTGAGGGTTTTCAATGAGGCCTTGGCCAGCTGGAGGGCTTTAGAAAGCTTCTTTAACCAAAGTGGTAAAAAAATTAAAAATTAGGAAAAAAAAAATCTCAGAGAATCACCCAAACAGCTAACTTGTGCATGCAAAGTTGTTATTGTTAGCTGAACAACTCTCAGAACTGGGCCTGAACACATCAAGACTCTCAAATCTATATTTCAAACTGAGCAATGGTCCTTGAGGTCTCTTTAGGGATACTTTTCAGTCTATGGTTTCACAGGATCCTCAGACCATGCCAAAGGGTCTCAGAGGGGGCTAGACAGTATTTCTGGAGCCAAAGGGCAAATACCCTTGTAGATGTCCAAATACCCGTGGAGCCAGAGCAGGCCTGTCTTTGAAGAAGGTTTGACTAGGATTCTAGTGACAAAAGTTAAGTTAGAAGGCTCTAACTTAAAAAAAAAAAAAGTTTGAGAATCTCCTTTATTTTTATTAGTTCTTTCTAGTTATACATGACAGTGTGACATGTATACTCCATGTATGTTGATAATATCATATATACATGGAGTGTAACTTCCCATTGCTGTGGTTGTACATGATGTGGAGTGACACTGTGTGTATTCCTATATGAACATGGGAAAGTGATGTCTGATTCATTCTACTCGATTCCCCATTCCCATACTCTCTCCTTTTCCCTTTATTCCCTTTTGTTTAATCCAGTGAGCTCCTATTCTTCCCTCCCTGCCCCTTATTGTGAGCATCTGCATATCAGAGAGAACATTTGGCCTTTGTTTTGGGGAAGATTGGCTTTTTTCACTTAGCATGATAGTCTCCAGTTTCATCCATTTATCAGGGAATGCCACAATTTAGTTCTTCTCTACGGCTGAGTAACATTCCATTGTGTATATGCACCTCATTTTCTTTACCCTTTCATCTGTGGAGGCTCCTAGATTGGTCATTGTGAATTGAGCTGCCATAAACATTGATAGGGCTGCATCACTGTAGTATGCAGATTTTAAGTCCTCTGGATATTTTAAGTCCTTAGGAGTGGGGTAACTGATTCAAATGGTAGTTCCATTGCTAGTTTTCTAAGGAATATCCATACTGCTTTCCAGAGTGCTTGCACAATCTGCAATCCCACCAGCAATGTATCAGTGGACCTTTTTCCCACATCCTCGCCAACATGTAACATTACTTGTATTCTTGAAAATTGTCATTCTGACTGGAGTGAGATGAAATCTCAGTATAGTTTTAATTTGTGTTTCTTTAATTGCTAGAATGTTGAACATTTTTAATATATTTGTTGGCCAATCATATTTCTCTTCTTTGAAGTGTCTATTCAGTTCTTTTACCCATTTATTGACTGAGATATTTGGTTTCTAGAGTTAAGTTTCTTGAGATTTTTATATATCCTGGAGATTAACGCTCTGTCTAAAGTGCAGGTGGCAAAGATTTTCTCCTGTTCTATAGGCTTTCTGTTCATGTTTTTAATTGTTTTGTTTTCTTTTTTTTTTTTTTTAAGAGAGAGTGAGAGAGAGGGGGACAGAGAGAGAGAGAGAATTTTTAACATTTATTTATTTTTTCTTAGTTCTTGGTGGACACAACATCTTTGTTGGTATGTGGTGCTGCTGAGGATCGAACCCGGGCCGCTCGCATGCTAGGCGAGCGCGCTACCGCTTGAGCCACATCCCCAGCCCCTTGTTTTGTTTTCTTACTATGAAGATTTTTAGTTTGATTCCATCCCATTTATTGATACTTGATTTTACTTCCTGAATAGTTGGTTCCTAAACCAACATGATGGAAAGTTGGGCCTAAATTTTCTTCCAGTAGGCACGGGGTTTCTGGCTAAGGCTTACATCTTGATCCACTTTGAGTTTTGTGCAGGGTGAGAGTTAGGGGTTCAATTGCTACATATGGATTTCTAGTTTTCCCGGCACCATTTGTTGAAGAGGCTATATTTTCTCTAATGTGTGTTTATGGTGCCTTTGTCTAGTATGAGATAACTGTATTTATGTGGATTTATCTCTGTGTCTTCTATTCTGTTCCATTGGTCTACATGGCTGTTTTTATGCCAATACCATTTCATTTTGGTTACCGTAGCTCTATAGAATAATTTAAGATCTGGTATTATGATGCCTCTTGCCTTACTTTTCTCACTAAAGAGAAAAACAGATATTCTGGGCCTCTTATTTTTTCCAAATTTATTTCATGATTGCTTTTTTTTATTTCTATGAAGAATGTCACTGGAATTTTAGTAGGAAATGCATTAATCTGGGTAGCACTTTTGGTAGTGCGGCCACTTTGACAATATTAATTCTGCCTATCCACTCACATGGGGGAAAATCTCTTACCTAACATATTCTAGGAAAAAGCTGCAAGTTTTTACAAGGACTAATGGTTCCAATAAGACTTTATCTAACTAGTACTATCCACTCCCTCTCCATTCCATAGCAATTTACAAACAGTCTTAGATTTTTCATGGAGCAAGAGGAAGTGTTCTGTACGTTTGTGTATATGCTCATATGTGTGTGTGCCTGTGTGCTCATATCTGGTGCAGTTCCTGATACAACGTAATTTATTGATTGCAGAAATCTACAAATAAAGATCCCAAAGGAGTTGCAGATTCCAATCAAAGTGCCAAAGTGGTAGGTTCCTTTAATGGAGCACCTCCCCTTTTATTTTTCAAATGCTGGGATTCTTTTGTGCTTTTTATCTACTTTGGATTAGGGATGCCCTCTGAACTTACCAAAAGAACAGGATGGTTCTTTTCATCAGTATGCTGAAATTTCTAATGTAGAATTCTGCCACACATATTTTGTCCAAGGCTATTAAACTTGACCACAGGAGCAAGCTAAAATTCAAGAGTGCCAGGGTCTTGACACATATTACAAATAACAACAACAATGTTTCTCTCTCAGACTCTTGTGGGCCAGAGTGTACATACCTACAGGTTCTCCAAGTCCATTAAGGAATAATAAGAGAAAAGGCTTGTTGTTCTGATGATTGCTTGACTAAAGTTGTTTTTTTTTTCTTACTAAATAAAATATTGGCTGTAGGTGAAGGGTGATTGCACATTTGAATTACTACTGTTTAGGAAAAAATTGTGAAAAAAAGTATGATTTTGGTCAAAGAGAGAGGAAATGACTCTTGTTTGAGAACTGTTTTCCTCCACACAGTGTTCTTAGAAGGAATTCCGCCCAATACAGAGACCCTGTCCCTGCTGAGAGAGATACAGCAGAACATTTTCTAATGATCATTTCACTCCACAATGACAGGTCTGTAGCCTAGAGAGAAGAGTGGACATGGTCCTTAGGGCAAGCAAACTGTTTGACATCTTGCACTGGAGAACACATTGTTTTCTTTCTTTTCTCGATTGGCTTGTTCATTTTACAAGTGAACAGTTAGCCATGGCTGAGGAGATTGAAAAAAGTGTGAATCAATGTAGTACAACAGAACCCAGGAAGGCTCTCCTAGTTAGTAGATAGAAATGACTAACTGAAGTACGTGTCTGTGGATCTCCTGGAAAGCAACTTATCTCTGACCATCTGTTTCTGTTTAGACCTTGAAACTTGACATCCAGAATGGCTGTGCCAGCCTGGGCGGAGGATCCGGAATCTAAGATCTTCACCACCATCGCTCCGTATTTGTTAAAAGTATTTCAGTACTTTTTTCAAATGTTCTTTGTCAACCCAGAAAACGTTTTAAGAGAATTTCTTTCTGTTAAAATTTACTCGTAGAATTCACAACGTACAGCATAGGCATATGCTACAGAAAAAAAAAATGTCTATGGCTTTTTGAATGCTCTTTAGCTTAATATGAAAAGGAGAGTCTCTATGCTCCAGCATTAGCCTGCAAAATGTCAGTCTGGTTACTTTTTTAAAAAGCCAAAATTTGGAGGATGCTAAATTACAATCCTGAGTCTAAGAAGCAAAATTGCTCATAAGTGGTTAGTTCTTTGGGGGCATAAAAGTACTTTAATTGGAACTGGTGTCCTGACATCCTTATCACTAAATCTGATCTAAATGAAACTGTGGCCTGGGGAAATGCCTAGGAGGGCACAGCAGGGTGGCTGGTTCCAATAGTTTATTAAGTGAAGGAGGCAGAAGAATAGTTACCTTGACTGTAGGATAATCCTCAAAATCACAGGGCTGGCAACCAAGGACACAGAAGGCTCCTGGCAGTTCTAAGTTTGTAGATGTGCCTTTCTAGAATTCCTTAAGAGGCTGATGGACAAATTGAGAGGAAACAGCATTTCAGAAAATGAGCTCCGGCCAGCTGGGAGGACATGCCCAGACCCCCCGGGAGGGGCCTTCAGGTCCTTGGGATGACACAGGAGCACCCAGGGTGCAGTTTCTGTACCTGACCTGCAGATGCCAGTCAGTGTTCCAGGGTGCATGCCTCGAATTGGGTTCTCCTCTGTTCTCAACTTTCTCTTTGTGAGCTGTTTGACCTATGGCAGTTGTTTTGTTCATTTGCTAAAATAAAGATCTCAAGTGCGAAGTGAAACTTTTCTGACTCAGTGAAACAAGGCCGTGGGTGAGGATGCTGCCGGCTGTCTCTTGCTGAGCGGACTGGCTTATTTCTCCATCAGGAACCACAGTGACTCAGCACTTGGTCCCTGTCAGCTTTCCGTGAGCTTTTATTGTCCTCATCAGAACCTCCACTTCAAAAAGGAATTTCCATGAATGTGTTCTGAGAGCAAGATGCCAATTTAAATATTTTATATAAATTTTTTTTTTGGGGGGGGAACTCTGTATCAGATGCATAGCAGCCTCATTAAAGCCCACAGTGATCCTCTGACGTCACATTTAAGGGACAGCCATGTCTTCACCTTCTCCTGAATATCACCAAGGCAGAAGGGCTGTAATTTGGGGAATATCTTCCGCCCTCCATGAAAGGGCCACCCTCCCAATATTTTTTTTTTTTTTTTTTTACTATTCCCTTATGTCTTCTAGGAAATTTAGTGACTGTTGTCTACTCTTCTAACTCGGGCTCCACATTCAACTAATTACTAAATTCTGATTCCATTTCCCCTCAAATGTCTTCTTGTTTCTCTAATAATGTCTGGTACCCTGTGAGTCATCCTGCCCCGCTGTTTCCTGACTAGAGACTCTCTCTAGATGTCTAGTCTGCTTCCCTTTTCTTCAGATAAGGGGCCTGCTGACAGGGCAGCCCCTTTTTGATTTTAGGTCATGTTCCCGAGCTTTGCCATCCTGCTCAGCCAGGTCTCAGGGCTTGACCAGGCTCCTTTCAAATGCTGCCTCTGCTACCTGCTTGATTTCTGAGGAGTCCTCTCCTTCCAGGACTTTGGAGAGATTAGGGAGCAGTTCTTCCAGCTTCTCCTTACTAGTTGTCCAGCTAAGACAGAGAAGTCCTGCCCCTGGTGGTGGAGCCAGTCATGACGTCATAGGAATATGCATCAGGGGTCCCTGCTCCATCCTTTGGTAGGGGGGTGTGTAAAGACTTGGAATTAAGTTATTCTGCTGACCAGATCCTTGACCATAGTCAAGGGCTGAAGATCTCCATAACCTCCACACCAGCCCCAGGGGGCTCTACTGGATGTCACCTACATACTACAGCTGCGTTCCTACATCCAGCCCCAGGAGGAGAGCCCTGCAGCCCAGGCCTGCTCTCCAGATGCATAAATGATCTGACGCTCTCTGGCTCTTGTCGCCTCTGGGGAATTCAGTTCTCTCCCTTGAACCCAGAGTTGCTGATAGGAATACTGCTCTGCATGGACTAATCCACTTGACCTGTGGCCTAAGACGCTAAGCCTCACACCTGCCCTCGTGGAATTTTTGCTGCCCTGCCCCACTCATGGACTTAGAATCCTTTCTGCTGCTGGAACCTGGCTAAACCAAGCTGGTTCTCTTCTGGGATGCTGGGTTTGGGGCTGTAGTGAGTCATGGCTTCTGTGTCCGGAGCAGAGGCAGAATGATCAGGAAGAAATGAAGAAAGCTTAAACTTGGGGCCCAGCAGGTTTTAACCTGTTGGCCTCTCCAGCATCTTTTAACTAATAATCTTTTTTAGCACTACATCTTTTTTTTTTTTCAATGTTCTTCGGTGGGACAGATTTGAGTTGAGGAGGAGGAAACCAAATATTTTATAAGCAAAAGTGACAAAGCTTATAAGAAACAAATGGAATTGGGTGTGGTGGCACACAGTAATCCCAATGATTTAGGAGGCTGAAGCAGGAGGATTGAAAGTTCAAGACCAGCCTCAAAAATTTAGTGAGCCCCTGGGCGACTTAATGAGACTGTATCTCAAAACAAACAAACAGGACTGGGGGTGTAGTACAGGATAAAGCACCCCTGGGTTCAATCATCCCTATTACAAAAAAAGGGGGAGGGGGACAAAGATTCACCTCTGCTAGCTTGAGTTTGTAAACCCTAAGGTGAGGAGTGGATGGCCAGAGATGGAATTGAGAGACAGTGTCCTAAATCAAAGCTCCCAGCTCTCCACGTACTCCTGGGTGGCATGTGCATGGGGCTGGGGACCCAAGAGAGGAGCACACAGGATAAAATCCATGAGAGACCTGAAAACCAGCTACACCATCCCAAAGGCTGAAGTTCCACACACTCCTGGGGTTTAAGCAAAACGTCTACCCAAATCACTTACCACTATACAGAGCAGGTCCAAGGGCAATTCGTAGAAAAGAAGATAAAATATGAACATGAGAATCAAAATCTGAGCAGGCATATCAGTGGCTACACACTGCAGGAAGGGGATTCCTATAGGGGGACCTGGGGGGCAATAGATTTTGCAGTATAAGTCAAGGCAAATCATTTAAAAAAAAGAAAAATCAGAATCCATTTTTGGTAAATGATTAAATGCTGTTCTGCTGACCTGGACACAATCTCTACTATATTTTGACATAAGTTCTGCCAGGAACGCAGCGCTGGTGATCCAAAAAGAAACGAAGACCTTCACCTCCCTGTGGTGATCACCGGCCTTCACAGTTCAGCATCCTGCATTCTCTCATCTCAATCATCTCAGACAGCCACTCTACCTTCTTCTCAAGGCATCTGTCTTGACAATGATTATAGAATTCAAAAACTCGAATTGGCTATGCTAAATTTGGAAAAGTTACATTCCAAAGAAAGGTATTCATTTCCTTAATACCGTGCAAATGTCTGTGTCCCTGACCGCCCATCAACGAAGTTCACAGACCCACCACTAGGTGGCCACACAGCTAACTAAATTTCACGTTAACTGCAAAAATGCTCAATGATTCTCTCCCTTTTCCAGACATCGCTGGGCCTTCACCACCTTGACTTTAAATAAACTTACTAAGAAATTTGCTAAACTGCATTATTGATTATTAAGGATGAAAATATGGGTGGATTCGACTAGAAACCACTTCCTTCTCTGCCAGGAGTGTGGGTCAAATAAACACCAGGGGACCACATGCTTAAATGAAAGGGGGTGGGGGGGCATTAGCTGCCCTGACACCTTTGAATAGAGATTTTAAATGGGAGAAGCAAATGCCCTTTACTCTGGGCTCCCGAGTCCAATCCTCTTAATTTTGGAAAGCCAACAGACCCAAATAACCTAATCTCTTGAAACCAAATTGGAGCTCTTGTTTTTGTTTGTTGGTTTTTTGGTTGTTTGTTGGTTGGTTTGGTTTTGCTTTGTTTTAACTGTATCATTTGTTAATTTATTTTCTTCAAAGGCCAGCAAATTGACATGGCCTACTGCTGCCATGTGTGGAAACCTGAGATCCCTCCCCAGCAACGTGTAATGGGTAGTAAATGTCAGGGAAAGGCAGCAGTGAATTATCTGACTTTGTGGTGGACCCTGGATGACCATCGATGCCCACCTACCAATCATTGCCATTGAATGAGAAATAGTGATGAGATTCCCCAGGCTTATTGGAAGCTTCCCGATCACTTTCTAACTGAAGGCCAGCTTTTAGAAAACTCAAGGGCCTTTGTCTAAGGAAGTGGCTGTCTTGTGGGCTTGACAGACTCCATTAACATCTTTCTCCAGGAAAAGCTGTAATCATGAGCTACATGTAATGGATATTGATTGCTAAGAAAAGATATATATATATAACTTTAAACCTCTGGGGTTTCCAGGGCCTAAAGGTATAGAAAGGGGGTCTTCTTGAGGATTATAGGAAAGCCATCTGGACAGATACTGTATCAGAGCCGTTGGGAATCTCACATAAGTGAATGCAGAAGAGAGGGCACCACGACTTGCTGTAGCCACCCAAGGACAAACACAACTTACTGAGCATACACTCTAAACTCTTCCTTTGTATCATTTCATTTAACTGAAAAACAGATCTATGTACTAACTACTAGTATTATTCTCATTTTGCAGCTTGAGAAAATAAAGGTCAATGATTTGCCGAGAGAGAGAGAGAGAGAGAGAGAGAGAGAGAGAGAGCGAGAGAGAGCGAGAGAGAGAGAGAGAGAGCGAGAGAGAGAGAGAGAGAGAACTGATTAAGCCTTGTAGTCAGAATCTCAAACCAGGAAGTCTGCCTGCAAAGGTCGTGCCTTTAATTATTATTATGTGCTGTCGGTGTTGATAGGGAAGAAGAACTCACAAAAACAACCACCCCCACTGCCACCGTCACCACCTCATTTAGACGTGTGCAAGTGAGATTAATGTATCTCTCCCCCACTTTCCATCTACCAAGCTTCTCAGCTCTCGCAGCCATAGTCACAGTGCTATATGGGTTCACAGAGCAAGGAAGAGAAAGCAAAGACAGACAGCTGTCACCACAACCAAGGTGCCAACCCCAACTGAGGTGCTGTTGTAGAAGATGGAGTGCATTTGTGAAGGGACGTGAGACACTCAAAATCCACTCACTCCCTGGCAGGCACTTTGCCATCCTGAAATCTTGTTTTACAGAGGCCTCAGGTTCTGAAGGATGCTTTTCCAATGGACAGGCATCGCCCTGGGTGGTGCCTTGATTCTGCTCTGTGCCTGGGCAGACCTGTCTCTGCTCCACTGTGCGGCGACAGGAAGGCAACAGAAAATTGATGCTCAGCAGCCAGTGGATCAGGGGACGTCAGGTGCCAGTAAGGAGGGCCCTCTGATAGAACCTTCTTCCTTGCTTTCACAAAATAAAAGGTGGAGCCTACGAGTGGTCACTTTGGACACCTAGGGAAAAGGAGAGCATCTTTATAGCACATTGGTGGCCCTGGGACCCACTGAGTCATTTCACATCTGTGAAATATGCAGAGCTCTGTAGCAAGGATTATTCTAGAGAGGAGGAGACTGGGGATAAGAGGTTCTCAAACACACAGCAGGTAAAAGGAGTAGTAGAAATCTGAATGGACCCCAGACCAAGGCCCTGATTTTAACCATTTCCCTCTCCAGTTTTGAGCTGACCCATGTAACTGCCGAGTCACAGGGAACACCTGCGAGACCTGAGTGCATATGGGAAAAGGCAGCCTTGATCTTAAAACTAGCTGGCCAGCAGAGAACACTTAGTGGCCCTCTCTGACCCTAGTCCATGCTTTCCCCTCAAAGCAGCAAGTTATCAATTCTATTTTCCCGTCTTCTCCAGGTTCATCAAAGCCATGACTAGAGGGGAGAAGAATTTAAAAGGTCAATTGTCATTCTTAATTGGACTCAAGAGAGAAATCACTGCTCACATTTTGGAAAAATATGAATGGTCTGAGACACGTCTCCAAGTGTTAAAAACAATGCTCATCCTTATTTCCACTATTTTATCCCACATAATCAGCGTTGGCCTCTTGTTGCTAAAGTTTGTGTCAATAAGCCAAGAATGGGGAATAACAATTTGAGTAACAACCTGAGCTTCCAGGTTGTTCTCTCTTTTCCCAGAGTCCCGACTCTGCAGGTTCATCAGAAAAGTGAGAAAGTGGCCCTGGACTAATTTGATTTTCTCTGAAGTGTCTCTGATGTTCTCTCTGCAGAAGGACATAGCGGGTTCAAGATAGCATTACCTGCTCCAGTTTGGGGTGGGCTGAGAGGAGGGAGGGATAATCTCATAAGCAACCCACTGAGCAAAATCTTATGACTTAACATCCAGGCGCCGCCACGCAATTCAGAAGAGAAATAAATCAATTTCTTCCATCTCGTTAAAGCTGCCCTGGTGGTTTGACAGGTTTCGGTGCTGAAAATATCACCAGCTGGACACTGGGACACTCGATATCCCACCTTCAGAAATGAATTATCAGGTGCAGGCCCAACCAGCTGCTGCCCCGGAGTTCACTTGAGTCTTCAAGCAGGAGAACACGGAGGCTCAGAAGCACAAGGGCAGAATCAGATAACAGCATCTCCCGTGTCACAGAACAGCCAGTGATAACTGCTCCACGAGCAGCTCTGGGGTCTGTTCTAAAAAGAAACAAACAAAAGTAGGGACAAAAGCCAAGAAGACTTGTAGATTTTAGAGGAGAACAAAATGGTATGAAAAAAAAATAATGAGAAGAATGCACTGACACCATTTAGGTTCTGTGTACTAATTCACTTAAGACGGAATCCTTGTTGTATGTGGGTATTGTTCTAGGGACAGGAGAATATATACAGGTGCATAAAGCTCCACCCTAGAAACCCAAGCCTCCTGGGAAAGCAAATCAGGCTTCTAAAGAGAGGGACACAAAGTGATGGGAGTGAAGGATATGGAAAATGACATCCCCCAGGATGAAATGACAATCCCCAACACCGTCTGACGGGGAGGAAGAGGGAGGAGGACGACAATCACTAATCCTCTCCCAGTAAAACCTGTCCCAGTAACAATGGGTGGGAGGGGAGGGGAGCAAACTTTCATGCCCTCCTGGTTCCATCCCCGACATCTCCTCCAGAAGCAAATCTCCACCCTTCCCAGCCACAGTGGGTCCTGAAGGGAGGAGCTGGATACGGAAACCCTGGGCCCCGGACTTTCACCCTTTCCCATTGCCGATGAGTCCTGGAAGGAGAAAAGCGAATAGTGAAGCTCTGGGTGCCAAGGGGTCCCAGAGGAGGAAGATGAGCAGCAGGTGCCAGCTGAGTTCTGAGCTTTTCTCTCTTTCTAGTAACAGTAAGTTTCAGACTTTTTACAACTTTTTTCCTGACTGCCCAAGCCAACCACTCTGTTTCAGTCCCCAATGATTAAGTCACTCTCATTGTAACCTGTAAAACTCAGAGCTCTCTGTTACAGGCCTCCATCTTTCTACCCAGAAAGTGAGCCCCCCAGTGCCTGAGACTGATGGACTTCCCAGTGGGATAAAGGGAAACTTGCTGGTCCACTTGTCTGCTCCGGGGCCATTCGTGCTTACAGTGAGGAACGGCCCAGAGAAGGAAATGGCCCAGAGGCGGGTGCAACGGCCCAGGGGACAGGAAAGGAGGCATACACTGCTAATTGGGATGGAGAAGGCTTCACATGGGCAGATTCTTATCAGGGTCTCCACAAGTGCCAAAGGTCCCTAAGCCAAGACTCGGCATTCCCAGAGAGGGAGTGGATCTGAACGTTCAGGAATCTGGAGACTCGCTTGTGGTGGGTGGTTTGGGACCACAGAGGGCGTGAAAGCAGATTGAAGGTGGGCTGTGTGGCTGTTCTACGCTGAGGTTGTAGTAAAGGCAGAGGACTTACTAAATGACTTAAATAAGAGCAACGTGGTCAAACTTTTGAGGTTTAAGGGGGAAAGGAACTCAATTTTAAAGGGTGGATTAGAGGAAAGGTAATGTGCTGTCCTGGTTAGAAGATACCAAACCTTCCAGAGACCAGGGGAGGTAGACACATAGAAGAAGATGGTTCCAGGCGGATCTTTCCTGATTGGATGAGGGGCAGGGATGAGGAGGGAGAGGTGGCTTGTCTTCTAGGTTTCTGATTTACATGGGTTACATGGTTCCTTCACCAAGAAATTAAATGTGAAAGGAGAAGAAAGTTTGAAGTGAAATGGAGACTAACTCTGAGGTATTTTTAAACTGAATTTTATGTAAATAAACATAATGAACAAATATAATAATAAAATACATTAGGACATATTATTCATATATATTTTTCCTCCAAAAAAAAAATAAGACCACTTAAAAATATATGCTCCATTTTACTCAGTTACTATGCCAACAGCTGACTGACTAAAACCCTGGGCCAAGATCACAGGCATAGCGCAGAGTGAATTTTTCAAATACCATTTTAAATTTAAAAGAAATGTATTCCTTTTAGAAGTAATGAAAATAAAGCCCAGTGAAGTTAAGTAACTTGTGGAAAACAACCAAGATATTGATAATTCTAGATATGGTACCCAATTTCCCTAGCTTCTCAGGCAGGGTATGGTCCCTGCTCATCCTCAGACTAGAGTATAAGGATACTCCAGAAATTCACCCCCAACTCAAAAGATCCCATAACTCTTCCAATAAGCTCTACTGTAACTGACACTTGAGCCCCAATAAAATCCTTCAAAGGAAAAAGGCATCCTGTTTGAAAAGACAGAGTGACACTTTTATTCAATTCTATCCAACATAATCTTCTTTGTCTCCCTTCCTGGGAACATGAAATCCAACACTAATCTTTAATATCTTTTGTGCCTCTACCTAAGGTTTTGAATGCATTTAATATTATCATAATAACTGTTGTGCTAGTCGGCCTTTGTTTGTTCTGAGTCGATTTGGTTACATTTTCTCTTGCCAAAGGTCCATACCTTCCTGTTTGTCTACATGCCTGGTCATTTTTCATTAGATGTCACACTTTGTGAATGTCACTCTTGTTGGCACTGGACATTTTTGTATCCCTATAAATGGTTTTGAACTTGGTTCTGAGAAGCAGTTGGTTTTGAACTTGGTTCTGAGAGGCAGGACTGGAGCAGGGTTAGTTCAGAGCCGTTTATCCTCCTACAGAGGCAAGACCCTTCTCAGTACTCCATTGAGTGCCCCAGAAATCACGAGGCTCCCCATCTTGCTTTGGGGAGCAGATACCATTCACTCCTGGGAACCAGGCACATTTTCCCAGAAGCCTTTGACGTGTTCTCTTCCCACTCCTAGGTGGTTTCCCCACATGTATACACTGACCAGTCCACATCGCAGGTTCCACGTCTGCAGCTCTGTCTTCTGAGATGCTGTTTCCTGTGAAATATGACTTCAGTCCCCTACCTGGGCTCTTGGTTCCTTCTTCTTGGGGACTCCATGGGGTTGTGCCTGGGTTCTTCTCCTTGGTGCTGAAGTCTGGAAACCCTCCAGGGAGTGAGTTGGGGAAGCCATAGTTCAGCTCCTCATTCACAGTGTCTAGGATCACCGACCTTCATCGTCCTTCACGTTTTCTTCCATGCTCTATGTCCTGTGTGATTTCGCAATTGTTCCAAGTGTGAGGGTAAATCTGGCCTCTGTCATTTAAACTAGTGCCTGGTTGGGGACAAAAGCGGAATGAAGCCAAATTGTAACGTCACTCTGTCAAATGGTAAACTAGATAGCTGAAGACATACCTTCAAAAAATTATGGTGACTTTTTTTTTAACCCTGAATTTTAAAACTTCATTTTTGCTCTGGTACGCAAGCAAAGGGGATCCTCAGAGTCCTGGAACAAGGAGAAACATGAGCCCAGAGGCGTGAGGAAACAGAGCTCACTTTTTCATAATTCTGATTTTTTCACAATGATGTTCTCATGAACATGAGGCCACCTTTTAGAAATTGCAAAATAAAATTGGAATTAAGCCATCAAGAGCAAGAATCCATAGAAAAGTAAATAGTAGCCATGTTAAGATTCACAAATATAATCAAATTGGAATTAAAAGGTGCAAAATATAAAATAAGGGCATTTCTTACATTTACAGAGTCACAAGATGACCACAAAGTGGAAATAATAAACAAAAACAACCTGTATAATTAAAAATGGATACAATGTCTTAAGCAAATTATTGGAGGATATGCACCAAGGTTTAAGAGATTAAAAAAGAAAAGAAAAGAAAAGATTTGAGAAACAAGGATTCACCATAGTAGAAAAGCAAAGGAAATTCTCCCGATGTGGGTGGAGGGAGACCCAAGGTGACTGTCACTGAGGGTGCTCTAGGGAGGCTACTTGTATTGCAGCAGGAGGATGTGGAAGTCTGGAAGAGGTTTCTCCAAGAGGAGAAAAACCAAAAGGGAATTGTTGGATACAAAGTGGTCCCTGCTGTTCTGAGATGCAGTTTCTACTCCCAAGGGAATAGTGGTTCTCAGCAGGGGTGACTTTACCCCTCACAACAATTTGGTGATGTCTGGAGACATTTTGGGTTGTTGCAACTGGATGACAAGGGATACTGCTGGGATCTACCAGGATGACATCAGAGATGCTGCTGAACATCCGACAATGCACAGACCACCTCTAGGCCCTGCACCCTTCCCATCAAATCATCATCAGACCCAAGCATCAACAGTGCCAAGATGGAAAACTGGAAAGTCTGAAACAAAAATTGTAAATGGGTTAACTTCAAGGAGAAAGAATGTATATGGAAAGAGATGTAAATCACATGTGGTATGCAGTTCAAATATGAGCAATATTTAAAGCAACTGCTATAACTTTTTAAAGGTGGTGAGAGAAAAGATGAAAAAAGAATCTTTTTCTTAGTTGGAAAACAGTATGTATTCTTTAAACTTAAAATGCACCAATGAAAGTATAAACAACTTATTTAGAAATACAGAGATAGCTGGTATAAAAACAACGAAAACTGTTGAATGTGTAATATGTAACCGTGGGAACCAGGAATGGGAGAGTATGGGGCACAGGTTCCTGCATTACAAACCTTTTAACATTATTTGATATTTAAAACTATATATAATTGGTATTAAAATAATAAAACCCCCAAACTAATTAAAAATTAGAGTCTGTTCAGGTAAATGGGTAACTTAGACAATTTTGATGACAATTTACTATCTCTATTCCCCAGTTGAAACACCAAAAGATGCAGTTTTTCTAGCCTTCTTCATAGTTTTTCCAATTATTTTAAGTTGGTTTCCCCTAATGGAAAATTGAGACTGGGAAGGTTGAGGGGGGATGCTTTGTCCCCTTGTCATTGCTTCATAGTGCCAGAATGCCAGTGCCAACTTGTGATGGGTTCAGGAGAGCCAGAGAGGATAGGCATAAGGTGCCCTTGAAACTGGACAGAGGGAGCATCGAGAGCCCACGTACTGAAATCAATGGGAACTGAAGAGCTGGGCAATTTGGAGAGAATCAGCTATAATCTGTACATTCTTTTTCCTTAAAGTTAACCCATTTACAATTTTTGTTTTAGCCTCTCTAGTTTTTTCATCTTGGCACTGTTGATACTTGGGTTTGATGATGATTTGATGGGAAGGGTGCAGGGCCTAGAGGTGGTCTGTGCATTGTCGGATGTTCAGCAGCATCTCTGATGTCATCCTGCTAAATCCCAGCAGTATCCCTTGTCATCCAGTTGCAATAACCCAAAATGTCTCCAGAGGTCACCAAATGGTTGTGAGGGGTAAAGCCAATGTCTGCCATTAGGTTTGTATGAAATTCCACATATTTATTTGCATGTGTGAGTGCATCCAGTTTTAAGGGATAGGATAAAAAAAGAACTTAAATCAATCATGTGGTAAGAGGGCTCAGAAGTTGAACAAATATACATACACAGCACACAGTTTGCACAAAGGGTAAACTCTTACTTTGAAAGTCAACTCATGGCCTCTGTAAGCCAACCAACTAAACTGAACAGATTGGATGAGCAGTCTACAGTGATTAAAGCAAAAACATCATTTGTGCAACGATGAGATGGCATTGCTGGATGATAGCATCACTCGTTTTCCATTCACTGGATGAAATATCAGCATCTGGCTTTCAATTAGAGAGTGGAGCAGCCAGGGCTGATTCTTCTGGTAAGGTGAACTTCATTGCTCTAAGTAGCACTTTTCAAATAAGACTACTAAAGTCAAGGCTTCAATAATAACCCAAGGATTCTTTAAATGATTTACTCTTTTAATTAGATGCAGTGGCTAGAATATCTTGTTCTACATTACAGAACTTGGAGGGTGACAATGCAATTTCCCTTTCTTCACTAACATAATAATTTTTATTAGTTTGGGACTCACAGGATGTCCTTAAGTTTAAGAGAATTTGAAAATAGTTTTTAGAATAGTTATGTTGCAATAAGAATTTCAAACTCTACTAAGCTAATGATATTAATATTTGCTTCCATTTGGTTAAAAATATTTCCTTTTTCAACTCAACTATCTCAATGATACATGTTAATGTATTATTTTTTATCCTTAATCACAAAAGGTACAAAATGGTTCATTATGGTGGTGGCTTCTTTATAAGATATTAGAAGTGGAAGGAGTAGGCATTTTGTTTCACTTTTTGTTTTGTTTATAAAGTCAATGATAGCCAAGGAAATTCTAACCTTTTCAGTGGGTCACCAGAGTGTGGTGGGATAGGCCCAATGCCCAAAGTTGCACCTTGGTGCTGATGAGTTGGGGTTGGCTTGGGAGGTGGGAAACAGAGGTGTGCTAGGTTGGGATAAATACATGCAGGGAAAAGGAAATAATCCCATGATAAGCAGCTTGCACACAGTGAGTGTATGAGTTTGAATACGAAGAGCCTCGAGAAATTATTTTCCTGAATCTAAACATTGATTAGTGTAAGGAAGGGAAAATAAAGGAGGTAGGGAGATTATTAAATTCCTCTGTATAATTTTACAATTATTCACTGGTTAAACTCAGTGGGGATTAGTTTTTGAAAATGAGTGATCCTTGATCTGCTGTTTTCCCTTCTCAGAAAATCCCGTGACCTCTGTGAGGCCCTAGAACAGTCAGAACCACAATAAATGATCTTGTACCCCAAGGGTGTCCCCTGCTCATCCTCCCACACACAGTAGGCGAATCTTTAACCATACCACTGCCATCTTTTTATGGCATTTCTCGGAAGTTTTATGTGGATAAAATAGCCAGAAGCAGACATGTGCTTCTATTTACATATGACTGAGTTTTATAAAATTCTAGTTTTCAAAGGCAGGTAAGTCATCAAGAAACATTTAGCTAGTACCTACTATGTGCTTAGCTCTTAAAAGCATTAAATTTCTATGATAACTATTTTTAAAAAAGTAATTTTTAGGATCCAACATGGCGGCGGGCGCGGAGAGATCAAGTCTCTGACCTCTTCAGCTGTGCAGGCATAGGGAGTCGTAAACAGCCTAAATCTGTTTGCTCAGGATCACTAGGCAATGCTGAGCTGACGTGGATCTGAGGCGAACAGTCTGGGCCTCTCAGAACACACACCGAGACCAGATCGGCTGTATTCAAGCTCCCGTTCACCTGCTTCTTGCAGCCAAACTGCTGTGACTCAGCACTAATTCATCCCGCTGAAACAACTGGTCGGCCCTTGGGATCCTACAGAGGTTAAGGCCACCGGAGCCTTCATAGGCAGTGGCCACCGGATTGAAATGGGGCTTGGGAGAGACAGTCAGGACCCACCCGTTGCATTGTTCACCTGGCAAAGGGAGCCAACTGTCACCATTTGCATGGGATACCACCATGGCAGAGAACTGACGTCACCAAAACGCAGTGGAGGAGATAAATTCATTGAAACCAGCGGCGACAGGTGTGTAATCCCCTAGCCATCCCTCTCCACACAGCGGGGAAACCTTAAGGGCCTCTCCCAGCTCTCCCGTGAGGGCCCTTCCCAGCTCTCCCGTGAGCGCGATAGCCAGACCAAGGGAATCAGGAGTGGCTCGGGACTCCCGGCGCAGAACTCCTGGCTACCACTCACACCAGTGCTGACAACTGAGGTCCCTTGCACCAGCTACCGGGGGCTTGGCTACCTGAGGGCAAGTAAAATTCGCTGAGGATTCTCAGCCCCAAGCTCTACAAACTTAGGGTCTGAGGGAAAGGCAAACTGGGAGAGTGTGCCCAATCATTCATGACAACAGGGCTCCCGGGAGCAGCAGACCTGGCGTGTACCCAGTATTGTGGTGAGCGGCACCAGTGAGCGGGGCCTGGCTAGAGGAAAAGTGGGGAAGTGACTAGACACAAGAGGAGGCCCTAGGCACTCAGGATTGGAGACTCGCCCAGTCTGGGAGGAGAAGCTGCTGCACAGTGATTGGTTCCCGCCTATTGAGAGGAGAAGCCTGGCCCAGTGGGCACAGCTCCACCTACTGGAAGAGAAGTTAATCAAACTCTAAGACTGCATTTATTAATTTTTTTTAATTTGTTTTTTTTTCTTTTCAGTTTCATTTTTTTGTTGATTTTTAATTTTTTTAAATTTTTTAAATTTTTAAAAAATTTTTTAATTCTATTTTTTAATCTTAATTTTCATTTTATTATTATTATTTTTTATTAATTTTTTTCTTTTCTATTTTTTTCTTTGTCTTTTTATTTCTTTTCAATTCTCTTATTCCCCCTTCCTTGAATTCTACCTGCTTACTCTCATTCTCTTTAGTGACTTCTTCCCTTCCCTTCTAATACCTTTCCTCTCAAGCATCAAATAAATTTATAGGAGTAAACAGTAACTCAGCAGTCAAACAGAACAAGAAGTAAAATGAGCAGCATGAAAAAGCAAGGAAGAAAAGGAGTACAAACAATGCAGGACAGCCTAAATATTCAGGAGGACCTAGAGTCATCAGAAAAATGGTCATATAAGTAACTCAAGGAATACCTTAGACAGATGGAATGGAACCTTAAAGAGGATATGAAACAGCAAATTCAGTGAAAGAATACATTGAAAATGAATTTCATACACAGATAAAAGAAGAAGTTAAGCATCTTTATCAGGAAATAGAGATTATAAAAAAAATCAAACAATAATTCTAGAAATGAAAGAAACTATAAAACAAATTAAAAACTCAAATGAGAGTATCATTAACAGAGTGGAGCAAGTAGAAGCCAGAACATCAGATAATGAAGACAAAATATATCATCTTGAAAAGAGTCTAGCCAACTCAGAAAGGCTGGTTAAAAATCATGACAAAAACATTCAAGAGATATGGGATAACATAAAAAAACAAAATTTAAGAGTCATCGGGATAGAGGAAGGTATAGAGATTCAAACCAAGGGAATGAGTAACCTGCTGAATGAAATAATTACAGAAAACTTTCCAGAAATAAAAAGGGAAATGGATATACAAATTGTAGATGCATACAGGACACCGAGCACACAAAATCACAGTATACCAATGCCAAGACACATTGTTATGAAGATATCCAATATACAAAACAAAGAGAAAATATTAAAAGCTACAAGAGAAAGGAGGCAGATTACATTCAGGGGTAAACCAATAAGGTTAACATTGGATTTTATATCACAGACACTGAAAGCAAGAAGATCCTGGAACAACGTATTTCAAACACTGAAAGACAATGGATACCAACCAAGAATTCTGTATCCAGCAAAATTAAGCTTCAGGTATGACAACGAAATAAAAATCTTTCATGATAAACAAAAACTAAAAGAATTTGCAGCCAGAAAACCAGCATTGCAAAGCGTCTTGAGCAAAACACTACACGAGGAAGAAATGAAAAACAATAACCAAAACCATCAGTGGGAAGTGCCTTGGTAAAGACAGAGGGCAGGGGAAAGCTAATCATGGAGAAACAAACTAAATTTAAAAAAAAGACCCATATAAATGGATGAAATAGAAGAAGCAATCAAAAGACTACCAACCAAGAAAAGCCCAGGACCGGATGGGTATACAGTGGAGTTTTACAAAACCTTTAAAGAAGAATTAATACCAATAGTTTTCAAGTTATTTCAGGAAATAGAAAAAGAGGGAGCTCTTCCAAATTCATTCTATGAGGCCAACATCACCCTGATTCTGAAAACCAGACAAAGACACCTCAAAGAAAGAAAACTACAGACCAATATCTCTGATGAACCTAGATGCAAAAATCTTCAATAAAGTTCTGGCGAATCAGATACAAAGGCACATCAAAAAAATTGTGCACCATGATCGAGTGGGATTCATCCCTGGGATGCAAGGATGGTTCAATATATGGAAATCAATAAATGTTATTCACCACATCAATAGACTTAAAGATAAGAACCATGTGATCATCTCGATAGACACAGAAAAAGCATTCGACAAAGTACAGCATCCCTTTATGTTCAAAACATTAGAAAAACTAGGGATAACAGGAACTTACCTTGACACTGTAAAAGCTATCTATGCTAAGCCTCAGGCTAGCATCATTCTGAATGGAGAAAAATTGAAGGCATTCCCTCTAAAATCTGGAACAAGACAGGGATGCCCTCTCTCACCACTTCTGTTCAACATAGTCCTCAAAACACTGGCCAGAGCAATTAGACAGATGAAAGAAATTAAAGGCATAAAAATAGGAAAAGAAGAACTTAAATTATCACTATTTGCAGATGACATGATTCTATACCTAGAAGACCCAAGAGGGTCTACAAAAAAACTACTAGAACTAATAAATGAATTCAGCAAAGTGGCAGGATATAAAATCAACACACATAAATCAAAGGCATTTCTGTATATCAGCGACAAAACTTCTGAAACAGAAATGAGGAAAAACACTCCATTCACAATATCCTCAAAAAAGAAAACTTGGGAATCAACATAACAAAAGAGGTGAAAGATTTATACAATAAAAACTACAGAACCCTAAAGAGAGAAGTAGAAGAAGATCTTAGAAGATGGAAAAATATACCCTGTTCATGGATAGGCAGAACTAACATCATCAAAATGGCGATATTACCCAAATTTCTCTACAGGTTTAATGTGATGCCAATCAAAATCCCAATGGCATTTCTTGTAGAAATAGATAAAGCAATCATGAAATTCATATGGAAAAACAAAAGACCCAGAATAGCAAAAGCAATTCTAAGCAGGAAGTGTGAATCAGGCGGTATAGTGATACCAGATTTCAAACTATATTACAGAGCAGTAGTAACAAAAACAGCATGGTACTGGTACCAAAACAGGAAGGTGGACCAATGGTACAGAATAGAGGACACAGAGACTAATCCACAAAGTTACAACTATCTTATATTTGATAAAGGGGCTAAAAGCATGCAATGGAGGAAGAATAGCATCTTCAACAAATGGTGTTGGGAAAACTGGAAATCCATATGCAACAAAATGAAACTGAATCCCCTTCTATCACCATGTACAAAAGTTAACTCAAAATGGATCAAGGAGCTTGATATCAAATCAGAGACTCTGTGTCTGATAGAAGAAAAAGTTGGCTCCCATCTGCCACAGTCCGGCTGCAGCAGAATAACCGGGGAGGTGACGAATAACTTGTGTACGTTGATACAGCAGGAGTAGGAGCCATTTATTGTAAGTCAACAGAGGTATTTATACATTCCACACAGCTTATCTTAATTAGCATAAACTAGATACATGAGTCAACCAATAAGAAATCTCCACACTTGATGGCTCACTGGCCTTACTTCACAAACCACTCCCTCTGGCATTTTGCCAGGCGCTATCCAGACTTGTTTACAAACTCTAACACCGATCTACATATTGTGTAGTCGGGCTCCAAATTCCTTAATCGGACACCCATAGCACAAGAGTTAATAACAAGAATCAATAAATGGGACTTACTTAAACTAAAAAGTTTTTTTCTCAGCAAGAGAAACAATAAGAGAGGTAAATAGGGAGCCTACATCCTGGGAACAAATCTTTACTCCTCACACTTCAGATAGAGCCCTAATATCCAGAGTATACAAAGAACTCAAAAAATTAGACAATAAGACAACAAATAACCCAATCAACAAATGGGCCAAGGACCTGAACAGACACTTCTCAGAGGAGGACATACAATCAATCAATAAGTACATGAAAAAATGCTCACCATCTCTAGCAGTCAGAGAAATGCAAATCAAAACCACCCTAAGATACCATCTCACTCCAGTAAGATTGGCAGCCATTATGAAGTCAAACAACAAGTGCTGGCGAGGATGTGGGGAAAAGGGTACTCTTGTACATTGCTGGTGGGACTGCAAATTGGTGCGGCCAATTTGGAAAGCAGTATGGAGATTCCTGGGAAATCTGGGAATGGAACCACCATTTGACCCTGCTATTGCCCTTCTTGGACTATTCCCTGCAGACCTTAAAAGATCGTACTACAGGGATAGTGCCACATCGATGTACATAGCAGCACAATTCACAATAGCTAGAACCAACCCAGATGCCCTTCAATAGATGAATGGACAAAAAAAATGTGGCATTTATACACCATGGAGTATACGCAGCACTAAAAAATAACAAAATCATGGAATTTGCAGGGAAATGGATGGCACTAGAGCAGATTATGCTTAGTGAAGCTAGCCAATCCCTAAAAAACAAATACCAAATGTCTTCTTTGATATAATGAGAGCAACTAAGAACAGAGCAGGGAGGAAGAGCAGGAAGAAAAGATTAACATTAAACAGAGACATGAGGTGGGAGGGAAAGGGAGAGAAAAGGGAAATTGCTTGGAAATGGAGGGAGACCCTCATTGCTATACAAAATTACACATAAGAGATTGTGAGGGGAATGGGAAAATAAACAAGGAGAGAAATGAATTACAGTAGATGGGGTAGAGAGAGAAGATGGAGGGGAGGGGAGGGGGGATAGTAGAGGATAGGAAAGGTAGCAGAATACAACAATTACTAATAGGGCATTATGTAAAATTGTGGATGTGTAACCAATGTGATTCTGCAATCTGTATTTGGGGTAAAAATGGGAGTTCATAACCCACTTGAATCTAATGTATGAAATATGATATGTCAAGAGCTTTGTAATCTTGTGAACAACCAATAAAAAAATAAACAAATAAAAACTAAAAAAAAATTAATTTTAGCTCTCTACTTAGACTGTGAAAAAATCTACCAATATGTAACAGAAAAGAGTACGTCACTCAAAACTAGAATTTAGGGCGCATTCAAAAAAGTGCTGTGCCATTCAATATTCCAAGTCTCCACATATTGTGACTTCAAAATAGAAGCAGAAAAGTGAAGCCATTGACAATGCAGGCTCTGCAGTAAAACCCCCCAGTTAGAAGCTCCAACTCCAATGCACACTGGAGGGTGTCCTTGGTCATTGCTTGACTCCTCGGGGTCACCTGCAAACGTCAGATGGGTGCATGGGTGACGTCCCTCATGTCACCTGCAGAGATGATTTTCTCCTCTAAATTCCCTTCTTTTATTTCTGAGGGCCCAAAGGGGTTCTCACGTGTGTCCATAAATCACAGATTGACTGCAGTCACGACAGTGGGGGCACCTGTCTGTCCACCAGGCTTCGGCTTGCCCACGTCTGCCGCCTCATCCTTCCCACCAGCCCGGTCCACACCCTCTCTGGCTCATTCCTCACTCTCAGTCCCCGGGAGGCCTCTGCAGGAAGCCTCTGTGTGGCCCCCAGATCCACTTTCCGCCTCGTCTATGAACTGCAGCCGGGCACTGTGCCCCGTGTCCCCCTCTGGGAGCAGCCAGCAGCAGGTGGGGAGGCCGGGGTGCTGTTGGGCTTCCACTCCTCCCTCCTTTCCTGCAGGGCTGCAGGTAGGAGTGGCTCTGCTTCTCCCTTGTCAGCCACCCCCTCCCCGTCATCTCTCTCTCCCTGTCTCCAGTTGAGTCCCTTCTTTGGCCTCTTCAGGGTCATGGCAATAAGGGCCAGCTGCCATTGATAGCAGGGGGTTCTTTGATGTCCTTTTTGAGTTTCTTAAAACCAGAAATATAAATTTTTATAAATTAGCAAATCTTCCTCCTCTTTTCAGGACACTATCAATTACCCGCATCTGTGACCCTCCGGGACCCTGACTGCCACAGCGTCAAATCTCTACCATCTCGTGCAGAGAGAGTGAGCATGTCCATGCTGTAATATTGGGTGCCCACAACTATAGGAGCCCCAAACAGACCAGCTGATATCCAGCCACGTCTCCTCACAGCAGCTCCACAGAGTCTCATAAGACTCCATTCCCTACAATCGGGAAACAGACCAGGTAAGTGGATCAGTGCGATCAGATCAGTCTCGCTGTCCTCCCCACAGGCCCTGGACTCACTCATGACAGCCCTCCGTGCAGGAAACACACTGGCTTTGTGAGACTGCAGATCCAGAGGGACATGGCTGGGGACTGTGGGAGGAGGGAAGCCTGGCTTCAGGGCATTGATTCATGGGAACACAATGTTCTCAACTCCACTAACAGCAAGAGGCGATCCAGGAACTCCATGCACAAAGCTTGGACCCATCAGAAAAGGCTTCATGGAGAAGATAGAATGACCTGACCTTGACGGATAAAAGGAGTCAGGGGTTTCAGAGTGTGTCTCAGGGAAGCTTCACATTGGCCCAACAGGCAGATGTAGGCCCATAAGGGATGGTGGGGTGCGAGTCCCAGGAACTGGATGCAGATGAGGTTGAAAGGCCACTTGATTAAAAAAAAATCTTCAACATCACATGGAGATATTTAGACTCTAAGTGGTCATCCGTGGGTAAACATTGAAATTATAAAATGAACTTGAAGAGGCAAGCCCAGGGCCCCTGGAAGCAATTCTGCTCTGGCAATTTCGGTGAATGGAGCGGGACCAGGAATTCTGATCGCACTTTTTTTCAGAACAACCTTATTTGACTTTCAGGATCATGGAGAAACCAACAGAAGCCAAGCCAAGCCAACATTCCATCATAGCACAACTGAGCACCTTTAAATCTTTAGTTAAGGGAGGCTCACAAAGAATTATGGCCCTCTGCTAAAACTCTGCTCACTAGAGGCGACATGACAGATAGATGGGCCTTGGACACAGTTCTGCACTTGGAAACTGCAAAGCTGTCAAAGTCTTCAGAAACTCAACCAAAAGTGGTGGCCACACGAAAATTTCCTAATTTCCATTTCTTGAAAAATGAGTAGATCATAATTCTTTAGGCCCATGCTACATCTATAATGGGGCATGGTATGATTTGCAGTCTTAAAAAAAAAAAGCAAAATACAGAAAAAGGGCAAAGAATTGAAAATGATCAAAAATAGCTATAAAAGAAGTCACTCTCTCATGAAATCCAGTGAGATTAGAAGTTGTAAAGTGGTCTATGCCATCTGATCACCTGAAAAGTCTGCATATGACTTTTTCTTTTTATCTCCATAAAGAAGGATAAAGAAAGTACAAAATCTTTAAAGGAAAAAAAAAACTAACAGGTTTTGAATACTTAAAAAATGACCCAAGTTCTGGATTATGTTCTTTGCCCTTCTTGGTTTACTAACAGCATTAGCAAGTCCTTGAACGTTACATAGTTTGCTCAGGATCACACAGAATAAGTTTTAACTCAGAACACTTAGTCCAACAATCTTTTGTATTTTATTTAGAGACAGGGTCTTATCATGTTGTTTAGGGCCTTGGCATTGCTGGAGCTGGCTTTGAACTTGCAATCCTCCTGTCTCAGCCTCCCAGGCCACTGGGATTACCAGTGCACACCACGGCACCTGGCAGGCTGGCTCTTTTTATAATAACTTTCCCTGAAGGGAACTTGCCATGGTTCACAAAAATTCCATTAATTCCTTCCAAAGACCGCATCCTAACCACCCTGTGTTAGATCCCACTTCTTAAAGGTTTTGCCCCTCAACCTTCCATATGAGGAGCTAAGCTTCCCATGCATGAAGCTTTGGGGATATATTCAAATGTTATCCAAACCACTATGTGTGTCCAACTCAATAGATCAGAGACTCACCAGCAGGGATACTCTAAAGCTGGGCTCCTGCAGGACTGTAAAAAATTCTGTACCTTTCTGATCTAAACTGGATATCTAGCTAAAATAAATATACTCTCTATCCCTTCCTGACTCTATTAGATTTCCTTATTTTAAAAAATTCCTTGATTGTGTGTATTTGGAAGAAACTCAGATTTGGAGGCCATTTATTCACTCGTATTTTATCATCTATTCCATGCAATTTGTTAGTTAAAATTAAAAGAAAAATATAGTGACAAATGCTTTATTTAAGAAGTTGGGTGAGAAAATGGGTAAGTGTGCTAAAAATGCTATTGATCCTCTAAAGTTATACACTGTATATTTAATATTATATTTCAATTGTGACCCTGAAAAATATAACACGTTGAAAGTGGTAAATTACATTCTGTGAAGGATTTGAACCACCAAGTTTAAAGAACTGGAAATGTATCCAGTCATTGGAGAGTCATTTTATATATTTGAGCAGGAAAATTATTTTGGTGTTCTTAAATTTGTGTAGTTTCCGAGTACAACTCTGAGGTTATCTATACTCCCAATATAGAGTAGGATTAAAGCACAGAATTCAGAACACAGAATTACCTACTTCTGTCCCCTCCTTGCATAAGGAAGATGTTCTGGCCCAGAGAGGTGAAAATCACTTATCTGGCTGTGATAGGGCCTGAACAAGGCTTCTTTTTAAACTTAAATTTCTTGATAAATTGACAGTGAACTGAATGTCTGCTAAGAAATGGATACTTCATATAACCTATGCATATTGACTGTATCAATAATAACTTGAACGTGCATGCTACACACTGAGCATAATGAACAAAACACACATGGCCCCTGCCCTAGATGACCTTCACCAGATGGAGAAGGCCAAAACGCAGAGCAGTACATTCGTTAATATAGTTGAATTCCCATTCAGGAAACGGTGGAGGGGGTTCGTTGCCTCCTTTAAACATTTCTGACTGTTTTGTAGCAACAGGCCAATTTGCTGAGCTGTGGAAATCCCTCTTGTATAAAGAGATTTTACCTCCCTGGTGCAGAGGGGTTCAGGCGGTAAAGGCCACCAGGCCACTTTCCTCGTGTTCCGGTGGGGACACTGGCGCCAGAGAGGCTGATCCCTTGTTAGCTTGCAGCCAGATGCAACCACACACCTGAACAGCCAGCACCTGTCCCATGTTGTTTCCATGACAACACGCTTTGTTGATATGTTCTAATGCAACTCCCCCATAGTCCCTGAGGTCACAATGGCCCCATTATGGAGCAGGCTTCAAGAAGACGTCCACCTAGTCATTCAGCACTATACTAACATCCCTATGAACATTTATCCCAAATAGAGGAACAGGCATAAAAATATCCAACCATAAAACCACCGAAATAGGTTTTCTCTTTCTGGCACTTTGACTGGAATGGACCAATTATTTGTGTTTTATGTTGAACAATGATTCCTTCAACGATTTACATATAAAACCTTATGAAAACTTGAAGACATTCTGCTGAGCACCTTGCACCTTGCTTAGGTCATCTCATTCAGCCCTCACAAGTGTGTGTGTGTGTGTGTGTGTGTGTGTGTGTGTGTATGTGTGTGTGTGTGTGTGTGTATGTGTGTGCACATGCACACATGGGTGGGTGGGATATCTTTATTTTGCAGATTAGTACCCAAGGCTCTGACAGATCATGTCTCTTACCTAACAAGTGCTAAAGCTGAATGTAAACTCCCATCTTTCTGAATCCAAATCCATGCTCTTTACCCTGCTGCAGGTTACTCATCAAACACTCTTCCTAAATTAAAAAAAGCAATATTTGTTTTCCTGCAAGATGATCATGTGTGTATGGTTCTAGGTTTACAACTCACAGAGCCATGTGTAAATCGATATGGCATTTTGAATTTGCCAAGTAGTTTGCATTCCTTTTTATTGTTTGTTCAATAAGGAAAATCTTTACAGTGAATTTTGCAAGTCATAGTGGTTTAGGGGGAAAAAAAAACAACAAAGCAAAGCATCGATGAGCTCTGCCATTCTATGTCCTCAGACAGGGACCAGTTGCGACTTTTAAAGTTTCCTGGATGTTATTAATGCCTTGCATTGACACACCCATTCATATGACTTAAGAATCAGCATAGAATTGTCAGGGCCCTGGAGAACTATTCTCTAAAATATCTGTTCCCTCTGTTAAGGAGTAAAATGAAAAATATTATAAGGGGAGACCTGGGAGTCACAGAAACTAATGCTTGTGATTTGTGGGTGCCTCATTACCA
Organism: Ictidomys tridecemlineatus; assembly: GCF_052094955.1. NCBI lineage: Eukaryota > Metazoa > Chordata > Mammalia > Rodentia > Sciuridae > Ictidomys > Ictidomys tridecemlineatus. The sequence continues at coordinate 11,320,526 of NC_135490.1, read as the reverse complement.
TCACTGAAATATCAGTGTCTCCATGCAACCTGTAAGGAACCAGGTGGCCTTAAGGTACCTGGTGCATGTAATATCACAGTACTCCACAGGTTGAAGGGGAGGGAGATTGAAATTGCAGTGGCCAACACACAACTGCTTTTACACTCATTTCCTTGGCTTCACTGATTATGCCACATGAATATACAACAGCATGGCTGTCAATCTGGTTCACACAGAATGACTTCTAGTTAGCGCCATCAATTTTCCTGCAACCCCAGCTTCACAGTTCCCAGAACTGAATGCTTGGGAATGTATATTAAGCAAAATTGAGGTACTGCAGGGTTGATCCAAAATGTGGGAGTTAGTCTTCTCATCTACCTCCAGCTACAGAAATAGAGAGGCCGTGGAAACCTATTTTGATCATGAGCAGAATAAAAACAAGAAATGGAACTGTGGCAAAGGAATTGAACCAGCAGGTATGAAAAAGTTGCTAGAACAAATTCTTCTGTACAGCACTACAGCTGAAATCCAGGGGCCTCCAATCACAGTTGAAGCCGGGTACCCAAAGAACTTGAAATTGCTCCTAGCTCTGCGCTGACTCTGAGTAACCTTGGACTGAAAGTTTGAACTTGGGAATTTATTTCCACTTCTGTAGTTGGGGCATTTATTTATCTACCTTCTGTCAATATATCTAAGTCCTATTTATTACAACCAACACACAGAAGTATGTACTTCGTAGAAGTGACTGAGATTAGGTTCATTGAATAAATTAGCATTTGGACTGTTATAACCTTTGTTGTTCACACATTATTAAGAGGCAGCAGAGTGTGGTAGATAGTTTGGTACAGAAAAACCTGTGATTGACTCGAGGACACTACTTACACAGATGAAGTCAAGTTCAGGGAACTTTGTGCTTTATTTTCCTCAAATCATAATAACAGTTCCCAGCTCCTGAGGTTGTTATACTGATTAAATGAGCTAATGTAGGTATAGAAGTTAGGGAAGAGCCTTGCACATGGAAAACATTAGTATGTTAGCAAACATTATGATGTTAGTAGAAGCATCCTTGACTCTACAGGGAACTGTTTTATTCTCTTCCTGGAATATTCTGTTAAAGATATGCATGAATGCTGAAAACATCCATGGAAAAGCCGGATGGCATAGCTGAAGAACTCAGAGAAATAATGAACATTTCGTACATTGTTAGAGTCTGTAAACAAGTCTGGATGGCGCCTGGCATTTTGCCAGAGCGAGTGGTTTGTGAAGTAACGCCAGTGAGCCATTTAGTGTGGAGCTTCCTTATTGGTTGACTGCTGTATCTAGTTTATGTTAATTAAGATAAGCTGTGTGGAATGTATATATACCCCTCCCGTCCTACAATAAACGGCTCCCACTCCTGCTGTATCCATCTACACAAGTTGCTCGTCACCCCCCGGTTATTTTGCTGCAGCCGGACTGCGGCAGTACATGTGCATGTCCCCCACAGCGTGCTCCTGTTCGGGGAGTCTCCTTCATAAAACACGAGTTATTACTACTTGTTAACTCAGGAATTTGAAAGTGAGAGGCATATTCTTACATTGTGCAAGGTAAGGGGCAGGCAGGTCACCCGGGCTCCTGTTTGAATTCAGGATTACAGTCGGCTTTCCTTTTTATCACTGTGCTCTAGCAGAGCATCCGTTGTGAGCCTCCCTTTGAGGCAAACATTGCACGCTCCCTCCCCACGTGTTCTCACTGCAGACGCACTGGAGAAGCATCCTTCAGATCCTTTGTTTCACACATAGCCGAGAGGTTTACCTGTCTTCATTTCACATTCCACAGAGTAAAGGAAATTGTTTCCAATGGAATAAAGCAGTAACAGTCCTAAGTTGGTCTTTCAAACCCATGGACATGGGACTGAAGCACTTGACGATATAGCAGCTGAGCCGGTTTCTACCCTCGCCATCCAGGGCTGAAGGTGGCTCTCGCACTATTATTTGAAGTCTTAGCTTTAAAGAGTATACAACAGATAACTTGTGCTCCTGAAAAAGGGCAAAACTAAATGGGAATAGAGGTTATCTCTGGGCAGAAGTAGAAGGGACGGAGAGGGACCCTGAAAGTGTCTTCCAGGACACAAGGAAGATGACATTATCCTGCAGGGCCTTGGGAAAGCAACACTCTCACATTGATATCTGGGCACTTTTCTGAATATATATTGTATTTTCATTAAAATATTAAAAATAAAGCCAGTCTCTGTCATTAAGGTCCTTGCTACTTAATTTGGGGGCTTCAGGTTAATAAATAATACACATTATTTCCTGTGGACATCACCCACCTTCGTTCTAGTAATGCTCTCCAGTGGCCGGATGCTCCCAAAATCTACAGCTGGGTCCCCACCATCGCCACCCTCCTGTCAACCAGAGTTGGTGCAGGCCATGACCTGAGCACCTTCTCGCCTGTGAAGGCATCACCCACAATACCGTTCCTCCTGTCTCGGAAATCTCTGGAGTCCACAGGCCCCTCTCCTCCCTGACGACCCTCGCCCCGCCTGCCACTTTGGGACTTTCTGACCGCAATTGCAGCAGTTGCCCGACTGGCCTTCTGACTGAAGTTTATGCCCATCATAAATAAACCTGCTCAAGCCCAGAAATGTGACCATGCCATTCTTTTGCTCAGAAATGTTCATATCTGTTAATTGCCAACTGAGTGAAACCAAAGCCCCTGACCCTGACCCTGACCTCCATAGCCGGCTCCACATGTCTCACTAGTGACTTTTGCTGTTCTGTTTCTTACGTCCTGCTCTCTAACAAGACTGGTTGTCTCAACATTTGCTGTGTAATGTTTTCCATAATGTAATTCATAATGTTCCCTTCCCATGTTCAAAGTAGTTCCTCCACATTATAAAGGTACCTCTCTTCCGTCCAGGGCTTCAAGCTCCTGGAAGATGGTGTTGGTGGCTATTCATGGTTCCTCCTGAGCACCAGCATGTGCCTGCCACGCTGCTCCCGCTAGAGGTATTTGTTCTTTAAGTAAACCCTGCAAAAGTACCACGCATTGGCAGGGTGGCATCTTTCACAGAAAATGAGGTAAGCAAGGAGTTTGACCAGGGATGGACAAAGATGCCGTGTTCCATGATAAATCAGGAGCTGCTCCCAGGTGCCACATCTCAGAGTCCAAGATTCTAACAGCATGATGGTTCTGTCAATCACAGCTGAGTCAGTGACAGGAACTCTAGTGACCACACGGTCCACGGCCAGCATCAGGTAGGCAAGTTTCCCCAAGTGCTGAACATGTTCCACCGGGACTACAGCAGGCAGGCTACAGCCCCAGCAAAGGCCAGGTTTCTGCTCTTCCCTGGAGACTTCTTCAGACTGTCACATTGCTTACCTCGGAAGGCGCCGTTGCTAGGCAACCACGAGCTCTTTCAACCACTTAAGTTTTAAGTGCGTTTTATGAAATTTCTCTGCTTGACATCCTTGAATGATGGTGGGGTTTACAAACGAGAAAAAAAAAACAAGCCTGGAATTGGCCAGTTCATGCACCTGGGGCCCTTAACTCAATCAGCTTCTCAGGTGGAAATGGGGTGGTCCGGCCCGAGGGGAATGATGAGTAAGCAAGGAGAAGCCACTGCAGTGCCAGGCCCTGGTCCCAGCAGGCTGGGATCCTCAGGGAAGCTTCACAATCGCCTTCAAATGTAGTGACTAGTAATCTCATTAGGCTCTTTTAAAACACAGGTTTTCACCAAAAAACAAACAAAAAAAAAACATTTTTTTTACCATTTTATTTTAACAGGGTTTTCAATTGGAGATTTCTGCATTTAATCTGATTTTTATGGCAATTTAAAGCAGTACAGAGACCTTTTTCTTCCATCTGATTTATGATCTTCCTCTGGAAAACTGCTCTGAGGACCCCCACCCCACCCCGGCCCACTGCTGAACTCCTGTGCTCTGGGTGTCTTTGGCTCCTTCGCTGGGGGTGGAAGGGGAATTGGAATTGACTTCTATAACTGGATTCAGCACCGCTGTTCCCGTTTCTCTGCAATGCACCACAGAAGCCTCCTCCAAGCAAACCTAGCTCCCCCTGCATAATCTAGAATACTTTTCAACATTGGAACTTGGATCATGCATAGAGGAGGATTCCATTTCTTTTTTCTTCTCAATTGTTTGGAGATGATGAAAGGTTTGTAACTAATTGCCCTCTGAACCACTCTTCTGCCTCATAGGCAAACTCTGAAGTCACATGATGTGCCACAGAACATTCTGCGGAGGATCTGGGACCGTCACCTAAGACTCATAACTTCAAACCCATCATTTTGTTACTAATGATACTCTAAGTGTCAGAAAATCATAGTCAATGATCTAATGCTAACAACCAAAGTAGCTAATACATTTAGAAGTAACGTTTCATTACATAGGTGCTATTACTTCCCCCTTTTCACTGATGAGGAGACTCAGGCCATGACAGGTTACACAACTTGCCAAACATCATGTGCCTAAGAGAGGGATATGGATCAGTCCTGGGGCATCGGGGACTTTGAAACACCACTACAACAAATGTAGCAGATTTAGGGTCATGAGTAGAAGCAACTACAGCACTGAGAAGCAAGTTCACAAGTTCTTTGGGGACCCATCTTGTGGCCCCAAATTCATTAACACAGTACTAGCCTGCTACAGGCTTCCAGGTTTGGTTTGTGAAGGAAAAGTACTGTAGGCTGTCAGCACTCTGCAGTGAAGAACCTCAGGCTCAAGCCAAGCTAGAAGCTAGCCCCTTCTAGCTCAACTAGAAGAGGGTGCAACCTCTTCTGGGGCGCTGATTGGGATACTTGCTTTCGATCCTGCTATAAATTCCTAATACATCTTTCTGTTTTTCCCCAGTGAGAAAGTTTAAATAAATTTCAATACATGTGATGATCATGATTCCCTGTTTGCTCTGGTCAGCTGTTTTATGTCTGCTGTCCCGGAGTAACTGTTAAGAGTACCCTTTTCACTCTCAAAAACCTTCCCAGAATAGATAGTAGATTACATGGTAAGGAGATTAGAGTTTCTGATCTATCAAAGTTTTTAAGTGAAAAAAAAAAACCCTAAATTTTGTCATATAATTAACTTGATCATAGTAAATTCTAGTTAATTTTACATTTATTAGATTATCAGTTATCTTGGTTTTTATATCTTTCACCTGCAAAATGATGATGCCAATACAAATCATGCATGTTGATCCTGAGGTTTAAATGATGCACCTTCACAGTGTGGCTCAGTAAATGTTTGCTGCATTCTTCATTTCCAATATCATTTATTCAACATTTAAATGCATGCTGACAGTTGCATTTTCATTGCTATGGAAAATTAGATCCTTTCCAAATTAGATTCATTCCTCAGCAAGCATGATCAGATGTTAAATCATTGCATATCTCCAAATACGCAAAATGCTTCCTTGCAGTGGTTGTTATTGTAATAAATGTCTGTTGATAGTGGATTTGCCTATTAATTGATCATGTTGAAATATTTAAGCATTAATTGATACAATCATCTCATGGAATCAATGTTAATGCTAGAAAGCCACCCAGCTCAACCCCAGTCATTTAATAGGAGAGAAAACTGACTCTCAAAGAAGAATAGATCTTACTCTCCTGGGTATAAGCAAGTCCCTCTTGGCAGTTAAAATGCTTCTTTCATGCTCCTTAGCAAGCAACTCTAAAAGTTTATATGCATACTGTGCATTGCAGGAAGAAGTTTTTGCATGTATTATATCTTTTTGATTCTTATATATTTATTTTTTACATAAAAAATAATAATTCCTTCATCAAAGTGTGAATAGTACTACAGTGGCCTTGAAGTGGACCACGTGTTCTATAAGAGGGCATGAGCTCTGTATGCAAACACTGCATTGAATATTAAGAAGGCATTGACTCAGTTTAGCTATACAGAAGGTCAGTTCAAGTTCAGGTTTGCAGATATGCTTGCAGATGAGGAACTGAGATATGGGGAGGGGTCTCTGCAGCTTGTAGACTGATCTGCATAGGATCTCAGGCCTGTCATCACACACAGGGAGGCCGGACAGTAAGACACAGAAGTTAATCTGAGGCACACACCAGAGTCCTGCTGGAAGAGACTGGCCTTGCTAAAAAGGGTAGTTGTAAAATTGACCAGGCAGCTATAGCAGAATGAAACAGGTCTCAAGACTTTTGAAGTGGTCAGTGTTGAGGAATAGAATCCGGTAGGGAAAGAATGGTGTAGGGAAATGCAGGGAGAAGGGGGAAGGATTCTTGGCCATCAGATAAACTGTTGCCATGATTTTATGAAATTCCTAATTGATCAGAACTCAGAGTTTGGCCTCTCCAGGATATATGATGTGTACTGTCCTGATTAACACCCATCACATTTTATAGTAATTCCTTATTAAACAATAGTCACCTCACTAGAGTGAAAACTATGGGGAGGTAGGAGGATCTCAACCTTGCTCCTCCTCTAACCTAACCTGAACAAGCACACTGTTATTGTTCAATGAATACTTGTTGTCACTAATAGAATAACTGACAAACTGCATAGCACAGGACCTTTTTCATGAGTCTAGATGGGATAATAATAAAAAATATTCATAAGGGAGGTAATGAATGGGGCAGAGAAAACTCTAAGTTGGACATCAAGGTGAGATCCTACATACCAGGCTGAACTCTGGCTGTAATGTGGACTCACTTCCAAATATAAAACCCAAGTCAACCTGGCGGAGAAGGAGACTCCATAGGACCCTTGAAACTCAAGGAGTATATGGCTTAACCACAATTCTACGCAGAGAGGAGCCACTACCACTAATATTCCCTGTGCTTGCTCAAATTAGCTCAGAGGACCCAAGTCGGACCACCAGTGGGTAAGCAGTGAGTGGTCATTAAAGCATTGGAGTCCTTGCAGTTTGTCATTTAAAGCATACAGTTCTGGAAGATTCTGCAAACTCTACATATTGGTTTCATATTTAATTGTCATTCAGTGGACAGCACATATTGATTTTTTTAAAGTAAAAGCAAGAAATACTTGGAAAGGTTTTGTTCATTTCCATTAACTTTATTAGAACTATAACAAATCAGCCATCTATTAAGACTAAAGCTTTTTTGCAGAGGAGACAGAGTCCTGCATTAAATTTATTTTGCTGCATTATCTGCCCTTCTCTAAGAAAGAACAGTATGTGACTTAACTACACTTCCCAGTATGTTTTCCTTTCCAATCTATCCTTTTGTTAATCTCTTTACTTTTATTGTAAATGATTTCACTTAGAAAAGGTAATCTGCTTGGTTGTTTGGTGACGAAATGAAAGACTTCTGGAAATATCTAAATTATTCAACATGCATTAGGATCTGTTAAGATTTTCTTCATTTTCTCATTTTCTCTGAACAGTTTAAGTTAGATTTTAAGGATGATTCAGGCTCAGCTATGAGTCATACTGAGATAAGTGCAGTGTGAGGTGAAGTTGAGATATGGCCAGATCAAAACCAATGGAACTCACTCCAGTTATTTCACTCTGTATCCTAGGGCTTAGGCAAGGGTACAAAGTAGGATGTGAGCTCAGACAGATGAAAACGTGGAAGAGTGAATGAATTAACCAGCCAAGAAGGGTGTGTGTATTAACTGCAGTAATGAAAAGTAATATCCAAAAAGGTCAAAGCTTACGGCTCATTACTGGTAGGGATAACACAGACCCAGGCCAGTCTGTGACTCCTGACAGGAGATTCCCTGCTGGACAAAGATGGCACAGCTCTGTCTTGAAGATAGGAAGGTGGCAAAGAACAATGTCTAGATCCTAGTAATGTGAACTACAGTTGAGTTTGACACTCTCTTAACATCATGGAATCAAAAAGTTGAGTAGGAAAAAAAGTCAGAGAGAACCTGGAGCCTGCACTTAGGGGAAAAGGTGAAGGATGCAGACTTGGAATTCAGAGGCTCACGATTCATTAGACTGCAGCAGATGGATGGCAGCAAATGTAATTCAAGACCCCTTCATTCACAAGTTGGATGCTCTCCATACACTTACTGCTGGGGACTGACTACAGGCGATGAGGGAAGTCAAGGCAGAAATGAAGCTTTTCAGAATCTCAAGGCAGGAATGAGTCAAGTAGGGGGTGATGCTAGAAATTTCCTCCTAATGCAACATTTTCTTGCTCAATATCCAAGATGAATGAGTCCTGCCCAGCGTGAAGGAGAGACAGTAAAGAGGACAGAAAGAAAGGTGGGTCTGCACATCTGTCTGAAATCCCTAGGATCATTTTTGGAAGTAGGCTCCGTTTCCCCCCATTTTACAGACAAGGAAAGTGAAGCCTCTGGAAATCCAATAATGTATTAAAACTTTCCACACAGATAGAGACAGAGATAGGCATCAAGTCCAGCTCTTTTCCAAGCTCACTGCATAACGACTCAAGAAACTAAGTCTGTGAATTATGAAGGAGGAAAAAGACCCAGCTCTTCTCTTCTGGACTGGATGGTGCTTGTCCTCTTAGGAAGTATGGCCGTCTTCTGGCCTTTATTCTGGAGCCTGACTCAAATCATCTTAATATCAGCCAATTTCTGGGTGTTTATTATTTAGGTTCTGAGTGCTGTTAAAAAAAAGTGACTCTTAATTTTTGTCCTTACAGGATTTACAAGCTAATTGGTAAAACACGGAATAAAAAATATTACCTAACAATACAATCAGGTCACAACTTCAGCACAGAATTGTCATGAAACTGTAGAAAAGAACAAATGGGCCGGGGGTGGGGGGAGAGTCGGCAGGTGGCACCAGAATAATGGGAACTGCTATGAATAGAAGAGAAAGGATTTTACTTCTGCCTAGAGGATTAGTGGGACTGGGAAGAAGGGTGTTGGAGAAGGTGTTCCTATACTGTAGAAGGACATGATTAACTACAGGAGTCTTCTAATCCCTGGATCCCTCTAGTGCTGGTCTAATCCTTTATCTGTATTCATCATTTTTCCACATGTGTAGATTTCTATTTAACTTTCCAACATCTAAACTCAACACTAAGCCCCAGCTTGCTGAACACAGATGGGTAAGGAGATAGATACCATGGAGAAATGGGCTATTTCAGAAGACAGAAGGTTTGGTATACACAGCAAGGCATCACTAGGGTTATCTTTGCTCTTTTTTTCTTATTTGGACTAATATTTTTATAGCATTCTAGCATGAAAATTGAGTCATTATGAGTCAGCAAAAAAAGAAAATTGATTTTTTTTAATGTCACATTGACCATTAGTATTGCTAGTACATTTTGAATGGAAATAAGTGGCATTTGCTTCTTTAATCTAGCCATATAGTCTATGTATATCCCATAGAACAGCTTTATCATCAAGAGTTAGCTCCAATGCTGTACTATATAGATTTATACACACAAGGGTTAAAGTATTAGAAACTTATATTAAAGCTACTTGGAAAGTGAGCAGCCAATGAAAACCTCTATTGATGAGGTAATGTTGTTTGCTTGAACTTCATTGGTTGTGTCTAAAATTCCTGTTTCCAGGAGTTGGAGGACAAGTTTCTCTGCAACCAGAAAGAACTGGATATTCTCCAATTGCTTATGTAAGATATTTTATGACCACTCAATAAAAGCAAGTCCATCCTTCACTTGCCAATAGCCTTCTTGAATTATTTCCCAACAACCCTTGAACATAAACTAGACTGCAGGGGTTTCTGTTTGTTCCAAAAGAAAACCTACAGAAGAGATTAAGGAAGGCACAGATAAATTTTCTCTAATTATGTTTGTGTGCTTTGCAGGGAAGAATACTGAACTCAGAGTTAACACACCTGGTTCCTCATCCAAACTTGGATACAATCACCTCTGCCACCCTGTGCTGCTACTCAGTACTTCCAGTTTAGTTTTTTTCTCTCTTTCCCTAAGTCTTTAAATTTCTTAGCTGACAATGATAATAATTGTCAGTCCCACCCACCTCATAGAGTTTCTGCATGCAAGGGCTTAAATACTTAAATATGAAGTGCACAAGAGTTCTGAAAGATATAAATGTCTACCTCAACTTCCAGGGTTGCCTATAATTTTAAGGAAAGATGACATTAATAATGTCTTATTTTTGAGGCAATGTTAGCACCCTCTGCAAGCCTCTTAGCTAGAAATGATACCTCCATATGTTAAAAATCCCAGGAGCTGGGAAGGCAGTCTGTGCTTCAGTGCTCAGGAGAAAAATCCAGGCTCTCTGTAGGTAGAGTTCTATCTAAGCCAAAGTGCCATGAGGCTTAATTATCTAATTAGAATAGTGCTCTTATCTCGGTGGAACCTAATAAGGCTGTCCTCAACATTGAAGACTTGAACATCCATCTTCGAGCCCACTAGGCTTTGAAACAAGCTGCCCACATCCCTTTCCAATGTCCAGTCATCTCAGTCCACAAGCCACCGCCTGGGCACAGCTGCAGTTCTGAGTCGGCTTCTCTCTTGGCAAGAAGAGAGATGCAGCTTATTCCTTTTCTAGGAGACTGTGCTAGTTATAGATTGTAACATATTTAAAGGCAAAGCTTTTGATATTCTTACTACCCAACTCCCACTTCCCAAATCACTATCCCTCCCAGCCTAGGACATGGCAATTTCATTTGTCACGTAGCTCAGACAAAACACCTTGGAGTCATTCTTGACTCCTCTTTCTCTGCACTCAAATCCTGCAGACCTGCCTTCCAAATGCTTCCACAGTCCATTCCACTGCTCACCATTTCTTCTCTCACCACTTTGGCCAAAACTGCTGTCATTTTCCCGCTGGGGCATTACAATAACCTCCTAACTACTCTCCCTGCTTATGTCCCTAGCCCTAATGGCCTATGCCTCACACAGCAACCTGAGTGATTCTCCAAGAAAGTAAGTGAGCTCTGCCACTCATCTGCTGCAGACTCTCAGGTGGCCCAGTCTTACTCAAAGTAAAAGCCAGAGGCTGACAGTGATCCAGCCCAACATCCATCTCTTGCTCACATACTATTGCCCACTTCAAATACTTCAAGCTCAAAAACATCAAGCACACTTTCCCCTGACCAGAACCCCCTAGCTCCAGTTCTCAGGTCGTTGGCCTTGGATTGACAGTTGCACTATTGGTTGTTTTGATTCTTAGATAGAATTATACCATCAGTTTTCCTGATTCTCCATCTTGGGACTTCAAAGCTTCCAATAATCACTCCCATAATTCGAGCCAAATCCCATAGTAAATCTCTTATCTGGATCTCTATCTATGCTATTTTGATTCTGTTTCTCTGAGGAAACTTGACTAATAATTTAGATATACATATCCTTATATCCTTACATTCATTATAAAACCAAAGCCTCACATATATATGTATGAGCACAAAAGTACTAATGAGACACTAAAAATGTTGTCTATTATCCTGGCTGCAGAAACTCAAATGCTAACACATGAATACGTCATTCTCTGAGAACAAATTAAAAAAAAAAGTTTCATAGGTTGCAATAATAATGAAATATGTTCATTAGCTTCAGATATGTAGAAGTTAAAAAAAAAAGATCTGGAAGAATCAGCTTCCTCTCAAAGTTTTCATTTATGTGCAAAAGGGACATAAAAGAACAATGTGGCAGTCAGTATTAATGAAAAAAATGATTCTGATATTTGTTATAATCATAAGGAAGATTTTTTCAGGACTATTGCAATAAGTGTCGTCAAGACTATTGACATCAGGGAGAGAGAGAACCTACAAATATAAAACAAAAAAGACATCTGAGGATTGATAGCTAAGAAGCAGAGTGAGGGAATTGGAGGATAGAAAATCACTAAGAGGAGGTATCCAGGGGAGGGTGATTCTTGCTAAACTGACGTAGCAGGATTCTTGCTGCTACTCGACTGGATAAGCCTAGGACAAGGCCCAAGGACCAGGTCTTGCCTGAAAGAGGACTCAGGGGAGCCTGTCTAAAGCCTGGCAAAGGTGAGAAACTTTGTGACATAAAAGAGGTCAAGAGCTTGTCTGAAGCCCATTTGTCTCCAAACATCAATAAATATGTGTCAGCCATCATTTAATTCAATGGCAGGCATTTAGTTAGAATCCTGCTCTGGGCACCGCACTGCAGATGAAGGGTAGAAATTCCAACGCGATACAGTCCTGACTTGGGAACTTGCGCTCTCAATGGGGAGACTGAGGTTTAAATTGGGATGTGATACAGCTGGGCTCTAACAGAGGGCTGAAGAGCAGCTAGACAACAGGACGGAGAGGGCATTGAGGCTAAGCAGAAAGGGACACAGGCCAAGGAAGGCCGCACAGGGAAAGTTCTTCTGGTTTAGATTTTGATGGAAGGTGACAGGTTTTCTGGTTAGAATGAAACATTGGAATGAAAGATTGGACAGCATCTTTCAAGGCAAAAGTAATAACATTTAGACAGGTACAGAAATATAAAAACAAAAAATGTAATAAAGCTCACTGAAAAAGGTGGGAAGGAACCGGACCCCACGTTGGGTTCCTGGAAGGACTTGGAAATGGGTAAGGCTGGTGGCCACCTGAAGCCAGACTGTGAAGGACTTTACTCCAAGCCCTTATACTTGGGTTTGACCTTACAGAAGGAGCAGAAAAGGGAATGTCAGATTTATGGTATAGAAATATTTATCTGGCACAAGTGGAAGACCAATGTACTAGAAGTTTAATAGATCAAAGGCAAAAGGGCAGTTTCTAAAGTCTAGGGAGAACAAAAGAGGGTTTCAAGGAGGGCTAATGCAGTTGGAAAGGAAAGACGGAGAGAATTCAGATGTCCATTAGCAATCACACGTTCATTATAAGGAAACAGTGGGATTTCATAATGGCTCCCAGATAACTGAGTATTTGTGAAGATAGTGGTGGTATTACAAAGTATATAGAGTATAGACAAAACAAAGTAAAGCGGGTTCCTTTGGGGTATATAGTGATTTGCTTTGAACATGTTGAGCTCAAGGTACTTGAGAGGCTTCCAAGTCTATAGGCCCATAAAGCTGATCTGCACATGTGGTTGCAGCATATAGAGAGGTAGAAACTGAGAAGGAATTTAGAGTCGCTATACAAGGAATAGCCCTAGAGAGGAAAAGGGTATACAGCAAGAAGATCATGTGAGAAGACAATGAAGGATGGTACCTCTCACACGTAAGAGGAAGCATTATGTGTCCAATAAAACAAAAACAAAAACAAAACCCTCATGATTTATGCTAAGCAGCTCCAACTGTTTCTAAGGAAGGTATATTAAGTTAATGAGAAAAGCCTTGTTCAGAAAATATACCAATAAGTTTAAATGAGCAAACTTAATATGTGCAAATCTATTGAATTATTTTTCAAATTGGAGACTTGAAATGTTTTTAGATTAAAAAATAGGGGAAAGAGAGTCAAAAGGGAAGGTCAGATGCTTTTTAGCCTACTGTTCAAAGAAACCTTGGTGGGAACTTTTTAGAAAAAGCACAGGCCAAAGAGAGATTTGGAGTGAGTTCAATGTTGCAATTTAAATTCTTCTCCCCAAATGAAAACTTTCAGAAGTCTTCAATTCATCCATGTTTTGTCTGTGGGTTCATTGGTTGGGGGGGGGGGCGGGGGCAGGAGTGGTCAGTTATCAGAGAGCAGTGGTTTCCATTTTGGGCTATTTAGTGCAGGTAGAAGACAACTTATAAGACAGAGAAGGCTGTGAGAGAAGAGGCCCCAAGAACTGACACCAAAATTAGTGCGGGGCCTCCTATGACCCCCAGGGACAGGAGAGTAGAGTTCCCACTGACTGGTGTGTTACTTGGTGTAGACATTCATAAATGATGCATATGAACAAAACATATTCGTATAATGAGCTTAGCTATCTAGCTGTGTGATCCTAGGCAAGTTGCCAGCATTTACCCATATATTGATTCACATATGCCTCTGTATCCATATATCAAATTCAAATTCAAAATGATTGCCTCATTGAGATGCTTAGCATGAAGCATCATGTCTGGCTATATATTTAATTGTCTTTTTACATTCATTGCCATGTGAATATGCAAAATGTTGCTTTACTCTATGCCCCAAAATAATACAGGAGCAGTATATATGTAGTTTTTAAAGCTTTCTATCTCTCTGATTTTAGAAAATGTCAATTTTAATTTTATAAATATTTTGAGATAACCCAGTCATGTAAAACAGTTAATGGAAGCTTTTAAATATTTCCATGATATTAAAAAGTAAATCAGAAAGGGTTTCCTATAAAAAGCAACACAGGAAAGCAGATCTTATGTACATTCTGCAGGCAGCTGGTGTCAAATTTTCATGTTGCCCTGTGAATCCCAGAGGACACCTTTATTCATGCCGCAGAGACTGCAGAGATGTGGGTGTGGTTTCTAATACAGAAGCAACTGTCTATGAATATTCATAGACACACGCTAGATAAAGCCCTCTAATGGTTTTCTGGGAACAGTTAAAATAGCAACAGTAAATTTTGAGCTAACCAGATATAAGTAGTTCAGACAAGATGCTGAACCCTGAAAATGAATGTAAACAGCTCTCTTCTCTCGAAGCCTTCATGCCTAAGGGAGTCACCTCTGAATCAGTCTCCTCTGAGATAAGGAGCATGTTACTTGAAATGAATTAGTAAGAAACAAGAAGCACAATTCACAGCTGCAAACAATAGAATCACATTTTCTTAAGACAATGCCTTATAATTGGATATTTCTGGATGTCAGAATAAATACTCTAAAACTCAGATAACCTCAAACTTTCCTTACATAGTTTTTATTTTAACAAAATTGTGCATTTAATTGGTGTAATGTTTTTCCTATTCATGAGCTGATCTTTGCCCAAATAGGGAAAAATATAAAATTGCATAAAGTCAAAATACATTTAACTTCCCAATCCAAAAATTATAAACACTGTAAAATGAGATAATTACTATCACATAGATAAATTGCTTTATACAAATTTATCTGTGTATACATCTATCTGCCATCTATTTATATGCACATACACATATATATAATATTTTACATATTTAAAGACATTAGTAGATTAACTACATATTGTTTTATCTCTTTCTTTTCAAGTTACATCAAGATAATTTTTAAATTTATGAAGGATCTCAAAATTCCAAAGTATGGATATACTAACACATATTTAAATGTTTAATTATTTTATACTCAGTGATTTTCTAGTTTTTGCTATCACACATAAGAATATAATAAATACTATTTTACATAACTCTTTGTGGGACATCTCTGAGGATTTCTTATAAATAAATCTGTTTATTAATACTAGTCAAAAATGCCTTCAAAAACTTGGAAAATTAAAGTGTTCATGGGCATGGTGCCAGGCTGGGGTGACTAGCAGCCATGTCTCCCACCAGGAGAGAAGGACAACTTCCAGAAAAGGGACTGAAGCCAACACACAAGAAGCAGAGGTGAGCAGGTAAGAGAAATGGAGATCGGTTAGGGAGAAATTAAAGAAGACTATTTCAAGTTTGGGTTGGAACACCAGAGAGGTACAATATGTGAAAGCAGAATTCTAGATCAAGAAGCCACAAAAGTAAATATCTTCACTCTTCCCCACCATGCCTTATAAATTGTGGGTACATGAGGAAGACTTTATACTTTCAAAGTCCACAGGCTCATTTGGAGTGGAAGTGCAGTGGATGAGTGTTCCCGTGGCTCCACATCATCACCAACGTTTGGTGATGTCAGTGTTCTGGATTTGGTTATTCTAATAGGCATATTGGGATCCTGAGCATAAAGGGATTTGATAGTGGTCAGACTCTTTCAGAATGATTTCACAAACAAATAATTTATCTAGAAAAGGAATTTGGGAATCTGTTTTAGTGATCTAGAAGAGATGTTGCGTAACCCTTTAGAAGAAAAAAATCTTCCAACTCCCTTTTCTTGGATACTAGACTGATCCCCAAGATGATTCCTTTTAGCCAGCATTTCTGCAAACCATTTGTAAAATTGGGCAAAATTTTAAAAATATGAATTAAATCTTTAAAGTAGATGATGAAAATAACCAAAATAGCATAACATAAGATGGTAAGATAAAGTGGTATAAAATAGGCACTGAAGAAACCAAGATGTGATAAAAACCAGATAATGAAAAGTGGAAACAAAGATTAAAGAAAATCTTAGATTTAAAACACAAATCTTAACTAGCAGAGTAAACTAAATAAAGTCACAAAATATAGTGTATAAATAGCTAAGAGAAGGTAATAAAAATAGCCAGAGTAATAGGGAGGACAGAAATGAGGGGTTAGCCGAGGCTGCTGTGGCTGGGTTCTTCTTCCTGGCTGGGGAGTCTGTTGGCTGGGATTTCTAGCCTTTGAGGTTCTCTGATAGATGATTTCAGGGGAGCAGAACCTTGAGGTTTGGGCCATAGAAGTCCCTTCTTGCATTTCCCCTAACAAGACCTCCCCTATCATTTCCAAAGTTGACCTCGCACTCTGCACCTCTCCAAACATGATTGATGCAACCTTCAACATATATTTAAATACCTGATTTTAAAAACACCAGTTTATTTGGGAAAAGGGAAAGATTAAAATGAAACTTAGCAAAAAGCCCTTATGTTTACTTTTAGCCATTACTGACTTTTTCAAAGGAAGAACTATTCCACACACGATACCTTCCCAATTTGTAAAACTGGTTTAAATTACTGCTGTGCCAGTACATTACAAATCTTACTGTTTATCTCATTTCACATACATGACGTTCTTAGAAAGCTGATATTTCTTCTATTATCTATTCTATAAAGTAAGTGGCTCAGACTGGTTTGACTCTCAAAACCTATGAACAGTTTTATGAAGGTTTCTTTTCATTTTTCTAAATAAATACAAACATTTATTAAATGAAATTGATAGCATGGACATACAAATAATGAACAAACTTTTTCTTACTTGGACTAGTTTGCATTCATTTTATTTGATCAAACTGCAAGGATTATGTCATAAGCATGATTTAAGTTGAGCAAATGTCCTTGAATAAAATTTCACCTTGACTTGAAAAAAATTGAGGAATTTCTGCTCACAAATTTATATTCATTATTTCTCATCATATTCAACACAATTAATAATCCTGATAATATTATAATCATGATTATAAAAAATCTTAATCTGCAATATTTGATTATTAGAAAAGTCAAGTTTTTATGATTATTAATTTTCTTCCCTTTTTTTTCTCAGTGCTGAAACAGCTTTTTAAGTGCCCAAATCAGTTTTGATAGTATTTAGTTTATGTATCCTTAAATAATAGTCTCTCTCTCTTTCTCTGTCTCTCTGTGTTTCTATCATCATCAGGCATAGATTTTAGGAGTAAAGAAATTTTTCACTGAATGAATTAGGAAGCTTTTCATCTTTTTTTTCTTTTAACATAGCTTAATTTATTTGTTACAGATATCAAATCTTTTTGGATGTTCAAAATAAAAATGGAGATGAAATTAGAAGTTGGGACAGCAGTATTTTTCTTTTGTTGACAAAAAAAGAGTCACATTTCTTCATATCTATGGTCAAATCATATCTTCTATTTTTAAACAAAAGAAATAATTAAATTGCATATGTATCTTCTGTCAAGATTTCAAATTAAATAACATTTATTGGTAGAAAGTTATGCATAAATATTATTTATTAAAAATTCATTTGATTTAATTTATTCAGAAGTTTATTGTGTTTTTTCCCTCTCTTTTTAAAAGAGATCACAAAAGTTTCCTCCAATTGGGAGTCTTTTCAAAAACCAATACTTCATTTTGAGGAGACTTGAGATTAATTTATAAATGATCTTCTCTTACTATTTAAAACTTTTGTTCTAGAATTCTTTCTACTTGATGTGTATACTTCGCTTCAGTATTTTTAAAATCATACTTGGTCTAAAACATTCTCTCCATCATTATGCTGGGCAATGCTCTATCTCGTCTCCCTTTAGGAGAGTATGTGTTGGATTTGTGTTGTACAAGTTGAGAATGGAGGAACTAATTTTCTGTTGTCTGAATTTCTAGCCATTCACCCAAATATCAATCATTGGTTAATCAATCCTTGCCTATTTGGGAAAGCCACCCAAATATACTTGTATTAGAGATGTCTTCCATCACAATATTTTATAAAATTAATTTTACAATGTACTTATACATCTTTCACAGATGAGGAAACCGTAGGTAAGACAGATAGCTGTGTCTTCCCCAATGACTCAGATTATTTAAAAGCATCTGTCTACAGCTCTCTGGAATGCAGCCAAAAACCTGTCGGAGGGGAAAAAGGCCTTGGAACATATCAGTGAGAACAAGCCTGGAAACTTAGCTTCCTTCTTAGAATCCATGTATTCTCTGCTGAGGTTCCACTCAGACGACCTTCATCGTAGAGCTCCTGCATCACTAAGGTTAGAAAGTGGGGAGGGAAACAAGAAATGATGCCCATCTGTGGTAGTAGATATGTCTATTACCTGCTCTGATCATTGCACACCCCGTACCTCTCTTGAAATGCCACGCTACACCCCATGAATGTGCACAATTTTACTGTGTATCAATCAAAAATAAAAATGTGCTTTAAAATGCAGAAAGGGAGTTAAATCTAGAAGACTTACTGGGAGCAGTGAGAAATGTCACTGAACTCTGACACCAATGGAAAAACAAACAGAGCAAGGGACAGACATGGGACAAGGAAGGCAAGAGCTGAAGACCCTTCAATACAGTGGCAGATGATTTTACTCACCACGAAATGCTATAAAAATTTATTTTTGTGTCCTTAGTGATAAGCCAAAAGCAAACAATATTTTATGTGTCAGTTTAAAGTGGCAGGAAATAAAATGTTTCTCCTCAACAAGGTGACTTCGATGGAATGCAAAACAATGGTCAGAGCTTTAGGCATCCATATACCAAAATGGACTTTTGCCAAATACATCTGGAAGACGCTGGACTGAAAGCTTTCTACTGGTTGGAACAGAGTCAGTTCTGTTGCTGGACAGTGGGGAGTTAACTCCGTGTGGGCTTGGGCATGTAAACCCTGAATGGCCAAGACTGGCTTTGACCAGCTCCTGAGAGATGACCTCTAAGCCCTTGAAACTTCTTGATGAGGGTTCCTTGTGTACCTGGAGCCTGGATGCCAACCACATAATGGACTAGCAGTGTGACCCATGAGGAGCACCTGTTTCTGTTCATGTGGGTCCCTAAGCCATGTTGTATCAGTTGTCCCTGGGGCAGGGGCAGGCAGCTAGAGACTGAATGGTTAAGGTTGGTCATGGAGGCCCTCCATGCCTAAGTGACTGAGCTCCAATAAAAACCCTGGACACCAAGGCACAGGTGAGCTTCCCTGGTGGCAATACTTCAGACATGGCATCACCACTAGAGAACTGGTGCTGTTTACCTAACCCATTGGGAGAGCACGGTTGGATGCTCAGGGCGGGTTTCTTTTAGACACAGCCTGTGCACATCTTTCCTTTGCATATATTCATCTGTAACATTAATAATAAACCTGAATTGTGCACATGATTGGCTTTACTGAGTTCCATGAATTTTTCTAGCAAATCATCAAACCTGAAGGTGGCCTTGGGACCCCTGGAAGTTACAGAGAATGTGGAAAATCTTCAATAGATGCTTCGTTAATGCTGAGAGAGTAACTGGTACTTAAGCTCGGAAAAGGCTACCAATGAAGTCTGGGATACAGGCAGAGCAATAGCTTGGACACTGGATCTCATGTCTATTACTGGGTGGTCATAGGGGGAGCTGGATGCCAGAATTCTTATACCCAGGAGACAGAGCTCGTCCAGCTATGAAAAACCAGGGAACCCAGAGTGGAGTTTGGGGCTGGAAGTAAGAGTGCAGATATTTGGATTTTGCACCTACTGCCTCTTATGTCCGAAATACATGTGCAAATGAATTAATGTAAGTGAGCCCTCGCTGTGTCTCCTGTAATGTGGACGTAATAGTAGGTTGTATGAATGTTGTTTTAATGTATGTAAATAGCTAAAAGCAGTATGTAATATTAGTTCAAAAAATATGGGTGATCATTATTACCCCGATTACATTGTTTTATGGGTAAAATTCCAAGGAAGCTATCACAGAATTAATGATGGAGTTATTTAGCTCATCTAGGAAAGAAAAGTTCCTCCATGATTAATAAAACTATCCGCGTCTTATAAAATACTTCAAATATATTAAAGCAGTATTTTAAAACAAATATAGAAAAATTTTAAAAGTAACTGTGAACAATATTAGCATACAGAGATATGAAGTCTTATCCCACAAGCCTTTCCTCATTCTTCCTTTTGAATATGCACATTGATAATTCATTATTATGTCCTTGTATTGTGGCTTTCTTTCTTTTGTTGAATTATTCTCATAGGATATACTGCCAGGGGTGATATTACTGCTATAAAGGATAATAACATTTTTCATGATTGTGCTATTTATAATCATATTGTTTTATAACAAATAAATGCCACAATTCAGCACTAGCTAGACAGTGCGTGCAGTGGTTAGGCCGTAGGGTCCTGAAATCACTTGATTTGGGTTCACCAGCCACCTCTGCTGCTTACAGGTTTGTGACACATCCTTCTCCACTTATGTCCTGAGCATTACGTACTCCTTTATAGGGTTCCAAGGATGAAACTATTTGGATTATTTGGATGTTGGGAGGATTAAATGGGAAATTTACAAGAAGGTGGTTAGAATCATCCTGGCAATTGATACTCCCCAAAATCCGAGTCACTTTTGTTAATGTTAATGTCAGTCGTGCAGGATTATGCTCCATGTGCTTCCATTAGGCTAAGCATGAGAATACAAGGATCTAACGCATTTTAAGATACGGCTAAGTATAGATTCAAAACCATGAAAATAAGTGTGTGCAGGAGTTCACGGTTTAGGAAGGAAACAGATCTAACCAAGCAGCTTAGGCAGAGGAAATTAATCCTGCCCAGAGGAGTTCAGAGAGGGGTATCTGTGGGTTGGGGAATGACGTGGCAAGTAGATCCCACCGTCAATCCCCGGGTGTGTATAGGTTTCAGGAACAAAGAGACAGTGAGAATTATGAATCCCAGTAGCAGGAAACTAGACAGTGGGTAGAAGTGGGGAGGGTCAGCATGGCAGCTGGATGCAGGCATTGCACTATTTCAGAGCCTCTGTCTTGAAGCTGTGGTACCCCTCAGACTGTGCAGTGTCTTCCTTCAGGAGCTAAGTGACTTGCCCTTTTGGGCATGTGGCTGAGACTCCTGCAGAACAGGCTGTCTGCAAGGCCTGCATTTCCAATGAGTTCCTCCTGATTTATTTCCTCTGCAGTAATTAAACTTGCCTTCCTTTGCAGCAATGACTTAAAATGCCAGGCGCTCTGGGCCACAGTGAAGGTGTTTTGTTCTTGTCACTGTTGGGTGACTCAGGGACAAGTTTAGATGTCTCTTAACCCCTGCTGAGGCCATTTAACAATTTTCCTGCAAAAACCAAGGGGAAAGAGCCCCTCCACTACAATACTGAGGCACACCGCCCAGCCATCCTGTCTATTGCATTGAAGACTGGTGACAGTGCTTTCCATCTACTAGTGTCCAGACAGGAGATGGCCCCACCCTCTCAGGGTGTGCTTGTCCACCTCTGCTCCCCAGGGCATCCACAGGGGAGCAGGCCTCTGCCAAGCTGTGGGGAAAATAACAATTTGAGGGACATTTTGTGCAAGAAAGTACACAAAACATAGAGACTTCAAGCCAAAAAAGATACACAATAAGCTTTTTAAATATTTTTTTTAAAGAATGCTATTAAAGCGAGCATTCCACTTAAGAAATCCATGGACATTTAAAGTAAGGTTCTGTCTCCCATCTGCAAAGGCGTGAACTCGTTGTCTCGCTGAAGAGTGTGCTGGCAAGTTTGAATCAGTGCAGAGAAAGATAAGGGCATCCGCTTTTTTGTCACTGTGATCAAAATATCCAAGAAGAGCAATTTAGAGGAAGAAAAGTTTTATTTTGGTCCATGGTTTCAAAGGTTTAGCCCACGGTGGGCCAATTCCATGGCCCCAAGATGAGGCAGAACACATCATGGCAGAATGGATTGGTGCAGGAGGCTGCCAGGAAGTGGAGATAGGAGGACAGGGGTCACAGGGAAGATGCACCCTTCCAAGGCACACCCCCAGTGACCCACCACCTCCAGCCACGCCCCACCTGCCCAGTTAGTCCATTCAAACCAGGTGGACTGATGAGGTGACGGCCTCACAGTCTAATCACTTCACCTCTGAATATTTCTCCATGGATGCAGGAGATTTGCGGGCCACCTCACATCCAAGCCATCACAGAATGAAAGGAAAGACACAGACAGCAGAGTCAGTCTTTGCAAATCATCTCCCAGTCAAGTTCAAAGCCAGGTAAATAGGCCCTTGGGAAGTGGATGTGGTGGAGCAAAACCAGAAGGAGACTGTGAGCAGGAAGGTGTCAGAGATCAGAGCATCAACACTAATAGAGCCCCATCCCTCCCACACTCCCCCATGCTGGGGACTGAGCTAAGCCTGTCATATGCTTTATCTTATTTAAACTTTATGAGGGCTGGCCCTGCTAGGTAGGAACTTCCTCATCCCAGGTTTGCCATGGAGGGGCCTGAGGTTCACAGAGTGGACTGGTCAAGGTCATTCACATCGGGAACTGGGTAAAGGCCAAGTGATCATGGCTATAAGTTAACCACTCAGACTTCCAGGTTCCCTCCGAAAGCAGTGAGGAGATGCAGGATCAGTTCTACATAAAGACAGGCCTGGAGATGGAGGTAGGAGAGGAGAGGGGGAGACAGGAGGGAAGGCAAGCAAAGTAGCACCATTTAGAGAGCTTTAGGGGACATCTGGGGTTAGGGAGAAGCTGTTTCTCTGCTGAGAGGGGAATCCACTTGGGGGAGAGAAGGAAAATCTAGTGGCCCATCCTAGGCAGTTCAAGAGTTAAAGCAAGGAACAAAAGCAGATATTAAAGAAAATTCATTATCTTATATTCCCCAAAGGATGATAAGAATCTGCATAATTATGAAGGATTTATAATCTATAAATATTTACTTGGCAATCTGGAAAATCTGATTAGTGATTAATAGACTGGGTTATTTTAAATTCATGGGCCATGGTCATTAAGAAAGAAGAAATTGCCTCCCTTCATGCATTATATTTTAATTCCAAACAGGAAGACTTATTTAGCAGCCTTTGTTACAAAGCTTATCAACACAGTTGGAAAATGAGATGGCATGAACAAGTGTCACCCCAACACTGCTTGAGCCAGCTCTACAAAATAGGACAGATGTATTTCTACAGTCCAAACCACTAGTCAGACCTTCTAGAAAAGATACCGAAATGGCTCATGCCTCTTTGAGAAAAAACAAACAAGAGGTTGCAAACTGATCTATGAGGACTTCAGTTAGAACAAACAACAACAACAAAAATCATCAACTTAGCAGTCCCAGGAACAGTTTCCTTCAATTTCTCTCTAATATTATGATTTTATGTCCATAAAATCTGGCCAAGGATTATTACAGTTATGGTTTTCATTTTTTTAAAGGAAAGCAAACACAGTAGCTATTTATAGTTTTCCATGGTAAATGGGACCAGAGAACTGTGACTATGAGAACACAGTTTGCCTGGCTTCAGGATATTTACACACACACACACACACACACACACACACACACACACAAAAGCATTATGGGGTTTCAGGTCATAAAATAAAGTAATTTGATGTGTTTCACAAAGGCCAAGTGGATGTTCAGTTCCTTCTAAATCCTATTTTTGAAAATTGTAACCTATAAATAGATTCATCATTTGTGTTGAGTTTTCATAAATCATATTCAAAATAAAGCTACATATCTGGAAAGCTTGAGAGCTTTTTGAGATATGGCATATAAGCTGATTTTAAGGTAGGAAAACTGATCGAAGTTGATATAGATCACTGTTTAGGTATATTTCTTAAGTATAAAAAGAAACAAGACAATTTAAAAAACAGAAACAAGAAGGCATGAAGTTAGATATTAGAAGAGTATCATGTAGAATTTTTTGAGCAATTTGATTTTTTTGAACATACACCAAAATGTGCACAGATCTTAAAGTGTACAACTCAATGTGCCTTTACAAGATGTGTGTGTCCACGGTACCAGTGACCAGATCAAGAAAGCCAACTTGGCCAGCTCACTTTTGACGCCTTCCAAGAACTATTTTCTCCTGAACAATGATGGTATGAACTGAATAATTTTGTCCTACCTCCCAGTTGGTATGTTGATGCTATCACCCGCAATGTGATGGTCTTTGGATGTGAGGTGGTTGGGAGAGAACCTGGGTTAGGGTGGGGCCCTCATGATATAAATAGTGCCCTTCTAAGAAGAGACACAAAAGTGCCTTCTCTCTCTCTCTAAAAATGCACCAAGCGTTCATGAAGACAGAGAAAAATGGTAGCCACCTACAAGTGGGGAGAAGAGGACTAGAAATGAACACACCTTGCTGTTACCTTGACCTTGGACTTCTCAGCCTGTGGCACTGTGATAAATGAATGTCTGTTGGTGAAGCCACCCAGTCTATATTTTGTTACAACAGCCCAAGCCGACTAAGACATTCTGACTTCTAACAGCATAGATTCCTTTTCCCTGGCTTTAAATTTTATATAATTGGAACTATTCCAAAGGAATTCTTTGTTTGACTTCTTTTCTTTCATGAAATGAAGAATTCATTCATATTAACCCAGAGTAAGGAAAGGCTTTTTCTATTTCTAGTTTGTGGAAGGATGTTTTTCTTATGTTTTGCTTTTTTTTTTTGTTTGTTTTCCCATGAATAGTGTTAACATTTCTCAAATTTTCTTGAAACTAAGAAAAAGGCGATGTGATTCCCCATTCCCACTAACAATTTCCTGCTAATATGGAGAATGACATCAGTTGATTTTCAAATGTTTAGCTGACTCTTACATTCCTAGAATAAGACTAGTTTAGACAAGACATAGTCTCTTTTTTCTACATTTTGCTAAATTCACTCTGCTAAAATTTTGTTAGAATTTTTGCCTCTGTATTTGTAAGATATACTGGATTATAATGTTCTTACTAAATTTGGGGATCAAGGATATCACAAAGTAGTCTATGGCTGCCTTTATTTCAATAACTTGAGTGAATTTTTAAGTATTGGAATCATTTTTTTATTTTGGAAGAATTTACTGGTAATGCTATATGAGTGTGCCTTTGTTATTGTTTTGTGTAGGTGGAATACATTTAGCAATGAGTTCAATTTATTTACCAAATATCAGGCTATAGAAAATTTCCTGAGGCTTTCAGTTTGCATAAGTTGTTCTCTGAAGGACTTCATCTATTTCATCCAAATAATTTTTTTTGGCAAAATTTCTTCCTAATATCCTCTTATCACTTCAAAGTTTATAGGATATGAGGTAATTCTCATTCTTTTTATTGGTAATTTGTGTTTCCTTTCCCTTCCTTCCTTTCTTCCAGGCTTCATCCTTTCTAGTTATTTATCAATGCTATTAAATTTTTTAAGGGTCAACTTTTGAAAGTAGAAAATTAAAAATTTGCTCCAGAACTGCAATTAAATTTCATAAATTTTTCTTTTTTAATATTGTATCTTCCTTAGAATTGAATTGAGAATGTGCTTTAATTTCAATACTAGTTTCTTCTTTGACCCACAAACTACTTATTGTTCAATTTCCAAAAAGTTGAAGATTTTTAAAATATTATTTTCCTGAGATCAGACATCATACTCTGAAATGATGTTACTTCTTTGAGATTTGATAAAGCTTTCTTTATGGTCTGGCATATGGTGATTTTTAGTAAATGCTTTATGTGTACTTGAAAACCATGTGGATCCTATTGTAATTTTAATATAGTTTTTATAGATTTATCCCTTTATCACTTTGAAATGGACCTCTTTATTCCTAGCAGTTTCTTACCTTATGGGCTATTTTATTTGATATTTACAAAGCTACTACACCTTTCTTTTACTATTTTCATGTCATACACTTGTTTATTTTGATCCATTTATTACCTTTATATTTAACATGTTTAAATATAAATATTTACTCCATTAATATTTAATTTCTTATAGATCTATGCTCATATATAACATTTTTACTTGCTTCTTATTTGATTTACATGTTTTATTTTCCCCTTTTCTCATTTCTATATTTTACATTATTGAAACATTTATTTTATTCCATTTTCCCTCTGTTAGCTTAGTTATACAGAATAAATAACCCCTTTTCTACTCCTCAGTAATGCTCAAACTTACAACATTTTGACTCTATTTACCCCTGTGGTATTCATGTTATTTTTGTGACACATTTTAATTCTACAGGTTGACTTAAATCCAGAAAACATTTCCAGTCTGCAGTCAATATTTCTTCAGTTATCTACATAAATCCTCCTTTTTGATGCTCTTCAGTCTTTCTCTTATTTCCATATTTTCATTTGATTCATTGATTCTTTTAAACATTTCCCTGCATTGTTCTTTAGATACAGACCTGCTGGTGATAAATTCACTGAGTTTTATTTTAAATATGTCTTAATTTTTATTCTCATCTTTGAAGGACATATTTTCTGGGTATAAAGGTCTAGGTTGGCAGGTGTCTGTTTACGTTTCAAAGGTTGTCCTTGTACTTCTTCTGACTTCCCCTGGTTCTGCAGAAAAGTCAATGGATCCGTTATTTCCCTATGACGACTCAGGATTTTCCCTTTCCCTTGATTTTCATTAATTTAACTACGATGTACCCACCAAGTAGCACTTAATGTACATTTATCACTAGGACTTTCCCTGAGCTGTCAGAAGCCGTGAGCTGATGTCTTTCTCACACTAGTTTTAGAAACAATTCAGGTATCTTTTCCTTTAAAATATCTCTATTTTCCATCACAAATACCAGTAGCCAGGAACATGAGTCATATGTCTCTTGCCTATTTTATTTAACTCATTCTCCTTTCTGTGTGCTCATTTGGGATATTTCTGTTTACTGTTTTTCTTACTCCTTATTCTGTCTTCTGGTTTATTTTATTTGGTATTGAGGTCTATTTGATTTTCTACATGGATATTCACTTCATGTTGAAATTCTGCATGTTTCTATTTTTCTTTTTTTTCTCATTGTGTTGAATATAAATAAATAAATATATAATATATATTTATTTATTTATCTATTTTTTGGTACTGTGGATTGAACTCAGGGCCACTTGACCACTGAGTCCCATCCCTAGCGCTTTCTTGTATTTTATTAAAGACAGGGTCTCACTGAGTTTCTTAGAACCTTGCCATTGCTGAGGCTGGCTCTGAACTTGCAATCCTCCTGCCTCAGCCTCCTGAGCCACTGAGATTACAGGCACATACCACTGTGCCCAGCTTTGTTGGACATTTTAATCCTAGTTACTTCGAATACCTTGTCTTCTAACTCTGATAATTCGGGTTACTTTTTTCTTTGTTTCTAGGGCCTCTTTTGTGGCTTTAGGCTTGGGCCAATAATTCTCTCTGTTCACATGCATAGCAACTTTTTATTGACTGTCCTATGATGAGTTAAAAAATTGCGGAGACATCAAGTGATGTTGTCTTACCCTTCATTTGTGGTATAACATCACTTGTGGTAAGATAAGTGGTAGCAGCACGGCTACCTCTTTAATCTGGTCAGGCTGCTCTCGGCCAGCCTGGTGCTGCTGTTTTGTTAAGACTGTCAACTTCTTTTCTGTGCCTGTTCCTAGGGGATGTCCCTTCAGGGCATTCAGTTGAGATCCTTATGATTCAATGCCTCCTCCACCATCAGAAACTGCTGGAACTTCTGCTCTGATTTTCAGAGGTTTTCAGCTTGGCTCTTTAACCTCCCGTCTCATACCACAATGAATGTTGACAGTGGCTTTCAGGAGGAGACCAGCTGTGGGCAAAGGCCCTCCACTTTCCAGTTGTATCACTCCGGCTCCCTGCACGTGCCAAACGCTCTGCTGGTTTCTTTGCCTACCTTGGTGGTCCTCTTGCCAAGGTCATCGGATTCTCCGCCTGGCACTCTACCCAGATCCACAGATATCTCTAGGGAAAAAAGTTGGAACTACGCATCTCTTTGCTCCATCTCATCTCTTCTCTTCAGCTGACTTGTTTTCAGTTCTCATCTCTTGTTTTTAGGTGTAAGTAGTAAGCATTCATTTTCCTGGATAACAGGAGAGTATGGAAAATTCCACTCAGCTTTTCTGAGATTTGGGCTTATTCTTTAGCCTCCTGTCCTGTGCAGATTTGCAGCTCTGCAGATATATTAAAAGGACTTTACATCTCAAAATCTGTCACTCAAACCCGTCACGACTCCTGAGATCACTGTTGCTTGTTTGGCACCCAGAAGCAGTTCACAGACTCTGAGCCCAGATTCGTTCCTGGTCTGTGCCCAGAATCAGACGATATCCATGGAGAAAGGGAAAGATCCTGACTTCATCTGCTAGGGGTTCCTGTTCCTCTCCCTAGGATTTTCCCCTGTGTTCCTCATATTTCTGTGGTTCTCTGACACTATTAAATCTATAAAAATTGTATTTTGTGTGACTTCTCTAGTAGGTCTCAATGGGAGCATTGATCTGTTATGAAATTCTTCATCTTATTCCAAAGTTGAAAATCCTTGTAAAATAAATGTCATTCTTCATTTTTTTTTAACTTCTTCAAATCCAGTGGATTTATTTAGGGCATCTCTTCACAAAGATAAAGATGGAAAAAATAATTTTATTTCAAAGGAAAGGAAGATTCATACACTACAATTTATTGTATCGTTGACAAAAATTTGGGGGTGCTTTTAATATAGAACCAAAGGTAAAAGAGACCATTAAAACTCATTTTTCTATAAATGTTGGTACTTGTTCAACGGGGTATCTCTATTTATGACTTCTACATAGGAGGTTTTTTTTTTAACTCTTAAATTTTGTGGATGTGTTTTCTAACTGTGCATCAAAGGGTTGGTAAAATCAACTGTCCTGACTTCTCTGTCCCCTACTGCCTCTTCAGTATCAGTCTATACAGGTTAGCCCTGCTCCTGCCCCAGGCTTGTATCCAAACATTCCCTATTCCCTTCTTCTCCAGTGTAATCCATTAAAAAAAAGTTGATGGTTTTTTGTTTCATAATGTAATTTGAGTCTTAGAGAGGTGTTGGCAGAGGGATTTGACTTTAAATACACACAGGCTTTTGAGAACAGTAGCATGATATCATGACTTAAGTAATTTGATGCCTCTTTACCTCTATAGAACAACACTGCAATAGTGTAACATTTTCACTCACAAAGTGGTTTTACATGACCTCCCATTTGCATCTCATCAATTTCATAACAAAGTTGCTATTATTATTCCCATTTGAAAACTGGCTATCTGAGAGGTTAATTGATTTTCCCAAAGGATGACTGCTGGAAGAGAAGATACTAGACTGAGTAGGACTCAACCTCAGGTCTTCCAATTATAAATTCTGTGCATTTTCATTGACTTCAGTGATTTAGTTCGGATAACTAATATACCAGATATGTGCTAAGAACTTGAAAAACATAACCATTTAAAGTCCTGCTATTATATCTGTGGAGTCCATGAACAGTCAGACAATAACTTCCAATTTCCAGAATGTAATAGTAACATGCCATGCGGGTGATGATAAGTGAACATAAAGCATTCACTTTTAAACAACAAAAAAGATGAGTCAATAAACACTTATCTAAAGAATAACACTTGTGCTGAGTTTTATAGGTTACAAAGATTGTGTGTAGAATAGAGGAGGAACAGAAGCAGTAAGGGGTAAGAGAGGTAGCAGTAAGGGGAAAGACGCAGAGGTGTACATCACAAACGTTTGAATATTCTAAATATAATCTATTTGGGGAATCATTCAGA
The DNA here is from genome assembly GCF_052094955.1 of Ictidomys tridecemlineatus. Taxonomy (NCBI): domain Eukaryota; kingdom Metazoa; phylum Chordata; class Mammalia; order Rodentia; family Sciuridae; genus Ictidomys; species Ictidomys tridecemlineatus. Next base: position 11,290,861 of record NC_135490.1, on the reverse strand, counting down.
AAGCAATCATTAACCTATATTCTATTAAAGATTCCTAGAGCTAGAAGGGTTCCCCAGGGTCTGCAGAGTCAATCCACCTGTCAGCTGCCCCACAGCATCTTAATGAGACCAGCCAAGTGGGTCATTTGTTCATTAAATAAAACTTCAAAGTCTTTTCAATACTATTTTCCACTAACTAACAATGTTTCTATTATTTCTTAGTTATTTTAAGAAATGTTCTTTAGAACTTTCATTCTACTTGTTTCTGCTTTGGTGTGATTTCTTTTTTCTTTATATCATCACCGACAAGTGAGAACACAAAGAATAATGTGCAATTGCTCCAATTTTTAAACTCACTGTATATTTTACCAGCTATTCTTGAAAAAGTCACTGTAACCTTTCAAGACATCAGTTTCTCTCCAGGTGGTCCTCACAGATTCTCGCCTAAATTGTTATGTTAAATGAAAGAACATTTATAAGCTTTTGTTCTGCAGATTTTTCATTCATTTAGCAACAGTTTTCTAGTATAAAAAAATAAATCAAACAATGCAATTGCCATTTCTGTATCACAGGTACTATGTTGAACTGGAATGATTCATCAATCCTAACTGACAAATGTTTATAAAATGTATGCTTCCCAAAGGTAAGTTGTGTATCTTATCTCCTTTCATTGTATTATCACTTTTTTTTTTTTTTTTGACAGATTCTGAGTCACAAGCAGACACTGGGTCTGGGTCTGCCTTGCCCTTAGTCACCAGCACTGAGCCAGAATTAAACCTGGTTTTTAAGGCAGTGATATCCCCATTACTCATGCTCTCTGACTGCTAGCTACCTCTCTCCTCTTTTTATTTTATTATTATTATTATTTTTTTTATTTTACTGACTACACTCCAAAAGAATCTCATTATACCTTGCAAGTGCTACAGTGAACAGGCAGGTGTTGCCTTCCCAGGAGTTTACGCTGCTGATTAGAGCTCCTGAATCCAGAACCAAATGACAAATGACTTTGATTTCAGGGAGCTCTCCCTTTGTGTCAGTTACCGAATATTCCCTTTTAGAATCTTAGATGCATATTTTTGTCCCTGACACAGAAGTAGGACCTGACCTACTTTCTAAATTTATATTACATTGCACTTTACCCTCAATTCTAACGACCCAATTTATTTCACTGCTTGCAAGAGGAAAAAAAAAAAATGATGTGAACATATATCTGGGTGATTTTTAAGTTAAACTGTTAACAATTCCATCAGTTCAAGGTAAGTCATATAAAACTACTGAAAGAAGAACTGGAGGAAAAAAATTAAAACATTGTAACTTATCATTTAATTGGAAGGGTAAGTATGTTAGAATAGTCCCTGATGTGAAGCTTATTAAAACCACTATCCTCATAGGCTAGTTTGGGAAATAGCTTTCTAGTAAATCATTTCAAACATTGTAGCGAGAATATGGTAGAATGGAAATTGGATTTAAAATATTAAAAAAAAAAACCTCAGGGTTCAATTAAGAGGAATTTAAGAACAAAGAAAAGAGAAAGACACCCGAAAAGCAATAATACAGGAAAATTCCCAGAGTTGAGCAAATGGGTTTCCAGACTTAAATAGATGGAGTTACGATATGGTACAGGAAGAAAGTCCTCAAAACATCCAACAGGAAAAAAAAAATTCATGCAGAGCATCTGGAGTTTGAAGGTCATCAAACTTCTAAACCAAATTTTTTTCAAAGAGAAATGGCATATTTGATTTATGATCTTATAAAAAGACTCTGGATGCTGTGTTAATAATGGATTGGGGGAAAAAAAACAGGATGATTGGGAAACTGTCACACTCACCCAACAAATTTGCAGACGACAGTGAGATTGGAGGCTTGTCGGCAGACCTGAGATGGAGTCAATAGGACGGTGAAAAGAAGGTACCACAAAGACCAAGAGACTTCCCAGGTCCCAAAATCCCTTGGAAAGTCTCTATGCAGTCTCTTTATGACTCTGAGTGATACACAGATTTTATTTGCAATAAGCATATAGTCTGAAGACTTGGAATTCTGTTCATAACAAAGAAAGCTTGACTTTTCTATCCCTGCATCCCATACATTGTTCACTGAGTATACAGAAGACCTTTAGCACGGGTGGATTTCCACTCTCTTTCCTTTTCTCATCCCACATTACCCAACTGCTTTAGTCAGCTTCGTGTTGCTGTGACCAAAAGACCTGACAAGAACAACATGGAGGTCTCAGTCCATGGATGGCCAAGTCCATAGCTTGAGCCCAAGATGAGGCAGAACATCATGGTGGAAAGGTATGGCAAAGGACAGCAGCATTCAGCAAGCAAACTAACTTAAAAATGTCTTTTCTAAAGGGCTTCCTGAATCCCCAGAGCTTGGTATTATGTAAATGTTAAGTGTTGCTGCCATTTTCTTTAGTGTCTAACAATGGTTCCTGAAACAATTTTGATTTCCTTCAAATCCTTTTCATGAGGTTACTGTATCCCAAACTGCAGGAAATCCTATTAATCTGTGTTTAGACTTCAAGAAATTTGGGCATGAAGGTACTAAGCCGAATTACTTAGGTCAGGTTGCTCTGTCTCTCCTAGCAATGCCAATGTTACAATTGGGAACATTAGTGCAATGGAATATTAATCCAAAAATTTGGGATGCTTTTGTAATATGGTTATATTGGACTGAAGTATATATATATATATAAATAAAATATAACAATATATATATTTATAATATATATTTATATATTATTTATAATATATTATATAAATATATATTACTACTGAAGATAAAAGAATTTGCTTTATATTTTAGTCACCAAAAAAATCTAAAAATTTAACTTAATTTAGGAAGAGGAAAAAAGGATAACTTGATTAGAATTCTGGGATCAGAAAAAACAGAAACATGCTCTGCCTCACATCAGGCCTAGAGCAATGGAGTTGAGTAATAATGAACTGAAACTCTGAAACTTGGAGCCCCCAAATAAGCTTTTCTTCCTCTAAGTCATTCTTGCCAGGTATTTTTCTTAACAGCAAAGAAAAGCTGACTAACACAATGTCTTAACCAGAAAAGTCATGGAATTGGAATCAGCTGAAAAGCAATGGATGACTTCTCTATCACTGAGTGTTTGCTGAAACCCACTGAATAGCCACTTTGTCCATTTTAAATCTAAAAAAGAAAGAAAGAAAGAAAGAAAGAAAGAAAGAAAGAAAGAAAGAAAGAAAGAAAGAAAGAAAGAAAGAAAGAAATTAAGCCTTAAATTTTTATAAATTATTTATCCCTGGCCTTGTATAATTTCAACAGAAGCTAGAGGTTGACTTAAAAGGGTGATCTTAAAAGCCATGTTATAATGGAAAATACCAGGGGAACGAAGTTTACATTAACATGCTAATAGTAAAAAAAAATTATTTTCCTAAAGATCATGACCTCTCTTTAAATATCAGCATAGCAAAAATCAAGAATAAAATTGGTTTTCTTAGAGTCCAACATTCTGGGAAATATCCAAGCTTTTATTGAGTACCAGAATCAGATGGGATAATTCCGTTAGTTTTGGTTTACCTTAGGTGAAAAGTGTTTGTTTTGTTAGCCTGAGTGTGCAATAAGAAGTGTTCAGATGCAGAGCAAGAGGCTGACTTGGTTTCTTGAGGGCTGAACATCTTGCCCTAAGTCATACATGCTTAGAACAAAAGCTGGAGACCCAACTCTCTTCTCTCCTCCATGCTGTCTTGGATGTGTCCCTGTCCATCTTGGCTGTGACCCTAAAACTGAAGGACCAAGTTCTCCCAAAATTAGAATTGAGGTTCTATTTGATTGGATTCATAGACTTTTCTTAGATCTTCCACTCTGGTCCTCTAATGAGAAATCTAGTTTGTCTGTTTTGGTACTGGGGATCGAACTCAGGGGCACTCAGCCACTGAGCCACATCCCCAGCCCTATTTTGTATTTTATTTAGGGACAGGGTCTCACTGAGCTGCTTAGTGCCTTGTGTTTGCTGAGGCTGGTTTTTGAAATCACGATCCTCCTGCCTCAGCCTTCCGAGCCACTAGGATTGTAGGCTCACACCACTGCACCTAGCTTGTTTTTTTGTTTTTAACCCCAAGATACTATTAGTGATGGTTTCAAAGAAAGTCCCAGCCCATGACATTGGGGGGCTCTGTATTTCAGACCAGAATTCCAGAGCTGAGCCCACCGCTGGGCTGTGACCACTCAAGGGCTCCCTGTCTCTCCCATCCCTAGTCTTGGTCAGAGATAGAGACCTCTTTGGTTTCTATCATTTCTTCATTTTCCACACAGAACTTTAAGACTTGTTTTCACATCATTCAAAAAAATTCAAAATTTGTTCTGTCAACCTCTTGGGAATAGAGAGTTACTCCTTATTATCCAGAGTCATTAACATGAAAATAATATTCAAACCACTTTGACATAATAAAATTACTCTCACATCTTCAGTGTTTTCTAAATCTTTGTATTGTTACCTACTCTGATCTTCAAAACTCTTGGGATAGATATTATCCTCATTTTAAAGAGGGAAATATGGGCCAGGGAGGTAATTTAGAAAATGGCTTACAAAGAAATTTTCCAAATGGCTCAGCTAATAAGTAGCAGAACCAAAATCCAATCTCTTTAATGCAAAGTCAAGGTCTCCTTTATGCAACATAACCTGGGAACAAAGGCATCAGCATAGCCCGCCATGCACCCAGACTCAGAAGTTGTTACTGACCCAGAGGCAACATTACATCATTCTCTTCATAGTCTCCAGTGGCATGGTTGTTTTTTTACCCTTGCATTATACCTAAATTATCCCATCTGTTTTCAAAGCCCTATTGTAGCTGAGCCTAAAGTTCTTTTCAGTTGTAAGAATGACTCAAAGCAGAGCTGTCCTGTGTGCTGAGTACTATGAAAAAGCATTTTAACCCCATCCTCCATGACTCTCTTACAGCCATATCATTGAAGTCTTCAAGCAGAAAATAGAAAAGACTTAAGCTAAGAGACTGACTGACCAAGATAGACTTCCCTCTGCAATTTCCTGCAATGATTAACATTTGTCTTTATGCAAAACATATTTGCCGAGAAACTTTCTTTCATTTGAAGGCATTCCTAAGTATGTGGTAGACATGGCTAGAGAATGGCGATGTCCTACTGCACCTCCTCTAGCACAAATCCACATCTCAGTTTAGACAGTGTCATTTATTATGACATTATGGAGGTCTTCATTATGAGTGACCTCAAACTTCTACCCCACTTCTTGTGATTTATTAGATCCCCAAGTCCAGGAACTTCTTGTTCTAGCTCTCATGCACAAAGAGCCTAGAGTTTTCATTCCCAACCCTACCATGAGAAAAACTTAGATAATCTAAAAAAGCAATGGCTTTTCTTGGGCACATCAAAGAATTCAAGATACAGGTCCAAACACCAACCTCAAACCTGGAAAGACAAAGACGTCCATGGAGAGACAGAAACTGTGTTCTGTTCCTTTGGAACAGAAACACCTGGAGCCATGAATTGGTAGGAAAACTCACAATTTTGATGAATTGCTGAAAGTTAAATGTGGACTCACGTGAGAGAGAGAAACCCGTGGAGCTGCAGGATGAGGGGGCAGGGTCCCACATTTTCCTGGGCTTTTCCATCTGAAACCACATCAGGCTTTCACAGTGAGAATCCAAGAAAGATCTTCCCTTTGACTCCATCAGAGTCAGATAGGCATCAATATCCCTAGAATATTACACATAAAAATGCCTACCCTCCAAAGCAGAAACCTTAAACTCAATTCTAAAACCCAACCCCTGCAGGGAGAAGGAAATTTCTCACCATTATTTTCAGTCTCACCTCAAGGAGGAAAAACATTTGAAAGGAGTCAGGATTTCAGGGAAATGTATTGGGAACTCAGTTTTGCAGGGGCAAAATGTCATACAACTGGAAAAATACTGGTAAATGTCACAGACGTGGGCACACGTCTACTAGACGACGGAGATTCAATCATATTATGGAAAGTTCCTCCTAACCAGTGCTTTCCTGTTTAACCAACAGGCTACCAGTATAACAGAATTCCAGCAGAAAGAGATGCTAGACCCAGAGACTGAGAAAATGGGATCCCACAGTTAATAGTGAAGAAAAAAAAATAAGGTCTCCAGAGATCTTTGAAGCCTTTGGCACCTAGAATAATAGCAAGTATTAAACAACCCAATTTCTAGTTGGATTAACATAACATAAATCTTAAAGGTCCATACCTCAGCCCTTTTCGCCCAAGACAACAAATCTGACATCCAGCTGTTACAAGCTGGGGCTTCCAGGAAACTGAGGCAGTTGAAAACCCCTACCCCGTCAAACACCAATTATTGTGATCAACTCAGAAATATTTCAGACATGTCACTCAGAATAAGAGGCATGAGTTTATTGAAGGGATAGGAAAAGGGAAAGGGGATACTCTCAAGGCAGAGTGGATCTTCTCAGAGAGGAGAGGGCCAGCATGCCTATCCTGCACTCCAGTTTTATTGGGGATCCCAGAGAAGATTCCAGAGAGTCCTGCCCAGGTCCACCTCTAGACATTTGACTGACAGCAAGATGATATCAGACTTTCAAATCCCCACTGCCATGACAACTCCAAGTCATTTTGGCCCATGCTCACCCTTTCTAACTGGATTCATAACCATTATTATTATTATTTTTATTATTATTATTATTTTACAGATTTTATGGTTAAGAGGAATTATCCTTATCTCCCAGAGTTTCAGGATCTGATCTGTGAAAAGGGTAACAAAAATCTTCTCCTTCAGCGTAACGTAGGTTCCTCCTCTTGACATTATTTGGGGCCTGCATTTGCTGAGGAATGTGACATATCCTGTCCACTTCAGCTGGTCAGGGCTGCTGATAGATTGGAAGAGAAAGCATGTAGGGGTCAGCACAGTGGGCCCAATTTATAGAATTATTCCCTTAATCCTGTGTTCTCAGTACTCCCATCTGTCTGTCCCCATCACAACTAAAAATGACAAGGAGCACCGAAGGGCAAGAAAAAAAACACCAAAGAGAAAAAACAGTCATCAGAACCAGACTCCTTTATGACGCCAACGTTGAAATGATCAGGAAAAGCACTTAAAATAACTATAATTTGTACTGAAGGGTTCATCCTTATCCTAAGGGTTTTCTGTTGTAACAAAATACCTTGGGCTGGGAAATTTACAAAAAAGTCAAATCTAACAAAACTCCTGTCTCCAAATATAATGCTGAAGTAAATCAAGATGTTGTCACCTACGCTGGCGGGTAGGAAGACGGAGACACAGAATGATCTGAGTAGAGAAGATTGCCTTCTGTTACAATTATGATCAAATATCTCTATCTGTGATCACACAATCCAAGAAGCATTTCTATTACAGGATGCTCCAGTGTTGAAGAAAGGCACGAGAGCACAGTGGGGTTGGCATCACTGTTGCCTGCCATGTTGGACCCTGCAGAAGTGCCACTGCAGAAATCGCCTGCATTATTCATCTGTTTGATGGTAGCTTCACCATGTGCCACAGATATAGTTTCACAAATTTAATGTTAGGAAATAAAGAAGTCTTAGAAATGGGGCTGGGGATGTGGCTCAAGCGGTAATGCGCTCGCCTGGCATGCGCGGGGCGCTGGGTTCCATCCTCAGCACCACATACAAATAAAATAAAGATGTTGTGTCCACTGAAAACTGAAAAATAAATATTAAAAAATTCTCTCTCTCTCTCTTCTCTCTTCTCTTTCTCCTCTCCTCTCCCCCCCCCCGCCTCTTTTAAAAAAAAAAAAGTCTTAGAAAGAAAATCCACATAATGTTTGCCACTGTCCTATTCATAGGGCGGTAAGAAATTGTTACAACTAGTGGTAAGATTGAAAGAAGAGTCCGATTCCAAGTCAAAATGGATTTATTTTCTTCAAGCTTTCATCTAAAAATATGTTAAAGGGAAAAATGGTAAGAAGCCAAAAGTGATGATTTACACATTTTACATTAGCAATTTTATATTTGGCATTACCTCTATCAGATAAAAAAAATACATTTAGGTTTGATATAATGCCTTTGGTATTGATGGCCTATAAAATTACATTGAAAAATGAGCATGTTGTGGTACATACATAAGTGACGGTGAGAGGAACAGGGAAGTCACTCTCATTTTACACTGCCTTTTACTTTCTCATTTCTAAAATCCCTGTTGTAATACATCCATGATTTACATCCATTTTATGTCTATCTTGGAATAAGAATTCCCACCTTACCAACTCAGAATTTTTTCATGTAAACCCAATAATGTTCACAGATAAATTATATTAGGTATGGATCTATAAGAAAATCATTTCTTTGATTTTTTAAAAATGTATGGCCATTGGAGAGATTAGTAGTGTCGAAGATAAGGAAATATTTTGCTTAAAAATTGAAGAAATTCACCCTGGCCTTAACAGAAAAAGTAAAAAATTGTGAGAGATTTTCACTATTCTTTCTTGAAATGGAGTTTGATTTAGAAATATTCTGTGCTCAAAGAACTCTGCCTTCTGATGTGGACTGTAAGCCAACAGAACCCCATCTCCTGGAATACCGTCATCCTGGGTGAACCATCCATACACAAGAGCGATGAATCTACAAAGACAGAGAGGTTACAGAACAGGTTGCAGGAATATTTTGTACTAATTTCAAATAAGTCCTTGCATCAAAGGAGAATTAGGTCTGAGGTTGGCTTTCCATATAACCTGGTAGGGAGGATGTGGTAGAGAGACCTAACTTACCCAGCTGAAATGTCTCTAATATTTCAAATATGTATATTTGAATATATTAATAATACATATTTTGAGATATATAATATCTTGAGGTATATGTTAATATTTTGAGAGATATATTGATAATTAATATTATGCATACCCATATTGGTTTCAGACTATGATCATCTCCTATTTCAGATCAGTCCATGCATATTAGTTCTCTCAGGCTGCCATAATAAAAGACCACAGACTGTAGGTTTCAACAATAGAGATGTATGTCCCCAGAGTTTTGGAAATCCAGTATTGAAGTGCCGGCAGGGCTGGTTTGCTCTCAGACCTCCCTCCTTAGCTTGTGGACGGTGATAGTCCCTATGCCTTTACGAGGTCTTCCCTCTGCGTTCTCACGTCTTCCTAAGGACACCAGGCAGACTGAATCAGATCAACACCAATGGCCTCATTTTAACTGAGTTACCTCTTTGAAGATCTTATCTTCAAATGCAGCCACATTCTGAAGCACTGAGGAGTTAGGACTTTTAGCAGATGACCGCGGGTGGGGTGCACATAAGCCACCCTTCGCTGAGTGTGTAGGAAACAGTAGATAACTGAAAGTCATGAGGACCGTGCTCACCAGCTGCCCGCCCGCCCTCTCTGTTTGTCTACCTCTTTATCTTTTCAGTCTCCCCATCCCATGCTTTTCCTGGAGACGGGTTGGAAAACTTTTTGTTTCCCTAAGTAACAACCTGATGGTCACCAATTTTCTTTCCCTTCACCCTTGTCATTTCCCCTGAAGAGCAGGGACTTCCTGCTGAGTTCTGACAGCCACACGATGCCTCTGTCACCCTTCAGGGTTCCTGAAGGCCCAGGGATCTCTCCCTTGCTGCTGCCCCTTGCCCCACCCCCATTCTTTTTCCCCACTGTTCAGTGGGAACCTGGAAATCCCCACCATAAGAATGAGCCTTGTCTCCTGGAGAAGTTGATGACAGAGACTTGTGTCCTTCTGCCTGTGCCATCTACTCAGATTTTTAAAATCATGTTTTGGTGGCACCAGGAGTGTCACCATGCTGGGCCTGGAGAAGGAGATCCCAGTCATGCTTCACCCAAATTTCTTGTTCAGCTGTGTGGGGGTGGGGTGAGGAGGACCAGGATACCTTTTCCCCCAAATGAGAATAAAGGTCAACAATGTTTAACAAATGCTTTCTGAATTCCAAGACCCACCTTTACTGTCCGTGCCATCATGTGGGCTTTGAGTTGTGAAAATCTAGTGAGAGAAGTCAGCAATTTCAACCTTAAAGTGAGGTAGCCCTAACACAGGAGTTAATCACAGAAGTTAAGGGAACATTAAATCTTCACTAGAGACTTAAGATGTGAGTGTTCACCTGTCCACCTATTTCAGTTTTCTTTACTCATAAAAATAATGAATATTTTCAATAAAACCTGCCAGTCATTTGTTACATTGGCTTCCTTAGGCCAAGATGCATGATAGACTGGAAGGGAACTGGTTTCCATTGTTCTCTCTCTTCCCGCACCAGATTAAGGACCCCAGGAGAAGAGATTTCACACAGTGGAAACACAAAGTACCGAGTACAAGGAGACCTGGATTCCAGACCTGTCCCTGATGCCAACAATCTCTATTTTGAGAAAAATGGCTTCATCTTTAATGCTTGTGTTCCCACATCTAAAATGATAGATTGAATGAAATAAATTCTAAGTTCCCTACTGCTTTTATTCACTGATGGGAGAATAAGACGTCTTCTAAAGCAGAGACAAGAACAAGGGTAATGGAAGCCTGCAGGTTAAGTGCTCTGCCCTGCCGTGTTTTTAAAAAGCAAGCTAAACATCTGCAGTGCCAAAGCTCTATGGTAGTTTATAAATAAAACATTGTTCCACCATGTGATTAAGATACAAGTCATCTAAAATTGGCAAGTTAATTTCTCTGTATTGACTCTTCATTTCACACTTTAAAGGGAAATATGTTTATAAAGTTGATGCTGAAAATAAAGCCAACCATGATTTCACAGGTCTCACTGTCCAAAGAGGGCAAATAACCATATCATATGTTGGTGTACCCATCTTTAGGCCATGGAGTGAACTCTGTGGGGCTCAACCCATTCTGAGTTCTGGGGATCAATAGGAATGTTTTAAATAGAAGAGAATAATAAAGAGGAGAATATAAGTAGAAATAAGTAGAAAAGAAAGCACATAATCCACAGTAAGAAGCATCATTCTGTGAAACTATTTTCATATGTAGCATGTATGCATACACAACATGCATTACTACATGCACAGATAGATGTGTGTATAATAGAGATGACATTTCTGGGTATATGAGACTATTGGGTCATCCTATAAACTTATTTATTCCAAATCCAGGTTTTAAAAATATCATAAAAGTCACTGCTTCAGGGAATCTCAAGTCTTTCCCAGTCTCACATCTACCCTAAACTGTGGACAAGAAGAGTTCTGACATTGTATGGTTTCTTGCCGCAGCCCTCTCATCTCTCAGTTGTGGCCATTAATTAAGGGGTACTGGATACGGGGGTGATGGGAGATGAAGAAAAGACAAACAGACACAAATAGGGAGAAAAAGCTGGGTGCAGGTGGGTAGCCAAGCCCTGGTGAAGCTTGACTGACTCCAGAGCTAGCTCAGCAAGTTTATTATACAGGTTTCCTCAAAAGGTTATTTTTGAGAAAGGTTCAGCCAAGCCAACAATATGAAGGATACAGGACTGGCAAGAAATTAGGGTCCTTTTGTTATGCCCAGAATTCTCTATCCCTGGGAGAAGGTGCTAAACTCAAGGCCTTGACTGATAGAGCCACATGCCTTTGCACAGTAGCTCCCTGGCCAGCATTACCATAGCAACTGGGACATCTTAAGCAGCACCTTCCCACAGGCAGCTCCCCACACAAACACAGCCACAAGAGTCAGACAGGCCATGATTTAGATTACCACTCACTACACTTTCTGGAGAGAAATTATTATGTGATGGAACACAGCATTTGTGTTATGAAATATTCTAACTTTCATGATACCTCCTGATCTTTGGATTTGTGTCTTTCTGTGAGTTTCTGTTGGATTATATATATATATATATATATATATATATATATATATATATATATACACACACACACACAACACACACACACACACGTATATATAAATAGCATATATTTAGTTGAAGATGGATGCATGATTTCATACAGAAATAGTGGTCATGGGCTATTTTGCCTTCTTGGGGAATGATACTGTCCTCTGCTCCTTAAAGAGTTAAGAATGAAGGGTGAGGCAGGGGCAGACCTATTGTTGATACCTTCTAGGGCCTGGGGACAGGGGCACTGAGCAGTAAAAGACAGAGAAGGCTAGAGAATTAAGCTAGGGACAGACACGGGAGTGCCCGGTATGACATGCTGTGGAATTTGGAAATGATGCTTTGGAAGATGAGAATACAGGGCTCGGGGTCACAAAGAGAGGACACAAGGTGTTTAAGAAACACGCAGCTGTTAACTAGGGTACCAGCAGTGTGGAGGGAGAGGAGATGGGTATACCCAAGACTTTCTTAAGAGATTGAAGGCTTGGCCCCAGATCTCCAATGCATTTTTTTTTCCATTTTAATTATTTTGCCGCACACTCAAAGTATCTAAAACTAATTTATTTTTATTTTACGTTTTTAGAGAAAGGAAAAAAAAAAGAGGCTTTTCTTTCCTGCCTTGACTTATTGCTAATGTAAGCATTATCTGGTTGCTCAGAGGAAAAAAAAAAAATCGCAGTCATTGTCCTGCATAAAGTGTCCTCTGACCTTCTCTTTGATCAGTTGCCTAGAAATTCAAATCCATTTCTCCTTGTCCTTCATCAGAAGACTCCCTTTCTGCTTGCACTACTCTCCAGCTGGGGAGTTTACTGAGAGAACTTTTCTATTGAATGTCTTGCACCTTCTCACCCTTATCTCTCCCATTTATGCTCTGCCCCTAAATTAATTCTTCTATAACTCCTTTTTTTCTAGACCTCCTTAGTCACACATGATGGGGTCCCAGTGACAAAGAGGATAAAGTTCAAATGTTTTCTGCTGAAAAACCACTACGGTTGATTCCCACCTTATCCCTCCTACTTTATTTCTCAAATTCTCTTGAGCAGTTTCATTCATTCAACAAATAATCTCTGAACACCTCCTATATCCCACATATTACTTAAATTGTAGGCAGGAGCCTTTGTAAAAATAATTGAATTTGTTTCAAAGTGTGGCTGGAATCCATCAGAGGTGTTTGCTGTGTTTTCAAATTTTGTCCGTTTGTGCTTTTTAAACAGAAATGGCATGATCTGCCTCTGCTTCGAGTTTTTAAGGACTCACTCTGGAGACTTCGGAGAATGGATTCCCAAGAAACGAGATAGAAGAAGCAGGAGAGCCATCACAGTGTTGGGGAAGGTTCCTGTGTCTTGGACTAAGGTGACAGTGGAGATGGAGAGAAGTTGGTGGGTTCAGGATTTTAACAGGACCTGGCTGATTGGCTACACAGGGAAACGGATAGAAGTGATTAGGTAGCAGAATACAATAGTCACTAATATGCCATTATGTAAAAATGTGAGTATGTAACAGAAGTGAGTCTGTATTATGTATTTGGGGAGTTCAAAACCCAATTGAGTCGAATGCATGAAAGATGATATGTCTTGAGCTCTGTAATGTTTTGAACAATCAATAAAAAAAAAATTAGTAAAAAAAAAAAAAAAAAGAACTTGGAGTCAAATGTAACTGTCTACCCCTGAGCAACGTTGATTTCTTCTGAGACTAAATTTTCTATTTAATAAGCCTAATAACATTTGATGAGACCAAACATAGCTGCCCATTTTGACTCTTAGCAATCTTAAAAACCATATACTTTTATGTTCAGTGTAATATCAAACTCAGAGAATTATCGGAAGTATTAAATGGGATCAAGTATGCAAAGATGCCAGATAATACGGACCTTAGTAGACCTCAGTTTCTTCCCCTTTTTTTCCTTCCTTCTACTTCAAGATCCAAATAAAAAAAAAAATTTATTGTAGTCTTCTTGGAATAACCAGTGCACAATGATCTCCCTATCCTCAGAACTCTACCTTTATATACCAGATTCTCTAGTGCAACCATCTTCCACATCTGCCTGTTTGCACAAGTGAAGACTGATCAAAAGATTCCATTGGTGTCACAAGGTAAATTAATGATCGACTCGGGACCAACATGATTTCCGGAGCTCTGGGATTCACCACATTGATACTGCTTTGCTACATATTGATTAAGGTAGGTATTTTATCTCTTCAAGTAGATTGTAAGCTCCTAGGTGACAATGAAGGAATCAGTTGTTTCCAACTCAACATTGGCTTGCATCTACCATGTATTCAGTAAGTATTTCCTAATGTAATTCAAACCAGATATCACCAACCATTTATAGTAATGAAAGAGAGAAAAAGTAACCCTTGGAAAAGAACATGAAGTTTACCATCAAACTCATGCAAAGAAAATGACTAAACACTCTCGAACTGAAGAAGCGATAAGGGAATTATCAGAAAATTTGGGTTAATTAAGGAAAATTTCTCAAAGTAAAAGTTCTCACCATTGCTACTAATGCTACTAGTTCTCTCAAGGCCTTAGGAAAAAAATGTTATTTATTAAAAATACAATAAAACAGCAAATAGGACATTGATTCAGAACCAATTGCAAGCACTGGCTCCAACTGGCTATAAGTCTCTGTTAGAGCAGAGAAGGATAACAATGGACCTGAAAGAACCTGTCCAACTGCTTAGTGCGAGGTCTTAATTAGCATCACAGAACTGGAGAAGTCTCATGTTTCAGTTTATTAAGCAATTTGTTTTTACACAACAATGCTTTTTCATCAAAGCTGCCTATAATTCTACACACGAACAGTTCGACCAATTTAACCCAAGTTAGTAATCCAATCAGATGAGATACCCATGAAATTTATTTGAGTAAATGGATTAGTTTTAGTTTAAAAGCCATGTAACCTTAAGAAGGCAGTTAAATGACCAGTATGCAAATACTGTGGGATCATTTGCTTCACCAGTTTAAGGAATTTGAAGAGAAGGATCATGAAAAGGGGGCAGCTAACAACTGTTCTTGAATTTTTCAGTTTATGAAACATTTGGGGTTCCACTGGCTTCCATCAATTTTAGCATAGCTACTATATTTTTCCACTTTGCAGAAGAAGAAATTAAAATTTAGAGAACATAGGCAATTTTCTCAAAACCCCAATTCTAGTACACGAGGAAGCTTGGTTTCAGAACTGAGTCTTTTCTGTACAAATGCCTCTGCACCCTCAGGGCCAGTGGTTTATGAACGGTGCTGGTGTTGGAGTCACCTGGAGTTTTGTTAAATGCACGTACCTGCACAAACAAGAGGAACACACCTGGTGGCAGGTGATCTGAGCATGATACTTTGAGATACATTATCCTGTGGACCATCCTGAAATCCATGATGGCCTAACCATAACCAGATGCATCCCTTCAACAAACAAACAAACAACAACAACAAAAAAAACACTTAAGATGTGTTTGAGGAAATGCCTCCAGAATACACCCAAGCACTGATTGAAACCAGCTTTTCAAGAATGGACATGCACAAAAGAAGCCAGTTTGTTCACTCAAAGAGCTTTTGATGTCACAAGCTCAACATGCACAGAATATGATAACTCCCGTCCAAAAGACACGCGCATCCTGTAAAGAGGCATGATGACATCTGCACCTGCTCAAAGGAACCCCCTAAGGTCCCCTCCTCGACACTCAATCAACAAGCAGCTTCTCCCTCTCCCTACCTATAAATCCCTCCACTGCATATCTATTGCTTTGAGCTTTGCTTTCCAGGTGCTTGTTTCCTGGCCTATTAACTTTACAGTAAAGGTCTTTGTTGCAAAAACTAGTGCCATTGTATGTGGATTAATAGGAGTTGGGTAGGTGCCAGGTTTTAGGTGTGAAGCCATCTTTTAAGTAAATGTAAAAGAAATGATGTATTTGTAGGCATGTTACTCAGCGCAAAGACATCGACGTGAACATGACTCCACTTAGAGTAAGATGAAGGTTCGCAGGGACGTGGAGCCAGATGCAAGGTAGCTGCATCCGTGTGGTCATGCCGTGTATCTTTCTGACTCCCCAAAGCAAGCTGTGTCTCACCACTTCAATGACACTTACACAAAAGTCCCTTCAATCACACTTGAGGCATAACTAGCCAAGGCTAAGGCCATTGCAAATATTCTGATTAGGAGGAAACCAAAGCACCATCAATAGGCAGCCAGTTTTTAGGAATATGTCAAACGTGATCAGATTTCACTGAATGGGTTTGTAAGATAAATGACAGTAGTCACTATAGTGGATAACTTTATTAATATTGTGATAATATTATTGTCAGGTATATGTGAAGTAAATATGAAAAACAGACTGATCTCCACCTCCTTTTAAAAATATTGGGTATTTGTTTTAGTCAGGTTTGCTGTGACCAAAAGACCCAACTAGAACAATGCAGAGGAGGAAAAGTTTATTTTGACTCATAGTTTCAAAGGTTCAGTCCATGACTTGCCAACTCCACAGCCCTGGGCTCCAGGTGAGGCAGAACATCATGGCAGAAGGTATGCTAAAATAAAGCTTCTCAATTCATGACAGTCAGCTCCTCCAGCAACAAATATAGACCCCAAAAGAACACCCACAGTGACTACTGCCTCCAGCAGCCTACAGTTACCACCCAGCTAATACATTCAAGTGGATCATTTCACCTCTGAACTTTCTGGCATTATCTCATCCATGAGCTCTTGGGGGATACTACATACTTGAACCATAACAGAGTTCCAAGGTTAGGGTGAATAGTCTGCTGATTTGCCCAGGACTGGGTGGGTTGCTGGGATGTAAGATTTATAGTGTTAAAATAGGGATCCTCCCAGACAAATCAGGACACATTGGTCATTCTATTCAAGACATTTCAAGGAATGCTTTAAAAATTCTTGATTATTTAATCAATTTAAAGTTTTAAAAGAGCATGTTCCCCACAAATCATTTCTGGGTAATAGCAGTTAGATTGAAGTATGTGGTGCAAAAACAGCTTGGTGACCATGCGGCGCGATGACCCCTAAAGGAGTGGGAATTAGACATTCAGAAATCCAGTTGCATCCAATGAATTTGTGAAGATTGTTCTGCTAGCTCTGTGATTGGTGCTAGAGCTTGCAGATTAAAAGATGACCGGGGATGGTTCTGTACTGCAATAATTAACAAGATGTAGCATAGCTGCTAGGAGAAAACATGTTTCCCAAATAATTTCAAGCAGCAGTAATTCCCAACATGTCCAATGCAGCACTAGCACTAGGGAAAGAACAGAATGGTGCATAATGAATTTGGGCATAACCCAGCAGGAAGAACCCCTGTGCAGAGCTAAAAATGCACAGGTGATTCCACATCCCAGGAAAGACTAAGCCATGTAATGTTAGAGAAACCCCACAGAATCATTTCTAATAAAACTAACTGATTGAGAGCATCTCTTTGGATAACAGACCTGCTTCCATCAGGTAAAGTTACCTATTATTGTCTTTATTTTTTTTTCTGTTTTCTTTTTTCATTCCTTTTTGAGAACCAGTTTTCTAGTTATTACAAAATTACTGACTGAGAATCTGACAGAGTGGGCATAACAGATCACACATACACACACACACACACACACAAACACACACACACACACAGAGAGAGAACACTAACTAGCCTCTTTGCTTCATTGTCATTACCATGGCCTTTTATGAACGTGCAACTCCATAAATTCTAGGAAAAGGTCACCTTTGTAATTGCACACATTCTATTTGAATCATATTCTTTTCTTACTTAGATACCAATTTTCTATCCCTTATTTTAGAAACTTCATTTTCTTAACAGCAAACACTGTTATCAGTAACATATTACAGCTGAAGCTTTTTGAAGCATAATAAAATATTGTGAGAAAAAATATTTTGTAAAGAGGACTGGTGTTCATCCTAGGTTTGGCTCCTCCCTGTGATGATCTGTATTTGGGGGGAGGACGGTGGACCCAGGGCAACATGGCATCAGGTCCTGTCATGTGGGGGCCTGTCCTGTTCTCAAGGAGGGTCCAAGTGGTCAAAGCCACTGTGAGCTCTATTGTCTGTCTGACAAGAATTATCACTGAAGTTTCTAAACAAGTGAGCAAACTGCTGGAAATGCAGGCATTAACAAAGCCAAATCACTCCGTGCTAGCAAATCTCAGAGAAGCACATTTCCCAAGAGAGGTATTTACTTAGCTCAAGTTGAAATACCAAGCACAGTTTTCAAAAGATGGTTGGCTGTAGAAGGAAAGAAGAAGAAGACAATGTTTAAAATGGAATTAGGGAAGATTTGCTTAATCCCCTTTGTTTTTTTCTTTACAGAAAGGACAAGCTTGAACAGACAGAGGATCCAGAATCAAAGCAGGTGCTGGAAACACACAGGCAGAAAGCAGAGATGGAACTGAGATCCCTGAGGAGGCTGCAGGAAGGATCGTGGAGCTCAGGCACGGGCAACCCAGAGGGAACGAGGTGGTGGGTGTGGAGATGCGCACAGGGGGGTCAAGAACATTCCCATCAACGCCTTGAATATTTTATTCTAAAAAATGAAGCAAGGTTGCATCTAAGAACTAGAGAGAGACTTTGGGAGGATTATTAAGATTGCTTGAAGTAACTTCTGAGAAGAAGGGAATTAAAGGCCGAGTGGGCACGCCCAGGCAACTGCTGAAGTCACCGACCACAATTTCCTGAAAGTCTCAATTCCCGTGGTTCAGAGTTGAACAATCCCCACATGTCGACCCACAGAGTAATTCTTGGTTCGCACTTTATTAAATGCATAGAGGAGAAGAAGAATGAGAAAAATCAGTTGGTATTTTAAGTGAGAAGCTCTGAGTGCAAAGTTGACTGAAGTGAGATAAAAGACAGGAAGGCACTGATAGCAAGAGGATGAGGGTCCCCGAACCAGAGCTGTAAGCATCACAGAAGAAATGATTAGTACCCATTCACGAAGTATTTAAGCTGAATGCTCAAATTTAAAATTTTGACTTGACTCAGTTGTAGTCCAAGTCAAGGGGATCATCAGGGCTGGGAACCTGTGAAGAGCGGCCAGTCTGGACTGAAGGAAGAGCCCGTGATCATTAAAGTGTTCGTGCAGCCGAATGATCGCAGGGCAGAGAGGGGAGAGCGGAGCTTGGTGTCTGTAGCAGTTTTCAGCCCTGAAGAGCCCTCGAGCAGCCAGTGACAGGAGAGAGGACACCAGCTCGGAGGCAGGGAGGGTCCATTAGGAGGAGGGGACAGGGCTTTGAAGTTGACTACAGTGGAACAGGCTGGAGAAAAGGGAGAGGCCTTCGTGTCAGGAAAGAGAACAAATAGAGTGAGGTCTGAGCAACGGGGGCCAGGGGAGTGAAGGGCAATGCATACAACAGGCGCTTGTTTGTGCAGCGACTGAGAATCAGGTGGACTGTGCTTCTGAGGGGAAGTTGCGCAGGGCAAAGCTATGGTTGATTGGACTTGACAGCCGACCCCCTCTGCTTCTGTGTGCGGGGGCTGAACGTCTAAAACGACTCCCAGACGCTGTCAGAGCTTAAGATCTGAGTTCCCACAGTGAAATGGACTTGAGGAAGTGAGACCACGACCCTGCGTCAGTGACATGGGAGGCAGACTCTCCTAGACACCCACGCTTGGACCAACTGGTCACCATGTTCTACTGCTGGACACTTTCTACTGGCACCACAAGCCGCAGAACAGCAAAGCATCAATATTTTCCTAATATTTGCATCCAAACGTTCTGTTAAAACCCCCTATTTCTGCTTATTCAGTCCTTTCCATGATCTTATAGGTACCCAATTCCCTGTAGACAATCTCCTGTCCATTTAAAATCCTGGAGTGATTCCTACTTCCCATGGTCACAGGTACCACAGAAGTGCACAAGAACAGTCCCGTCTCAGGGTCCTCATGGGCTGTTGAAACTGAACGGAAGGGCTCTGGCTTGTAAAGAGTTCACTTACCCTAAGTTGTGTTCCAAATCATCTCTTGATGCAGCTACAGGAATTTGGCTGTTTATGCTCACTCATGCACAAGTTAGAAATGGCAGCAGTTCTGTTGGAAGGCAGCAGAGAGGAACAGAAAGGAACCAGACCCTTCTTTAAATGGACTCCTCCACCCAGGGTCGGGAATTCATCTGTTAATTTTGAGTCCTAAGTGGATTCTTGTTGTGCTTTTTCGCTTAATCATTTCAATGTTTTTAACTTTTTATATTTATATAATCATAGAGTCATAGGAAGCTGCAAAATATACAAGAATTTCCATGCACTCAACTCTCAGCCAAAGTTATCCTCTCACATACTAAGTATTTAAGCTGAATGCTCAAAATGTCAAAATCGGCATGTTGATATTGGTGCAATTACTAGAGCTAGTGGGCTTACTCAGATCATCAGTGGATTCCGCCGTTCATAAACCCCTGTTCATGAATGCTGTGTCTTTGCGGTATTTCTACAAGTGTACATCCTAACCAGCACCCAAATCAAGATGCTCAACTGTGTCATCATGGAAGACCTTCCCTGTGTTCCCTCTCTCCTCCCCCATCCCTAACCCTGGCAACCACTATTCCGTTCTCCATCTTCATTTATTTATTTATTTTGGCATACTGAGGTTTGAACCTTGTTCAAGAAAGCTCGGCTGTTAGAGTCTGTAAACAAGTCAAGATGGCGCCTGGCATTTTGCAGAGGGAGTGGTTTGTGAAGTAACGCCAGTGAGCCATTAAGTGTGGAGATTCCTTATTGGTTGACTGCTGCATCTAGTTTATGTTAATTAAGGTAAGCTGTGTGTAATGTATAAATACCCCTCCTGTCCTACCATAAACGGCTCCCACTCCTGCTGTATCAATCTACACAAGTTCCTCGTCACCCCCCGGTTATTTTGCTGCAGCCGGACTGCTGCGGCACTCGGCAAGCGTTCTACCATTGAGCTCCACCCCTAACCCACTAAATTGCTCAGCCTGTCCTGGAACTTAAGAGCCTCCTGCCTCAGCCTCTCAAGTAGCTGAGATTATAGGCATGTGCCACCGTGCCCATATCATTCTACTTTATCGTCATGTTATCTCACGGTGTTATAGACATAGAAACATATCACATGTATCCTTTGAAACAGTCTTTTGTTAATGAAAAATGCTATGTTTTTTGCATATGTTAGGTAGCAAATAGTGTGTAAAGAGAATGATCTTTTTTAAAAAAATATTTTTTTTGTAGTTGTAGATGGACAGAATGCTTTACTTTATTTGTTTATTTTTATGTGATGCTGAGGATTAAATTCAGTGCCTCATGCATGCTAGGCAAGTGCTCTACCACTGAGCCACAACCCCGGCCCCAAGAGAATGATCTTTAGGACAGCTTTAATGTCTTGCTATAAAATATATCTCCGCTAGAAAATATTTTGTCATTTGTAGCTACAGATTTATTTAAAGTTCAGAAATGACTTCAATAGCTCAGCAGATTCTAAAAATGAAAAGATGATCAAAATAATTTTCAAAAAGAAGGTAATCCTACAGTCAGTAAGTGTACAGATCTCTCTGAAGAGACAGGAAACATGCTCACTCATGTGCTCAGTGTCCACACTTTGAAGCAAATGAAGTTCTCCCAGTTATTAACCCAGCCTTCACATTTATGAACCTTGACAGTACTTCTTTTAGAAGACAATTTATGCCACCTACTTTGCTTTAAAAAAAAATGGTCTAACCCCAATAGAATTCAGCAAATTTTCTATGCATGTGGGCAAAGTTGAAATTAAAATAGAAACCTCAAGGAGGACTCCTGTAACACTAATTTGATTCAGAAAGAGCGATTGGGGGAATACCACTGTGAATTCCCTTATTAGCAGGGGCATTCAAAGGCCAGGGCCTCATCTTTAAAACTCTCTTTCTTCTGTTTAAGCCCTGTATTTTGGGGCAGATCACAAACTTTTTACCCCAACTCTGGAGTCTAAGAGCCCCCCTTGAAATAAATGACTCCATGTTACTACAAAGGAATTTTAGGCCACTTTCAACTAGGTACAACAGGATGCATAGTTTAGATGATGAGATATGAATTTTCAAGTAATGAAGAGTTTGGGGGAGGGTGGGAATAGGAAAGATGGTAGAATGGATCGGACATCACTTTCCTATGTTCAATATGAATACGTGATCTGCACCACGGGGTGTAACTCCACATCATGTACAATCACAAGAAGAGGGAGTTATACCCCATGCATGTATGATATGTCAAAATAATTCTTCTGTAAAGTATATCTAAAAAGAACAAGGGAAAAATAGAAAAATAAAGAATTTCAGGAGTATGACATAAAACTTCAGGACAGATGTAAGTCCTCAGAGCCCTTCTGTGTTCTAGAGCTCTGTAAACCTTTTCTAGAATACCCAAAGCAAAGTGAGGCCAAGTGACTCAAATAGCAGAAATGTGCTTTCTCACGGTTCTGGAGGCTGGAAGTCGGAGATCAAGTGTTGGCAGGGCTATGAGAGGGGATTAGCTCAGACCTCTGTCCTTGCCTGGTGGACATCCTCTCCATGTTCTCATGGAGTCCCCCTGCACGCACTCCTGGGTTCGACCTCTCCCTTTCTATAAGGACATTGGTGGTATTAGGTTGGAGCCCAGTCTACTCCAATATGAACTCACCTTAACTAATAATAATGACCCAATTTCTATTGAGGACACCTTCTGATGTCCTGGTGTTAGGATTTGAACATATGACTTAGGGGAGGGTACGACTCAATCCATAGCAGTGTGCAGGAGATCTGGTTCTAACAAATCAAAGAGTTACTGGGAAGAAGATTTGCCGGTCATACTACAAATCTACTCCATACTCTACTTCATAGCAGAAGTGTTACCTCTTCTTCTTTATATTGTCACCATTACTAATAAATTCCATTAAGTAGGAAGTGAGCCTTGTAAGACTTGTAGTATAAACTCTTATCTTCTGTGCCTATGTATAGGGCTGGCCCTGGGATCAAATCTTGAAGAATGTTCCTGAAGAAATAGCTCAGAAGAGAGACCTGGTGTTTGAAAATCAAATGTGTGCTGGGCTTGATGGTGCACACCTTTAATCCCAGCAGCAGGCTGGGGAGGCTGAGGCAGGAGGATCCTCAGCAACAGTGAAGCACTAAGCAACTCAGTGAGACCCTCTCTCTGAATAAAATACAAAATAGGGCTGGGGATGTGGCTCAGTGGTTGAGTGCCCCTGAGTTCAATCCCTAATACCCATACCCCAAAACAAAAGAGAAAGAAAATCAAATGTGGTAAATCACAGTGGGCTCAGCAAGTAAAAAGACCCAGAACAGTGTCTCTTTATCCCAGCCATCAAATGGCCAACAGGGGTTGGAGGAAGAGAGGGAGGAATAACCTGGAGTAAAAAGCAAAAAGCATCTCTGCGTGCCTTGGAACCACCTAAGAAAAAAAGTAAAGGAATTCCTATTTCTACCAAGTGTAGAATTCACTCTACAGGAGTTATCTGTTTATATTAGAATCAAAAACTTCAGAATTTCTCTAGTGAACATGTTGGTAGAATCATCTTTCTACATTAAAAAAAAAACATACGAAAAGAAGCTCTGATTTGGCAAAAAGATGCTTCAATAACAAGAACTGCGACATTTAAGTTCAATAAATTCAACAATCACCTACTTGCAGCTTAGGAATATTTATTCTCATAATATTTGACTCACAGTGGGGAGGACTACCACAGAATCCTGCTGGAGTAGAAACTGAATTTCTGGCTCTCAAAACAGAAAGAGAAAGCCAGGCGTGGTCAAGCGCAGTTCACAGTTCCACCCTGTGGTGCAGTTCCTACATCCAGCACAGCTTGCATAGGGACGTTCTAAACTTTTTACCTGATATACTTAGCAAAATAAATATGTTATCTTCTTCCCTCCATCATGACAGGACACCCAAAACCAAACCACCCTTTCTGATGAATTAAATATTTAAGAAAATAGCAGGCCTCTTTTTTTTTAATTTTTTTCTTTCAGCAGGCAGAGCTACCACAAATAAACAACGGAATTCTTAACATTCGTTTAATTTGTGCCTTTCTTACTTTCAGAGAACAAATAGTAGAAAGAATTTACTTACCGCTAATATCAGTGATTTTTGAGGGTTTTGTTTGTTTGTTTGGTTGGTTGGCTTTTTTAAGCATGTGAGAATGGCAAGAGGAGTGAATAAAAAGTTAATATAAACAGTAGGATCTTTTATTAGGTCCAGACCTAGCTTCATTTAGCAAGTATTAACATAACAATTGCTTATATTTGCTGAATGTGATCCCGAAGATTATTTTCTTCTGCACAAGTCATTAGTGGAGAAAAATCATCAGTGTAATGAGTATCTGGAATTTACTTAATTACCCATCCAGTTAAAGTATATTAGCAAATCTTTAGATACTATCTAAAGCATTTATAATGCATGAGGCAAAATTAGGCTAGCTTGTCACCAACTTTTATTATTAACTGTAGAGAAGTTGACTAGTGTAAAAATAAGTCGAGAATAAAATTACAAATATATTTTAAAGAAATTCCAATTTTTTATACTCAGCAGTCCTGTTTTATGGTTAGAAATGCATAATTTGAGAAACATAAAATTCTTAGAAATAAACTTGAACCTTTTGACATGCAAATTACATGTAAATTTTACTTGATAAAGCTTTTTGTGCCTTGTGGAAACAGAACAAGATGGTGAATGGCTGTGGGAGATCCCTTTTTAAAGCAACTGCACATCCATGTGTGTTCCCAGCCTCTGGTCTGTCCCACTGGACTATTATCTGTATTTGTGCCAGTCTCACATCATCGGACTGAATTTACTCATCATAAATCTTATATCTGATAATGGAATTTTATCCAGGGTGTGATTTTTCAAAATTGCTGTGGCTGTCCTTACCCATTGAATATTCATACAAATTTTATAACTAGGCTGTCAATTTCACCACAGATATTTTAATTAGAATTCCATCTATTTTATAGATCAGGTTGGAGGGACTGCATATCTTTATGGCATTCTAGTCTATGAAAATAGTTTTAATCCATCATTTCATTTAAATATTTTAAAATCTCCAGCGAAGAGATCTTCAACTGGTTTCATTAGATTTACTTATTAATATTTGGTACTTTTGAAATCACTATAAATTTTATCTCTAAAATGTAATTTTGTTTATTTACATGTAAACATTTTAAAACATTTTACATGGACTCAGATGTAGTAACTTTGATGAATTTACTTGTGAATTCTGTCTTATCAGTGTGTTTTTTTCTACATACTAATATCATCTGTAAGTAGAAGTTTATATCATTCTGCTCAAGACTTAATTTTTGCTTCTTTCCCTTGCTGTATTACAGTGAGCAAGATTACTATACAATGTTGAATTAAAGTAGAACTGGATGTCTTAACTCAATCTCAACCCAGGGGGAAACTTTCAATCACTCACTTCAATTACCCTATTTTATAGGGCTTTGGTTGGTTGCTATTGTTTTATAAATTAGTTTAAGGATGTATATTTTCGTTTTAATGTATCAATGTTTTAAATTGAACCATTAGATTTTTCTTTAGCTACTGAGATGCACCTATGATATTTCTGTTTGCTTTCTATTTAACTTGGTGAAGTACATTGATAAATTTTAAGGGTGAATTAATCTTTTTTGTATATTACTAAAGAAAGAATTATTTTCATGAGGGGTATTATACTGTAAGTTTACATGGAAATTAACAAGCTACAGGGTAGTTCATTGAGAAATCTAAACACAATTGATGGATCTCTAGCCAAGATGATCAGGAAGGGAAGGAGACAAAGTTGTCCACATCAGGTTAAAGGGGGCCATTGCTACAAATTGGTCCAAAAAAAAAGGAAGTAAGAATTTATAAAAAATTTAAGACAATAATTTTGAAATTTTGGTGAGAGAGAAAAACTCCTGTAAATATATAACTTACCAAATTGAAACAGGAATATGTGGACGGTCTAAATGATCTTGTACCTAGCAAATAAATAATCTATGATTTAAAACCTTCCAACAAAAATCCCTAAGCTCATACTTCAGTAAATAGTTAAGAGAAAAGAATTTAAGGGGAAAGTAAAATGCCAACCTGATCAATGCTTCTAGGGATCAGACAAAGGATTCCTTTCCCTGCTTATTCAATGATGCCAATGTAATTTCAATAGTAAGATCCCAGAGAAGCACTGAAAATAGATAGAAATTTCAGGCTAAGCTCTATGTACTTATTTCTACCTCCTCCACTCACATACACACATACATTTATTTTTTATGCAAGGGCAGTTTTGAAGTGGTAAACATTGAAATGATTGCCATTGAAGGGATAAAGTGAGTATTTCTGGAAAACATGGGGTAATTGGCATGACATTAAATTTCCAACTTAAGGAAGAGGTTTGAGTGTCTAGATGAATCAATCTCCACCTGTTTTTCCTTTGTCACCCCTTGTAGCATGTGGCAACCTAGGAAGCTGAAGAAGGCAGAGTTTTGGGATGATCCAGGGTTGAGGTAATGCCATATATGACTAGGGGGAGGGCAGAGGAAGGAAGGAAGGAAACATGGGAAGGAGGGAGGGGGGGAGAAAAGAAAGAAGGAGGCAGGTAGGGAGAAATGAAAGACAGAGGACCCAGGAGAGATAGGAAAAATAAGTATGTAGATCAGGTACTGGGGGTATTAGGAGAAAAAAATTATAAGGTAGCAATAAGAAGATTGGTAATGAAATCAGAGATTGCCATCACACATAGAATGCAATGTTTAAAATATCAGGAGTGAAATGACTGTGGTTGACCCACGGCTATGCACATGGGTAGGTGGAGAAAAGTAAAGGTGAAGTTACTAGAATTGAGACATCATGCAAATTAATGGCCAGTGTGTGGGATGGGGCATCCACAGAGCTGCTAGGTACCTGATGGTGGGCTGGAGTAAGGAGAACCACCCGTCTGTCAGTCCACTGTAATATGAGAGTATATGGGGGTCTGGACATTTGCTGGAAGAAGCATTGAGGATAAGTGGTGGCCTCTGGGAGGATTCTTGCTTCTGCCATGGGAGGTGTAGAGAGGGTTTCATATAGAAAATTATTAGACTTTCTCTATGTGATCCTAGGCAATTGAATTAGCTCTAAAACAAAGGTGAAGTTTGAAAACATAACCTTGGACTCACCTAGACCTATTGTCTCAGAACCTCCAGGGTTAGAATATAGGAAAACATATCTTTAAAACAAATGGCTCAGTTAATTTTTATGATCAGATGTAAGTAGGAATTATTGGGAAAAATGGATATACAGGGGGATTTTTTTGCTCAGAGAGGAACAAAAGGATTCTCCAGATGGATTGGGACTGATCAGGGCATGGTGACCCCCCCCCACGTGAGTGCTCACTCATTCCCAACATTTGTAGCACTTTTGCTGTGTTCCCAGCTCTGTGCTCAGGGTATTGTCCCCGCTCTGGAAGAGCTGGCAGCCTAGATGAGCAGCAGCAGCAGAAAGTGAGGTGCTAGGGTCATGGTAGTTGTTTAAACAACAAGAGTCTAACAGGAGCTCGGAAGGACCAAGTAGCTCTGCACTGGGAGCCAAGAGAGAAGGCATCTCATAAAGAAGGCATTTAATTTGAGTCTTATAGAATCCGTATCAATTTGGTACACAGGGATGAGAGGGAAATCACTTCAGGTTGAACTAATGGGAGGATAAGAATGTAATTAGAGTTGGAAGATGTTTTTTAGTCTTTTAATCCAAATTTCATTCTTTTATGGATTGCATTGTCCCTAGGTTAACGAAAAATATATATATATATATATATATATATATATGTTGGCGTCCTTTCAACCTGTCCCTCAGAATGTGAGCTCATTAGGAGATGGAGTTTACAGAAGCAATGAAGTTAAAATACGGTCATTAGTGTGGGCCCTGAACCAATGTGGTGGGTGTCCTTAGGAAAATGAGAAATTTGGACAGAGACAAACATGCACGGAGGGGTGACATCGTGGACACAGGCAGGGAGAAGAGGCGCATCTTCAAGCCAAGGAGACAGTCCTGAAGGGTTTCCCTCCCCAACCCTCCCAAAAAGTGGACCCTGGTAACTCCTTGAACTCAGACTCCAGCCTCCAAAACTGTGAGAATATTTAAGAGAATAATTTTGAGGTAATAATTTCCAGCCCTTTAAGCCACTTGGTTTGTGGCATTTTATGTTGGCAGCCCCAGCAAGCTGGTACACATTCTGTTAAAACTAAATAAAACAAAATAAAAACACATAATGGAGTTAGAAAAGGCTTCTACTTCTTGGCCTGTCAACTTCCGTGCCCAGAATCTTAGGGTGGTCTGCCTTAGCCCTGTGTTGTCACATTTCCTTAATAATGCTGAAGGACCGATGGCGTGTTTTAATTTTAAATAAGTAAAATGAAAAGAACCACATGACAATTACAAGGCCCACACTGTCACATTTCTTGCAGAGACTAAGTAAGGTGTAAACCAAAGTGCATACACATGGCAACCATGTCCCATACACACCCACATTGATTGTGCAATGCTCAGTGCTGCTACTGCTGAATTTAGGAAGATTCACACTGCTCAACTTTCCAATATGTGCTCTGCAAAAGTGCTTGCCTCAGCTGCCTACTAATGTGCAGGCAGCCTCTGATCTCTGGCACTGCAACAGGTGGGCTTTACAGCATGTCTTGGCCTTTGGCAGAAATCAAGCAGAACTCAAGTACTTCCTTTTAATTTTAAGCAAGTGAGAAATTAAGAACAACAATAAAGAAATAAACTCCTTCATGCTTTCCCCCCTATATTACACTATAAAATATCTCCTTTTTGCTTCTCTCCAAGAAGCTACAGCATTCCAGCGTTATTTGCTATTTCGTAATTCCTTAAGCATGAACTCCAAAATACCTTAAGAGTAGACACACATGCTTTGCTCAGGAAGGGGCAAGAAGACGGTGGAAGTGTGCTCAGAGTGGGAGACGGTTTTAATGTTCTTATAAAAAGTGGCAGGAAATGTTGATTCAAGGTAAAAAAAAAAAAGAAAAGAAAAGCTGTAGTTAGATTGTAAAGAATACTGTTGTGAGGCTGAAGGGTGTGGATGGTGTTATTTTATGAGGTATGCCGTTGACTTGGATTGAAGGAGTTGAAGCAAAGGAGGAACATGACCAGATTCCTATTTCGTGGTTTTGTAAAGATCCCTCTAATGGCAGGTAACCCGTGGGCACTTCAACCTGCAGGAGACTTACAGGAACCCAGGACATGGATGAAGGTCTGTGTTATAAGGGTCTCCGTGATAAACGGCAAAGGTGAACGAACGAGAAGCACCCTGGGGAAGAGCTCATGGGATTTGATCATTGGTTGGCACCGGGCAAAAGGTGCCTCCTCGGGTGCCCAGAGGCTTGAATTGTAGAGCCATACAGACCCAGGTTGAAAGGTTGGGCTCCCCATCCCTGACCTGAGTGTATTTGGATATATCACTTAAACCCTCGGCCTCCGTTTCTTAATCTGGAAAGTAATAGCAAGTGAGATTGTCTTAAAGACATTTAAAATAAGACAATACATTAAAGCAGACCACACAGAGCCAAGTACAGAAGTAAAAGTCTGCAAATGTAGTTTCAAATAGGGTAAGTAAGCACTGAAGGACGACTCTGGAATTTTTGACTGGGCATTCTCTCAGCAGTATTCTAGAGGGGATTAACACACTGAGCATGATGAAAATTCATGATTTGGTGGTTAGAACCAAATGTAATTTCTAAGACAGATAAATATAATTTACAGAGCATTTTTTTTTTATTGCTTTTAGTGTCAGTGAACTACAGCAGACTCTGGTTGATGATCTCACTCTGGGCAATGTGTCTGGCTTCCTTTGATGAATTGATCCTTGCAGAATTCTGGGAGTAGGCGTTTGACTCGGCAGCCTTGTAAGGGATCCCTTATTAGACTGGCTGGTCACTGTGGGCTCAGGTCAAGCCCTTGTCAGAGCATCCCAGCTGCTCCACAGCAGGAGGCCCTTGGCTCTCCATTAAAGGGGTCTTGGGAAGCTCTGGTAACCATGGTAACAATTATCAGAAGATGCAGCCCATCCCCGCAGTGACCTTCTGACCATCCCTAGTGAAAAACACAACTCCTTCCTCTCTGAATGTTTTGAATTAGACACTCATAAGATCTTTCAGTCAAGGGAGAATACCAGGTGCCCATGATAACAGCCGGGGGGATATCAATCACAGCAAGACACAAATGATAAAACGCTGTTCTAACATCATTTGGAGCAAAATGCGGGCCTTTATCTCAAAAGGGCAGCCAACATTTTTCAATGTCTGCATTATTCTGAGATTTGGGATGTCTACTTACAATTTTAAAACGTTTTCTGTATGAAGGAAATACATTTAGTGCTTCTATAAGAGGAAGATGAGAAATAGAGAAAACTTAAAAATGACACCCATAATGAAAATTAATGGGTCTTCCAGTTCTTCTGCCTAATTCTAAAAAGAAAGAAACTGTTTTGAAAAGAAAAGATCCAAAGCTCCCCAAATTAGAAATGACTTAACCACCATAGCAAGACTTTAGGCAGCCATGTGGATAATTTAAACCTATATTTTGATTTTTTTCTACTGGCCATTTTCTGCTGCATCCTTCTGCTTGCTGGAAGCCAATACAGCAGTAAAACTGATGAGATTGCCGTAACTGCAGCTACTTTTTTTGAAATGTTTAAGACCAACAACAAACCAGCTCCATTGTAGCAAAAGGAACAGTCTTTAAGTTCAGAGAGCTGTATTCAAATTCAGTTTCTGCTGCTATCTCCAAACCAGTTGAAATCCTTCTAGTTTTCAATTTCCTCCTTTATGCCTTTATGAAAAGGAGCAATAGTTATGTGTGTTCAAGTCTAGTGTGACCACTAATTAAAACTATCTAGATAAAATGCCTGGCATTAAGGCAAGTACACAACAAATACTTTTCTCTTTCTCTCTAATTCTGTATCCAAATTCCAGAAATTAATGAACAGCATATATTTAAAGGTAACATGGAGGAATATGAACACAGGATGGATTCACTTCATTTTTTCTCCCCCTTAAAAGAATAAAAAGTTGCCCTTGAGGTTGCATAAAGAAATCCAGTATAAAGAAGCTAGAAGATGACCAAAGTGGGTTTTTTTAATCCACTGTGTAGACAGCATGCATCCTCCTTTGGTATGAGATTAGCAAAGTTCAGGGAGAAATTGACCTCGGGGGACACTGAGCCCATTCAGCTGCAGACAGCTCGCAGGCCACACAGGAAGTTCCTGGGGTGAATGAAAGTCAAACACAACTCATTTTCCTTTTACACAAGTATTTCTGAAGAACCCAGTAAGAGAGTCCTTATGAAAAGAAAGAAACTGAAGCTCCAAAAATTAGAAGTGACTTAACAAACACAGCAAGTCATGAAGGGGCCATCTGAATATTTTAAAATGTTCATCTGATTTCTCTACTGTGTCCTGCTGTTTGCTGGGTGCCAGAAGAGTGGTAACAGACTTACTAGGTTGTCATATTTGCAACTAGGCTTTTGAGGTTTTAAAGATCTTATATTTCTTCTCACATACAAAGGGGAATGACAAAAACAATTCAAGTTTGCTAGTAAGAAAAAAAAAATGATAAATATGAACACAACCTAAAACCAAGATGAAGATACATCCAAAATCAGAGTCAAGATGAAATCTAACTATGAGTCAACAAGACAGAGTAACTCATATTGAGAGGGAACCCTCCTCAGGACAGAGTAAAAACAAGTACCTCAACATAAAATAAAGATATATACAAAAATGTAAGAGGGCCCCTGCGCTCTGTCTTCCATTGTCTCCAAATACAGGGCACCTAGTACAAGTTCATGAGACAGTACCATCACCTCACTCCCCTTGCCGTACCTCGAGTCTCTGCCATTCTTATCAGCGGGATGTTCTTAGAGAGAGTCAAAATTACATTCTCTCATATAACCTGTGTTTACTGAGTTTCTAACCCAAACAGTGCTGTGTTGGTAAATATTTAGTAACTATTGTGGGAAAAAAATATGGCTGGGTATGTGCAAATAACAATTTTAAATACATTTTGACTGTCATAAAGGTGAGTAGCATCATTTTTCAAATAATAATAAAATATGTAATATTCTTTATTATAGCCAGAATGCCACTGATGATCCAGAAGACTCTCCCTGCTTTTCCTTGAACCATTTTCATACCCATATCAATCCACGTTTGCAACGAACTGGAGAAATTGTGACTTAAATGTATGTCCCGGGTCTTCTTTATATTAATAAAGAAAAAAGCGAAATGTGATGGCTGTGGACAGTCAGTTTAACATCCTCTGCCTTCTTAACATTTTTGTCCAATATTTCTCAAATGTATTCAGTCAACAAATAGATAAATGCCAAAGGCTGAGGATTCTCCTGGTGTGAGTGTTCCCACCCATCCTCGTGGTGTCACTGAGAGCAGAGTGGGCAGGCATTCATGTAGTATTTCCATCTTGCAGGCAAGATTTCACATAGGTGTAAGAATCCTGGTGACTTCAAGTGCACAGGAAATAGGACAGTGCACTAAGAATATTACCAATAATAATTACCAATATAATAATGTGTTTTGAAAATTCGATTTTTAATATAATTTTATTTATGGTTACATTAATTAATATTTAATGAGAGCTGCACTTAACAACTTGTAAAACTCCTGAAAATTGGATGGTCTGACTTTTAGATAAATGTGAACTGGCTCCAGGTCACCCACTGGATGTGCAAAACACCTCACTGTTAGCATGGCCACCGTCTCTAGGGCACATATGTTCTTGCCGGGAGGACAGAGGTAAACCTGGACGACACTATGCTAAGTGAAATAAGCTAGAATAGGAAGATGAAAACCACAGGATCCCACCTATTGCAGAATCTAAATAAAGTCACACTCACAGAAGTAGAATAAGATGTGTTTGGAGGGTATATTGGGGAAATGTTGATTAAAGGATACAAAATTTCAGTTAGGAGGAATAAGTACAAGAGTCATCAACATAAATTAATATCAATGTTTTGTATATTTGAAAAGGGTAGATTTCAAGTATTCTCATCACCAAAAAAAACTAAGTGCATGAGCTAATATGTATGTTAATTAGCCTATAATAAGTTTTACAATATCTCATTAAATATTCACATAAATTCCATAAGATGGATGTTTCCATTTTAAAGAGACACAGAGAGGGTGACTATATAGTCACCAGTATCTTAGTCTATTTTGTGTGGCTGTAACAAAATACCTGAGGCTGGGTACTTTATAAAGGAAGAGTTTTATTGATTCATAATTCTAGAGGCCTAGGAGCCTGACGCCACCAGCATTTGCCTGCTCTGATGAGGTGCTCTTGGTGAAAATCGTGTATGAGGAAGAGAGGTCACATGGTCAGACAGCAGGCAAGGGAACATGGAGAGGGCCCAGCTCACTGCTTCATAACAACTCAGGAGACCCAACCTCCTCCATGACACTAGCTCTAATCCCTTCCAGGGCAGTTCCCCCTCAACCTAATTACCTTCCAGTAGGCCCCACCTCTTAAAGGTCCACCACTCACACCACCAAACATGGCACATGTGTGCTTCCGGCCCAAGTACCTATGAACAAGCCATATCGAAATTGTAGCACCCAATATTTTAATTGTGGTTATTTTTGTTTTGAAGAACTGCGGATTGAGCCCAGGGCCTAGTGCATGCTGGGCAAGTGCTCTACCCTAGGGCACCTGGTTTTTAAGATGCAGAGACAACATTTCCCTCAGGCTTGCCGACTCCAAGATTTGTTTTTGCAACAAGTTAGAGAAAACTCTAACTCATTGGTTCCATGTGACAAAAACTCTACTCTTGATTAATATGGTCCAATTTAAACAAAAATAAATAGATGATAGATAAAACAACTTTGGTTGAGGGAGAATAAAAACAACTGTCCACAAAGAAGCTATTGTGCAACTCACATCATGGTGATGCAGGGGAAGGCCCCGCAGGCAAACAGTGAGTGTATTAGAAAACAAGTTAACCGTGTGCAAAGGTGGCTTTCCCTGTGCTGGTCTCTGCTTCTCTAAATGGGATGCCTGTCTCCTACCTGTGACACTGTAAAATGGTGCCTGAGCCAATAAAGATAGCTCAACTCATGGGTTGGGGCAGTAGCTCAGTGGTAGAGCACTTGCCTAGCATGTATGAGGCACTGGGTTCAAACCTCAGCACCATGTAAAAATAAAGACATAAAATTAAGGTGTGCTGTCCATCTTCAACTACAAAAAAAAATATTAAAGAAAAAAGATAGCTCATCTCCATAGACTGACAATTTTATTTAAATACATCTAGGGGGCAATAAAAGTAAACTAATGTGGGTCTGATTATGGATTGCAATGCACAATTCATATGGCAGAGGAAAACAGGGAATTCTAAACAATTGTTAATTTTCGGTAGACCTGGTTAAGCTTCTATACCAACACTTTCAAGGTTAGTTATTTCCCTTGGTTGCTATTACCAATAAATTTAAGAAGAAAAATGTGAAAAACTCTATGTCAAGAGAAAACAAGTGCATATACCAGTATATACAACATAATCTCTGTTTTAATGAAAGTGCAAATTTGTACATGATATGTAGAGAGATATACACATATAAAAAGACTTGCTAGCAAAAAAAAAAAAAAAAAAAGAAACAAACAAAAACCTTCAGCAATACACCAAAATGCTAACGGTGGTTGTCTTTTTTGTTGCATATTGCAAGTGCTTATTTTCCTCCCTATGATCCTTCACACTTGAATAATGTTTCTTAAGCATATAGAGTTTTGAATTAAATACCTACTCTTTTTGAATGAAGAATATTTATATATGGACTCCCTTCTATTATTCAGAACCGTAGAGAAACTAGTTTCATTAAGTAATAGCTTGGTTATATTAAATAATAAAAAATCATCATTAGATTATATGAGATTTCTCAGGTTTATTCGTCTTCCTTGAAATAAATTATTTAACTTTCCTGAAGCAGTTGAAGTTTGGAGACTGGAAAACTTTTTAATTCTGATTTTTGCTTGTGTGGCTGTATTAAATCCTGCAACTGAATAGTACATCTTCATTCTGTGGGAAAAATCAGAGAAACAGCAGACTAGCCTCCAATCAGGTGGAGGCCTCAAGTGCTCCACAGCTGTATTTGTTATTAGCTGCAAAAGTCTTTTGGCATGTACTTTGTGCCTCTCCCATTGAGAAATAACTTGAGCTTTATTCACAGGCCATACTCATCAGCATTCAACAACAAAGACTA
Organism: Ictidomys tridecemlineatus; assembly: GCF_052094955.1. Lineage (NCBI taxonomy): Eukaryota > Metazoa > Chordata > Mammalia > Rodentia > Sciuridae > Ictidomys > Ictidomys tridecemlineatus. The sequence goes on along the minus strand of NC_135490.1, from coordinate 11,255,908 downwards.
TTTTAATAAATACCAAGGAACCCAATTTGCTATGGGAGTGCATTAGTACATTAGAGAAAAGAGGGCTCTTTTGAACTTCTGGTTCTGAATCTGTGGTCCAGCAAGGCAGCAGACTGTTTGGATTCCACCATGCACATTGCTCTGGAGAGGGAGGATCCAGCAGGGGAGACTGGAGCCAGTCAGTGTGAGGTACAATCTGCAGAGCACCCTTCTAGGCTGCAAAATACCACAATGGCTTTTCTCCAAATCCTCTCAGCCAGCCTAAGATTTGAAGACCCCCCTTCACTGCTATATCTTTAAATATTAAAATTATGTAATTCATCTTTAAAAAATGTCTTAAAATATTTTGGGGTATGGTGGAGATCGCTGAGCACCAAGAGGCTTGGATCCTACGCCAACTGTATTTGTTTATGTGACCTTGAAGAAAGTCACTTGATCTTTAGACGCTTCATTTTCATCAGCAATAAAATGAGGCTAATCATGCTTTCACAACCTCATAAGACCCTTGAAAGACTCAATTTACAGGAGATATACTTTGAAGAATGTGAGAGAACCATGCAGCTACAAGGAAACATGGTTTTTTTAAACTGCAAATATCACTTACTTATAGACCAAAGTTTTGCTCTTTTGAATGAAAAAACAAAGTAGTTTTTTTGTTTTTGTTTTTTATTTTCTGTTTTTTTTTTTAAATGTATAGCCTCTCCTAAGAAGAAATGAAACAACAGAATAACTTTATTATTTGCCTTTGGACATTTTTTTTTTTTTTTTACTTTCAGGTCCTACTGTGTCAAATAGGGTATTTCAACTCTATAAAAGTTTCAAAGTAGAAGACAAATATTTTCTACTTTTTTTGCCTTTATGCAATTAGAGTTGGAAGGTGACCCCTCATGGTCTAAGCAGCCATCTGTTTCCAGATCCCAGTAAAAATGATGCTATTAACAACTCCTTGGGATATAATTTCAAAACAAACAGACTTCAAACTGATACCGTGAGGTTGTTCATTGTCAGAGCTTACTCAGCATTTCCTCCTGTATCTGCTTAATCTTCCCCAATTGAAGATTCATTGGGAGCACAGAAAATACCTTATTTATCTTTTTATCCCTCTTTGTTTTATAACATAGAGCTTTATAAGTTGTAGGTACCAATGATTGTTAAATAAATACATAATTACTATTTCTATGCCTGTAGCCATATCAATAACTAGTGCTTATTGAGTATTATGTGCTTTGTCACAATGCTAAACACTTCACAAGACAAGTCTCACTTGATCTCAAGAAGGATGTCATAAGCAAAGTTTAGGATATAGAAAGCACTTAGTAAATGTTGGCTGATCATTCTAATTGTGATTATTCCTCTTTAATAGATGAAGAAACTAAGTTTGACAGATGACAAACTACCAAAGCCACATGTTCCATATATGGTGAAACAGTGACTTAAACCAGACCTCTCTGATGGTGGACCTTGTACTCAGCCCCTGGACTCTACTGCTTCTTCATGCAAGAGGCAGAGGTGATGGAAATGTTGTTTCGGGACAAAAGCAGCATCGTGGACTATGTTACAAGATCGCCTGTCCTTCCCTGTGCTTGGACACATCTTTTGAAGAGTCTGTGGATGGTTTGGATATTTAACTTTGCGCATCCCCATGATCTGACCCAGTTTTCACTGCCATCTTCTCTCCCAGCCACTTCCATATCTTGGTCTTCATAATATGTGCTTCAGGATTTCTCACTGAAAACATTGAAATTTCTATATGAGCTTGTAATACCAATTAATGTGCTATCATCTTTCTTTGTTCAGTTGAAGAGAGTGCTTTGATATTTTATGAAATATTGTTTAATTTTATGCTTTATGGAACAAATACCATGGGCTATTTTTTGTTAACTCAATGTAGAGAAACCACAAGGAGAAAGACTCTCTGTAGTTACACTATTGACTGCTGTCCACAATTTATAGATGTCCTTTTCTATGCATGATACATATGTGTGTAAATAACATGAGTGCTGTATGTATATAAACCATATGCACACTATAGTCAGGACTCACAAGCCATGTGTATCAGATGAATCCTACTTTTCAGGATTCACTATATGAAATATTATGCTTTTAAATATCTCATGGAAGTGGTTCTGTAATAACTCTTTGCTTACACATATGATAGTTTACTTACGCAATCCTCCACTGTTAAATTTAGCTTCTGTTCAATCATAAACACAATGCTACAAGGAATATCACTGTAGCTAAATATTTACCCATATCATTAATTAGTTCCTTAAAATAACTTGCAGATTTTTGTCTTCTCCAATTTCAGTTTGTCACAGAAGGAAAAGGGTACCCATTTGTTTTACTCTGTGGATGAGTATACCAAGCCCACATAGCTGATACATGGAGTGGCTTCAATTCCATTCCCATTCCTTGTGACTTAAGGGTTCCTTCACTTTCCACCATACCATGGGATGCCCTGTCCTATACCAGCATACTAGACAAAAAGCTCTGTACAGTATGCATGCCCAAGATGCATAAGAGAATTTTTCAAATGAAAAATAGGAGTGGTTATCGTAGTAAAGTTGTAATTTTGATGACGTGGAATTACCTTTGGAATTACCTTGCACTTCAACTTTTAATTTGCAGAGGAGCTCCACAGGCAGTCTCTGTGTTGCAGAGGTCTAGCCACGAAGCATACGGGCCTTTCTAATGGTCTCTGCAATTTTAAGGTGAAGAAAAATACATCCATCGATTTGGCTCAGCTGCCTCAATTTGGGAGCTGTCCCAGTAATCTCATTATCGTGGTACGTATGCCTTTATTCCCTCCGCTCCGGAGCTCAGTCTATATAGAGGCAGCAGCTGCATGCTCAGCAAGACCCCAGGTATCAGCTGCTCCTGGGAGCTCTCGACTACCAGCTTTCATTAACACAGGCACAGATGACAGATCACTTTTTCTTGACCCACACATTATTTCCAGTCCGTAGATTTTAATTTTTTACTGCCTTATATATCTTTGTCTACACTAACACATAATATTTTATCATTTCCAAATTTAGGCTTTATACCCTTTGATTTTGGCAGAGATTAGAATATATCCAAGCAAAACTGTCTTTTGATCTGACTCATGAAGTCACCAAATTGGCCCTCCGAATATTTCATGGATCCAATACAAAGAAAACTGTAATATGAGAAAGAAGGAAAAAGACTGTACATCTTAATGTCCTTTTTATCACAGCAATTAATTTTTAAATAAGTATAAAATGCTTTTTTGCTTACCAAGAACCTCTTTTTGAGGCTCTTCCCTTACATTTTTCTCTTTTCTGCAAGGAAAAATATGCTTATGTACAGAAATTCTGGCTTGCTGGAGTCTCCAATTCACCCTCACTTGCCATATGCAATGCATAAATTTATAATGTGTTAAGCTTCAAGAACAGCTGACGATGAATTTCAGCTTGTCGACCTAGGTTGAATTCCACCTAGACTCACTGTCCCCTTATATCAGCTCTGCGTGCTGTGAAATGCTTTTATGACTAATCAAATATCTTCTGCTACAAAGATTTTAAGGGCTCTGAGGGAAAATGAAAACCTGTACTAATAAGAACTTGAGAAGTGCTAATGAATTGTTTGTCTCCGTGCCCCTTTCTTCCTTCCTTATCCTTGAAAGGTCACGAGCTTTCAGAGTGGAGGCTCCCCCCATGCCCAAATTCCATGGCATTCCAGGGACATTGAGCTACAGCAAGATTAGTCCTGACATCGTGGTCTTCTGCTTTCTTCTTTCCTAAGCAGACACTGTCTTCAATTTATTTCCATTTGTTTGAGGCAAAATCAAGCATATTTACTCTCTTGCTACTAAAAATTAGGCCATTTTAAAGGGGGGAGAGATGATCAGATTCAATAACCTCCTTGTATAGAATAAACCAAAGGGAAGCCACACCACACAACTAGATCAAGACAAAGCTGAGGCTAAAGTCAAGGTCACCAAAGTACCTTCTACAGTGGCACCCAAGGTCACATTGAACTTCCTCAAATGCCAAAGGATAGGTAGAAAACCTATTGGCCTATTTAAATTATCTTGATGTCTTTAAAAAAAAAAAAAAAAAGAAGGGAACACTGACAATATCACGATTAGCAGCCCAGTGGAGAAAGTGTTTTGCTAATTCATTCAAAAATCTCTTACTTCCAAGTATGTGACATTCTGGAAAAGACAAGTCCATGAAGGCAGAGATCAGGAGCTGCCAGGGCTTGGAAAGATGGAGGAGCAGGGGGAACACAGAGAATTTTTACGGCAGTGAAACTGTTCTGTATGATACTGTCATTTTACATTTGTCCAAATCCACAAAATATACAACACCAAGAGTGAGTCTTAAGGTGGACTGTGGGCTTTGAGTGATGGCAGTGTATCAGTGCAGGTCCATCAGGTGTAACTAATGAGCCTCTCTGATGGGAATGTTGGTACTGGTGGGGGGAGGTAATGGGGGGGAGACGTGGGATGTCTCTGTATCTTCCCCTGAATTGTGCTGGGAACCTAAAACTGCTCTAAACACATCTTTTTAAAAATCCCTTAATAAATAACATGTCAAATCCCATCAAAACCTACTAATCCAAATAAAGATGAAAGGAATCAACCATGACAACAGCTGGCTAATGATATAAATGATAACATAAAAAGACAAGATTCAAGATGATCCTAAACAAACGACCCTTGTGGATTTGAGAGTTTGCCATAAATGATGGAAATGGTTAAGAGTTCACTAAGAAGCCAAAAAAAGGTTTTATTTTCTAAAAAAAAGAAAAAGAAAAAGTTTAAAGGAACTTCTTAAAATTATGGCATCTTGAACAGGAACATTTCAGGCACTCAAGTAACCAGATGAATAAATAATGTGGGGAGAAAATATGTATCAGCACTGGAAACTAAAAATAAGACTTCCACATACCATAAAACAAGAAGTCACATTTTGCTACACACAGTACAAACAGGAGTATATTGAGCAGAGACATCAAGGACCAACTAGAGCTGCTCTTCTCAGCAAAGCAATAGAATTTCAAATGTACTAATATAGATATACCAGCAGAACACCGCTAACAAATCCCAATTTGTGAGGGCAAAAGTAGACTTTCAATGTTAAACAGAACACTCAACTGTGGAGCCAAACTAGATGTCCTTCAGTGGATGAATGGATAAAAAAAAATGTGGCATATATACACAATGGAATTTTACTCAGCAATAAAAGAGAATAAAATCATGGCATTTGCAGGTAAATGGATGGCATTGGAGAAAATAATGCTAAGTGAAATTAGCCAATCCCCAAAAAACAAAGGCCGAATGTTTTCTCTGATATAAGGAGGATGACTCATAGTAGGGTAGGGAGGGGGAGCATGGGAGAAATAGATGAATTCTAGATAGGGCAGAGGGGTGGAAGGGAAAGGGAGGAGGCAGGGGATTAGCAAGGATAGTGGAATGTGATGGACATCATTATCCAAAGTACATGTGTGAAGACACGAATTGGGTGTCAAAATACTTTATATACAAACATAGGTATGAAAAATTGTGGTATATATGTGTAATAAGAATCGCAATGCATTCTGCTGTTATTTATTTATTTATTTATTTTAAGGTGTTTTTTAAATTGTTGGTTGTTCAAAACATTACATAGTTCTTGACATATCATATTTCACACTTTGATTCAAGTGGGTTATGAACTCCCATTTTTACCCCATATACAGATTGCAGAATCACATCAGTTACACTTCCATTGATTTACATATTGCCATACTAGTGTCTGCTGTAATCTGCTGCCTTTCCTATCCTCTACTATCCCCCCTCCCCTCCCCTCCCCTCTTCTCTCTCTAATCCCTCTACTGTAATTCATTCCTCCCCCTTGTATTATTTTTCCCTTTCCCCTCACTTCCTCTTGTATGTAATTTTGTATAACCCTGAGGGTCTCCTTCCATTTCCATGCAATTTCCCTTCTCTCTTGCTTTCCCTCCCACCTCTCATCCCTGTTTAATGTTAATCTTTTCCTCATGCTCTTCGTCCCTACTCTGTTCTTAGTTACTCTCCTTATATCGAAGAAGACATTTGGCATTTGTTTCTTAGGGATTGGCTGGCTTCAATTAGCATAACCATTTCCCTCCAAATTCTATGATTTTGTCATTTTTTAATGCAGAGTAATACTCCATTGTGTATAAATGCCACATTTTTTTATCCATTCATCTATTGAAGGGCATCTAGGTTGGTTCCACAGTCTTGCTATTGTGAATTGTGCTGCTATGAACATCGATGTAGCAGTGTCCCTGTAGCATGCTCTTTTTAGGTCTTTAGGGAATAGACCAAGAAGGGGAATAGCTGGGTCAAATGGTGGTTCCATTCCCAGCTTTCCAAGAAATCTCCATACTGCTTTCCAAATTGGCCGCACCAATTTGCAGTCCCACCAACAATGAACAAGTGTACCCTTTTCTCCACATCCTCGCCAGCACTTGTTGTTGTTTGACTTCATAATGGCTGCCAATCTTACTGGAGTGAGATGGTATCTTAGGGTAGTTTTGATTTGCATTTATCTGACTGCTATCGATGGTGAGCATTTTTCCATGTACTTGTTGATTGATTGTATGTCATTTAAAATCAATTAAAAAAAAAAAACAGAACATTCGGAACCAATGGTGCCAGAGGCCCTCAGGTGAGGTTTGCTCTAGCAGACTGCAAATGAAGCCTGGCCTCAGCTCCACCACTTCCTCTCCATCTTACCCCAGGCTTCTGTGCCTTTCATTTCCTCACATGCAAATAGTGATGATAACCATATTTACTTCGTAGGTTTGTGGGAAGGAAAGCAGCGGCGATTTGCATAAAGCTTTTAATCATCGTGTAAACATATAGGTTGGCCACTGTTGTCATTGTCACATCATTCTCACCATCACCACCATCACCATCGTGATCTTCACCACCTGAAGGGGCAAGAACAGTGCTTTTTGACAACAGGGAAAGGAAGGAAGCTGGCTAAGGCCTCCTGAAAGCTGGCTTCCGGTGGGTGGCACAGTGATTCAGCAGAGTGGGATGCCAACTGCATTTCCCACGCCATACATGCACATCAGGTGCCTTGGCACTTTCCTCGGAAAGTTGGTAACAAAGAAATCGTGACACAGCCAGGCGCAGTGGTGCATGCCTGTAATCCCAGCGGCTTGGGAGTCTGAGGCAGGAGAATCAAGAGTTCAAAGCCAGCCTCAGCAATGGCAAGGTGCTAAGCAACTCAGTGAGACTCTGTCTCTAAATAAAATACAAAAGAAAAAAAATAGGGCTCAGTGGCCAAGTGCCCTGAGTTCATTCCACTGTCCCCCTCCAAAAAAAAAATAAAAAAAGAAATCATGATATAAATACATATCTACCAGTCCTTCCATCTAAGATCTGAGTCAAGATTCTGAAAGCAACTCCAGACAGTGCATCTTGGGGCACAGTACCAGACAAGAATGCTCCTCATCCTCTCTAAATATCAAAGATCAGAAACACAAAACCAACAGGGAACCTGAGGAAGGCTGTTCAACCACTACCCAAAGATGTCAAGCTAATCCTCAGAACTTTTAAATAGGTTTCTGTACATAGCAAAAAAGAAATCTGCCATGTGTGAGTTAGGGATCGGGAGATGAGATTTCCTTGGTCATCAGGTGGACTCCATGCAAGCACCCAGGGCCTGAAGGAGGGAGGCAGGAGGGTCGGAATTAGCAGCAGAGATAAAAGAAAGGAGAAAATAAAATGCACAAAGGGGTCACATGTCACTGAATCCGTGTGGTCTTCAGAAGCTGGCAAAGACAAGCAGAAGGATTTTTCCCCTTATATCTGTCAAAAGGAACCAGCCCTCCTAAGTTCATTTTCAATTTAAGCAATGTTTTCAACTTTTGGTAGGTTTATCCGGACAGAATCCCATTGTCACTCAAGACACATCTTGCAAAAATTGCTGAACTTTAACCTATCCTGTAGCCCTAGATTTCAGATTACCCACTAATATGGTAGAAAGAAAACCAACAATCAACTATCAGAGACTTATAGAATGTAGATCACTCTGCAAGACAGTGGGTCTCATAACTTCCAAAGTAAATGTTATTAAATTAGAAAAGAGGGAACTCTGGCAAAGTACAGAGTCAGGAAAGCCTTCTATAATGTCTAAATTTTAATTTTACTGGGTTTGAAAAATGTAACTATAGAGTTGTTATTGTGGGACAACTGGAGAATTTTGAATAGGAACAGAGATGGAATGATATTATGTAATTTATTATGTAATTTGTTTTATTTTCAAAGGGAGATAGTTATATCATGGTGATGTGTAAAATGCTTTTATTTTTAAAATATGCATGCAGATGTCTAGGTGGTAAAGTCTGCAACTTCTCTGAAATGATTCAGCCTACACATCTACACACACAATTGTTTTTGCAAACAGATACAACACACAGTAATATATCTGGTCTTGAGAATTGAGTTTATGGTTGGTCCATGTGCTGTTCTTCTATTCAGATTCTAGAAGGCTGTCAGTTTTGAGTTGATATTCTACTGGAGATTCACATATTTCTGCCGTCATGGGTATTTTAATGAGAAATTGAGGGACATCCACCAGAGGCTCATGGCCAGATTTTATTTGAAATGTAAGACTCTGAATCAATGATTTTTAATTAGGGGACATGAACAATGTGCAGCCGAGCTTATTAGAACTCATTAAAACACAATTTTCTTAAACATTACACCATGTTTCTACTTTACTCTGAGCCTCTTTTTGTGTTATCACAGTCCATCAGACATGCCAGGAGACAACTCTTACTTCCAGAATTAAGACTAATGCCACTCTACTGCAATTCTCCAAAACTGGGCTTCACAACTGATTTTGACCTATCCTGCGTAGGTCCCCTTCCACTTCTAGAGATAATATCTTGTGTTTCTTAATACCTCTGATTTACATTTTAGAATTCTGATTCAATCAAAGACTCTGAGAAATATGACACACAGTCATTTAAAAATTATTTCCAGATAGAAAATAGAAGTCAAATGAGTTTTATATGTTTGTTTCTTCTGAGAATTTTCCTTCAGAAACATGAGCATGATCAATATTAAAAATGCCCCATTTGAACCTTGCGGGCTATCCAAACTCATGAATACATGGACACAGTTTAGTGAAATTTTCATCAGTTTAGTTAAAATGGGGGCATTTTTGCACTCTCTGAATCAGCAAATGCTTATAACTCCATCAATGCACAGGATCACTTAAAATTTCTTCTTTGTCATGGAAGGTGAGTCAAAACCCATCATTTCTCTGATTCTGAATCCCCAGTCTCATGTGTGCTGGTGTGGGCTGGGCATGTATGAAATTCCATTGTGTGTGCGAGGGATTAGAAAATCATTATCTTTTCTCTTCTATTCACTCATTCAGTTTTCTTAAAATCTTTTAGAGCTACATCCAACTCATTTTAATAGATCTTCAGAAGGGTAATGTGACGGGCCAAGGTGCTTGTTGGGAGGGAAAATGCAAAAGAGGAGTGACAGAGGCACACATTTGAATCACAGTGTCCTCCCCCAATGCAGGAAGGGATTCCTACTTAAAACCACTTTTTATCAGTTAAATAAACAAACATTTTGTACATGGTATCATTGAAGTCAATATGAACCTAGGAAAGTTTGCCTTTATGTGTTTTTCCAAAGTGAAGGAAATTTTTGACATTTTTATGCATGTTCCTTTATATGACTCACATTTTTAAGTATTTAATAAGTGTTAGTAATATGAGTGGCAAATCCACATGTTTTGTCTCATTTTGTTCTTATAATCTCTTTGTAAAATAGAAATTTTACTCCTCCATTTGACAAATGAAGAACCTGAGACTCAGTGTCCTTTGGGAATTGAATGACAGCGCTGTAATCCATTCTTCCAAGGGTGGCCTGATGCTCAGTGTCAGAAACCCATGAATCCAGACAGTTAAAAACACAGATATTTGGAACCTCTATGATGTCCAGTGCTCTATGACAGAGCGAAGAAATCTCAGTTTTCCACCAATAAATTTTCTCATTATAGGCTTCATTGCGCAGTAATTTTCTACCTTTTCAATTCTACTTAGGCTGTTTATGTTTTTTTTTTCCAATGTTAGCAATTTTCACAGATTCATGCAAATGAATGGAATTCAGAGTCATGAATTTTGCTATTGCTTTTTTCTCCAGTGATTCTCTTGCTTTTACATCTTGCTGATATTCTCTGCAAATATGCCTTTATAAAGACATGCTGTCTGACTGAATGTTATAGACCTTGTCAACTTTGAAAAAGAAAACTCACACCGAGCAGATTGGCTTCTATTTACTTTTGTGTAGCTTTGTTTTCTGTTATAAAATAACCTCCTACCTGCTCCTGGATGAGTGTTCAGGCAGCTCTTAGGTTCACATCCATTTTCATGGGACTTACCTCATTTAACATGTCTAGGGTGTGTCAGTGACTAATCAAACATGGGATATATTAGTAAGTAAGTGGATAAAACTCCTTGTGTTCAGGGAGCTTGCATTCTGGTGGGGAAAACTAAAAGTGACAGCTCAATAAGCCTTATAACCGAAAGAAAATGGTAAGTGCTAAAAAATCAAAAAGCAAGAAAGGAGCACCCAAAGGGAGTCAAAAAAAAGTCCCCCAAAAGCTTGTGTATGAAACAATGAAGGTGCAGAGAAAAAATGGTTGGGTTACCAGAGCCTTGAACTAATCAGTGAACCAATCCCCCAGTGGGACTAACTGGGGTGTGGCTGGAGGAGGTGAGGCATTGGGGTGTGGCTTTTGGGGTATATATCTTGCATCTGGCAAGTACAGTCTCTCTCTCTGCTTCCTCATCATCATGTGATCTGCTTCCCTTGGCCACATTCTTCCGCCATGTTGTTCTTTTCTTATCTGGAGACCTGAGGAATAAAGCCAGCTGTCAATGGACTGAGACCTCTGAAACTGTGGGCCCTCAAATAAACTTTTCCTCCTCTAAAGTCGTTCTGTCTAGTTTTTTTAGTCAAAATTGTGAAAAAGCTGACAAAAAAAGGTAGCGTGGCCAGAAGCTCTGACTTTGGGCAGCTGAAGACCTGAAGGAAGGAGGAATTAGGAATCGATCGTTACCTTCACCACCTGGAGAGCCGGCAGCCCCAGGAGCCAATGGCCCCACACTTAGAACACCATGGGTCCGTGTTCCCCAGGAGGGATCAAACCCACAGCCCTGGCCTTACCTGTTCCGCGGGTTGAGGGAGCTCCCCTTCCAGGAATGCCCAAGGGACGTGCCAAGGCTATCTGTGCCTTGGAATCGCACCTGTCTGATGAAACACAAATTTACTCCAGAATTCTATATTTAACTGCTCATTGACTGCTCCCAGTATATCCAGTTCTCCCCTCAATGTTACAGCTGAAAGTCTCATGGCTCTAATAAACAATAATCAGGGTCTTTCTCGCTTCACTTTACACACATCATCTTACATAATCCTCACGATTACTCTCCAAAGTTACTATTATCTTCTTTTCATTAATGAGTAAAGAGCTCAGATAGATTAAGGAAGCTCCCCAAGTTAAAGTGGCCAGAAAAGGCTCAAAAATGGTTTCCCACACAGACTCAGCTTGACTCTAGAGCCTACTGTTCTTCAATGTCAGGATTTATTCAAAACAGTTGACTGCATTAGATATGGAGGAAAACTTCAGATTCATCTAGTCCATACTTGGGCCCAGACACTGGAATTATGTTTCTGTGGACTTAAAGTCAAGAGCAGTTTGGACTAAATCACACGTACCCATGGCTAGCCTGGCCATCTTTCAACTACATCATGCAAAGTTTAAAAGAGCCACAATATAAAGCCCCAGGAAGAACAACAGCATGTCCCATGCCCCGTTATTCCTTGGCGGGGAAGACCATGACCTTCTGGCAGATATCATATTTTTTCTTTAAAATCCAATGAGGCGTTATTTCACTTGGAAAGCCATCGGTGACACGGTAACATACTGTTACTATCTCCTTCCTCCAACTATTGCTGCCTTATCATGACACTTAAATCACACAATGACTTATAAATCACACAGCTGTGTTCCTCTAAGATTGAGCCTCTTAGGGGAAATCACCATTTCATTCATCTCAGCATCTTAAGTATCTAAAATCAGATCTATATAGCTAACAAACATTTCTGATATATTTCATTCCCGTTACCACAGGCAAATTATGATTAACACAGCCTGCGAAGTTCCATACCAACAGAGGCATACACAGCACTTTAAAGAAGACATGTCCAGCTGGGCACAGTGGCCCACAATTATCTTCCCAGCAGCTCTGAAGGCTGAGGCAGGAGGATCCCAAGTTCAAAGCCATCCTCAGAACTTAGGGAGGCTCTAAGCAACTTAGGAAGACCCTGTCTCAAAATAAAAAACAAAAAGGGATAGGGATGTAGCTCAGTAGTTAAGAGCCCCTGGGTTCAATCCTCTGCCCAAAAAGGAAAAGAAATAAAAAGAAAACAAAAGATGTTCATTGCTTTTATTCAATTATTTATTAAGTCAATAATTCAAATGTTTTAATAGAGTCACAACAACCTAAAGTTATTTTTAGTGAAACTCAACTTTTTCTTGAAATTAATTTTGTAGAAGCTTCTTTACTTTTCTTAGGTGGGACCCCCTCTTTGTGGCCCTATCTAGTAGTCCTAGAGGTGACAAACCATTAGAGCTGTGCTCCTAGGCAAAGATGCTGCCTATCAGAAGGCAGAAATTCTCCTTCTTCAGCCTGCTATGTCTGTCCATGAAAGCTGTGTCTCTCCCTGCTGCAGAATAGGGTATTTAAAAAACAGAAAAAAAAAAAAGATCTATGATCAGAAAATTTGCTTTCAGATCCCAATAAATGAATGTGTACAAACCTCTCCTTTTTTCTTTTACAACATAAAAAGACATGGGTAATGGCTGCTCAGTCGACTTCCTGGCAAGATTGCAAATCAACTGAGCAGGGCTTATAAAAGTGCTGAGTCAGCTGCTAAATACTGGACTGGTCCTAGTTATTGTTATGAAGCCATATTTTATTCCCATGCATGGCATCTCTCATTCTAACATCAATATCAGTCTTCATTTCGGTATTTCAAAGGATAATAAAAATAAATGCAAATGAAACTTGTTTCATCTCAAACCTTAGAAGAAGTTCCCACATTCATGAACTTTTCACAGAATTTTATCAGTCCATGACATGGAGAGAAATTATTCTGCATGAGCAGACATTGGATGAGACAGGAACTTTACAGTGGTTGACTTCAGTGACATTCAGTCATGGGGCACGGAGTTCTCCTGAGCCCCTGCCTAGGTCATGTCATTTTGGTGAGTGCCCTTGGAGCTGACCATTTCCTTGGAGGGTGTCTGCAGGAAGTTAACAAGTTAAAAGATCCTGGAACTTCAGCACTGCTAGTGATCCCTGTCACCCCTTCCCCCCATGATCAGCACAGAGGACATCCCACCGGTTCCTCACAAAGACAAGGAAGGCCTAGCAGGCAACTCACAGGGCTTGTGCTTACAGAAAGTTCTCCTCCCCAGGTCAGTGAAGCAGGTTCCTACAGGCAATCACAAAAACAGGAAAGGGTCCTCTGTGGTGGCAAAGACTTTCTTCATTTTATATTAAATGAGGTCTAATTTTTACATGCTTTAGCTACCAGTATAGAAATAGCCATAATTGGGAATTGGAATGTTGACTGTAGATTTTGTCTAAGGCACTTAGAGCACAAAGCTTTTAAAAAATTATTCAATTTTCTAAATTGCACCCTGCATTTATGAGATCCCTCCAGGACAAGAAGATTGAATTTTGGACTTCCCATTAGAATACATAAAACCCCAAACAAATAAATCAAGATGGTACTAAAGATGTTAATCCCCCAAAGTGATTTATAAAGATAGATGCTCAACTCTTTTCCTGAATGTTAACAGAATGAGAGTTGCATTAAAAATTCTCCATCTACAATTCCCCAACCATGGATTTGGGAACCTATTGATAAAATTCACTTTTATTATGGCATCTTAAGATACCGTATTCATGTTTCGATGGTCTGGAGCAAACAGAAAATTAACACTCGGTGTATCCGTGTGTCACAATTTTTCCCTTCTCTTCAACCCCTGCTTAAGAGCTGTCTTCACTTAAGTCTTTAAACAAGTTTTTATTAAGAAAAAGGTATTAAGAATAGCATCCACTGTACATAAGAAGTTAACATAAGATTCAGAATTAGTGATAGGATATTATAGAATGTCAAATGACATTTATTTTATGAAAATAAGAATAACAATAAAGAGTAGGACAATTCAGTGAAAGTGTGAATGTCCACATACTATAATGTCTTAAAATTTTCATTTGATAAAATGTCTTACTAGACAGGACACATTCTTGTGGACACCAATATTTGCAAATATTTGAAATGCCATGGTGAATCACCAAGGTCAGAAAGATAAAGAAGAACTAATGTAGAAAAACAGAATGAGAAGCAGGAAGACCATAGTTTGCCTGAATGTTTGATTTCATTTGATGGATACAGCAATAATAGATGGAAGTCCCATCAAGGTCAATGTCCTGATATGGACTAAATGATGCCCACATCCCTCCTAGAAACCCAGGGACAGGGTTATTGGTCATTTCAATGATATTATAATTAAATACATAGATAGATGATAGATGTCAGACAGATACAAGACATTGATATTTGAATGAAGAAAAAAATACACTCTATTAAGAAGTATCATATAGTTTAGTATTTCCATTTTAGATGAACGACCATGGTTGGCATACTGGTGGGATGGGATTTGAAAAAATGATACAGCTATCACTAATAGTATGCATCTTCTTTGATCTTGCTATCTGCAAGGAGGAATGGTAAAAATGGAATTTTATTTCTATTATTATCAACTCATATTTACCAAGAGTGTACTGGTAGATGCCGTCATGAGCAATGTTTTATTTTATCCTCACAAGATCCTTGTGAGAGGGATCATTATCTCTTTCCTCCACCTTATGAATGAGTAAACAGCTCAGACATGATAAATAATTCAGTCCAAGAAAGTGTTAGAGCTCCACTTAGAACTGAAGTATAGCTCTTAGCCTTCCACTTCCTCTCGGCAGCACACACTAACCATTTTTATTCATTTAAATGGCACTTATTAAGTTAGGTGTTGTGGAGAAAGTGATATAGTCCTAGTTAATGGCACGGGTTTAGAGCCAGATGGTCTAGTCTAAAATCCTCGCTTTGTCATTTAGGAGCTCTTTAGCCTTGGTAAAGTTACTTATCCTCTCTAAGCATTAACTGTCTCATCTATAAAATGAGAATTACAAATAAAGCCTATTCCAGAAGTTTTGAAAATTAAAGAAGGTTTTGTATTTAAATCACTTGGCTCCATGCCTAAGTCAAAGCAGACATTCAGTAAATGGTAGCTGCTGTAATTGTGACAAATGCACCATGGCTTCTGCCCTCAGAAACTATGGATTGAGGAGGGTCGATTAGATGGGCACTGAGTGACTCTTATACATAATGCAAAATGGCATGGTAAGAGTTGAAAGAGTGATACATTCCTGGGTGTCATTTTGGAGGAGGCCACATTCTATTAAGTCCCTGAGGAACTGGCTTCTGTAGACTCAGTGGCAAGGCCAGGAAGTGCTTGATTGATAAGCAAAGAGAACCTGGCTCCTGCATGTGCTTAGGAGCCCAGCAGGAGGCAAGACTAGGAAACCTCAGTGGAGACTTGAATGCACAGCCACAGAATCTGCCATTTATTTACAGGAAGTTGTGAAACCTCTGGAGACTGCTAAGAGAGGAGTGGCAGGAATGTGCTAGAACCCTTAAGTAAGGTGTAGGTGCGAAATGTACCCCTGATTGAAAAGGAAAATATGACGATCTTGTAGGCCAGCTGAAGAGATACTGAAATAAAAGGGGCAGTAATTGTGTGATCCTGACTGGTGGAAGGTAATGCAGAGGAAAGAAAGATGGATGAGAACAACAGACACATAAAACAGACAGTATTTAAAAAACTGGGCACAAGGAGCAAGGGAGAGGAAAAAATCAAAACATGACTGAAATTTCAAATCTGAGTTGAGAGGACAGCAGAGGGAGAGAGAGAGAGAGAGAGAGAGAGAGAGAGAGAGAGAGAGAGAGAGAGAGAGAGAGAGAGAATAGACCACCTTTGCAGAGCAGATGGTGAGCCCTCTTGTGAATGTACTTTTTAAAAGCAGACATTTGCAACTGGACTGTTAAATGTAGGAGTTAAGAGGACAATCAGATCTGTGGGACTGCAGCTCAGGAGAACCTTTCAGTCATGGTGGAACCTGATTTAAGAGCAATCTCCACAAGACTGAGAAGTGGAATGTATTCTGGTAAATGAAATTGCTGAGGCAGAAAAAACAAAAATTGTATACAGAGAGGGGGAAAGGGTCATAGAAAAGAGAAAGGAGGAAGGGTCCAGAATGTTAATAAGCATCACAAAGCCAAGAAAGAGGAAGCTGTAAGTAAAATATAAGGTCACCAGTGCAAAATAGAACAGGGCAGCCGATGATAGAAAGACTCATAAAAGCCTAATACTAACCTTGGAAAAGAAGAACTCACGGGTGCAACCACTTTGGTTATTTTTGACAGTTTCTTATGTCGAATGAGGAGATACTATATGAACCAGCAATTCTTCCAGGTGTGTACCAAGAAGTGAAAATGCATGTCCACACATGGCATTATTCGTGATGCTCAAGGTCACAAACTCAAATGCCCATCAAATGATGAACGGAGGAACAAAACATGCATCGCTTCACATTATTATATTATTTGTCAATTCAAAGGAATGAAGTACTAATATGAGCTAAGGCATGCATCAACCTTGAAAATATTGTGCTAAATGAAAGATAACAATCCACGTAAGACCACAGCTTGTGACTCCATTTACATAGACGTGAGTCATTCAGTGAGGCACATTCTGAGAAACGCATTGCACGGGCATCACAGCAGACACTTGGGCAAACCTAGCTGGTAGAGGTGGAATAACACAGGGTAGCCTTTGCTCCTAGGCTACAACCTTGTACAGAACGTTACTGTGCTGAATGCTGTATGCCACTGTCACTCAATGGTCAGTACCTAAACCTATCTAAACATAAGAGAGGTACAGTACAAACAAACATCAGGCAGTAGGAGTTTTTTTTAGCTCCATTATAATCACATGGAATAAGAATTCTTATGTGTATAGTTATTAAACAAAACAATATATTCTTGTAACTTCTTTGAACCAAGTGGTTTAGGCAATTATTGCTTCAAAACTCATTAGTGAACTAATTAATGGTTGTGGGAAATCCTATCATCCCACCCTCATGAGCTTTTGCAAAAGGAATTCATACTTCTGAAATTATAGGACATATACCTCAGTACCTCAGAAAACTTCCTTCCAAGGTTCCTTCCACTTTCCTTCTCACACTAGAATTTGTCACTCAGAGAAAATAGGATTTTTCAAGCCAATGGTTCAATACCATTCATTTACAATCCTCTGAGCTACCTCATTAGTGTTATAGAACTGAGACACCATAGCTTCAGGGCCCACATTACATAAGATTCTGAGAGAGAGAGAGAGAGAGAGAGAGAGAGAGAGAGAGAGAGAGAGAGATATTGAAAGAGAGGGAAGAAAGACCCCATAGAGAAAGAGAATTAGAACCAGACTTCATGGGCATTCTATATAAAATAAAATACGTAACTCATACTCCGTGAGCAGTGGGAGTCACTAGAGATTAAGCGGTGGGGTAGGGGTATGAAAATTCAGTTTTCAGGATGGTAATTTGGTTCTGAGGAAAAGAATAAATTTGTATAAGAGTCTCTGTTCAGACCAACCAGAGGAGAAATCTACTGGAGTGAAAGAAAAAGATCTAAAGATGAGGAGTGGCCAAGGGTGTCAAAAGAGCAAAATCCGTGTTCAGGTTCCACCTAAGGGTCCCACGGATTACACTGTAGCCAGATGAGGTGGCACACACCTGCAATCCCAGCAGCTTGGGAGCTGAGGTAGGAGGATCACAAGTTCAGGCCAGCCTCAGCAATTTAATGAGACTCTGTCTCAGAATTTTAAAAAGGGGCAAAGGGCTTGGGGTACTCAATGGTAGAATACCCCTGGGTTCAATTCTCAATAGCAAAACAAAAAGTTAAAAATATATGTAAATTTAAGTAGATATTTTATTCTCTTTGACATTTAATCTTTTCATTTGTAAAGAGAGAGGATTGGACAAAAATGGTTTTTAAGTGGGTCATTCTTACCTAGTTATCATTTTATTTAAAAATTATAGAGATTATATTCTTGTTGATATTCCTGGCCAGAAAATAAAGTCTTTGTGATTGCAAGAGTTCCTTTATGAAGTACTAGACCCCTAAGTGATGTGTTTATTAAGGGATAGATTCCTGAGCAGTTTGCCTTTTATTAATCTCTAGAATTTTTGATGTGCTAAGTAGATCTTTTGGTAACTTACCTGAGAAAAAAGCATGTGCACAGACAAAATCTACTAGTCCTTCTTCAAATCATTAAACTTTAATAGTTTGATAATCTGAATGAATCTATCATAAAAATTTATAGCTCAAAAGACCTGAAAGCACTCGAGGTAAGTGTGGGTTAATGATGACTATATCTTCTTGATAGTGTGTAAGAACGATTCCTTGCTAAGATACTGCAGAAACTAATCCAATGGTGTTTTGTGGCCTATTATTTTGCTCAATTCACTCAGTGAACTCGAGTCGAAGGTGGCCAACAGAACACTGCTTTATTCCTTCTCCAAGCATCCCCTTTCAACCCACCCTATTCCAATCTAGTAAAATCAATCAATTTCAGTCATTAAAAAGGCAAGCCATTTAACAAAATCATCTTCTTCTTGAAAAGTCAGTATATCCTGGTGGGTGCAGTGTAGCACGTCTGTAATCCCCCAAACTTGTCATGCCGAGACAGGAGGATTGCAAGTTCAAGGCCAGCCTCAGCAACTTGTGAGGCCCTAAACAACTTAGCAAGATCCTGTCTCAGAATAAAAAATAAAAAGGGCTTGGGGTGACAAAGTAGTTCTGGGTTCAATATCTAGTACCAGAAACAAAAGCAAAAAAAAAAAAAGTAAGAAAATAAGTCAGTATCCTGATTAATAATGCAATAATAATGTATAATGTAGAGGACATGTAACTAAAGGAATACTAAACTTTTAATGTTTAATAATTTAAGAAATTGAAATATACATAATATTTGTAAACATTTCTCATTAATAAATAGCAGAATTGTATAAGAATATAACACATAAAATATTTTAAATTCTAATTTTTCAGCAAAATGAGAAAATATTATAATAACACCACCCACTAATAATGTCTTTCATTTTAGTCACCAATTATATGACCATTCTGAAACTGCCAAATTCTTTATAAATCCATTAAATCATCATAGGGACCCTGAAAAGTCACTATTGTAGAAACAAAGGAAACTGACATTCATGTAAAATAATCAACTATTCCCAAAGTAGTGCTAGATATCTAATTATTTCAAAACCATTTAAGTTTAGCAAAGAGACAAAAAATAATCACAAACTATTACTAGATCAAATTACTATTTTCTGAGGTCTTTCTGTGCTTTGTCATCTATCTGGCTACTGGCAAATATAATCAGCAAATGGGCCGCTCAGCCCCTTTCCACTGTAGAACAAGAAAGAAAAAAATATTATACAATCTTTAAAAATATCTAGTTTTCAAACTTTGACAGAAGTGTGAAGTGTGAAAATGTAAAATTTGAATGAGTAAAGTGATCAGCAATATCAGAATACTCATCTCTCTGAAAAATTGGGTGTGAGCACACACACACAAACACACAGGCGTACACTTTCCGGGGAATGAAACCCCAGAGCCTTAAGCTGATAGGCAAGTGCTCTACCCCTGAGCTACATCCCCAGCCCTTTGGATTTTTTAAATTTTGAGATTAATAATCCCTAAATAGTCCATGCTGTGCTCTACCTTACAGTCCTACCTCAGGCCTCCAAGTCCCTGGGATACAACGTGCCACCATATCCAGCTTCTCTGAAGAACTTTTTTTAAAAAATGAAATCTCAATTGTATAGTATTTGGGGGCTTTCTCTTTTCTCTTATAGGTAGATTAGAGAGAGATTTTGTTTTAATGAGAGTGTATTTGTTTTCAGTGGTATAAGTACATATTTTATACCATTTGCAGATGCCAACATTTAAATGAGACCTATGGACTTTAAAAATGTGGACTGTGACAGGTGAGAACATAGTGAATTCATTTGGACTTTCAAAAAAGAGGAAGCCCGTTCTCTATTTTAAAAGCCAGAGATATACATGCATAATCAAAATGTAATGTGCAAACAGCTGTAGGTATGAGATGTTCAGGGAACAAGTAGGGAAATATAAACACAGGCTTGGTAAAGATGTCAAGAGGATTTGTAATTGAGTACAGACTAGACAGCAGCATCCTGAGAAATTGACCTCCCAGAGCAGACATGCCTTGCAGTGTCTCTGTGGGTTAATATCAGCAAGGGTCCTAGTGGACACTCAAAGGGTGCATCTGAAGCCCCCTGTCAGTTTCACAAGCAGCATCCAGTATATGACCATAATATTCATTTAATTTACACATGATTTTTTCCACTAGAAAATCCTAAAACTTATCTTAATTCAGCAGGTCACACCACTGAATGAGTGATCGAGCTCAAATAGCTGTATGTCTTGGGAATATAAAGAACAACCTGAAGAGCACAGAAACAGAACCAAATACACATGAAGACGTTGCTCCTGATGTAGAACTGGGGATAACAATTCACCACACCAGTGACGCTGGTGACACAGCATTCGTTCCAAATGAAGAAATAAAACTATCTCACCCCATATTCAAAAAGAGATCCTAGATTTTCACTACATAAATGTGAATAAGCAAAGATCAAGATTTTACATGATATGGTAAGAGGAAACCTTTACTACATAACTAGATAGGAGGAATTTCTTATGACACAAAAAAATATGATAAAAAAAGATAATTTTTTTATTATTAGTTGTTCAAAACATTACAAAGCTCTTGACATATCATATTTCATACATTTGACTCAATTGGGTTTTAAACTCCCATTTTTATTCCAAATACAGATTGCAGAATCACATTGGTTACACATCCACTTTTTTACATACTGCCATATTAGTGTCTGTTGTATTCTGCTGCCTTTCCTATCCTCTACTATCCCACCTCCCCTCCCCTCCCATCTTCTCTCTCTACCCCATCTGCTGTAATTCATTTCTCTCTCTTGTTTTTTCCCCTTTCCCCTCACTTCCTCTTATATGTAATTTTGTATAACAATGAGGATCTCCTTCCATTGCCATGCAATTTCCCTTCTCTCTCCCTTTCCCTCCCCCCTCTCGTCCCTGTTTAATGGTGATCTTCTTCTCATGCTCTTCCTCCCTGCTCTGTTCTTAGTTGCCCTCCTTATATCAAAGAAGACATTTGGCATTTGTTTTTTAGGGATTGGCTGGCTTCACTTAGCATAATCTGCTCTAATGCCATCCATTTCCCTGCAAATGTCATGATTTTATCATTTTTTAGTGCTGAGTAATACTCCATTGTGTATAAATGCCACATTTTTTTTATCTGTTCATCTATGGAAGGGTTTCTAGGTTGGTTCCACAGTCTAGCTATTGTGAATTGTGCTGCTATGAACATTGATGTAGCAGTACCCCTATAGTATGCTCTTTTAAGGTCTTTAGGGAATAGTCTGAGAAGGGGAATAGCTGGGTTAAATGGTGGTTCCATTCCCAGCTTTCCCAGGAATCTCCATACTGCTTTCCAAATTGGCCACACCAATTTGCAGACCCACCAGCAATGTACAAGTGTACCCTTTTCCCCACATCCTCGCCAGCATTTGTTGTTTGACTTCATAATAGCTGCCAATCTTACTGGAGTGAGATGGTATCTTAGGGTGGTTTTGATTTGCATTTCTCTGACTGCTAGAGATGGTGAGCATTTTTTCATATACTTGTTGGTTGATTGTATATCCTCCTCTGAAAAGTGTCTGTTCAGGTCCTTGGCCCATTTGTTGATTGGGTTATTTGATTTCTTATTGTTTAACTTTTTGAGTTCTTTGTATACTCTGGATATTAGAGCTCTATCTGAAGTGTGAAGAGTAAAAATTTGTTCCCATGATGTAGGCTCCCTATTTACCTCTCTTATTGTTTCTCTTGCTGAGAAAAAAACTTTTTAGTTTGAGTAAGTCCCATTTGTTGACTCTTGTTTTTAACTCTTGTGCTTTGGATGTCCTATTAAGGAATTTGGAGCCCAACCCCACAATATGTAGATTGGAGCCAACTTTTTCTTCTATCAGACGCCGTGTCTCTGATTTGATATCAAGTTCCTTGATCCATTTTGAGTTAACTTTTGTGCATGGCAAGAGAAAGGAATTCAGATTCATTTTGTTGCATACGGATTTCCAGTTTTCCCAGCACCATTTGTTGAAGATGCAAATTTATATGTGAAAGTCTTGACATCCACTGACTCCAAAAAACATTTTCCTAACCAACCGCCTACAATTTTTTAATTATCTAGACATGTTCCCAATAATATGTCATTCCAAGTTACTGCCTATTCAAATTACAATGCTGTGGTTTCTGCTAAAGTTTAGTGATTTAATAAAATCAAATACTCATATACTGAGCATGCACTAATGGTCTCTCAGAAAGTGTGCGTTTGCTATAGAATATTGAAGATCAAAACAGAGGGGCAAAGAAGGAAGAAGGAGAACAAAAAAACAAATTATTTTCTCTCTTGCTCTCTCTTCCCTGTCTGTGGTGTCTCCTTGAGAGTTCCAGGATGAGATCACTCTTCCCATACCTTCCTACTTACTGGTTGGCCTTGGGTGAGTCTATCTGTTTCTAGGTCATTAGCTGGAATTCTGGGGTGATATTGAGGGATGTCAGACCTGTCAATCAGAGCAGCCATGTGGGAAGTCTTTAAAGGGCTCCTATAATGTCGGGGTGCCTTTCTTGTTTTTATTTTTATAAGAAAGAAATATTTCACAAAAAAAAGATGCTTTTTGATCCTCTAAAAATCATCAAACTGTAGTATGACTCCGTGGTTTTTCTGTATTTGTTTGGAACTGTCATAAGGGGAAAGAGATTTCACCTGGGGAATTGTTTTCGATGCTTCTAAGGTCTTATAATAAGGCACACACACAGGTTAAACATTTCATTGAAGACAGATGAGTCTGTAGCAACACGCCCACCCTCACACATACTCAGAAAAGCATACTGCCATCTGTATTAGTCATTTTGTAACTTCATATTTTAAAGTTTGTTTGTAATGTTTTCCTAAAGCTATGCAGGTTGGAACTGCATAATTTTTGACTGCCCAGTGAAGAACTTTCAGTAATTATTTCAAACTAATTGATCCAAAGGATATATTTCTGCTATAGATTTTTATAGTTTTACAGTTAAGTTTTCTGCATCAGCACAACAAGACATCCCAAGAATCTGACAAGGATCTCAAATATCAGAACAATTTGTTGGCGCCAGCAAAGGGTAATATTTCTGGTATGGTTTAGCTATTAGGTGTCCCCAAAAGCTTATGTGTGAGACAGTGCAAGAAAGTTTAAAGGTAAAATGAATGGGAGAAATTGCAGCAAAATAACCGGGGGGGGGGGGTGACAAGCAACTTGTGTAGATTGATACAGCAGGAGTGGGAGCCGGTTATTGTAGGACAGGAGGGGTATATATACATTCCACACAGCTTATCTAATTAACATAAACTAGATACAGCAGTCAACCAATAAGGAATCTCCACACTTAATGGCTCGCTGGCGTTACTTCACAAACCACTCCCTCTGGCAAAATGCCAGGCGCCATCTTGACTTGTTTACAGACCCTAACATTATTGGCTTGGTATTGTGACATTTTGTATCCTCCCCTTCTGCTTGTAGCAGATTATTTATGGTATTTGTGTAAAAACCTCTGTGGTCGTTATTTAAAACAAAAGGGGGAAATGTTAGGGTCTGTAACAAGCAGGAAGAGAAGCCCAGGACAAACCAGCCTGCCCACCTTGACGTGGGCTCACAGCCTCCAGGACTGTGAGAATAAATAAATCCTGTGCTTTAGGCCACCCACCCCTGGTAATTTGTTATGGCGGTCCTGCACGCTCACCCCCAACTGAAAGTCGACTTGTGTTTACTCCAGCGTTTTCAGTTTCAACCTTCCTTTTTCTCTCCTCAGCTGCTCAAAACCACCAAGATTCACCACACCAATGCTTCTCACAGTAGGGCCACAGACTTCCCAAGTCTGAACTCAATGAGAGCCAGCCACCAAGATAAGACAGTGATCCTCAACCACGAAATGACTCCATATTTTATAATCCTTTCTGCCCTGTCCCCAAGTAACATCAAATGGGTTTGGGGGGATATTCCCACTAAGTGGCCACCAGCTGACCATGTTGATGCCCTCATCCATAGACCAAATTCCAACATACACACTGTGTGCACTCATCAGACGTGTGCTCAGAGATACCTACCGAGGCCCAGACATGTCTGGGGCATCTGATAGCAATGGTACCTTCATAACACAAATGTGCCTTCATAACACAAAAAATCTAGTGAACTAAGCTCTGATATGTGCTTAAAAGTCATTAAGACAAAAGGATTTCATTTCCCAAGGAATTGGTTGGACAACTTAAATATTTGTTTTGGTGGCTAAAATAGGCAAGTTTAATCCAAAGGAAGTTCAGATAAGAAAACACAGGCAATAGACCACAAGTTCACAATATTCTCCAGTTCTGAGTATTTCAGCCCGAACTCTTCAATAACCACTTTTGCTCTGCTCTGGTTCCTGCAAACTGATGCTGATTAAATACATTTTATGCGTATGTGAATAAGTTTTTTCAGGCTGTTTATGAATTCAAAGACTTTTCTGGGATCTAGAAGCCCCAGCCCCAGACACTCCAAGGGCAGGGCTCATACATCAAATGACTGAACATTTCCCACATCTTCCAGAGGTAACTACAAATAGTTTCAGTTGACACCATCGCAAAAATGAGAAAGGGACTTTAAGATTCTCACATCCCTGTTTTAAATGCCATCATTAAATATATTGGGAACATGAGTATGGACTATGTCTAGAACTAGACTGGAGTATCTCCTATTCTCAACTGCTTCTTGGGTCATGTAATTTAAAGCCATAATTGTCTTGGGTCAAATAATTAAGAACAAAGTAGCTGTAGAACAAGGAAAATTTTATTTTTCAGAAACATTTTTAAATCTATTAATCTATATTCATACAAGTAAGATGTCATATAAATTATTTCCAATCATATTCTATTGCTTGTCTCAATTTTCAAAAGAACAGTATTTTCTTTTTGGATATTAAAATAGTTACTTTATTACAAAGATAATTAACTTGATGAATAGGGTAAAACTTTCACATAAGAACTAAAGGATGGAATAAAGACTATTTAGTCTATACATCACAGTTTCATCATATGATTATGGAAATTCCGATTTGTTTATAATTCTGGAAATGCTCTGTGTGAATCCGGGTCTCAGACTTTGCAAAGACCATCTTTTTACAGTATCTCACCAATACAAACTTTAAAATAGTATATATTTTAGCGATGACTTTTAAATGTGAATTGTTATTCACTACCATGGATTAGTTCTGTTACTAGAATTTACTTAAAACAGATTCAATTAAGTGTCAAGTTAGGATTTTTTTTAGAATGGACTTGTGAAAAATGAAAGACTCTTCTTCAATTGTAAGCAGCTGGTGCTGATGCAAGGAAGTGATTTCACTGATGTTTAGCATGCAGGTGTGTCTCACGGCTGGGCTGGTGGTGGTCACATCAACCAATGGGCAGGACGAAGTCTCAGAGAACCACATTCGCAGAGTCGTAGGGGACTGTCCACCTCTCAGGGCAAATTTAAAGCCATAAGTGTCCTGGGTTCAATAATTTTCAGCCTTTTTTATACAAAGTCTTCTAAAGATGGTTAATGTTAGTTTCAGGTCCCATTTTTGGCACTACATTAAAAAGCCAAAACTAGTACTTTCTTTTCTTTTCTGATTGCTGGAGACTTAAAAGGTAAATCCCATGTCCCTATCCTAAAAGAGCTTGAAAATTAAATGAATAAAAAGTTGAAACAGAAAAAAATAAAAGAAAGAAAAGTAAAAGCTGATATATATAGCTACTAGGTATCTTGTCTTCCCTTTTTATTTTTGTAAATTAAGATAAAAGATAAACCAAAAGTTTCTAGCTTAAGTTAGATGAAATCAGATAAGAGGAAAAAGTAGATTATATAGCAAATATTTCTGACATCTGTAATTTCTAAAACCATTAAGAACATTTCTATTAAAATTAATTTAATTTTATTAAAATTTATTTGTAAATTATTTTATTAATATGAAATAATTTGATTTATATTAAATTCTATGTAAATTAAACTAATATTATTAAATTGTATTAAATTCATTTAAATAAAATTTAATAAATTTTAAATAAAAATTAGATCATAGTTTAATATAAATTAAATTTATTAGATTAATAATGTTAATGAAATAAATTCAAATTAAATAATATTCATTAAAAATAAATTTAAATTAAATCAATTTTTACTGAATTATCATTTAATTTTTATTAAATTTTATTTAAATTAATTTTATCAAAAATGTTCTTAATGGTTTTAGAAATTACAGGTGTCAGAAAAGTGTTTCTTATATAATCTGCTTTTTCTCTTCTCTGACTTCTCCTAACTTCAGCTAAAAACTTTGATTTATCTTTTACCTTAATTTACAAAAATGAAAAATGTTTTTCTAAGGATTTCAGCTTTTAAAACATTATATGATTTTATTTCTCCTGATTTCTCCTTCCCGCTGTTTTGTGATCAAATGATTTTAAAAATGTGTTTATAAGCATTATTTTAGAGCCCCCAAAATACGTAAACGGTCCC
This sequence comes from Ictidomys tridecemlineatus, assembly GCF_052094955.1. Taxonomy (NCBI): domain Eukaryota; kingdom Metazoa; phylum Chordata; class Mammalia; order Rodentia; family Sciuridae; genus Ictidomys; species Ictidomys tridecemlineatus. The sequence continues at coordinate 11,228,998 of NC_135490.1, read as the reverse complement.
GATATTTAATGACACATCCTTGCAAATTAACTTTTCCATTGAAAATGTGTTCAGTTTGACTTATAAAAATGGTCTTCTTTCTGGACATTAACATCTAGAAAGGTGAATTAATGTAAAGTGATTTTTTTACAGAAATGAAAATAAGTAAAATGAATGGGTGTCATGGTATTTGCATTAAAATTTCTCAGAATTTATCCACGAAACTTCATGTTCAGGCCTTCCCACTGTCACTTTTTTTTAGTAGTTGTTCAAGGGTTTTCTTTTCTAAACTCAAGAAGTCACAACTTTGGGCAACATTATATTTTCTTTTTATACACTCTGAATTCTGAGCTATATAGGTCTTTCTCTCATGAGTTGGATTTTTCTTCCTTTCTGTTAATTGTGTCATTTTATCTTCATAAAATTAAATGTAACAAATACAATCATAAAAAAAGAGGTTGGAGCTAATGGTTCACTAGTGGTGCACTGTACAGTTGCTCACAAAGTACATTAGAATTGGTTATTGTTGAAGATTACGCCATAACATCAAAACAAAATTTTATAAACAAAAAGTGCTACATCAAACAAAACAAATTAGATTTTTTAAGTGCTAAAGCAAAAAAAAAAGAAAGATAGGAAGAAGAAAGAAAGAAAGAAAGAAAGAAAGAAAGAAAGAAAGAAAGAAAGAAAGAAAGAAAGAAAGAGAAGAGAGAGAGAAGACAAATACCTAGTAGCTACATACATCAGCTTTTTTCTTTCTCTTTTTGTCTACAAATACATGACACTTTTTCCAAAAGGTCACTCTCAAAAAGTACTGAGTTATGGCTTCAGTAAACTGCTACATCATCACTGGCTTGAGAGTCACTTATGGCTTTAAAAGGTCCTTTAGTACAACCCTGGCAGGATGGTCTGGGGACAGTGGCAATGGTGTAAAGGTGGGCATGACATCTGCGAAGGGTTCCAGAGAAGATGCCTAGGTCCACTAAGTCCCAGTCCAGCTAGGTGAGTAAGTGGCTCTGAATTCTGCTGCCTCTTTACCACTTCCCGGCATCTTTGCACCTTGCTTTCTTCTTCTTGGGGAATCTAGAGTTCCATGGCAGGAGCAGAAAGTTTGGGTGGTGGAAAAGCTGGATGAGATTCCGTTTCCAGAAACTTAATAAAAAGTTCTGAAAAAGAACTCCTCCGCACACATTGCTGACTTGGTATCAAAGGTGTGCTGGGGACAGATTTGGGTCCTCCTCCAAGCCAACCAGGCATCCACTTGGTAACACCTCCGCAATCTTCTTTCAACAACTCCTCCATTTCCCCCTTTTCAATGTCCAGGATCCTTCCAATTAACCGTAGCACTTCAGGACGCTTCCTTTGGGGTGTGCGGAAATGACCGATAAAAAGGTTTCTCAGGAGGCCTTTATCCACTTTTCCTTCTGTGCTGCTGGTCATGTTCGTCAATTGCTTTGGTGTATCGTCCAGCATTTCTTGCAGGAGCTCACTTTGTTTTGTGGGTTCTCCAGTCTGTTCTTCCTTGAGATCTGACTGTCTGGGTGCTGAATCCCACACAACATTTGCTTCAGGCAACTGGGCTTTTATTTGTCCAATGGTTTTCTGCAAATTCTTAATTTCCTCATCTTTTACTAAAAATAACTGGGCATGCGCAGCATTCATCTGCTCATATTGGTATTTCAATTCATTCATTTCCTTCTTCTGCTCCTGTAAAGACTGAAGTAGGCGCATTTTACCCTGTCTTTGATCTTCAATTATCTTCTGCTGATGTTTAATTTCCTCTACCAGATGATTATTGACGATATTCAGTTGAGATACCTCACATTCTAGTTCTGTGATACTATCGAGGGTTTCAGGCTCAGCCACAAGGACAGCTCTGTGCTGCTGTTCCCTAAGTCTTTCCAATTCTTCTTGCAGATGATTTCCTTCTTCTTTCATGGATTCAATCCTTCTGTCCTTTTCTTCTATGGTTTGCCTTAAAGTTTCATTTTCTCTTAAGACCCGAGAAAACTTATCTAAATTCTTTTGGAGTTCTGAACTTTGTTCTTTGAGTTTGTCAATAAACACTTTTTTCTCACTTCTACGTCGTATCAATTGCTCCGGTTCTTCTAAACCAGATGCCAAAAGTTCCTTAGTTTCTTTTTGATTAGCAGCCATTTGCTCAATACTCTTTTTGAGGCTTGCGATTTCAAAATCCTTCTCTTGATTGAGTTGTTTCAATTTCTTGATGACAAGGTCTCCTTCATATCGTTGTTTGGCTAGCTCGTCTTTTATCAAAACGATGTGCTTTGTCGCTTCCTGGTTCTGAGTGTCCAGTTCTTCCAACGCAGCTATCAGTATTTTCTTTTCATTAATACTTTGATTCAGTTCTTGCTCCTTCGACTCCAAGTTAAGTTTTAAGTTATGGAATTGTACACACAAATTCACGTCTGTTGAAGCTGTACTTTTAATTACTTCATATTCACAGCTCAATGTTGACAGTGATATCTGAAGTTCTTTCATCTCTTGACTCAATAATGACTTCTCTTTTTCTAAAACTTGGACACGCTGATTCAGTTTCAGATTGTCTTCAGCCAGATGGTTATCCCGGTTTAAACCATTCAGTCTCATTATTTCCTTTTCAGCATCGGACAGGGCTTGTTGCAGCCTGAGCACTTCTTCCACCAATGAACTCAGTGGAAGAATTTTTCCCTTTTTGGCCACAGTATCACTCTGCTCCATCACAGAAGCCTGCAATTTACTACATTCCAGTTGCAAGTTCTCACACTGCTCAGTTATTTGTCCCTTTTCCACACGGAGCTGCTCTTGTTCTCTGTTCGAGACGTTTCCGTCATTTTCTGCAGAAGATAATTTTTTATTGATGTCTTTTGTTTGATCCTCAAGTTCTTGTATCTCTTTCATCGACTCGGCATTTTCAGATGGCAGAACCTGAATAGTTTTTTGCATCTCACAGGCTCTAACCCCTGAGTCACCTTGTTGTGACTGATTTTCAAGTTCTTCAATTCGTTCTTCGTAGTCACATAATTCCTCTCGATGCTGGGAACTTTCCTCTGCCAGTTTCTCTTGATGTGCCTTCTGCAAAACTGGCATTTCATGTTGATGATTATTTATGTCCTGGCTTTGGTTTTCTTCAAGTACCTTAATAGTATTTTGGAGTTTGCAGATTTCATTTGGATCAGAATTACGTGTTCCTTGTGCTTGACCAATATGCTTCCAGGGGCCGACTTCAGATTCAAGTCTCGAAACTTCGATTGACAAGCTCTTTATTTCATGTTGTGATGAAATGACGTCGCTAAAGTGCATGTCTCCATCAGGAAGAGGTGAAAACTGACCACTGATTCCACAGCTGGATGGAGCCGGTGCAGTGGTTATTGGTATATCTCCAGCTCCGGAGTGTACTGATGGGGCAGGTGACTGCCGTCTCCACAGGTGATCCTCTAGTACCATCTGTCTTGCTTTAGGTTGGCTGGCTTCTGTCCCTCTCTGTTGCAGTTGATGTCGGTAACGTGCAGAGGGAAGCTTTATGGGAAGCCCTGATGCTTCTTCCTGCTTTTCTTCCGGATCAGCACAATCCTTTGTAAGTCTTCCATCCGTTGATGTGAATGGAGATTGGGGAGCTTCAATTTCCTTTCTCCCACAATGAGGTAAACCTGCTTCTACCTCTTCTAAATCGTCCAGAAACGCGTCCCTGGCCAAGCTGGAGATATGGCCGGTGAGGGAAGCCAAGCTGTCCCCCACCTGACCCAAGGAGTGGCCCCAGCCGTAGCTTAGGCCCCTAAACCAGGACGACATCGCTGCAACCTCTGAGCTGCTGCAAAACCCGCCCCTCTCACCATCCACCTCTCTCCACCTCTCTCCACGGAACGGCCTCGAGCGCGCAGGGTCGATTGTGACCTAAGCCTCGGAATTTGGGGCGCTGCGGGGCTCACGCCAACGTCGCCTTCTGCCTGGTAACGCAGAGCCCTGGCCTGGCCTTCCACCAGGGACTCGCTGCCAGGGGCGCAGTCACCCCTGGGGGCCTCTGCTCCTTCCCTGGACTTTCCGCTGCCCCCCTTGGGTGACTCCGCCCTCAGCGTTGGTGACCTGCCCCTGCAGGGCGGGCTGCTCCTGCACCTGGACTGGCCGCCCTGACACCCTAGGATTTTCAATATTCATGAAGAAGCCTTTTAGAGCACTGTGACCTGCAAAGCACCCCTGAAATCATGGTTTCCTACAAATGAGTCCAATTTGCTGTCATAAAGAAAGTTGTATTGATCATTCTGACTGCAGTTACCAATTCATTCCATACCTTAACATCCCTAACTTACTGAAAGTCTGTCCTCCATATGCTAACTCACTCTCGTGGCTCTTATCAAAATACTGTGACTCCTTTGGCTCTTGAATGACTTGATTCTGGGTTTTGGTTTTTTTTTTTTTCCTCCTACTTTCAAAACAAGTTCTTTACCCTGGGTGGGTTTAATGCTTTAATGGTATTATGCCCAGACATGAATCAAGGTAGCTATAGCAATTTATAGATTATACTAATTAAAAACTTGCAACTTTGTGGGTAAAAAGGTAATATAACTAATATTATCCCAACATTTTGCTACTGAAATACATTTTTCATAGTATCCTTTTAGTAAAATTTTTTGGAAAAGGGATCATCTCATTTGTAACTACAAAAAACTTTTCAGTGTTTGGAGGAATTTCCAGATTAATGATCAAAAGAAAATCAAAGAAGGAAGAGTATCCCAGCCCAGCAGCTTCTACAGACACCAATAGGCTTTATACCTCAAGCTAGAGTGAAATAGGTCCAAGAAAGTTTATGTTGATGAACAGATAAACTCATATAACTATGTTTTCTCATCTTGGAAAGGCAGGTGACAGCAGCGGTTAGGATTCCAGAAAACTGTTGACAACCCACAAGTCAAAGAGACAAGTTGGTGTCAGTGTTCTTTAATAAAAGCATAAAAAGATTTGCCGAAAATGTAACCATTTATTTGTATCATACATTAAACGTCTCAGTGCTAAGAAATATTCCAGAGCAGCAGATACAACTTGCTATTAATTTTATTTATTTATTTTTGTTTTTTGTTGCTAATAGACATTCATTTATTCATTCATTTATTTATTTATTTATTTATTTATTTATTTATTTATTCATATGCAGTGCTGAGAATCGAACCCAATGCCTCACACATGCCAGGCAAGTGTGCTTCCACTGACCCATGACCCTAGCCCCATTGCTATTTCAATAAAGAAACTTCTATTGAAAGTTTTACTTAGTTTTTATTTAAATTTCTAGAAAATAGATAAAAATTGATCCTATAATTAAAAACTCCAAAAACTTGCTTTAAAATTCCCCACTTTGATATTACTTTATTATGGGTTAATGGACCTCCTAATTCTGGACCAGAGCAGCAACAATCTCAAGAACCATTGTGAACATCTTCAAGGGTTCTGGATTTGCCATTTCATCAAAGTCCTGATGTCCTCCAGAAATGCCCACCCAATTTCCAGATTGCACAACCAGTCTTCTCATCCCAATATCAAGAACTTTGTGTGTTACCTACTTTGTTCCTTGAACTAAGCAACCTTGAAAAAACAGAGTTGAATCACGCTAAATGAAATTACTCATGTGATGGGACATAAGAGGCACATAGAGAGCTCATCCTCAACAAAATGCTGCCTATAGGAGACTCATCTGTTAGGAAAAGACATACACAGACTGAAGGGGAAAGGTTGGGAAAAATCATACCCCTCACATGCACTAGCAAGCAGGGGTTTCCATGCTCATAGCACACAAAGCAGACTTCAAGCCAAAGTTAATCAAAAAGGATAAAGATGGAATTCAGATACTGCTCAAGGGAACCAGACACCAACAAGACATAACAAGCATCAATAGATATGCCCCAAACAATGGTGCCACTGTGTTCATCAATCAAACTCTTCTCAAGTTCAAGAGTCAAATTGACCACAACACAATAATCTCGGGTGACCTTAACACACCTCTCTCAAAACTGGGTACATCTTCCAAACAAAAGTTGAATAAAGAAACTGCAGAGCACAATAACACAATTAATAACTTGGACTTAACTGACATATATAGACTATTTCGACCGGCATCAAACAGATACACTTTCTTCTCAGCAGCACATGGATTCTTCTCTAAAATAGAGCATTATACTATGCCACAAAGCAACTCTTAGCAAATACAAAAAAAGTAGAGGTACTACCATGCATTTTACCAGATCATAATGAAATGAAATTGGAAATCAATGACAAAATAAAAAATAAAAATGTTTTCATCACATGGAGACTCAACAATATGCTACTGAATGAACAATGGGTGACAGAAGACATCAAGGGGGAGATTAAAAAATTCTCAGAGGTAAATGAGAGCATAGATACAACATATCGAAATCTCTGGGACACTATGAAAGCTGTACTAAGAGGAAAACTCATTGCATGGAGTTCATTCCTTAAAAGAAGAAAACTCAACAAATGAATGACCTCACACTACAGCTCAAAGCCCTAGAAACAGAACAAATCAGCAGCAAAGGCAGTAGAAGGCAAGAAATAATTAAAATTAGAGAGGAAATCAAGGAAATCAGAACAAAAGAAACAACTGAAAAAAATTGACAAAGCTAAAAGTTGGTTCTCTTAAAAAACAAATAAAATGGACTGACCTTTAGCCACACTAACGAAGAGAAGGAGAGAGCGAATTCAAATTACCAGCATACGTGATGAAAAGGCAATATCACAATAGACACTTCAGAAATACAGAAGATAATTAGAAATTATTGTTAAACCTTATACTCCAATAAAATAGAAGACTTGGAAGGCATCGAAAAATTTCTTAAGTCATATGATCTGCCCAGATTGAGTCAGAAAGATATACACAACTTAAACAGACCAATATCAAGTGAGGAAACAGAAGAAGCCATCAAAAGACTACCAACCAAGAAAAGGCCAGGACCGGATGGATACACAGCTGAGTTCTACAAGACCTTTAAAGAAGAACTAATACCAATACTCTTCAATTTATTTCAGGAAAGAGAAAAAAAAGGAGCACTTCCAAACTCATTCTATGAGGCCAATATCAGACAAAACCAGACAAAAACACTTCAAAGAAAGAAAATTTCAGACCAATTCTCTAATGAACATAGATGCAAAAATTCTCAATAAAATTCTAGCAAATCGAATACAAAAACATATCCAAAAGATCGCTCACCATGATCAAATTGGATTCATCCTAGGGATGCAAGGTTGGTTCAACATATGGAAATCAATAAATGCAATTCATTACATCAACATACTCAAAAATAAGAATCATATGATCACCGCAATAGACGCAGAAAAGCCATTTGACAAAATACAGCACCACTTCAGGTTCAAAACACCAGAAAAACTGGGGATAACAGGAATAGATCTCCAGATCTTAAAGGCTATCTACGCAAAGCCCCACACCACCACCATTCTAAATGGAGAACAAATGAAGGCATTCCCTCTAAAATCTGCAACAAGACAGGGATGCCCTTTTTCACCACTTCTATTCAGCATAGTTCTTGAAACACTGGCCAGAGCAATTAGACAGACGAAAGAAATTAAAGGAATATGTATAGGAAAAGAAGAACGTAATTTAGCTTTACTTGCTGATGTTATGATTCTATACCTAGAAGACCCAAAAAGCTCCACCAGAAAATTTCTAGAACTAGTAAATGAATTCAGCAAAGTAGCAGGATATAAAATCAATACCCATAAATCAAAGGCATTTCTGTATATCAGTGACGATTTCTCTGAGAAGAAAATGAGGAAAACTACCCCAAAATAAATAAATAAATAAATAAATAAATAAAGAAGATACTCGCGAATCAACGAAAGAGGTGAAAGATCTATACAAAGAAAACTACAGAACCCTAAAGAAAGAAATCAAAGAAGACCTTAGTAGATGGAAAGATCTACCTTGCTCCTGGGTAAGCAGAATTAATATTATCAAAATGACCATACTTCCAAAAGCACTATACAGATTTAATGCAATTCCCATCAGAATCACAATGGAATTCCTCGTAGAAATAGAAAAAGCAATCATGAAATTCATCTGGAAAAATAAGAGACCCAGGATAGCTAAAGCAATCCTAAGCAGGAAGAGTGAAGCAGGTGGTATTGCTATACCAGACCTCCAACTATACTACAGAGCAACAGTAACAAACACAGCCTGGGATTGTCACCAAAACAGGCAGGTTGACCAATGGTACAGAGAAGAGGACACAGAGACTAACCCACAAAATTACAATTATCTTACATTAGACAAAGGTGCCAAAAACATGCACTGGAGAAAAGATAGCCTCTTCAACAAATGGTGCTGGGAAACCTGGAAATCCCTATGCAACAAAATGAAATTAAACCCCTATCTCTCACCATGCACAAACTTAACTCAAAATGGATCAAGGACCTAGGAATTAAACCAGAGACTCTGTGTCTAATAGAAGAAAAAGTAGGCCCTAATCTCCATCATGTGGGATTAGGCCCCAACTTCCTTAATAAAACTCCCATAGCGCAAGAATTAAAACCAAGAATCAATAAATGGGATGGAATCCAAGTGAAAAAATTCTTTTCAGTAAAAGAAACAATCTGTGAGGTGAACAGAGAGCCTACATCCTGGGAGCAAACTTTTACCTCCCACACATCAGATAGAGCACTAATCTCTAGGGTATACAAAGAACTCAAAAAGCTAAACACCAAAAAATAAATAAATAATATAATAATAACCCAATCAACAAATGGGCCAAGGACCTGAACAGACACTTCTCAGAAGAGGATCTACAATCAATCAACAAATATATTAAAAAATGCTCATTATCCATAGCAATCAGAGAAATGCAAATCAAAACCACTCTAATATATCATCTCACTCCAGTCAGAATGGCAGCTATTATGGAGACAAACAACAGTAAGTGTGGGTGAGGATGTGGGGGAAAAGGCACACTCATACGTTGCTGGTGGGAGTACAAATTGGTGTGGCCAATTTGGAAAGCAGTATGGAGATTCCTTGGAAAACTGGATATGGAACCACCCTTTGACCCAGCTTTTCCTCTCCTTGGGCTGTACCCAAAGGACTTAAAAACAGCATACTACAGGGACACAGCAACATCCATGTTTATAGCTGCACACTTCACAATAGCTAAACTGTGGAGCCACCTAGATGCCCTTCAGTGGATGAATGGATACCATAACAATGTGGCATATATACACAGTGGAATTTGACTCAGCATTAAAAAAGAACAAAACCATGGCTTTTGCAGGTAAATGGATGGCTTTGGAGAAGATACTGCTAAGTGATTTTTGATTTTGGAGAGAGCCCGAGCAAGGTGATGAAACTATTACTCAAAGTCTTTCATTTACATGTGGCGACAAAATAATTGGTACATTAATAAAAATTTTAAAAGAAAGCAATAGTTGGAACTCAAAGCATTCTTCTCCTCCTTAAACTATTTTCACTTAATGTTAAGATTTTCCTCTTCTAAAAAGTCAAATGAGGAGCGAGTGCAGCTGTATTTTTCTTTGAACACAGGAACAGCTTTTAAGTTTTTAAGTCGTTATAAGTTTGATTATATCCCGAGACAGACTCTCCCAAGGGAAGATTTACTAACCAAGTCACCATCAGGCACAAACATTCACAAACAGTCGTGAAAAAGGTGTTTATCAATAATAGCGAATGACATCTGCTCTGCCTCTTACAATAGGGGGAAGAAGGGTAGAAGTTTTGAAGTCTCATTTCTTTCCCTCTGTGCTTTGTGGATTTGTCTCTTGGGCTTGTTTATAATGGCTAATCAAGAGAGAAATGGGAAAGAGAGAATGCACTGATCACACTGGAAATGGTGCCTAGAGGAAGAAAAGAGGTCAATAGGATCAGAGGGAGGTAAAGAAAAGGAGACAGAAATGGTATTGGTGTTAGCACATACATGATACTATGTTTCAATAATTATATTATACTATATGTAATTAATATGCAATATTAGTATGTCATATATATGTTATATAGTAACATTAGTATGTATAAAAATCATAAATAGCATATGTGTGTGTGTGTGTGTGTGTGTGTGTGTGAGATAACTGTATATTTCAGTATTGGTCACGTTGCTTAGATTTTGGGAAAATTTGTCAGGAACAAAGAGAGAACATGGAGGGAAACGGCTTTATATGCAGGAGTCTGAAAGGCCGGAAAGAGGAGTCTGAACTATGTGTTGTAGAGACAACCTGCTCTGACCATTTCTCACTTATGGTGCCTGCTGGACTTCCATTTCTCTGGCTGGAAAACCTGCAGAAACTGTGCTCAGGTTCAGTTTCTTTGATCAGCCTTTCTCTAGAGGCTTTTGCCTCTTCCAAAGTAGCCCTGAGCCCTCTCCCCTTCTCTATTTGATGTCCCTGTCCCTCTAAAGCTCATGTTGAGATTCCCAACTTCTAGTAACTCAGGATGTGGCTGTATTTAGAAATGGGATCCCTAAAACATTAAGGGAAGGGAGCCAGAATCCAGAATGACTGGTGGCCTTCTAAGAAGCAGTGACTAGGAATCACACATGCAAAGAGGAAAGACATGGAGACAAAAACAGAAGGCAGCCACATACACAGCAGGAAAAGAAGCCCAGGACAAACCAGCCTGCCCACCTTGACGTGGGCTCACAGCCTCCAGGACTGTGAGAATAAATCCTGTGCTTTAGGCCACCCACCCCTGGTAATTTGTTATGGCGGTCCTGCAAGCTCACCCCCAACTGAAAGTCGACTTGTGTTTACTCCAGCGTTTTCAGTTTCAACCTTCCTTTTTCTCTTTTCAAAGAAAGAAAATTTCAGACCAATTCTCTAATGAACATAGATGCAAAAATTCTCAATAAAATTCTAGCAAATCGAATACAAAAACATCACAAAGATCGTGCACCATGAGCAAATGGGATTCATCCTAGGGATACAAGGTTGGCTCAACATACGGAAATCAATAAATGCAATTCACCACATCAGTGGACTCAGAGATAAGAATCCTGTGATCATCACAATAGACAACGCAGAAAAAGTATTTGACAAAATGCAGCACCCCTTAAGGTTTGAAACACCAGAAAAACTGGGGATACAGGAACAGATCTCCACATCTTAAAGGCTATCTACGCAAAGCCCCAGGCCAACGCCATTCTAAAAGGAGAAAAAAATGAAGGCATTCCCTCTAAAATCTGGAACAAGACAGGGATGCCCTCTTTCACCACTTCTATTCAGCATAGTTCTTAAAACACTGGCCAGAACATTTAGACGAAAAAAATTAAGGGGATATGTATAGGAAAAGAAGAACTTAAATTAGCACTATTTGCTGACAACATGATTCTATACCTAGAAGACCCAAAAAGGTCTACCAGAAAACTTCTAGAACTAGTAAATGAATTCAGCAAAGTAGAAGGATATAAAATCAACACCCATAAATAAATGGCATTTCTCTATATCCGTGACAAATCCTCTGAGAAGGAAATGAGGAAAACTACCCCATTCACAATATCCTCAAAAAAAAAACAATAAAAAATAAGATACTTGGGAATCAACTTAATGAAAGAGGTGAAAGATCTATACAATGAAAACTACAGAACCCTAAAGAAAGAAAGGAGACCTTAGTAGATGGAAGGATCTACCTTGTTCTTGGATAGGCAGAATTAATATTATCAAAATGACCATACTTCCAAAAGCACTATACAGATTTAATGCAATTCCCATCAAAATCCTAATGACATTCCTCATAGAAATAGAAAAAGCAATCATGAAGTTCATCTGAAAAAATAAGAGACCCAGAATAGCCAAAACAATCCTAAGCAGGAAGAGTGAAGCAGGTGGAATTGCTATACCAGACCTTCAACTATACTACAGAGCAACAGTAACAAACACAGCCTGGTATTGGCACCAAAACAGGCAGGTTGACCAATAGAAAAGAGGACACAGAGACTAACCCACAAAATTACAATTATCTTACATTAGACAAAGGTGCCAAAAACATGCATTGGAGAAAAGATAGCCTCTTCAACATATGGTGCTGGGAAAACTGGAAATCCCTTTGCAACAAAATGAAATAAACCCCTATCTCTCACCATGCACAAAACTTAACTCAAAATGGATCAAGGACCTAGGAATTAAACCAGAGATTCTGTGTCTAATAGAAGAAAAAGTAGGCCCTAATCTCCATCATGTGGGATTAGGCCCCAACTTCCTTAAGAAGACTCCTATAGCTCAAGAATTAAAACCAAGTATCAATAAATGGGATGGAATCCAACTAAAAAGTTTCCTTTCAACAAAAGAAACAATCTGTGAGGTGAGCAGAAAGCCTACATCCTGGGAGCAAACTTTTACCTCCCACACATCAGATAGAGCACTAATCTCTAAATTATACAAAGAACTCAAAAACCTAAGCACCAAAAACACAAATAACCCAATCAACAAATGGGCCAAGGACCTGAACAGACACTTCTTAGAAGAGGATATACAATCAATCAACAAATATATGAAAAAATGCTCATCATCTCTAGCAATCAGAGAAATGCAAATCAAAACCACTCTAATGTATCATCTCACTCCAGTCAGAATGGCAGCTATTATGGAGACAAACAACAGTAAGTGTGGGCGGGGATGTGGGGGAAAAAGGCACACTCATACATTGCTGGTGGGAGTACAAATTGGTGTGGCCAATATGGAAAGCAGTATGGAGATTCCTTGGAAAACTGGATATGGAACCACTGTTTGACCCAGCTATTCCTCTCCTTGGGCTGTACCCAAAGGACTTCAAAACAGCATACTACAGGGATACAGCCACATCCATGTTTATAGTAGCACAATTCTCAATAGCTAAACTGTGGAGCCAACCTAGATGCCCTTCAGTGGATGAATGGATAAAAAAAAATGTGGCATATATACACAATGGAATATTACTCAGAATTAAAAAAGAACAAAACCATGGCATTTGCAGGTAAATGGATGGTGCTGGAGAAGATAATGCTAAGTGAAATTAGCCAATCCCAAAAAAACAAATTCCCAATTTTTTCTCTGATATAAGGAGGTTGACTCAACGTGGGAGGAGAGCATGGGAGGAATAGATGAATTCTAGATAGGGCAGAGGAGTGGGAGGGAAAGGGAGGGGGCAGGGGATTAGCAAGGATGGTGGAATGTGATGGACATCATTATACAAAGTACATGTATGAAGACATGAACTGGTTGTCAACATACTTTATATACAAACAAAGATATAAAAATTGTGTTATATATGTTATATATGTATATTAAGAATAGTAATGCAAAAAAAAAGAGTACTGTTACCTTATGGTAGGTAGAGGGAAGTGAAAGGAGGGGAAGGCAGGGGATGTGGGGATAAGAAAGATAGTAGAATGAAACAGACATTATTACTTCATGTATGTATGTGACTGTATGACCGATGTGATTCTACATATGTATAATCAGAAAAATGAGAAATTTTATCCCATCTATGTATGATACATCAAAGTATATGTGTGCATTCTACTGTCATGTATGACTCATTAAAACAAACAAAAAATTAAAAGAAAAACTATAAACCTCTGGATGCAGTTTGTCTTGTCTATACTCATCCATGTGTCTACACATGTATCCGTATTGAGCTTATGGGACCCAAGTGTTTCTGTCTACTCACACAGATACTTTTTCTTCCCCAAGAGTTGCTGTTTGGGAGAAGGACAGAAATATTTTTTTTTCTTTCCATAGTTCTATGGACACCTTGTACATTCTTCCCAGATTGTGGATCTATTATATATGTTTTCCTCATTTCTTCCTAATTCATTATTTATTGAACACATTTCAGATTAGGCACTGTGCTGGGCCTTGGAGGTAAAAACAATAAAATAACCAAAGTTCCACAACATGCCATACACATGCCAATGAATCATGCCAATATGTATCCTAGAAAAATAAATGTATTATTTTATATGTATATATGTGTGTGTGTATGAATATATATATATATATATATATATATATATATATATATCATAGAAGCATATGTAAATCGGATCTCACTGTAAGCATTCTGAATATTTGGGGGCAGACAAAAAGAAATGTCAGTAGTTGGCTGCTGAGAAGATGAAGATCTGGAAGCTGAAGCCTAAGCAGGGAGGTAGCCCATGGGTCAGCTACAGCTCCCAGCCCCTGTCACCTGCGACTGGAGAAATAAGGACAGAAAGTCACCCTAATGGTATTGATGATGTACTATTTCCACATATTAATACTTAGATCCAGTGACTATTTCCATAATTGGGAAAAAGGCTTTTGCAGATATAATTAGGTTGTACTTAAATCAAGGATCTTGAGGTCATCCTGGATTATTCAGGCGTATGCTATATACAGTGGCGATTGTCCTCATAACACACAATCAAAATTCACAGAGGAGAAGTCGTTGAAATGGAGGCTGAGATGGGAACGTTGCTGCCTGAGCTCAGGAAGGCCCAGAATCCCAAGGAGCTGGAAAAGGCAGGGAAGGATTGTCCCCGAGAGCCCTTGGAGGGAATGTGGCCCCGCTGAGACCTCGATTTCAGACTTCTGCCACCTGAACTGGGTGAGAATAGATCTCTGTCATTTTAATCCCCAAGTTGTGGCCATTTGGTACAGCAGCCCCAGGAATTAATGTCCTGGTATTACCTGAGCTGGAACCTGAGCACACATGTCCAGGAGGAGAGAGTCGTGGCTAGGAAAGTCATCCAGTGCAGAGAGGAGGGACACCATGGCTCTTGACTGCTATCCCTGAGTCTCTCATTGACTGACATCACAGATCCGCTGCCTTAGGAACCTGGGGCACGGGGTGTGCAGAGGCCAGTCCCTGCCATACAGAGCAGAACCACAAAGGATAAGGAACGTGTCAGAGGGCCACAGGCTCAGGATGGGCACGTGCTGGATGAACACAACATAGACCACTAGGATGTTTTCAGAGAGAAGACAACAATTATGCTTGATCTCGATGAATGAGCAGAATCCATCAGGGAGTAGAAGAAAGGGCTTGAGTGGGAGGGAAATCCATGAGCAAAGTTCAGAGCCCTGTGCAACCGTTCTTCCCTAACATTGGTGCTTCTGGTCTCCTTATGGAAAACAAATATGAACAGGGAACAATTGCTAGGGGCAGACACACAATCTCCTTCAGGGTAGTTGGCCTAATAACTGATGCTGGGTCTAAGCTGAGGAATTTGCCATCTTGGGCTCAGGACAGAGAGGAAGGAGGAAATCTCACCAGGGAAGTCAAGTCTTCGACTACACTCTTCAAATCAGTTTAACAGAGAGGGCCATGTTGAGGCTGTATTAGGTGGTAGCTAATCCATGACCAAGGGGTGCTATGATTCTATTTGGCTTTTCACACTGAGTGTCTGTGTATTTCACACCTTGTGTTTAAGGAGCCCAGTGGAGGTGAAATGAGAAGCAAGGTTTCCAATCCGTTGCCTGATTCCCCCTAAAGAATTTATTTCTTAGTTCATTTGAGACATTTACAGCTAAATGTCCATCACCCAGCTGAAGAATGTTTCTGAAATTCAAATGAAATATCTAGGCATGTGATAGGTCATGATAAGTCATGAGGTGGTAATTTTAAACATGGGATTGGATGAGCTCATCCATGGAGATAATGGATGATGAGGATGGAGGACAGAGTGCTTCAGGGAACCACCAGCAAGAGACATGTTGCCATTGCTCTAGGACCTTCCACTCTGTCCATGATTCATTGATCTCCTGCAACAACAGGGGTCCTCCCACCTTACCTTAGACTGAGCCAAAGTTATCAAGAGAAGCTTCATTTAAAAACATGAGATAGCCTTTACTGCAATGCCTATTCTACCAAGCTTTAGAGTGGGTCAGAAATGACACTGCAAATTCATCAGAGCTGTGTAACGCTTTTTCTTTTTTAAGTCCAACAATTCCACCTGGATTTCAACAGACACAAAAGGAAAAGGTGCTCTCACCTCACTTGGCTTACACCTCCTGTAAATATAACTCGATCTTTAAAAGCTCCACTTTATGTTTCTTGTCTATTTTTATCCTTCAAATCCTCGCTCAAACAAAAATACAGGGATATTTTCTTATTTTAGCTCCTTTTTGAAATGACCTTGAAAGGCTCAAAGAAGATCATACAATCATTTCTTTACTTGGGGTCTGGGTAGGAGAGGAGGAAAGTGCTGGCCTGTCAACCAACAGCACTGGATGGTTACAGATGAGTGCAGCCCTCCCCAGGGGACACTGTATCCAGGCAGACGCTGGCAGCCCTACTGCCAGAGCACAGAGGAAGGATGTGCTGCAGATAAAATGCAAATCAACTGGCTTCCGGGCTGCAAGCCTGATCAAGGAGAAAAACTGTACCCTTTACTGGAAGCACACCATCCTCCTCTCCAGCTCTCCAAAAGCCTGTCCTTTCTTCAAGAAAAGACCAAATATAGGGCTGGTTTCGGTAAAGGAACACTGTCCTACAGGGGGCCTTTGACCTTTCAAAGCACTGATCAAATTCCACTTCTGAAGATAGAATCCGCTTTAAGGATTTAAAGGTGATAGGATTATTTTTCCCTTCACTGATTTATTTTAAATGATGCTTGTAAAGCATCTCAAGTAAATTTGACTGAGAACACTCCCCCCACCCCCTGGCATTTGAGATGATGAATTTAGCTTCAATATCTAAAATTCTGTAATAACTATGATCTTAAAGACAAAAAAGGACTTTATGGAGCATCTAGTCTAATGTCATCCTCTCCCCCTAGCAGGAAAGTTCTCTTGCAACATTCCTGGAAACTGCAGCCTGAGTACAACAGGGGAAAGGAAGCCGATTAACTATCAAGATAGAAGACAGCTCATCTCTGTCAAAGCTCTAGTTGTCACAAAACTCATGGCCTGTCTCCCACGCCAGCCCCAGCGTTCTCAGAGCCCACCTGTTCTTTCACAAGAGATCTTTTCATCTATTCTAAGAACACTTCTGGTTTTAGAGAAGCATGGCATCCGTCGTTGCTCAAGGATTATTCAGGATATGCCATGTTGTGGAATTAACCGAAATCATCCTACAGTATGGCCCTTGTTCAATAAATGTGAGCATTTCTCTAATAATAATCTCTGAAATTAGAGTATGGATTTAAACTTTAAAGGGACTTTAAAAATTCTCCAGGAGTGTCCATTAAGAGAGGAAGAGAGCAGCCCAGGAGGCCCAGGCAGCAGGATCTCATGAGTTCAAAGCCAGCTTCAGCAAAAGTTAGATGCTAAGCAGCTCAGTGAGACTCTGTCTCTAAATAAAATACCAAATAGGGTTGGTGATGGGGCTCAGTGGTCAAGTGCCCCTGAGTTCATTCCCTGGTATCCCACCCCCCAAAAAAAAAGAGAAGAGGAGAATATTGTGATCTACACTTCTCATATGAAGATATTTTCTCATTCAACAAATGGCAATCGCATAGCGGACACATAGGCACTATTCTAGCCATCCTAGTGGGCGCCAAGAGGCTGGGTAAGACTTCTGCTCAAGTGCCCTCCCTCTGAGAGGGAGGCTCAGAACATCATATACACATCTTCAGACAGCAGATCCTATGGTCTTCCAACCACGTTACTTACCCGGACTCTCCAGAAATAGAGGGTAATAGCTCCAAGTAGCTGGAGCGTCATGGTCCTGGGCAGTGTGAGGCTAAGTGAGAGACAAAAACCTGCACCTCCACCAGTCCGGTTTTCAGGGACTCACTCTTAAGTAGGAATTTGCAGTCAATAATTACCCTGTATATAAGAAAATTTTCACTATAAAAGATAGTAACCAAGGGCTGGGATGTAGCTGAGAGGTAGAGTGCTTGCCTAGCATGCACAAGGCCCTGGGTTCCACCCCCAGCCACGGCAAAAAAAAAAAAAAGACAGAAACAAAACACAAAAAGAAACCTCCCCACCCCCCAAAAAAATATTCAACAGGAAGGACACAGATAAAATAGAATGGACTTTTAAAAATCCAACATTATATTAGAAAAATTAAAAATCTATTGCATAAATAGCCTCAGAGATAAAACATATTACCTACATGAGGTAAAAATGGGCTGCTCTAAAAATGACTATTAAGATAACAACCATAAGAGACGTTAAGAATTAAAGATGAGAAAAAAGGTAAACTTGAAGAAATCTCCCAGAAAATACAACCAAAATATAAAGAAATAGAAAAAAAAATCAGAAAATTAGAAAACATTTCTAGAGCATCCAATGCAGACCGTGGCAGGTGTGAAGTCAGCCATGGATGAAGTGAGCAGTTTTTCAAACTGTAGGAGGAGCTTCCAGGAAGGGCCCATTTCGTGCTCGGCACAGGTGAGAGGTAGCATCAATGTAAAATTCCAGAACACCCAAGACAGGACAGGATTCTAAAGTTTCCCCGGAGGATACAAGTTTCACGCAAAGGACCAAAGAGCAGGTGGTATGAGATTGTCTGTTTGCCACACTGGAGTCCAAAGACCTTCTTCACCCTGACCTTGGAGAATCACCGATGGAACCGAAATGACAATGCCTACGGTAGAGTGGGTGACCAGCTGTACACAAGATGGGACCCCCAGAGGGGTAATTCAGTAACCATTGCTTAAGACAAACAAATAACTATCACAATGAAGAAACACAGGGAAGAGGAGAACATTTAGGTAACATGCATGTTGCCTATTACAAATTTTTAAATTGGCCAGGAGAAGGAGTGGGTTCAAGCTATCCAGCTGCTTTGGAGGGACCGTCCCCACACACCCTGGAATGGGATCATAAGATGCAGAAAAGTGAGTGTGATAAGACCCTTTTTGTTGTTGTCTTGTTGTTTTTCTGCCATTTGCTGAGCCATTGAGTTATTGGCTTTGTTAGTCAACTTTACATTACTGTAACAAATATCTGAGATAAATCAACTTAAGAAGAGGAAAAAAAATTAAGAAATAAATTTGGAGCATCATGTTTAGAGATATGGTGGCTGGGGGAATTCAGAATTAATGGAGAGAATTTGTTGTAGCATTGCTTGGGCACAGGGCTGGGTGAGAGAACAGGAGTGCTGCTCTAAGTCTCATTTATTAAGTCTTGTAAGACAACCAGGCTCTGAAATATGATGACATTTCCACTGAGCAAAATAAAAACTAAATTATAAAAAAGAGCACTGACCTGCTTTATCAGTCTTACCTTGTGTCCCAGGTCACTAAAATTAAGAATAATTCCCTTTGGGGATTATTAAAAGAGCACTTGATACATAAAAGGAACCTCACTTAAAGTTATTGAAGATATTTAAATTATTTTCATACACCTTCCTTTAAAATCATTTTAATGTCATAAGCCTAGATCTCATGTCTTAAAATATTTGGTTAAAAATTAGTGTTAATTTCTTATTCTTGTAGGTGAGGTTTTTAGCAGAATGTCAACATTTGGGGAAATTTAAATGAAGAAGCAGGGTCCCGTGACTGCAGGGACTGAGCCTGGTGTGTGGTACATACACATTAAGGCATTATCCATGTACACACATGTAGGCCTACACTCATATACACACATATCTATCACAGTGGATTCTCACCAGGGTCTTAGGAAAGCAGTTGCCTTCAGTTTAAAGATGAGGACTGCCTGGCAAAGGAAGTTATTGAATTCTTGAACATTGCACAGCTGGTTGATCGATGCTCCATGACCCCATGTTAAACTAGATTCCAAGTCTAATTGTTTCCATTTAAATTCATCAGATTTGTGCAACCTTAATTACAGAATACAGAAGACCCATCTTTCTGCTTTGAGGAGCTCAGTGGAGTAAAATAAGCAAGCAGCTCTGCAATTTGCTATATAAAAATAAGTAAACTAAATAACCTGTTAATCACCAAAATGTCAAAGTCAGTTTATCAGCCAGTGGAGAGATCTTCTTTAAAAAAAGAAAAAAAAAAGTAGGCCCAACACTGTATTCATGAAGTGACGGTAGGAAGGGAATGGGGGACATCTGTTTGTAACTCGTTTTCCTGCTTAGAATTTTGCTGCAGGTTCCTCTTGGTGGTGTGAACACCACATTCTCCCTGACTCATTACAAAGCCCCTGTTTTACTTAGCATGCAGTCCTGACTCGCAATAATGCAATGTGGTCAGAGATTGCACTAGTGGTCAAAAATGATTGACCAGAGAAGCTGAGGGTGCTGTGTAGATTATCAATCTGATGGCTGGATTTCTCTCCTAAAAATCAGTATCACTGGGGTCTGTGCAATCCTCATTCAGGACCTCACTACGAATGTCATGTGTTCCCTGAGTCAAGAAGCCCAGGACCTGGGCTTTCGGACTGCCCTCTGGGCCTGCTGTGGAGGGCTTCCTAGTCCAGCTTGACTCTCTGCCCTTCACCGCAGCCGCCCTGGCTGTTGACATCTATTCCCCTTTCTGAGTCCCGTGCTGTCTTTCGACCTGGGTGGCCTGTCCTCAAGCCACTCATCCCAGGCTCCTATCCACCCTGACACCTTATATGGGGAAGTGGGGCAGACGGGCCTGGTTTCCTGGATGAGCAGGTCAACTGAGCCACAGCGCCAGGCCAGGATGAACGATGATGTCACGGGAATAGCGTGGGTTGAAGAATGAGACTGACGTGACGTCTCAGGCTCGCGGGGAATAAGGACGTTTTACTTATCTAGCTTCAGTTTAGTTCCCTCTACGGATGTGAAAGAGAAATCGAAGAACCCTGAGAGACAAATTAGCTAACATCTTTCACTGTCCCTTTATTCCTTCATTAATGTAACTGTCATTCATTAACGTAACTATCCACATCATTCCCAGGTCTCCAAACTTCACATGAGGAAAAGATCCAGCTGTCTGCCCCGCAGCCAGCCCAGGCCCCATAACCGGTTCCACTTGTTACATGTGGGGACACATAGCAGGAAGCCACGGCTGCCACATGCCCTGCTGTGAGGGGAGAGCGTAAAAGGTGGGGGACCAGACAGGCATTCTGACCCCTGCCGCTACTTTTCCCACTGAAGAAGCATCTTAGAAGGACAAGTTCTATCCTTTTTTAACCCTTTTAATTATAAAATATGACATGCATACAGAAAAGTGCATAAGGAGTAAATCCACAATTTAATAAGTCATTGTAAAATAAACCGGTAAAACCACCTCCAATGACAGAAAGAGAACCTGGCCTCTGAAGGGCGCTCCACACTCTCTCAATCAACATTCTCGATTGTGTCCTGGAGTGGCCCCGACCCGACTTGGAAGGTAATCATCTTGCATTTTGCAACAACTCTAATACTTGCGTGTGCATCTCTAAAGAATGCCACTTAGCACTGCCTCTTTCTGACCTTATATAAATGGAATTATACAGTGTGTATTTTTGGTCTGGCTTCCTTTGTTCGTGGTTATATTTTTGAGATTCCTCTGCAAGCTCGTGTGATAGATGGTTAGCAGACATTCATTCATTTTCATTAGTACATCATGTTTCCTTAGATAAAATATTAAAATACACTCATTCCTATTAATGAAAATGTGCTACTGGGTTTTTTTTTTTCCTAATTTGGGCCATTGTGAATAATGCTGCTGAAAATATTTTTACCCATATCTCAGCTCATCCTAACATTCATTAATAGACACACCACACAAAATAAGGAAGTGTGACTCAAAGCTGAAAGAGAGTTTTCAGGCGCTGTAAATCGCTGTCTCGTGCTGCAAATGTATAACCAGTTCCCAGGAGAACACAAAGGTTCTTCTTGCCTTACTGGCCTGCTTTTCCCTTCTGATCTTGTGATCTGGAAAAACCTTTTCATGACAGCTGAGGTCCCTAAAAGCATTTTTTCCATGGGGTAGCTCATCATTCATGAGTTCTAGAATGGTTGTGCCTCTGCCTGTCAGGAAGAAGACCTTGAGAAAGGATCTTGACCTCGACAAGCTTCTGTTTCCTTTCATGTCAAGTTCAAGAGAGAACAAGTCACTATTATTATGTATAAATCATATCATTTGCAAGTCATTTTGCTGTTCACGTAGTTAACCAGCTTACCAAGCACTCAGAATACTCATCCGAAGTTTCTGCTTGATCCCCACTATCACTTTAATTTTTCTACTTCCCAATGTTGTTTGGGGGAAATAAGTGAAACAATATGCGCAAAGTGCTTAAACGAGTTGGAATCTAACACACGTTCATTATAATTGACCCTGCTTCATTTGTGAGTGCTTTTCAAATATTTTTGGATGCCAAGTGTGTTTAATGCATATCTGGTTAAAGTAAGTGTCTTCTTGAAGACAATAAGAGACACAATTAATATGGGATCTAAACTAAGTTTGCACTCAAACATAATAATTCTCTCTAAAATGTCTTCAATCCCCTGATTAAAACACAGTGAATTTTAAAAGTAGCTCTTATTTAAATAAGCCCCATGTCCCTGGAAGGAGCTGCTTGGAGCTAAGTGCTACATTGGATCTACATTTAGATTACTAAGAAAAAGAAGGGGGAAAAAAGAAAAAGAAAAAGAAAGATGTGGGGATTTGGGAGGCTACATATAAGATCTATTTTTTCTTCCTATTTCAGGTTTGGAGCTTTAAGCACATTGTTTTACTTTGACAGGAAAATTAAGTATCTTCTGCAACCCTAATTTACAGGGCTTGTCTTGCTGCGGGATTAGGAAGGCACTTGGTTGCATTGATTCCAGCATTTACAATAGGAGGAAGCTGTCAAGGAGGAGAGAGGCAAGGGCACAGGTGGCTGAGAATAATTAGAGAGCAGCCTTTGCTCCCACCCACCCCCCCAGCCCTGCTGCCTCCAGCCATTGATGGCCAACAGGATAATACATCTTGCTAACAAGAGGAGGACTCCTTGGGTATCATGGCAGTTGACTTAAACCCAGAGGAAAAAGATAAACATAAGGGTCACTGTGTAGGGAAAATATTTATGGAGTATAAACTGCACATAATGCATTGTGCAAGGCAGAAGATCAGCAAGCACAGACTACCTGCAAAGTCATAGAGGATTTCGCCTTTTTCACTCTATAATGTGCAAAATGATGCGTATTATAGATCAGGCATCATTATTCTTTTTAAAAAGAGGATTAAGAACATCTAGTCTCCACTGATGGCTTTTCCTACCCAGGCTGCAGTTTCTTAAATCTGGTTTACTTTGCAATCTATCTCCTCCGCCACCCCCCATCTCGTACAAACTCAGTGCCTTGAAGGCAGTCCCCTGGGCGGCTACGTCAGTATCTTTAGCTCACCGCTGTCTGCAAGACTGATTCCTGAGGGTTCTGAAACATCACATGATGAGAGGTGGGAGTCTGCAGTGGAGACCGGAGCCAGGAGGGGCAGGGGGATGCTGTTCCCCAATCTGAGGGAAAAGAGCTCATCAGCAGAACCCATCACTAGGTTGCAGCTATTTCCACCTGGCTGTGTCCCAAGACGGTTCTGGAATCATCACTGCAAGGCCACTTCTAAACCCTGGAACTAGACGCAATAGAATATAATCCCTGGCGGAGGACTGGTCTATGGAGCAGGGTCCATAATGTAATGGGGCTGAGCAGATGAGATGTCTCATCTCCTTCTGCCTGTGCTGTGCTTCAGTCATCCAGAGTAAAGCTTAAGTCTGGTTAGAGAATGCTACTAAATCTTCAGTATTTCACTAACAAAAACCATGACCATCTGAACTTTATGAAATTAACTATGATACCAATGAAATTTGCTTTTAAATGGAAAGTGTAAAAGAATGATCAAGATGGCCTTATTTTACCAACAGGCAGTGTTCCCTTCTTAAATTCTTTATAGACTCAAGAATCAAAACATATGGACTTTAACAGGGAAAGACAATTCCCAACAGGAAATAACCACTGGAAAAAAAAATAGCTGAGCAATTTAAGGGAAAACAATCCTGTGTTAGCAGACACTGAACAATCTCAGTACTGCAGCTGTGTCCAGAGGCCAAAAATACACTATTGATCTGAAGAAATGCCTCATGAGTGATAGCCTGTTTGGAACTAAGAAATATTAGTTTTGTCAAGAGCTACGAGTGCTTAAGTACTTACTATTTGTCAAACAAGATAGCATCGGATTTATATGTCCAACAGCTAAGCCTCTCTGCAAGTTTCCAAGGCAAGTATCATCATGCCCATTTTCTAGAGAGCCATCTGAGGCCCAGAGAGGTTGTATCCCTTGACTTGAAGTCACACAGCTGAGAGGTGACAGAACTTCGTGAAAATCAAATTCTGCCTCACTCCAAATCCAACTTTAATTATGTCCATCAGGCTACTTCCATTTCTCTTTCTCTAGAGGAGAATCCATTCCTTCACTCAGAAATTGCTCAGCATCTGCTCTAGATGCTAAGATTATAGCAATGAGTGAGACAAAGTTCCTACTCAACCGGATCTCACATTCCACACCATCAATCTACAAAGTGTAGAGGAGGGTAGCCGGTGAGATTCATGGATTACTACTTGGAATAAGGTGGTTAGGAAAGGCTTCTCCAGGGATATGGCCTTGAGCTGGGTTCCCGGATAAGGAGAGAGCAAGACAGGTCGACACTGGGGAGAGTCATCCAGGCAAAAGAGGAAGGAAGTGCAAACGTTAACAGAAGGAAACTTGTACAGTGGAGGAACAGCAAGACGGGAACTAAGTGAGCAGGAGGAGAGGGGCGGAAAACCAGGTCAGAGTGGGCAGTGGAGACCAGCCTTGAAGAATCCTTAACTACAGAAACAATTGTAGACTCTTTTAAGTGTGGTGGGGAAACAATCCCATATGAGCAGACACTGAACAATCTCAGTACTTGCAGCTTATTATCACCAGAGGGTGGAAAGCCCAGGAATGGCATAATCTTATCTGCATTCAAAAAAGATTGCCTTAGTTGTCACGAGAAGAACTTTAGGAGTATAGGTTAAGAATGGAAGAAGGAAAAGAACAAGGTGGCTGCCCCAGTAGTCCAGGCCACTTGTAACCATGAGAAATTGGTTGGCAGATGTACAGAAAAAGAAATGTCCAGAAGGACCCCAAGGGGTTGGGACTAGATGCCATTACTGATACTAAGAGGCTGCAGAAAGAGTGAATCTCACAGGGAGAGGTGGGGTAACAAGAGTTCAGATTTGAAGTTGTTAAACAGGAGGATCCTCTTAGATGTCAATCTGGATATGACCAATAAAAAGGCAGACACAGGAATATAGAGTCCAGGGTGACGGGAGGGTAGAATTATCTACTTCAATGAATGATTTCAAAATATCACTTTTTATAATCATTTGATACATGCTATCTTGAATTATTCAACATCCTTTTATTATTCTCGATATATTTAATATTAATAATTGCTACCATATGTTAAGCACAGGTTATAAGTCAGACATAAATATTTAAAATGCATGATTTTCTTTATTTTTCCACACATCTTAATGGAAGTTACTATTATTATCTGACTTTAAGAAACAGAAATTGAGGCACAAAAAACTAATGCCTTTCAACTACTAAGTGATAAAACAATAAAATCGAAGACAAAATACACTGCCATGTGACAATAACAAAATGGTTGAGCAGGCAGCCTCAAAATTATGTTTCCACAGAAATTTTTTTTAATGCAAAAAGTGTCAGGACCATTTTTTTCAGAAATATGGGATATAGTCAAAGTATTAAAATAAAAAAACTAAGCAATGCTAAATTAAGAAAAAAATGATAGTTTAAAATGTTCCTGTCAAAGAAATCCCTGTCAAAACACTAGCTGAATTAAACTAAAAGATCAGTGACTTCAGCATCTGCCCAAGATGAGTAATACAGTCTTTAAAAAAATAATTTGTAAAACACACTAAACAAAAAAAAAGTACAACCTTCAACAATCAAGAACAATAAGTACAAAGAAAAGGGAAGAGAAATCAGACTTCCAGAGTTATCACATTATAATCCTCAAGTGTTTAGTTTTTAAAAAATTAAATCATGAAAAATACAAAGAATCAGGAAATTATAGTTCATTAAAAGATAAAAATTAATTGACTTACACTGCTTCTAAGGAAGCCCAGACATTGAACTTATTAGACAAAGCCTTGAAGTAGACAGTTTTAAAAATGTTCAAAGAGATAAAATAAACCATGAAAAAATAACTGAATGAAAACTATGTATGAGCAAGGTGTGACTGTAACTTAAAAGATAGAAATTACAAAAAGAAAATAAATATACATTCTGGAGCTCAAAAATATAATAAATAATTTTTTTAAAATCTACTATAGGGGGCTGGAATATAGCTCAATTGGTAGTGCTTGCCTCAAATGCACAAGGCCCTGGGTTCCATCCCCAGCAAAACACACACACACACACACACATCTACTCTAGGTGTACAAGAGCATATTGGAGCATGCAGAATAAAGAATCAGAAAACTTGAAAAAAAAAATCCAGTCTGAGGAGCAGAAAGAAAAAATAAAGACAAATAAAGAACAAAGCTTAACTAAAGTGTAGAACACATAAAGTGGACCACAACACTAATTAATTAACTTTACAGTAGAATGCATTTTCACATATTGTACACAAAAAGAGCACAACTCCTCTTTCCTCTGACTGTACATGGTTCAGAGTCACTCCAGTAGTTTACTCATGAATGTGCATAGAGTAATAATGTCTGTCTTATTCTACCATCCTTCCCATCCCCACAGCCCCACCACTCCCCTCACTCCCTTCTACACAAAGCAAAGTTCCTTCATGTATTTTTGAATTTCCAGGTGATAAGAAGAGAGAAGTAAGAGCAATGAATATTACAAGAAGTAAAGGTTAAAAACTCCCAAATTGGTGAAAGACACGAATCCACACATACAAGAAACTCAATGAGCTCAAAAAGACTAGGCAGAGATACACAAGACACATAATTAAACTGTCACAAACTGGGTGCAACGAGAGATGTTTCAAAAAAGAGAGGCAACTTTTTGCATATAAGTGATCCTCAATAAGATTAATAGCCAATTTCTCATCAATAACTATGAATGCTAGAAGGTATTGACATGTATAAATGACATTTTTAAGTGCTGAAAAAAATATTCTGGCAAACAAGAATTATATATGGAAAAACTATCCATATATCCACAGCATCCTGGATTTAATCCCCAGCACTGCAAAATAAGGAGGAGGAAAAGGAGGAGGAGGAAGAGGAAAAAGAAAAGAAAATGTATGTATTACAAAGCTACAGTAATTAAACTGGCACAAAGATAGACACACAGACCAATAGAATAAAACTGAGAATACAGAAATAAACTCATATCTTCAACAAACTGAATTTTAGCAAGATGATAAGACCATTCAATGAAGAAAGAATAAATATTCTCTTCAACAATGGTGCTAGAACAACCACATAGTCACATGCAAACAACTGAATTTGTGCTCTTATCTCATACTAAACACAAAAATTAACTCAGAATGGAACCATCCAATATGAGATCCCAAACCACAAAACTTCTAAGAAAATAGAGGGAAAATTTTCATGATTCTGGATTTGACAATTAATTCTTAGGCATAACACCAGAAATACAAGCAAAAAAGAAAATAACAATTAGATTTCATCAGAATTTAAAACTTTTCACATGGAAGGATTTTATCAGGAAAGTTTAAAGTAAGTGTGGGAATATGAAGATAGTAAGAAGAGCACTAAATAAAGGATCTAAATGGAGTTTGGACTCGAACATAATAACTTTCTTTAAAATATCTTCCGTCCCCTGATTAAAGCACAGTAAATTTTAAAAATAGCTCTTATTTAAATAAATAAAAAGGGAAAAGACATTTGAAAATATGGAAGAAAATAAGTTTACATCATATAGCTAAAGAGAGTCTAATATCCAGAACATATTAAAAATTCCTACAACTTCACAAGAAAAAAGAATCAAATTTTTAAAATGGACAAAGGATTTCAGTGGACTTTTCTCCAAATGGCACACAAGCACATGAAAAGATGTTCCACATAATTGGTCACTATGGAAATGCAAACCAGTCACAGTGAGGTGACATTTCACATCACCAAGCTAGCTATAACCAAATAAACAGAAAATAGCAAATATTGATCAGGATGTGGAAAAATCATAGCACCCATGCATTACTGGTAGAAATGCAAAATGGTTTGTCCACTATGGAAAAGAGTTTGGACGTTCCCAAAAAATATAAACACAGAATTATACTTAGAGTCCCACAGTTCTACTCCTAAGTATTTACCCAAAATAACTGAAAACAGAACCTTAAAATAAGCACAGGTGCATTCATGCTCACAACAGCAGTACTAACAATAAGTGAAAAGAGTCCAAATGTTCATGACTGACAATTTGATAGACAAATTGTGTTTGTGCACATAAAAGACTACTAGCCAGCTGTAGAAAAGAATGAGGTGCTTGCTAGTAAGTGAAGAAACCTCCAAAACATTACGCTAAGTGAAATGTGGAGAATGGAGGAGCCCCCATCATTGGCTGATCCTGTGGCATCAGCAATAGACAAGCCTGAGAAATATTCTTTGCCAATGTTATCAGCCTTGACTCCACTCTGATGTTAACAGTTATCAGACATCCTGGGTCAATGAATGGGTTTCCTGAGTGCAGCAGTATATCCCTAGTGCTGCAACAGTAGGATAGCTGCAAAAAATGGTTCTAGCTCTGTAACTTCTTAGTGCTTTACTTGAGTCTGTGAAGAAATTTTTTTTCTAGATCTTTCTAGTGTTCTCTAAACCATCACCACCCTACCCTCCCCCAGCTCCCACAATTCCCCACCCACCCTTCACTCTCTCACACAGACATATACACACTTGGTCCTTCTCATCTCCCCTCCCCATTGTGGAGTCCATCCTTTTAGGAGGAAAAAATAAATAAACTGACAAGAAAACAGCAAGACAGAATGTTCTCCTAAGAGGCCATCCCTCTGGCCCCCTTCATTGGCCTAAGATCCCACCCATGTGTTAAAAACTTCCATGCATGAAGCCTTTCTGGATTGCTCAACATGTATTGGACTCTCTTTTCCTTGAACCCTAGCAACAGTGTGATCTCTAATCTGCCCATCTCTGAACATGCAATGTCTTCCATGATATCCAAAGCAAACTTCTTTTTGTTGTTGCTGTTTCTGGTACTAGGGGTTGAACGCAGGAGCACTTAACCACTGAGCTACATCCAACCCTTTTTAAAATTTTATTTAGGGACTGGATCTCACTAAGTTGCTTAGGGTCTCTGCTGAGGCTGGCTT
Organism: Ictidomys tridecemlineatus; assembly: GCF_052094955.1. Classification (NCBI taxonomy): domain Eukaryota; kingdom Metazoa; phylum Chordata; class Mammalia; order Rodentia; family Sciuridae; genus Ictidomys; species Ictidomys tridecemlineatus. The sequence goes on along the minus strand of NC_135490.1, from coordinate 11,199,892 downwards.
TGAACTCGAGATCCTCCTGCTCAGCCTCCCCAGCTTCTGGGATTACAGGCGTGTGCCACTGTACTTGGCTAACATGCACCTTCTTTTGTGCACTACTGTTCTATCTTCTGAGTGATTTTTTCATCTGTAAAATCTTCACTTGTAAAATCCCTACCTTGCAGAATACTGTAAAAATTAAAGGTAAGGTTCTGTTTTGAAAATAAACACAGCATCTGCCAATCTGCCACAGAGAAGGTGCTAAATAAATAACTCCTCTTCCTTCCTTCTGCTGGATTTCCAGTGATCAGCAGCTCTCCTGGAGAAATGCAAATGTGTCCACAAATAAGTAGGTATTGATTGATTCTGACCATCTCCTATTCCACCCTTTTCCATTCCCTTTGGAATTACAGCATTTTTCAAAGCTGTGGTGAAAGAACCCATTACTTTTTATGCTCCTACCCTTGATTAATTTCCTCTCAGCTATTGTCCTACCTAATTACATCAGGCCCCTTTAGGCCCATCTCGTTATTAGCTGATTCAAAGGCATGTTTGTTTGCAGAGCCCATTTAAATTTTGACATTACAGGGCTAATTGCTGATGATGTTATTAAAGTAAACAGTTCAGGAAAGCTGCCAATGTGTGTGCTATGAATTCATCACTGGTGAGAGCTCTTACTCCATCAAGCATGTACAGCGTGCATGAAATATTCAGAATGGAAGCCGACTTGCTCACATAGCAGAAAATATCCCAGCAGATCTGCAGCTCAGCACGGAACCGAGGCTGATGACGGCGGGAGCCCAGAAGAATCTATTACAAGGGCCTACGATTTCTATTTGTGGAAAAAGAAGAGAAGAAACTCTCGGCTGGGATTGGAGTGGGACCTCAAATCTAGGAACAGTGAGGCCACTCCAGGGGATGTGTCTTGCTCATTACTGGGGCAAGAATATAATTTGCACATGCACTTCCTGTGTCTCACACCCCTGATAAGTCTGCAATCGGCGCCAAGAAGTCATTTACCCCATTCACCCTCCAATCTCATGAAAAATTGCCAATGTCACTTTGTTCATGGCCAAGCCATATCAATCATAAGCACCACACACAGAAGATTCCACCAGTGGGCCCCCCTCTGCAAGTCCATCTCTCCAGGAATGCAGTACTGACTACTAAGAGAGTGGCATTTTCAAGCACCAAGAGCCATTTTAAAGGTCATACACACACACACACACACACACACACACACACACGCATATATATGTGTATAGAAAAATTTATATACACACATATATGGTGTGTGTGTGTCTGTTTGTGTGTGTGTGTGTGTGTGTGTGTGTGTGTGACAAAGGTACCCACTGCATAAAATCAACTGACATAGCCAGTTAGACCTGTGAGTTGTGATTTCTGCCTTGCTGGAAGCTTTTCCTGCCTTCAACATTGCAATTCCTTACCTGAAGCTTCTGAAAATTGCAAATGAGAATTTTGCTTCTGAAAGTTTTATTATTTAACTAGAAATAAGGATCTGGTTACAAACTCACCTGAAATAGGTGACTTATATCCACACCAGAGTTGCAAAGCTACCTGATTTCTGTGTCTTCTGCAATCGAGAATCTGCAATGAAAGGGCCAGCATGGAGTTCTCCTCTGCTAGGCAGAGAGAGTGCCATAAATTACATTAGAGCACGGCATAGAGCTGCAACAGAAAACAACCCAGACACAGGCAGGTGAGGCTCTAGAAACAACCATTCAATTCAGTTGTTTTAATTTCCACTTTTAACTCTCTAAGACACAGAGGATAACCAACAAATAACTGACTTTAAAGAATTCTGGGTCAAGGTAAAAATGGAGGCCATATATTCAACTTTCCCTGCCTCTCAAATTCCATAAACAAAGATACAATGAATGAAAAAAGATATTGAAATCTGCACCTATGTCAAAACCAGAAAAACAAAAGTACTATTTACATGTGCTCCATTTCAAGAAATTTCTGCAAGAAATACTGCTGATAAGGCCCAAGGTGCAGGGTCATCTGACCAGCGCTTGGCTCTCTGCTTCATCTCACTTGGATGAAAGGAGGGGCCTGTTTGCAGGAGAAGCAGGAGCTTCAATTGGAGCCCACTATCAGGATTGAACCGGGGGACATGGAGAACAGATTGAATCGTGATATTGTGACTATCTCTGGAAAACATGTCAGTGCTGACCTCAGAGCAATGGCTGTTCTATCCCTTCTCAGCCTTGATTTGGGCTGAGCCTTGGGCTAAGGGTGAGTGTGGAGGCAGTGAGAGGGTCAGCCAAGGGCAAAACACAGTCAAGTTGCAAGGAAGAAACAGAGATCAAAATCCATCACTTCACCATATGCAATAACCACCAGAACAGGCAATGAAAACAGAAAAGACCTCATTTATCATAGCAATGTAGATCCCAGCAAATTCAAGACTTAAAAGTAGAGAATTGACGAGGATAATTAACTAGACGTACGGATTTCTCCCATATATAAGCTAGAGCAAAGAAAAGGAAAAAGGGTAGGGGGGTCAGATTTCAAGAAGGCAGAGGGAAGACCTGTGGAGGAGAGGAAGGAGATTGAGGGGGAGAGGGGAGGAAGGGGAAAGGGGAGGAACTGTGGAATGAATTTGACAAAATTATGTTATGTGCACATGTAAATACACCACGGCGGATCCCACCTTCATGTATATCTATAAAATTATAATTAAATGAATAAAGATAAGGAAGGCCAAGAGAGCAGAGGAAGGAGAATGGGGGGAGGGAGGAGGGAGGGAGGAGGGAGGGAGGATGGAAAGAAAGAAAGATACTGACTTCATATGAAAAAATAAGGTCATCCAAACCCTCCAAAAAACCCACTAATTATCCCTAAATATATTAATAAAATATTTAAACATACTATGAGCAAATAATATTAAATCCCACTTTTTAAAATATCAAACGGATTACATGAAAATTTTAATTCATTGGCAAGAAGCTGACAAATGGGCACTGTCCTCTGCCGCCTGTGATGATTTCAATGGGAACAACATCTTCACCACCATTTGAAAGCATGCATCAAGATCTTCAAAATGGGTATTCCGTTTCTACTCTATCCCATGTCTAGGAAATGGTTATAATATAATAATCATGGAGACACCCAAAAATGTAACCCAAGGATGTTAATTGTAGCACTGCTTGTTATTGCAAAAGAATTGAAATGATCTAAATTTTCAACTTTGGTAGCTGATGAAAATCAAATACTTATTTGGAGTCTTTAAAATGTGTGTCATTAAAAAATACGTTAAAATGTATCATATGAGAAAACAACATTTTAAAATTGTATGTACATTGTGATCTAGTCCTATTAAATATGCTTTTGTTCATCCAGTCACTCACTCATGGCCTCATGAAATTTATGGTTTAGATGAAATTCATATTTCTGAATACACACACACACACACACACACACATTGGAGGGCTAGATCTCAAAATATTAATGGTGATTATCTCAAACTGGATGTTTATCTCAGTTTCCTATTTTTCTATGGTAAATTTGTAAAAATGAAAATGACACTATTACTTAAATGACACTTAAAAGTAATAGTGAAATGATTAAATTTAGTCAAAATCCCAGTTTCAAAATAAATTCCTACACAGCACTGTTGAATCCAAACCTTTGCTTTAAAACAAGTTTTCATGGACAGCTCACAACTAAATTAACAAGTTATTTCACTTAATTATTCTGATTAAGACTGTAATTAAAAACTTTGTCTCTTCAAATGAGTATGAGTTAAAGGAAGGAGAAATTGATCAAAAAGGACCCTAAGAAATAAATCTTTTCAGGAGCTTATTATTTTCTCCCAGCGATGTCTCTCTTCTCTGTAGTATGATTGCTCGATACATTAACCAAATACAAATGTATTTCCCACAAATTCAATGGAGATTCAAGGAATACCTCCCAGGGATATATGCAAATCACAAAAAAGCTTCCTTTCCAAAATAAAAGCAAGTTGTAGTCACATTTTAAGGAGGGGCAGACTATGCCACTGTCAGAGCACTTATTCGAAGATGCTAAAAAGAAGAGAAAATGGCAATCTGTATAATGATCTTTATGTATAAACATTGCTTATGGGCTGAGGTTGTGGCTCAGTGGTAGAGCGCTTGCCAAGCATGTGTGAGGCACTGGGTTTGATTCTCAGACCACATTTAAGTTAATAAATAAATAAAGGTCCATCAACAACTAAAAAAAAATTTTTTTTTGCTTATTCTAGATTACTGTCTCTTGCCTTTTCTCCCAAACTACTTAAGTCCTTGTATTTTATATCATTTCCAACACCCTTCCTGCAATCATTTATCTTGCTGTAGTTGGAATACATTTCAAGGAATTCCAAGCACTAGGTTCTAGTTCAGCTCCACCAAAGTTAGGTTCACCCTTGAGCAACTCACTTATCCTTTCTGGAGAGAGTGTATATACCTGAGAATTCTTTGAGTGATATTAAATACCATGTGTCATTTCCATGTAGGGTATCGGACTAATTTTTAGTCAGGGAATAAATATGAATATGTCTACCAAAACACTGAAACATTTTTTTTTAATTTAATCTGAAAAAGAAAGTTAATAGTACCCCTTTTAAAATAAGAATGTTTCAAAAGAGTAAATGAACATACCCCATTTTGCCTATTTCCAAAGCTGTGTATACCTATGTGCAACATGAGGAATACATAGCAGCAATAAGCATCATCCTTGACTTGAAAAGTTGGAGAGAGAAAATAAAGCATAAAAAAGACTGCTAATATATACTCACATGTTACTATATTTTTTGTGAGACATAGCATACCAATACTCCTGAAGGCATATGTTAGCTCCTGTTTTGCAGATTGGGAAACAAAAATGCAAAAAGTGGTACCTGGCATGTGTAAGAACCCAAAATAAAACATCCCCAGGAATAAGGAGACAGAAAATAATTTTCCCATCTTTTTATTAGTGCCTTATAATTGTAATAATGGTGGGATTCCTTGTTGCATATTTGTACATGCAGAAAATATTTTAATATGTAGAATTAATGTGTACCTTTTCCCAATCAGATGGTTACCATTGGATATTCCAGTATGACATTCTAAGATGCTTCTTCCATTCTCTGATTTTCCTTAAATCTACACTATTGGACATTTGTATCTATGTTTCAGCTGGCCACTCATCTAATCCTTTTATTGGTAGAAAGCTAAGGATATATATTATATATACTTCATCTCCGTTATCATTCCTTGTCCCTTGCATTTCAAAGATTTTGCAGGAAACCTTGAGAAAAAAAAAATCTCTATCTGGTCATTCTTTATTCAACCTTGACAGGCTTCTAAGAAATCAATAAAATGTAAAGAGCATTTCTTTATTCATGCATTAGCTATATTGGAAATAGAAAACTGCTTGTACAGTTGCTTTTATACTCATATATATGTATGTATGCATTGGAGTATTTTATGAGAAACCAGCATCCCAGCTTTTCTCCACAGAGGCCAATGCCATCTGAGTTGGGATGGGTCTCTCCCTCTGTGAGCTTCCGTGTACCATCCCAAGTTTTATGGTGTCTGTATTCACTCTAGGAAAACATATCTGACACCAGATAGCATTTGCATATAGGACTTGATTTATTGAACACCTGCCCTTTTCTCAAACCCTCTCCTATATTGTTTTACCTACATGATCAGCTTTCTCCACATTGGATCTGTCTAATAATCATGACGTATTCCATTTCACTTTCTCCTACAGTTGTGTCCCAGCCCTGCCCACTCACGGCCCCACGTTCTACACAGGAGTTCCATGATGGAGGCGTCTGCATTCACTGTTAAGCTGGCTCCCTGTTTATGCTATAATTCACCAAAGAGCCTGAAAGAAACCTCCTTTGTTCCATTTCCTTTCCCCCTTTCTCCCAATTTCATCTTCAAATTGCCCACCTCTATTGCTTCATTCCCATTAACATTTAATTCTCTCTCCTCTCCTCTTCTCAGCCATACTTTAAAAAAAAAAAAAGGATTCAATTCCATTTCCTCAGATTCTGTTCACCTCTCAATCCATGATAAACCCCAACGCAACCCTGGGCACTATTCTTGACCATGTTGCCATAGCAACCTGGTCATCAATAAATTAAGCAAGCTCACCTTAATCCTTTTCATGACTAATTTATCATCAGTTATCTAAATCTTCAACCATGTCACTGATCTTCAAAAATACATGTAATGTGACTATTTTTAATCACTAAAAACCAGCAATTAACAAAAAATTAATTAACAAAAATTAAAATTAGCAAAATTTAATTTTATTAACCGCAATTAACAAAAAAATCTAAATTTGATCACTGTTGTTCTATTGCTAAGTGGAAAAGTCAGTGAATGTTTGGTTGAGTAATCGAACAAAGGTATGCGTATTTCATGAATTATTTCATAATATTTCTTTTTGTCCCATTATTTCAACAAAACACATTGTTGATATTGTGTCCATCTTGATTTTGACATATTTTGTGTTCACTGAGGGTAATGATAAACTAGATAACTTGGAGTCACTGTAGTCTCTCTTTTTTCATGTATTAATTTCAATCTGGAAAAATCTTGCTCTTCTAAGGCAATTAAAAATGTGCCTATTAATAAAATCCTGAAATAACTTCAGATTCAAATGAGTTTTGCATGTCACATTCCTGTAACTTGGGTCTGGATTGTTTCCAGAGGCCCATGCATCCCCAGCTGGGCACCCAGCTTGGCACTACTGCAGTGGGAGTAGAAGCTTTAAGAGGTAGGGCTTAACAGGAGGTTTGGAGTCATTGGAGGAAGACCCTCCAAGCAGAATGTGGGACCCCAGTATTTTTCTCACTTTCCCATGTCCTGGCCACAGGGTGAGTGGGCACTTCTTCCCTGATGTTCTGCATCACCACAGGCCAAGGCAATGGGGCCAACCAGTCATGAACTACAACCTCCAAAACTGTGAGCAAAACCAACCTTTCCTCTTTAGAAGTTAATTACCTCAAACATTTGTTTTAGTGATGGGAAGCAGACTACTATACACATTCAGACATTATAATAAAAAATTGGGAAAATTATCATTAACACAGAATAGTTTTCAAAATATTTTAATTTCATCATATAAACTCCCACATACCATATTTAGTATTTCTTAAAATAATATCTACATTTATTTTCTAAGTTATTCTTGGTAAAAACTCTTAATCCTAAGAAATCACATGAAAACAAAACTATCAATATGTTGTTCAGTTTGTTCACATCCCGATTTAAGTGACACAAAACCTTGATCTATAATTTATAGAAAATAGTATCTGTAGAATTTATGTCCAGGATTTTGTATTTAGGAATACATCCTTTATAGACAAGCAAGTGTTTGTGTTTTATTGGAATATCATATAGTATTACATATTTGACAATCTAAGACAAAAAAAATTCTCTGACGTTAAATATAACATGTGCTTGACCAAGAAATTCTCTATTTAGGTAAATCCAGAAATACAATCTCAGAAATGTTGCAAATAATTGAAATTGGAATCGCTGAGGCCATGTCTCGATAACAAGAAAATTAAGGCATGGGTCATACAAGGCACAAACTATGCTTCTGGATTATGAACCAAAACTCTGATAGGTGGACTTTTTCCTACCGGCCTTGATAGTGTAGTCATAAAATGGGAGGGTGACATAAGCAAGATGATCAAACAGGAGGCCCCCTGCTTCACCACACAGAAAATTCAACCAGCAACCATCCATAAACAAGAATATCTTGGTGAAAACTTCCAAGCCTGGAAATGAGCCTGAGACACCTGTGTGAGCCACAGAACTGAACAAAAACTGAATTATAAGGGTAAGAGGAAAAGTGTCACTTAGCTCATGCCACTATTCTTCCACTCCAAGGTGGCACAATGCCACAGAGGCAGAACTCCTCTAGGGCTATAATTTCTATAGTGGAGAAAAAGAACTGGAGGCAGACATCTAACTGCACTACCATTCCAGGACACCTCCCAGGAAGCCCACTCTGAGTCATCACAGAGGAAACACGGAGGACAACTACCTTACTAGGGATCACCACTAGGGATCACAAAGGAAGGAGGCTGAGCTCACAGTGACCATCATGTGGATCTTGGTAGTAGCTCTGTTTTCCTGCTAGAGTGGTACCTGGTTAGAGGGACCAGCCAATGGTATAGCCCACTTACAAAGTCAAGCTAGCTACTCCCAGATGCAAAGTGAAAATTTCAAACTGACCTGAATCCCTAATGGGCCAGCCTCCATGGCAGGTCACAGAGCTCATTCCAAGGTCCTCCCAGAGAAGCAGACACTTGCCACAGTATATTTATGCAGAGCATAAGGGCTGGATATATCAAACTGGTGACACAAAGAATGGTTCAGCTTAGCTTATAGCTCATCCCAAAGTGCCCACCCAGGAAGGGAGATATTTAGCACTGTACACTTCTGCAGGTCATAGTGACTGTGCTTGTCCAACATGGCAGTCCAAACAGTGGTTGGTTCCAGTCTCATAGTCCACCTGAAGTTCCCACATAAGCAGAGGTAAGCCTCCATCATGCATTTATATAGAATATAATATCTGAACCTATTAGTCCCAAGCATGAGTCTACCTATCCTTAGATCAGCCTGTAACTCCAGAACCCAAATAGTAGTACCATCTGGGCAGCGAACACACCCTGTGACTCAAAATGATGAGAAGATGGCACTACCCAGAGGTAACAAGTCTTGATTGCAAGGCCTAGCCAGTGGTCTCACCAGATGGCAGAGTCCTGCCAGCAGCCCCACCCAACCTCAGAACAAAGGGGACAACCCAACAACCCAGCCATCTAGAGAAGCTTGAGAGCAAGCTCTGCCTGCCCAGGGCCATTCCCAGTTGATCCTACCAGAACCACAGTCTAGACTAAATAGCAAAGGTTTATCCCTGCCAAAGAATCCCTATAAAGACCAGAAAAGGTACTCACTCATCTTCTTAAATGTGAAAGTGCTGAGAGCCACAGCCGAGTTGGTATGGCATTTTGCCAATAGTATTGGTTGACAGGTGAGGCATTACTATCCGCCTCAGCCGCTACTTTTGAGTTCTCGAGCTACTTTGGAGTTCTCCTGGGGATTCCCGGGGATTCCCCGAGAGTTCCCATTGGTTGGGGAAGTGCAGGAGGAGGGATTTCCGGAGGAGATATTTCCGGTGGCTGGTTCCTGGAGGAGCCGTGTGGATTCGGGAGAATTCCCGGGGAGCATGTGTGAAGTGTTTTGTTGCAGTTCAAAAATAAAGTTTGTTCCTGCTTCAGTGGCTCGTAGTTTGTGTCCAGCCAGACTGTGGCATGAAAGGTGCCGCGGTCTGTCTGGGCACAATTCAGGAGCCACTTGTCAAAAGAAACTAACTTTATTTTTAGAACTACCCACGCCAAACAAAACAGCTCCTCAGGAAAAAAAAAAAAAACCCTCAGAGCCCAACTGCCACCACCGGCTTCCACAAGCCTCTCACCCACACCAGCCTCTCAACCTCCCACAATCCTCCTGCTCTTGAGGCCGATTGGCTGGGTTGCATGGGCGGAGCCAAAGAAGTCCCCCAATGAGCAGCTCCGTGGTCTGAAAGGGCAGGGAAACAGCCCAATGAGCAGCTCCGTGGAGGAGCCAATCAGCTAGATGTTGCTGGGGCCGCTGTGAGCCAATCATCAGCCGGCAGCTGGAAGTTTGCTGGCAGCTGGAAGTTTGCTGGGGCCCCTTTGGCTGTGGCTCTCAACAAAAGGAGTAAAAGATTGTGAAGAATCAGGGAATCATGACATGTCCAAAAGAAATTTTTAAAACTCCGGTAATGGACAATAAAGAATGTAGATCTATGAAATGACTGACAAAGAATTCAGAAAAATCATTTTGAGTATCAGTGAACTATAAGAATTTATGGTAGAAAATGAAATAAAATCTAGAATATGTGCAGGAACTAAAGGGGAAGTTTGATGGCAAAATAGAAATAGTTTTTTAAAAAACAGATAAAAATCCTGCAGTTGAATAATATAATGACTATATTGAAAAATGTGGTAGAAATATTCAATATCAGGGTTTTTTTTGAGATGATATGGAAGACAAAACATTTGAAATTATCCAGTCAGAGAAGCAAAAAGGAAAAAAAATGCAAAAGAATCAATGAAGCCTATGGAACTTATGGGAAACTCTCAAGAAACCTAACTTTTGCATATAAGAATTCAAGAAAATGAAAGAAAAAAGAGGCTGGAAAGTATGTTCAAAGACATAATGGCTGAAAACTTTCTAAAGATGCCAACATTCAGGTACAGGAAATACAGAAATTTCCAGTGACATTTAACCCAAGGAGAAGTTTACCGATGCACATAATAATCAAACTATCAAAAAGTCAAATTCAAAGAAAAAATTACTGAGAGTAAGAGATAAGAAATATTCACATACAAGGGAAGACTGATATAATTATCAACAGATTTCCCAGCAAAAACCCCGTTGTCCAGGAGAAAACAGGATGATACACTCAAAGTGCTGTTGTGATAAACTTGCCAACTAGGAACACTTAGCCCAGGACAGCTGTCCTTCAGAAATTATCAAGGAACACAAAATTCCAAAATGTTATAAATTTGACATTGAAAAATAAAATGTAGAGTTTTTATATGCTATCAAAGCAAGCTGTTATGAGCTAGAAACAGCATTTTATAGGATGCTTTATGTGATCTATAGTAGATGCACAAAACATAGAGAGGTTTTTTTCAAATTCAAAGCATACTAATACAGAAAACTATCAAACCATAAGGAAAGAGAATGAGAGAGAGAGAGAGAGAGAGAGAGAGAGACAGACAGACAGACTACACATCCACCAGAAAATAAATTTCAATATGACAACAGTAATCCCTCACCTAATAATAATTGCATTGGATATTACTGTATTAAATTATCCAATAAAAAGACATAGAGTGGACAAATAGATTAAAAAAAAATGAGACTCAACGATATATTGCATACAGGAGACTCACTTTACCTTCAAGGACACACGTAGATTGAGAGTAAAGGAATTGAAAAGATATTCCAAGCAACTGGAAACCAAGAGGGAGCACAGGTAGCAATACTTACTAAAATAAATAAATAAATAAAATCTTCAAGTAAAAAGAGACACAGAAGGTCATTATTCAATAGTAAAGAGGTCATTTCCACACATGTGTAAGAGTTGCAATGTTTAAATCAGGTTAAACATTTGTGATAAAAACATTAAAACTTCCTTCTTCTAGCTTTTTGAAGCATAGAGTCCCTTATCATTATTGATAATAATCTCACGTTCTTCTTAATGCACACAGAACATTCCCCAGGATAATTCATATGTGAGCCCACAAAACAAGTCTGAGCAAATTTATAAGGTCTGAAATCATATCAAGTAACTTTTCCGATCACAATGGTATAAAACTAGAAATAAATAAGAGGAGACATGTTGGACAATTCATAAAATGTGTGGAAATTACACATACTCCTACATAACCAAAAGGTCAAAGAAGAAATCATACAGGAAATAAAATAAATAGCTTGAGACAAGTAAAAATGGAAGCAAGACATTTCAAAATATATGAGATGCAACAAACACAGTTCTAGAGGAGAAATTATAGTAACAAACACCTATACTAAAAAAAGAGAAAAGAGTTCAAATAAACCTCCTAACATCATACTTCAAGGAAGCAAAGAAGGACCAACTTCAACTAAGTGAAGAGTGTAGTATTCAGATGTGCTCACCACAAAAAACTGTAAGCATTTGATGTGATGAATATGTTAATTAGCTTGTTTAATTATTCCACTTTGTATACATATGTCACAATATCATTGTGTACTCCATAAATACATACAAATATAATCTGTCAACTTATGGTTTTTTTTTTTATACTAAGCATTGAACCCAGGGGTGCCTAACCACATCCCCAGCCCCTTATATATTTTATTTTGAGATAGGGTCTTACTAAGTTGTTTAGAGCCTTACTGAGTTGCTGAGGCTGGCCTCAATCTTGAGATCCTTGTGCCTCAGCCTCCTAACAGAGTCTCTGGGATTACAGGTATACACCACCAGGCTCATGATTTTGTATCCACACAACACACATACTTAACAGGTTTGTCCTGAGTGATCAAGAAGCCCCGAGTGTCCTGAGATAGCAAGAAGGTATCATTTATAGATTTATGATGTGGGATTCTGTAAAGTAGGGGAAGTAGGTCAGGTTGCTTTTTGCCCAGGCTGAAGGGCAGTATTCCCAGATGAAATATTGTTATCATCCTCCCCACTTTACAGATGAGGAAAGCGAGCCATAAAGAAGTGAAACATTGGGCTCAAGATCCCAGATCTGATCAGGGACAGAGCTGAGACATGTCCAGGCAGTCTCACTCCAAATCTGTACTCTTCTATGTGTTTACTCTCTCCAAGAGTATCCTTCTAGGTTTCAGGAGGATAAAATGTCAGGATGCCCAATACAATCCAGTAACTCAGAAAAAGTCAAACTAAAATTCAACTGTTACCTTTAGAGATAGACGTTGCACTAACCCTACTCTGAAAATCAGTAATTAAAGAGAAATGATGATGCCTTTATCTTGTCTTTTCCCTTAGAACCTGTTCTTCTGAGTAAACAGTGGCCCTAATCAATGAAGGGAAGTGAAAATAAAAGAAAATAAACAAATGTACTCTTTCTTGTAATTAACCATGTTTTCAATACCTGGTTAAAGCAACAGATTGTAGCTTAATCCCCAAAGATGCTTCTTTTCCTTTTTGCTTTGTTTCTCTCTTCTTTCCCTTTTTCTTTTTTGCCACTTCAGAACTTCTCCTTTGCAGATGCTGCATAATATAATAGCAGTGAAATCACTCTAGAGGGAGTCACTCACCCACTTTCCTCAGGAACCAAAGTACTCAAGTTGCAAGAAATTAATTTATGCTAATGTCTTAAAACTCTGCCAAAATGTTTCTTCCGATCTCCATTAACATTTAACAATTGGGCCACAATTCAGAGTAATATATCCTGGCTGCATTTATGTAAATTTTAGTATTTATATCGTCATTGAAGGTTCTGCAAGATTTTTTTAAAAGATTGCTTTTATATCAATTTGCTAATGAAAAGCAAGGTGACCAGAGTGTTATTGGACTGAACAATGTCTGCTACACAATGAATGCTCACAAGGAGAAAAATGCAAGGGAACTGAAATTGCTGCCATGGTTTTGGTCAAGTTTTCAGACCTGGGTAGACATTATTGCTTCAAGACAATTATCCTGAGAGAGCAATTGAGATATTTGGTAAATTATTTCCACAGGCAGGGTTGGGGTGTCATACAGCATCCCCGTCACTGTATCTTTCTCCATTCTTGGTACCCTAGCACAGCATTCTCTAAACATGCATTCTAGAAGCATCTATTCCATTTCCATTCCTATTCAGCTGACATAACTCATATGATTTTACAAACTCCTGTTAAGGATGACAAATCGTAAAAGAATATTCCACTGCTGTTATTTGAAAGGTTGCACAGAATGTTTCAATTCCCTCAAAGCCAAAAGTTTTGAATAGTGCAATTTCAGACATTGTAGCAAATTAAAAGTGGAAGACAGAGAAGAAGGAAAAAAGGGGTGCTGCAGTCTCCTCCACATCACCCCCCCCCCGGAGTGCCTGCTCAGCAGCAGCGCGTGGGGCCAGCCCGTTCTCCATGGGTAGAAAGAAGCAGGGGCAGCTCAGTGTGTTTAACAACCTGCGCCCACAGCAGCCATTTCTCCTTGTTCCCCTGAATGCTGCAGGGCACAAGCTCATGGATGACCTATGCACCTGGGGAGTTCTCGAGGGTGATGCTGCAAACAATACCAGCCGAATCTTTGTTTTAAAGATCCTTTCATTGATACAAGGTGTTTGGAATAAACCCATCATTTCATTAAGGCTTAAATAGTGACAGTATCTCTTTCTCTTTAAGAAGTGACACCTACAGTCACTGAGTAGCATTCATGAGCTCACAGATGGTTGCATCTGGACGACTTGGAGCAGCTTGTCTAGTTGACCACATTTTTCCAAATTCTCTCTACCTTCCTCCTTTATTTTTCTGATGAGAAAACTGAGAGAAGATAGTGAAGTAAGTCACAGTGACCTAGGAACTCTTATCCACTGCTAGAAAATGAGTGGGAGAAATGATCTCCTTGCTAAGGAAAGGAACTAGAGATGAATGGCTTCAGACCCCTCTGGAGGAGCCAAAGGACTTTGGAAACCAATTCGGAAAATCCAGGGAGATTGTCCCAAGTTCAAGAGCTAAAGGTTCAGAGGATCTGTGAGAAGGTTACAGGAGGAGGCTCCAGGGCCTGGATGAGGTAAAGGAATAGAGGGAGCCAACAAGTCTCCCTGTCCCTGTTCCAGACTTGTGCATTCACAGTTCATCTGGGTCGTCCTGGAGACAGGAAAAAAAGACTTTTTTTTTTTTTTCTCACTACAATTAGCAAAACAGACCAACACCATACTGGCCATGGCCAGGGCTCCAGGACACCTCCTGGTAGGAAAGCAGTCTCTTTCGGTCATGGCAGGGCTTAGAGGAAGGTCCTTAAACTTGCCTGGTCCTAGAATTATCAGGGACCTATTTCAAATACAGACTCCCAGGCTTGTCTCTTGGAGATTCTGGTTTGGCTGACTGGAGGGGCTCCAGGATCTGCAATTTCCTCTCTAAGCAATTCTAATGATGAGAGAGGTTGGGGGTGGATAATAAAGTGTGGGCTGTGCTGTGATAAAGTGCTACTCACTGGGCACCTTGGGCAGAGATTTGAGCATTTCAGAAACTCAGTTGCCCTCTTTATAAATCAGATAAGAATTACAGGACTGAACATGAAATTGGATCCTATCGGTAGTCACTAGTCATGTGTATGACTCAATAACTATTAACATCTCTTTCCTATCTGCTGATTTAAACTTGAGGTTAAATGCACAAGAGAAAGTCCCCAATTATTTAGACGTATGACAAGCTTACTTTAAAATAAACAATATTGAAAATGTCTACTGGATGATAAACAAGAATTTCTGAGAGTCCAGATGTCAGACTATTTGCTGAGCACAGCTAGCAAAAGGTGAACTAGAAGTGACCCCCCTTCTAAGTGCACAGAATTTTTAATATAAACAATCTTTCTCTGCCCCTGGACTGTGATCTGCGTATGTGGGTGTCATTTCCTGGCTATATTCTTATTCCACTTGCTGATCACCACAGAGAGGTCTAGCATTCTGCTGGCTGAGGTCTAGCATTCGGGGGTTGTGCATTTATTATGCTCCACCTAGTCCTGGGCTGTGGATTCCTCCAGCATGCAATCCACCACCATGACTCTATGCCTTCCATTCCAGGCTTTCATCCTAAGCAACCATCTCCTGAGGGTGACTTCGGGGTACAGATACTGAGAATTGGGTTGAGTCTAAAACAGTGCTTCACATGCTATGGGCTTTCAATCTCTTATTCCCAAAAGAAGTTACATGGGGTATCTTCCAGATGAGAGATGCTAACTTAAACATAAAATGGGAATTTTTTTTCTTCTTCTTTTTTTTTTTTTTTTTTTTTTTGGTACTAGGGATTGAACTCAGGGGCACTCAACCACTGAGCCACATCCCCAGCCCTATTTTGTGTTTTATTTAGAGACAGGGCCTCACTGAGTTACTTAGGGCCTCACTTTTGCTAAGGCTGGCTTTGAACTCGTGATCCTTCTGCCTCAGCCTCCTGAGTAGCTGGGATTACAGATGTGCGTCACCAGGCCCACCTAAAATGAGAATTTCCACAAGAACAAATTTTTCATATCTCTGTATATAAAGTGTATGCATGCCAATTTATGCCTTTATACTTTTACTTTTTACATTTCCAGTAAATGGTAAACATGATATTTTCTCCCCTGGTTGGATTCTGAAGACCATGACCAGAGGGGAACAGAGAACAAGGAGAACCAGAAACAGGATGTGCTCAGAACAAGGAATCGAGGAGGGCAGAGGAAGATTTGAAAATGCCCTGCTTTACTGTCTTTCTTTGCAGAGCAGTTGTGTGCTCTTAAACATCTCTTGGAGCTTGGGGACTGACTTTTAGTGACTGTCTGAAGGTAATGGTTGGATGAGATTCACAGAAACAAGACATTAGCAGTCTGTAGTGTGTGTCTCAGCTGAATTTACCTCCTGTGAGAAGATTGGGAGGGAGTTACATGAGATTCTAACCCCTTGAGATTAGGCTCCAAAGAATTCCAGGCTTGTCCTCTTCTGCAGTTGCCCAAGGACTGAGAAGTGTGTGCATGCAGAAGAAAACACAGTTAATCCTTTAAATGCATTTGCAGAGATCCCATAGGAAATAGGCCCCTCTGCTGAATCTCGCTGCATGGTTACCAGGCGTTAGAACACATTGGCCTTTGAAGCATTCATTTCTCAAAATCTTTCTTCGATGATGGTCCATTTTCTTAAGTTAGCGAGTAAAATATAATAAACCTTGACAGGAAACAGCAGGTCAAAGAAGTCCCATGTACTTTTTAAAGAGCTAAAAAACAAACTGATAGGTGAACTCTCCCAGGGAAAGTGAGAAAAGGTGGTGAGATGAGGTGGAGATTTTTTTTTTTTTTTTTTGCAGGTTGGTTTGTTTTTATCAGAGGGCTCTAGCCCTGAGATATGATCTATTATATCTTTGCAATTTTCTTCTCATCGAGTTTGTCCCCTGTTTCTCAACACCTTTTCTAGAATTTTCTGCTATTTATAGACTTCCTATTTACTGTGCTCCATAACTGGGAGTTTAACTTAAAATTTGGACAAAAGGAGAGAGAAACAAGAAAGAATGTAGCAGCAATGAGGAGGAAGGGAGGGTGTCAACATCTGTGATATGCCCAGGACTTTGGGGTATTGTCTGAGGTTTCCGGGAACCGTGATTCTGACATGCTCAGCTGCCCTGACCTATAGGAACCATGGCTATCACTTCACAGTTGAGGAAACTGAGGTTCAGAGAGACTGCGACTTAGCCAAAGTCACAAATTACAGTAAGGACAAGTGCTGAGATTTTCCCGCTAGATCCAAGTTCTGCTCCTATTTCATTAGGCATGATTGGCTTGTGAACAAGGAGCCTCTGCTCTGTCTTCCAGGCCCAACAGTGACCTTCAGGAGGTCACTCCTCAGGAAAAATGATTGTATCCCAGCCAGGGCATCACTTTGGAAGATTTTAAACCAACCAAGGAAATCAGTCTCCTTCCAATATTCATTTACAGTGTTGGGTTTATGATCCAACCCAGGCCAATAAAGTATTCAAAAATTTGCTGAGATTTCTGGGAAAGAAATTTCTGTTTTTTTTTTAAAAATGAACAAAGACAATATTGTTATTTGATAAGATATTGCTAGCTGGGTGCAGTGGCACACACCTGTAATCCTAGTGGCTCAGGAGGCTGAGGCAGGAGGATCCCAAATGCAGAGCCAACCTCAGCAACTTAGCGAGAGGCCCTGTGCAACTTAGTGATACCCTGTCTCAAAATCAAGCGAAGAATAAAAAGGGGCTAAAAATATATTTTTAATAAAAAATAAAAATGGCTCGGTGGTTAAGTGCTGCTGGGTTCAATATCCCCAGTACCAAAAAAAAAAAAAACAAACAAACAAACAAACAAAAAAAAACACTGTAATGCCTGAAACGGTGGGAATTTTATTTTGACCATGAAGCCTCAAGCCTGAGAACAAATACATGCAAGATGCCAAAGTGGAGAGCGGGAAGCACGTGGAGACTTGATGATGTCATTAAAGTACTGAACTGACCAGCCTCGAGGCTGCCTTACCCTGGACTCTTATTAAATAGCATGATAAACGCCCAAGACATTTTGAGTTGTGTTATCTATTCCCTGCAAATGAAAGCCTCCTACCAGAAAATAAGCTGCATTGGGAGAGAGAGAACAGATGAAGCACAACTCAGGGGGGAGGCAGAGAACACTCTGCCAGTTTATGTGCAATTAAAATGATATGCAGATGAAGAAGCCACCTGTAGAAGCATGTGTGCAAACACGGAGGGCACCAGAGCAGCATCTGAACAGCATCCTGAAGCCAAATACTCTACAAATCTTACCAGCTCAGCTCTCTCAAGTCTTTTAAGTCTGAAAATCTCACCAGGCTTATTAAATCTGGCTGCTCACTGAAATCACAGGAAAGGTTTAGAAATATCAAGGTCTGGGCCACCGCGGATTCTGATTTAATGGGTCCTGGGATGATCTTGGGCGTTGACAATTTTAAAAATTCCTAAGGTGGCTCTGATAGGCAGGCAAAGTTGAGAGTCACTGTTCCATAAACTTCAGCAGAAAACAAGCAAATGGCATTGCTTCAAGTGACTGATTACCCAGGAGATGGCCTGGGCTTGGCCACATCATGCTGTATACATTTGTATCTCCTTTCCCCAAGAACATTCCAATTTTTTTTTTTTTAAGAGTAGCAATGCGGTGGAAGCAGAAGCAAAGTCACAAAAGATGAGGGCACTTGGAGTCTGAGAAATGGGCTTATGGGTGGTAAGGAAGGGCCAGAACATGTGCTTCAATGAGTGGCCTTGTCGGTTCCTCGGGGTAGTTGTGGGGTGTCACCAGCTGGCTCTGGGAAACCCTGTGCTTGTGGATAAGACAAGGTAATTATTTCTCTACTTTCCTCTTCAGTGCTGTGGGAATCAAATTAAATGGTGCATGCAAGATGTTTTGCAAATGCCAATGCATCACTCAGGTGGGAGGGTGGCACTTTGTGAATGAACAGGTACCATTTAGTGGCTTGCAGACTGTCTCCCATTCATTATTCTTGGCCTGACGCACTTTGCAAAATCTCCAGGTCTCTCAGTCCTTTCCATTCATTAACATCCCTTGGAGAGTTTCTGAGAGGCACCAATTTGCTAAACCTGTCCTCTAGAAACTGACTTAGACCGTCTGCGGTGGGGACTGACCATTTGGACTTTTAAAAGGTCCTCTATGGTGTCTAACGGAAGACTGATCATCTCCAAATCCGAGTGCATCTACTTAGCAGTGTTCTGCCAACTTTTTTTCCTCCTTAGTATTCCAAGAGCCCTTAGCTCCGACCCCTGTTGGAGACTGTGAGTCAGAGGCTGGCGCAGCTTGGATCCTCAGTTGTCCTGCAGAGAACAGCTCGGGGAGCCAGCCCCAGCAGGCTTGCGGCCTTTCTGACTTCAGCCTCTGAGTCAAAGGAGCTTTCTACTCGGAGTCATCGCCCCCTCTAAACGTCCCTGGAGTCAGGTTGCCGCTCACCCTGACCCAGCCTGAGATGCGTCCTGCTCAGTGTATTCCATTCCCAAGCTCTGCTGAGGCAGCTCTCCCCTGGGCCACTCAACCATGTGGATCCTACCCACTCGCCCCCTGCACATCACTTGGACACCATGCCCTTTAGTCCTACCTGCACTGACATTTACTTCCTGAAGAAACCACCCCAGGCTCAGCAGTTCACAGAGTTAGAGGAGCAGAGAAGGGCCGGCAGGCTGATTCTTACCAATGCAGGGCACCCCAGCCAGCCCCGGGATACCACCTCTTCATGTGCACTTGATATAGAAGGGACACAGGAAGGACAAGTCTTGAAAGTGCTGATGACCCAAGAAATTCTAAGACTGTGGATCCTCTTTTAGGGAAGATGCATCCCAGAGAACCCCGTGGGGGCTTAGGGAAAGACAGAGGACCCTTAACCCACACCACTGAGAGGGGACTCCCGAAAGTCCCCTCATGACTGTGGGCCACCTGTTCTCACTAGACTCAGGCACCCTGTGTCTGCCTGGTCATTGTATTTATCAATAGTTTTCTTTTCAATGTAACTATTGATATTCAATTCATTAACTCACTCACTGGAGTGTGAACTTGTAAAAGGAAGAATCTCCAAAGGGGCTGTGACAGTCACTGGCTCTGAGTGAAACTTTGTGAACGGGTGGATGGCACATAAATACAAGAGGATTTGGAAGAGTGACTGGGTTTCAGAAAGCCACCCCAGCAGCCTCTGGCTGAGCAGTCTCTCTGACCACAGCATGCCGTGTTCTCAGACAGCTGGGCCTCTGCTCGCTCTTACCCTGAAGTGAGTGGACTTTGCTCAGCCCTGGGCTTCCCCTTGACTCCCCCTGGGATGCCATGACAGCGCTAGCCACTGTCCCGGTGCAGTCTGTCACGGTAACTCCAGCCTCGGGGAAAGTACTTTTGGGGGTTGTTTTGTTTGCTGTTTTATATTTTCCTTCTGTTCACTTGTAGCATAATTTGGCTGTAGCTGGTAAAATCACTTTAAGGCTTTGCCATTTCAAGACTAAATCTGGGCATGACATTCTGATCTCCACTGTCATTGCACAGTGGCTGGGAAAACCAGATCCCTGGGGTGACAAGTGGCACATTTAGACATGCTCTCAACAAGCATGATAAGGTAGGATTTCCTAAAACACAGCAATGTTCTATGGCTACCAGGAATTCCTTTGGCATAGCAAAAAATCATGTTCAATAAACAACCAGCTTTACCAACAGCCCTTTGATAAGGGTGGTCTTTCCCCGTAAGCTGCCCAAACTGCAGTGTCTAAATCTCAAGGAAATCTGGTGACCAAGAGGAGCTGATGCCCTCATTTCTCCCCCCACCCACCATCACATTTGATTAGTCAAGAAATGGGTCCTGGCTGTCCTTCTCCAAGATGTTTCCCAGGATGTATTTTTACTCTGCTCACTTGGTTCACAATCTTAGTATAAAGAGGCCTCTAAATGGGTCAAAGCAGAAAGATGCAGTTCCAAGGTCAAACGTTGATCCAAGTCAAAATTAATTAACATTTGTTCAGCACTTTACTAGGCTTCCCGCTGCTTCTACCCCATATTTCATTTTAATCCTCAGACGAGTTTAAGACAATATCTATCAGCATATCCTATTGATGAATGAAAACCCTGAGGCTCCGTATGATAAAATATCACACACTTATTTTTAAGAGCAGTCAAAAATTGTATCGGTGGTGAAATCGTAAGTACGTATGATGAGAAGGAGACATGGCGTTTGCAGGGTTTCTATAGAATTGTGGAATCCTAGTCATCGTGCTTCACATTTTCTCTCCCCGCCACAAATATCTGCCGTGTCATGTACTATGTTTATAATTGCTAAACAGTGTGTGTTTTACAGAGGATTTTTTTTTTAAAGTACTCAAAGTTGGGGATGTATTTTAGTGGTGGGGCACCTGCCTAGCATATGTGAGGCTCTGGCTTCCACCCCCAGTACTAACACACACACACACACACACACACACACACACACACACACACACACACCTCAGAGGCTGCAACTGTTCATTGTTGGTGGGCTTCTGCGGCAGGATGTTAGATTTTTTTCCACTCAGAAACTCTCTTCTCTGTTCACAAGGACTCTATATGTGAAGCAGGTTGTGAAGAAACAAAGCAAAGTTATAGAGAAGAAAGAAATGAGAGAGAAAGCATGTCCACGTGGGCAGGGAAGGACTTTTACAGAGGAAATGATTGAAGCTATCACTGGGGTTTCATAGCTGTTCTCTGACTTTCTGTACTAGTTCAGATGTGTCCTCAAAGCCCATGCATTGGAATTTAACCCCAAATTCATATGTTGGCAGTATTTGGAGGTGGGGCTTTGGGGAAGTTGTTGGGGTTAAATAAGGTCCAAAGAGTGGGGGGCCCCTTATGGCTGGCATGCTCCTACCCTCTCACCAGAAGCCCTCCCCCATGTTGTGACACAGCAAGGAACCCTCGCCAGAGGCTGGCACCTTGAATTTAGACTTCCCAGCCTCCAGAACTGTGAAAAAATAAATTTCTTTTCTTCATAAATTACCCAGTCTGTGGTATTCTGTGATAGTACAGAAAACAGACTAAGACACCTTCCTTAAGTCTCCTCATGCCCTCACTGCTAGATACAAATGATCATCATTGTCAGACTTCCAAATGGAAGCCGTCTTCATTTTCATTCAGGGTCACTGAGTCGCAGTGTTAGTATGTGTCACTCCAAGTGCAAATTCACTTCCAGAGTATATTATGGAATGAAATCTGAGCTCAGAAATGAGGACTGAGCTGAAGAACGTTTGAGGCGGTAGCATCATGCCGGTGGCCGCTGTTGCGGTAATAACTGAATGTTGTTGATTTTTGTGCAGTGTGTTTGTTGGGTTTTCCAAAAGGCACTCATTTGCATGACCTGATTTTTGTCAGCCTTCTGAAGTAGACAGGGCATTTTTCAGGTAAGGGAACAGAGACTTTGAAGATCTATGTGACATTTTGACTTAATTCAGATGGCTCATCCATTCAAAAAGAATTCAAGATGGCTCACGATAACACCTTTATTTTTTAATCACAGACATACAAAAAGGAGGAAATAGATAATCCAAAGAGTCAAGCTGACTTCCTTGCTATGAAGTTCAATTATTACCCTGTGTTTCTCCACAGATGGGACAGAAAGAGAACCTAACAGGGAAATTGGCACATTTCTATTAGTGGAGAGGAGTGGGGGAGGGGAGAAAACACCTCTTTCCCAGAGAAGCAGTGTTTTAACCTGGTTGTAAAACCTAAATGGAACTCTTTATAGGAGACATTGAAAATTGGCAATGACCTTGACAACAGATTTTATAGCAGATTTCACTGCAAATACACCAAAATGAATTCCACATGGCTTTTTGTTTTTAAGCTACAAATTATTTTTTTAAGATACAGGAACTTCTAGTTTCTTTGCATGAACTATATCATTACAGTTTTACAAAGACTCTCTGAAGTAGCTTTCCATTACACTTTTGGAAGTTAGACATAATGGAAGCTTCATTAAAGTGGTTAAATAGATCTCCCAACATCACAGTCAATAATTGACAAGTCTTTGGCCTGAAGCTAGGCTGACATCTTAAGTTATGACTGTAAGATAGGAAAATCTAATTACATTAAGACAATTTGGTAAAAATGTAATCTTCCAGAGTTCAGTTGTCTGGCATAAGCCAACAGTGACACTTAGGTCACAGGAGTATATAGGCAGTATGTGATTATGGACAGTTTGTTATTATGTTCTTGAATAATTATTTCTCTTAGCTGGACTCTTTTTTTTTTCTTTTTTTGTACTGGGGATTGAACCCTGGGGTGCTCTACCTCTGAACTCCATCCCCAGTCTTTTTTTAATTTTTATTTTGAAATAGAGTCTTGCTGAGTTACTGAAGGTATTGCTAAAGTGCAGAAGCTGGCCTCAACCTTGGGATCCTCCTGCCTCAGGCTCCCAAGTCACCACCACCATGCTATATCTATATCTATATCTATATATATATGCTATATCTATATCACAAATGCTTACAGATTGTGCACTAGCAAAGGCCGCTGGCTGGCCACACTTTAAAAATGTACTGAAGATCCTAGATCTCTCTTGTGGTCCAGCCAGGTACGAACTCCACACATTTTACTACATCACAGGTCTTTCCCTGTGGTCAGATCCATCTCCTCCCATCCAGACTCATTCCCCCTGAAGTCAAGGAAAGTGCACCCTGTGTACACCGCATGAACATGTCTGGAGGTCAAGGTCGAATGATAATTTAATCTGAGATGAAGTGTCCCCCTGTGTCTCGTGATTTTCTGGGGACAAGGATTATTAAACATGGGAGAAGCAGCCTCAGAAAGGGCAGGCTTATGTAACACGTCCCCCAGGGCACCATGCTCTGCTAGAAGTGAGCTGAGGACACGCTCCTCAGGAGAACACCAAGAGGCAAGTTCACAGGGAGATAAATGTCCATTGCCTCAGTGTTCTCTGTTTTTATGTTCCACACAATGGTTTACATCCCCTAAACCCAGCCATTCAGTCCTCAGCTGCACCCCAGAGGCACTAAGGCTTAATGAGCTCAGCTATGACTCATGCAAATAGTTCTCAGAGCTAAAGGTTTGGCTGAAAAATGCTAGATTCCTTCCACAAAGGTAATATCTTTTGAAAAAAAAATATGTAGAATGTAATCAACTGAATCACAGTTGCTTATGATAAGCAAATGCATTCATAATAGCAATATATTCAATTTAGAAGGATTGTTGTAGGGATTTAAAATGCACTCTTAGAAGCTGGATAGCCTTTGGCTTAAATACCTTTCCTATCAGTGACCATGAAGTTGGCAGATATTTCTAGCCCTCAGTTTTCTTATCTGTACAATGGGTATAATAGAACCCATAACGTTGAGTTGTTCTGAGGATTCGCTGAATTGTTACATTTAAAACAACTAGTAAGCATCTCACACATAGTAAGTATACCATAAATTATAATGATTATAATGCATAAGAAACTGAAGAAAGAACTCAGAGCTATAAAATCAATATAACAACTCTAATTCTCAAGGAGTGAGATTAACAATAACCAAATTACAGAGTAGTTACCTCTTAGTGGCACTCTATCAATTGCTTTTTGCTGTATATAAAAGTATCCCCAAAATTTAATGGTTTAAAGTAACAACCATTTTTTTTTTTAGTGCAACTTTTTACATATTGGAAATTTAAGTTGCACTCCGCTGGGTAGTTCTTCTGGGTTGGGGTCAACTGACTTCAGCTAGCTTGCTTCTGTGTTATAATCAGCTAAGGAGTTGCCTAGGATGGATAGTTCACCACTGTCTCTCCTGGGACAGTGAGGATTCCTGAGGCCTTTCTCGCCATGGTCTCTAACAGTCTAGCAGGAAGCCCAGGCTTATGACAAAAATAGGGGGAAACTTCATCAATGAGCTGAATTGGGATGAACATGTATCGACTGAGGGACACTGATTGGAAATTCCCAAGGGGAAACATGTGTGTGCGGTATAAGATTTATGGTCACCTCCAGCACCAAGCTCTACTTTCCAATAGATAAGTTCAGTGGGTGGGGTGCCTCCTCTCCTCCACATATGACCCCTGTTCCACAGCAGTCAGCCACCTCCTTGCTTGGTATTTTCAACAGAACCAAACAACCCTTTAAAAACTAGCTGACATTAGCAAAAAAATGAGACTCTTCCAACAAAACAATGAAAACCCTGGAAAAACTCTCAGAATCAACGTTTTCTAAACTCTGGAAACAAATCAAAAACTTGGGAACAATCCAGAGTGTATTATTCAAAAAGCATGTTAGATCTTGGTAAAAACGTTGTTTTGTGGCTCTTTAGTTTATGACAATCCCATCTCTCATTCACCAAATCAGAGGTAACATTGAAAAATCTGAATTTCTGTTACCTTTCAGAGATGGACTAGAATGAACTTTATGTGAAAAGAATTAAAATGATTTGTTTTGACCTTTTAGGGGGCTCCCGGGGAGACAGATCAAAGGATTATCTTCATCTTGCCCAACTCAGAACTCACCTAGTGCTGAAGCCACCACCCGGGGTGTGTTTATAGAAAACAGTTATAAGGGATCAGTTTAGTGGCTGCTGCCTCAGGAAATGAATAATACCTAAAGGAAAGGAGACTAACCAAAAAATTCTTTGAAGGAAAGACTTGAGAAAGAGATGTTTGGGGAACAAGGGTGTTAATGAATCCAGCATATTTTTGGAAATCATGAAAGCAATGTGCACAGACCTGGATCTGTGTGCATGCTTCAGGAAGATCTAAGGAGACCTAATCAATCATTTATGTGTGACTAGGTTAATAAACAGACACTACTTGCCATACATGACGAAACACAAATGTTATAAAACTCGTTCTGAGAAGACTCTAAACAAAAAGTCACCACAGAAGCAACTACAACAGGCAGCATCAAAACGCCCTGGGGAGGAAAGAATCTGATTCCAGAACTGCCATGCTCAATATCTAAAATATAGCTGGGCATGGTAGTGCATGCTTGTAATCCCAACAGCCTGGGAGGCTGAGGCAGGAGGATTACAAGTTCAAGGCCAGCCTCAGCAACGTAGTGAGACCCTGAGTAGTTTTGTGAAACTACTATCTCAAAATAAAAACTAAAAGGTGTGGGGATGTGGCTTCGTGGTTGAACTATCCTGGGTTATAACCCTTGTTACCAAAAAAATTTTTTAAAAATTATATATATATACATACACACATACACACACACAATTTGTGACAATAACAGTACAAAAATGTAAAGAAATAATATAGCATAAACGATTTTGTTACTGAAGTTAAGTTGGTGTTAATTCATAAAAAGGAACAAAAATTAATATTAAATGTAAATGGAATAAACTCTCCATCTTTAAGGCAAAGATTGGCAGAATGGATTGTGGGAGAAAAAAAACCCCATGATCCTTCTAAACTACATGTTGTCTGAGAATCATTTTAGATCCAAAAATAGAAACAGAAGAAAGTAAAAAGGTGAGAAAAGATGTCCATGTAATCACAAAAGAGCATGCAAAGTAGGTTTTGAAACAAAAAGAGAAAAAGAAAAACAGTATGTAAGAATAAAAGTCAATCTATCAAGAAGCTTTTAAAAACAATAAAATCGGGGCTAGGGTTGTGGCTCAGTGGTAGAGCTCTTGCCTTGCACATGTGAGGCACTGGTTTTGATCCTCAGCACCAAGTTTAAAAAAATAAATACACAAAATAAAGGTATTGTGTCCATCT
Source organism: Ictidomys tridecemlineatus (assembly GCF_052094955.1). Classification (NCBI taxonomy): domain Eukaryota; kingdom Metazoa; phylum Chordata; class Mammalia; order Rodentia; family Sciuridae; genus Ictidomys; species Ictidomys tridecemlineatus. The sequence goes on along the minus strand of NC_135490.1, from coordinate 11,173,450 downwards.
ACAACTAAAAAAAAGTAAATATATATATATATATATATATATATATATATATATATATATATATATATATATATCTCAACAGAGCTCCAAAACACATAAATCAAACCTGACCAAATGAAGGGGAAAAAAAAGTCAGATCATAAAAATAGTTGGAGACCTCAATATCCCATGTTCAGTAATGGGTAGGATAACTAAAATAGAAAATCAAGGATATAAGAGTAGAGAAGCACAAAACTCCATATAAACCTACAGTATATTTCAGCTCATAATAGAAGAAATCACTTTCTTCTCAAATGAATCCAAGGGCTGGGATGTAGCTCAGTTGGTAGAGTGTTTGCCTCTCAAATGAATCCGAAATGTTTTCCAATATACACCATGTTAATTTATAAAACACATTTCATAAATTAAAAAAGTTTTAAATATACAAAATATTCCACAATGGAATGAAATAGAAGTCAATAACCAAGGCAATTTTAAAAACTCATAATAATGGAATTATGCCTCTTTCTCTTTCTCTGTTTTTTGTTTGTATTTCTTTTTCAGTCCTGAGGATTGAACCCAGGATGCTTTACCACTGAGTTACATGCCATATCTCCAGTCCATTTTAGTTTTTGAGACAGGGTTTTGCTAAGTTGCTGAGGGTCTCTCTAAGCTGCCAGCCTCCACTCCTGATCCTCTTTGCTTCAGTCTCCCAAGTTGCTGGGATTTGGGGCATGTGCCACCACACCTAGAAGAAAGCTTGCTCTTACAAAGCCAGTGAGGTAAAGATATTACAATAGAATTAGAAAATACTTTCAGATAAATAAAAGCACAAAACCTGGTATACTAAAACTTATGGAATATAGTAAAAGTTGTGTTCAACTCTATGGTTCCTAAAGGTCTAATTTTTAAGAAATGAAGGTTGCAAACAAGCAATATAATCTTCTACTTTAAGAAAGAGTAAAAAAAAAACTAAAGAAGAATGAGAAAACCCCAAAATAAAGTGATAGAAATGAATAAATAATAGAGAAGACATAAATGAAATAGGATAAAATGCAATAGAAAAAGATTAACAGTTGGTTCTTTGGAAAGAATCACAAACTTTTAGCTAAAACGGTTTTCCACAAAAAAGAAAGATGACTCAAATTTCTAAAATTATTAATGAAAGTAGAGACAGTCCACCTGCTTGTCAGAAATAAAAACAATTATGAGCTAATAAACAATCAGATTATCTTGTTCTTTTTGAAAATTGCTGAACTATTCAAAACTATAGAAAGGCAATTTCCTAAAATCTGAAAAGTCCTCCTTTTTAGTCGAAGTAAGTACAATTAAAATCACCCTGTCCTAAATGCCCCGTAAAAGCCCTAACATAATAGACCATGAGACCAGTGAGGTCCCTCTGTCCTCTCTTCAAAAATTGGGCACTTGGGTAACAGTTCAAACAGATGAAAATCTGCAAGGTCAGAGGGACCTCAATACACACATTCATCTTTATGACATTCCTAGGAAAATATGAATAAATGAAAATCTGAGTAGCTGACTCCTCTGGCATTTGTCATGATAAATCTTCAACATTGGTTTGGAGGCATTGATTGACCTCCAGAAAGATGACTCATCGTTGTTATTTGTAAATAATTTTGTTACAGCATCGGGCAGGCTGTGACTGTTGTCTAAGACACCCCTGGAATAAAACTGTGACTGATCGGGATGCCAGGCAGGACCAACCACCCCTTTAGTATTAGGAAATCTTTTCTTTATCCTGAGTCATGTTTTTATATCTCGCAACATGGAGACTTAAACAACTTCTCGTGATTGAAGCCAGTTGGGTGGAATTCACAATGCACTGAGACAGGCATTAATTTTTCCTAAATTTTTATTTATTAAAAATGCTGAGACATTCAGCAATCAATAAAGGTAGAATCAATTATCTTTTTATTTCCTTTTATGTTCAGGAAATGAATCAGCCAGCACTGCAGTGCAAAGCTGTTCCGCTGTTTTATGAGTTGACTTAGGCAAGCAGTAAAACATCTCAGAGGTAAGTGGAGATGTAAGGTGCCAAACTCTCATTTAAAATGTAGTAGACAAACATCATCACGGCGATTAGCATTTGGACAGCACCTTACCTTCACCAGCCACCTCCAGGAGCATGGTGTCATCTCATCACAGGACACCATCTTAGACAGGTCTTTCTGTTTGAAAAATCTAAGGGACAGACAGATTGAATGGCTTTAAAAAACAAGGAACTCAGAAAGAAGCAAACACTTGTTTCCAAGCCCAAACCCCTTCCCCATTCTACTGTTCCCACAAATAATTATCATAAATTAGGGTTCTTTGCAAAACATTATCTTTCTTGATGGTTTTTAGTTCTTAGTCATCTAACTTGAGATACTCATACAATTAATTTTGCCACCGGATTATGAATAGCTGGATTTAACTGGACATTTCAAAATCATAAACTTTAGACAACTATAAGGTTCATTAATTCTCTGCTATACCAATTATCCCAAATGCATGAAACCACTTCTAAATTACTCTTACTCAGCTCATCTATTTTTATAAAATACTAAAATTGTTCTTCCTTTCTCTGAACACACTTCAGATTATATTATCGTAATCAGAATATGAAAGAGTATATGTGTGGGCTTTAAGGAAAATATGAAAGATGTGATATGTCTCATATATGTATATATATCTTTTGTTACTTTCTTCCAACTACATGGATAAGCAAAAGTTCAGGGACAGAAATAAGTGATTTATTTAAATGACATCCATAGAAACACATATACAGGTGCAGAATGTTGCATATATGTGAATATGCATATATATACACACATATATATGAACACACCATATGTACTCATGCACACACTTAGTTCATAGTGAAACTTCCAATGGCGAAAGAACAACAGATACCATTCCAGCCTCCCTCCTGACCCTAACTTCTTTCTCCAACAGTGAGAAATTTGGCTCACATTACACTCAGTATATTTACCCAATTGCCCAGTCATGAAATACACAGAATGTAATTTTAGTATTGCTAACCCATGGCATTTCAAACAAAGCCAGCGAGAGCTCAGTGTTTGCTTATAGATGTTTCCTCTTTAAGCTAAAGACACAGATTCTAAATACTGCATTTAAAAGCTAATAGAGTTAAATTTCCTCTCCATTCAGTGTGATAACATTATTCATTTGAAACAGAGCTATATTCGATTTATTTGGCTCATATTTCATGGTTCTTTTGAGTGTGTACTACATTATCATGGCTGTAAAAAAATAAAATTGTCCAAAAAGTATACTTAGAAGTGGGTCCTCCATGCTACCCCTCACACCCCACTCCATCCATACCTGTCAGTTGCCAACCTCTGGTGATCCTTCCTGCCATTCATTTTACAAAAATAATCAGGTACGTGTATAATATTATATTTTGCTTTTTTAATTTTTTATTCTGATTTGTTATAGCTGACAGCAGAGTGCCTTACAATATCATACACATGGAGCACAATTTTTCATATCTCTGCTTGCACACAAAGCAGAGTCACACCATTCGTGTCTTCATACATGCACTCAGGGTAATGCGGTCCATGTCATTCTATTTTCCCTTTATTGTTAACCCACGATTGGTGTGCTGTAGAAGCTCCTGCACTTGCTTCCCTAGAGGTCATTCTGTCGCTCACGAAGCTCTTCCCCTTGGTCATCAGAGTTTCCGAGTAGTCTTCTGGGCAGACATACCACGGCCTATTCAATGGCCTCTCCATGTGTGATGACGAAGGAAGTCCCAATACAGGAAATTAACAACAATTAAAAAATACTGCAATAAATATTGTTGTGCAAATGTATTTTTGCACGGTGAGAGACATGTCTTCAGAACAGACTCCTAGAAGCGGTCTTGCTGGGTCAAGTGTGAATGCGTACATGCTTTCTCAAACATTCCCCTCCACTAGGTGTAACACTTCCCTTTCCCACCAGCCAGGTATGACTGTGCCTCGTTTCCACATCCTCACTAACAGTCTTAGTTCATCTTACAGTTTTGCAGGTCAAAAGTCTGATACTGGGCCTCACCACGCTAAAATCAAGGTGTTGCCAGGATCCAAATAACTGAAGGGGACAGCCTGTGCCGTTGCTTTCTCCTGTGCTAGAGGTCTCTTGCTTTGCTTGGCCCTCTTCCCCCACCTTCCAAGCCAACAATATTACATCTTCCTTTCCCTTCTTCTGCCCTCCTAATTCTCTAACTGGAGCCAAAAAGAAAGAAGATTCTTCATTTTTCAGACTCACATGGGGTCCACCCAATCCAGGATAATCTCAGTGTCTTAAATCAACCACACTGCAAAGCCCCCCTCGCCATGCACAGATTCCTGGTGATTAGAATAGGGTCATCTTTGGGGGTCACTAATTTTTCCTACACACATATTTAGCATTCAGCATTGAAGTTTCTCTTTCTGGAGGTTATTTTGACTGTATTTCATCTGTCTTCTCTCTCTGCTCCTTCTTTTAATGGAATCTCTTAAGGTTCCCATTTCCTTCTTCCCATACCCATGGGCTCGGAAGGCCAGGGTACCTCTGCTGCAATTTGGAGTTTATTTTTCTCAAAAGTTATTTGCAGTTCATGGTTTTTCTCTGTCTCCTATTAATGCAATGCTGCAATCATGAGTCATGTGTGATTTTATTGTACTTTTTGTTGAATTTTATGTTTTGGAGCGAGTATGTGTAGAGAGATTTGGCTTCAGTTGGCTGCAAAGGTTGCAGGTTTTATGACTATTAATATATGATTTGTGATATTTCTTGGACCTCTTCTAGGTCTTGGACACTGTTACTGCAAATACATTTGGAAAATGAGAATACTGTATTAACACTGATCACCAAAGACATCAGTGAAGGGTAAAGTTCCAGAGGTATTTTGAAAATTGAAAGGGATAAACTTCTCTTGCATCTAAGCAATGAGAACTAGTAACAATGTGCCACAGACCCATAGTAAAAAGTCTAGTAGAAGTCAAGGACTTCTATTTAATTATATTTGAAATTTAATACCTATTTCTACAAGCTAGCTTTTACCTGCAGCATTATAATCAATAGTGCTTTGTTGCTGGCAAGCATGACTCTTTTAGCTAGTAAAATGGAAATATAAATCTTTAAAATCTCTCATTATCTATGTTTGAACATCTTACTATCTATTTCTATTTTCAAATACTAGTCCAGATCTCTCTAATCACTTTATCTCCTAGAGAGATTTCACTGTCTTATCTAAGACAAGAAGTGGTCTGTGGGCCAATTTTCATTAGCCAAATGGACACACTATACAAAAAAAATCATTAAAGGAACTTCAGGGTTTTATAATTTTTATTAATTGTGTTTTTTAAGTGATGGGTTAAAAATCAGATGACACAAAGGATTCACCATGAAGAGGTCTCCACCCAACTTTAAACCCTGAGTTTCTCAATTCTTTGTAATTCACAAGCAATTCCCATGACTATCTTATTACCTTTACAGAACAAGTTCATTCAATGACAATAACATATGCACACATTCCACGTTACAAGACCCAAATATGAGCGAGTTATTCTAATTTTCATCTTTTCACTTAATTGTATTCCTTATGGTCTTTTTGCATCTGTATGGGCAAACTCATCTCATGTATTCTCACAGCTGCATGGCATTACTCTATATTAATACTCCATGATTTACTTAATGCTCTCTTAATTGATGGATTTAGGTAATTAAATATTTCATTTAAATTTTAAGTTATTATGCACATGTATTCCAAACCAAGTGTTTTATTTTCCAGAAGTAATAGTGAAGACTTAGAGTACAAAATGGAATTGGATTGGCAGATGAATAATAAAAACACAGGGCCCGTTTCCGATATCCGAAGGGTCTGGAAGTCAGCACACCAACCCTTCGACAAGAGAAGCAGCTAAACAAGCTCATCAAAGGCAAAATCACAGGGCAAACTGCAACCCGGGAGCCAGGAGGGGGATGGGCAGAGAACAGCTTAACCCTAGCAGAGGCGGCCAGGGCCGGGATCTGATGGAAGAAGTAAAAAAGTGACTCTGACAAATTGGCAGAGCTTGGATATGGACCAGCTTAAGTGTAAGAAACTCCTGGAGGTTACGATTTTAGGGGAAACTCTACAGCAGTGCGGCTGCAGCAAAATAACCAGGGGGGTGGGTGACGAGCAACTTGTGTAGATTGATACAGCAGAAGTGGGAGCCGTTTATTGTAGGACAGGAGGGGTATATATACATCCCACACAGCTTATCTAATTAACATAAACTAGATGCAGCAGTCAACCAATAAGGAATCTCCACACTTAATGGCTCCTCGCTGGCAAAATGCCAGGCGCCAACCAGACTTGTTTACAGACCCTAACAAAACTCCATGTTTTCATGGGTTTTATCTCCAGAAATCTGGTAGATTCTCACACCCAACAGCAAATAAAAGTTCTCCCTTGTCTCTGGAAGGGGAAGGGAAAAGCAGCTGTTTCAAAATACACCATGATCGTTTTCCGTGAGGAAGACCTACTGCGCGGGTTTCTCGCCTACCTGGAGATAGTTACCCAAGCCCAGGCTCCTCTGGCCTTCCTGTCCCACTTGAAGGTGGGAGGGAGGAGCTCAGAAAGCTTGTGAAGGTCACAGCCCAGGACAGGCCCAGGGGAAGACCAAGATGAAATCACAGGAGCCTAGACTGCTTTCCTCCCCACCCTTGCCGCCACAGTAGCCCGCAGCTGAAAAGCTTCAAGACACAAACTCTACTCAAGAAAGAGTCCTTAGGGAAACTCAAAGACAAAAGAGGAAATAAGCAAGAAAGACCTCAGAGAAATCTCTGTCACCGGTAGTGACATTAAACTTTAAATATGGCTTCACTCTCAGTAGATTAATATAAAAGAACTCTTGACCTCTGCTCTTGCCTCCCACTACATCAGGTCTGTCAATTTTATTTTAAAGTACAAGGCATGTTAAAGAAACTGAATCAATAGTTAATAATGTTTCAAAAATACTTGAGATGGCTTCATTAGTGAGTCTGAGTGAACATTTAGGGAATGAATGATACCAACTCTCCACAACATATTCCATAAAACAGAGACAGAAGGAACACGTCTTAACTCATTCTGGGATGCCACCATTGTCCTCTTACCCAAATGACTAATGTGGCTCATGAGCATCCATGCAAAAATCCTCAACAAAATATTAGCAAGTTCAATACAACAATGTTTAGAAAGAACTGTACATCAGGACTACTGGGATTTATTCCAAATATGCAACACTGGTTCAACATTTGAAAGTCAATCAATGCTATTCTATTAATAGGCTAAAAAAGGAAAAAAAACATATATCCATAGATGCAGAAAAGGCATTTGACAAAATCCAACACACACAAACTTTCAGCGCACCAGGAATTTAGAATAATTTCCTTACCTGATAAAGAAGAGTCCTGAGATTTGAATGTTGGTGTCCCCCTCAAATCTGTTCTGAAACTCGATCTCCCAAAGAAACAGTATTAAGAGAGGACTTTGGCGAGGTGATTAGGAATGAAATTAGCTAGGCTTGAGATCAAAAAGGGAGTTCCTTTGCTCTTCTGTCCCTTCTGCCTCTTGAGGACACAGTGACTCTCCCTTCTAGAGGACACAGCAGCAAGATGCCGTCTTGGAAGTGGAGAACAGCTCTCACCAGACAACAATGCCAGTGTCTTGACCTTGGACTCCTTGGCCCCTAGAATTGTAAGAAATAAATTTCTGTTCTATATAAATTAGAACTTTATGGGGTACTTTGTTATAGCATCAAAACTGAACTAAGACACACGACTACAAAAATCCTACACCTAACACCATATTTTGCATCATACTCAAGCTAAAGGCAAGGTTCCTGATGTGCTGAGAGTTTCACTCCCCACCCAGAGCTTCTCTGCCTGGGAGCTTTGTGATGGCTCTAGGAGAGTCCATGCACTCCTGGCCACTGGACGATCCAAAACTGCCAGGATTTGATGATCCAAGGGCATCCTCTAATGAATGAGGGATATTAAAAAAATGGAAAATACTCAGCTTTTTATCCCTCCTGGGACAATTCTCAGGTGTATTCAATTCTTTGAGTTCCTCAAAGGAATTAAATCCCAGTTTATGTAATGCTAAGCCAGACATCAACATATTCTTTATGGCAATGTACAATAAATGTCTGGTGAACTTTAGAAAAAAAACTGCTAAACTATTTTCCCAGGTGATTTTATCACTTTATATTTTCTCCAGGTTTGTAGGAGAATTCTAGTGGCTCTGTATACTTGCTGACAAGACTTGGTACTGAGTCTTTTAAATTTTAGTCTTTTTAATAGTCATGTAGGGTTTCCTTCCTAGTCTGATGGAGTTAAGTACCTAACAGTCTAATCTTCCCAGAGTAACTATGAACTCAGAACAACACCACCACCCCCCACACACTCTCTCTCTCTCTTTCACACACACATACACACAGTACCTGGCTCTACAGAGTGAATAAGAGTGGAAACGTGTTGAAGAAATTCTGTGTCAGAGAAGGGGCCTGCGTGAGTTGAGTTTCCCAGGTTTCTCAGTTTTCCACAGTCGGGGGATGGAGCTGCTAAAACTCCGAACACTCACCATATTTCTGACCTGAGCAAGGGAGGGTGAAACCTAGGGACTGCAGTCACTACAGTGTGGGGAGAGGGTTCAAGGGGAGAGATCCAGACAGGGGACTTCTCAAATTGTGCCTGAAGGCTTTCCAGGTCTGACTCCTAAACCACGCCGTCTAAGTCGCTTGAAATTGATACTTAAACAATGGAACTGAGACTTGAACTTTCTTCCAACACAAGTAACAGTGGATTTGCAGTTCGAATCTAAACAGAGTTTTTAGGGAACTGAGCCACAACATGAACTCTCTTCAGAGCAATACAACAGTATCCAGAGTTTTCACAGCTTGGCATTTGCAATGCCCGAAGTCACTCAACCTGAGAGGAGCCAGACCAACAGGATCCACTTATCTAGACGTTGTATTCAACAGACGAGGCCTTCAAAGCAGCCATTATAATGTTGCTAATGAGGAAAACACACTTGTAATGGATGAAAATGATAATAGAAACACTCAGTAGAGAAATAGAAAAGAATTGGGTCTAATTTTTCATAACTGAAAATAAATGAAAATTTCAACAGAATAAGCTTAAGAGTGTAATGAGGCAGAAATCATCAGTGCTGTGACCCCATGCGGGGCTCCAGGCTTCCGGAGTAGGACGCCCGAGTTGGAGCAGGACCCGAAGCCTGAAGTTCCAGTCCACGTAAGACTCGGAGAGCACCTGAGCAGAGTCACCTATCAACACATCTGCAAGACTTCGCTCTGTCCCATGCAGGTCACTCAGCTGCCACCTACCCACAGCACAACGCCATTGCCCACTCCCCCACCTCCCCAGGCTCCCTCCACCTCACCAGACACTCCAGTGCTGAAAGCAGACCGCCGCCATCTTGACTCAACATCTCGCCATTTAGCTGGGGCAGTTCCCAGATGGGATCTCCAGCGGCCAGGTACCAGGTTTCCAACCTTCCCCCTCCCCAGTGACCATAACCCAATACATAGCTGCCCAACACAGGTGTGCAGTGCAACCAGAGAGCCACCCATGGAGCCCCCAGGTGAGAGCTTCATCAACTGGGAACTGACTGCTAGGGGAGAGGGAGAGACCAGGACCTGGAAATCTCCAGGCCAGAAAGGCGCTCAAGTCATAGGAGCGAGCAGTCCCAAAAAGAGACCCGTGAGGTGCAGTCTCTCTTCAGGGACTGGTGGGTGCCACTCCCTGCACCAGGACCAGTCTTCCCAGCCTGGTTACCTCCACCATCCTGAGGGCAGAGACACCAGCTTACAACGCCACCTACTGGGTGAGAAGAGAAGCAGGAAAGATATGGATCTCCAAAGCCAGCTACAACCCTGGCTTCTTCCTTAGAGTGTTGTTGTTGTTGTTGTTGTTGGCTGGTTTGTTTTTTCTCTTCTACCCCTCTATCCTCCGACCCTCACATCCACAACATATGTGAAACCAAGAACTTTGCATAAAATAGGACTTTGAGGAATAAGTCATCTGAATAATATAATATAAAAGTGTTATATATGCCTTTTTTTCTTTTCCTTTTTATTCTTTCATTTTTCTTTCCCCCTCCAAATTTTACTGTTTTAACATCTGTATTTTTCTAAATACACATGTGTGCTTGTTTTGTGTACTCTACTGTCATTCCATGTACTTGCCTACCCTAAATTACTTCCTGTCTAATCTCTTGCTACTAACCCTCTTCTCTAGGTTTCTCCTTCATACTGCCTCAGATATATTAACTCCATGTCCTCACATCCTACCTCCTCATCATATCGTCCTACACCTGACCCCCAGGTTATTGTCCACTGTCAGAAACTGTAAACCTTTTTACAAAACTACTGATTATGTTTTAGATAATAATTGAATCCAACATTTCTGTACATCAAGATTAAACTGTAAACGTCTTAATAACAACAAAGTGTTCATAGATGGTATATTGTTGATATTGGGATCTGTTAACATTGTCCTTCCCCACAAAGAAGAGGTCTTGGAATCCTACAAGAGCACTACAAACCTACAGGGTAAAAATAATAACAATCTAGACCCACAACGTTGGAAAGGAAGACACACAGACAACATGAAAAGACAAGGGAAGAAAGTGCCCCAAACAAATGAAGACATCACATCATTAGAATCATTGGCAGCCACAGTAGGAGGAATGACAGAGAAGGAGTTTAGGATGTACATGGTTAAAGTGTTCTGGGAACTCAAGGAAGATATAAGAGAGCAAATACAGGCAGTGAAAGAGCACTTCGACAAGGAGCTACATAAACACATACAGGAAGCAAAAGATCACCTCAACAGGGAAAAGAAAAGAAAAAGAAAAAACCAAACAGAAATCCTTGAAATGAAAGAAATAATAACAAAATTAAAAGCTTAAATGAAAGCATGCCCAACAGAGTAGACCACTTGGAAGACAGACATCAGACAATGAAGACAAAATATATAATCTTGAAAAGAACATAGACCACACAGTGATAATGGAAAGAAATCATGAGCAGAATATTTAAGAAATATGGGATAGCATAAAAAGACCAAATTTAAGAGTTATTGGGATAGAGGACGGCATAGAGATCCAAACCAAAGGAACAAACAATCTATTCAACGAAATAATATCAGAAAATTTTTCCAAACATAAAGAATGAATTGGAAATCCAAATTCAAGAAGCCCACAGGACACAACAGGTCCACACCAAGGCACATTATAATGAAAATGCCCAACATACAGAATAGGGAGAGAATTTTAAAAGCCACAAGAGAAAGGAATCAGATTACATATAGGGAAAAACCAATTAGGATAAAGGCAGAATTTTCAACACAGACCCTGAAAGCTAGAAGATCCTGGAACAGCATATATCAAGCTCTGAAAGAAAATGAGTGCCAACCAAGAATCTTGTATCAAGAAAAATTAAGCTTTAGATTTGAAGATGAAATAAAAACCTTCCATGATAAACAAAAGTTAAAAGAATTTATAGCTAAAAAAACCGACACACAAAACATCCTTGGAAAAATATTCCATAAAGAGGAAACAACAAAAAAAAATCAGCAGAGGGAGGTAGTACCCTAAAGAAAAAACTAATCAAGGAAGAAAATCAAGTCAAGTTAAATAACAAAAATAAGCAAATATGGCTGGGAATACAAACCATGACTCAATAGTAACCCTGAATGTTAATAGCTTAAAACTCACTAATCAAAAGACACAGACTAGAAGATTGGATTAAAAAAAGTCCCAACAATATGCTGCCTCCAGGAGACTCATCTGAGAGGTACAGAAACACAGACTGAAGGTGAAAGGTTGGGACAAATCATACCACTCACACGGACTACGGAAACAAGCAGGGGTTTCCATCCTCATATCACATAAAGCAGACTTCAAGACAAAGTTAACCAAGTGGGATAAGGAAGGACACTGCATACTGCTCAAGGGAACCAGACACCAACAAGACAGAACAATCATAAATATATATGCCCCAAACAATGGGCAGCTATGTTCATTAAACAAATTCTTCCCAGTTTCAAGAGTCAAATTGACCACAACACAATAATCATGGATGACCTTAACACACCTCTCTCATCACTGGATAGATCTTCAAAACAAAAGTTGAATAAAGAAACTATAGAACTCAATAAAACAATCAATAACTTAGACTTAACTGACATATATAGAATATTGCATCAAGCACATACACTTTCTTCTCAGCAGCACATGGATCCTCCTCTAAAATAGACCATATACTATGCCACAAAGCAACTCTTAGCAAATACAAAAATGTACAGATATTACCATGTATATTATCATATCACAATGGAATGAAATTGGAAATAAATGACAAAATAAAAAATAAAAATTACCCCAACATCTGGAGACTGAACAATATGCTAATGAATGAACAATGCATTGCAGAAGACATCAAAGAGGAGATTAAAAAATTCTTAGAGATAAATGAGAACATAGACACAGCATATCAAAATCTCTGGGACACTATAAAAGCAGTTCTAAGAGGAAATTTCATGGAGTTCATTCTTTAAATGAGGAAAAGGTCAAGAAATAAATGACCTCATACTTCATCTGAAAGCCCTAGAAAAAGAAGAACAAATCAATAAGAAAAGCAGTAGAAGACAAGAAATAATTAAAATTAGAGCTGGAATCAATGAAATCAAAACAAAAGAAACAATTGAAAATATTGACAAAACAAAAAGTGTGTTCTTTGAAAAAATAACTGAAATTGACAGACCCTTAGTTACGCTAATGAAGAGAAGGAGAGAAAGAAATCAAATCACCAACATATGTGATGAAAAAGGTAATATCACAACAGACACTACAGAAATACAGAAGATAATTAGAAATTATTTTGAAAACTTATACTCCAATAAAATAGAAGATAGTGAAGGCATCGACAAATTTCTTAAATCATACAACTTGTCCAGACTAAATCAGGAATTTATACACAATTTAAACAGACCAATATCAAGTGATGAAATAGAAGATGCCATCATTAGCCTACCAACCAAGAAAAGCCCAGGACTGGATGGATACACAGCCGAGTTCTACAAGACCTTTAAAGAAGAACTAATACCAATATTCTTCAATTTTTTCCGTGAAAAAGAGGCAGTACTTCCAAATTCATTCTTTGAGGCCAATATCACCCTGATTCCAAAACCAAGCAAAGATACATCAAAGAAGGAAAACTTTAGACCAATATCTCTAATAAACATAAATGCAAAAATTCTCAATAAAATTCTGGCAAATTGAATACAAACACATATCAAAAAGATCATGCACCATGATAAAGTGGGATGCAAGGTTATTTCAACATAAGGAAATCAATAAATGTAATTCATCACACATCAATAGACTCAGAGATAAGAATCATATGATCATTGCAATAGATGCAGAAAAAGCATTTGACAAAATACAGCACCCCTTCATGTTCAAAATACTAGAAAAACTAGGGATAACAGGAACATATCTCAACATTGTAAAGGCTATCTATGCTAAGTCCCAGGCCAACATCATTCTAAATGGAGAAAAATTGAAGGCATTCCCTCTAAAAACTGGAACAAGACAGGGATGCCCTCTTTCACCACTTCTATTTAACATATTCCTTGAAACACTGACCAGAGCAATTAGACAAAAGAAATTATAGGAAAAGAAGGATGTAAATTAGCACTATTTGCTGATAATATGATTCTATACCAAGAAGACCAAAAAGCTCCATCAGAAAGCTTCTAGAATTAGTAAATGAATTCAGCAAAGTAGCAGGATATAAAATCAACACCCATAAATCAATGGCATTTCTGTATATCTGTGACAAATCCTCTGAGAAGGAAATGAGGAAAACTACCTCATTCACAATATCCTCAAAAAAAAAAGAATAAAAAATAAGATACTTGGGAATCAACTTAATGAAAGAGGTGAAAGATCTATACAATGAAAACTACAAAACTCTAAAGAAAGAAATCAAAGAAGACCTTAGTAGATGGAAGGATCTACCTTGTTCTTGGATAGGCAGAATTAATATTATCAAAATGACCATACTTCCAAAAGCACTATACAGATTTAAAGCAATTCCCATCAAAATCTGGCATTCCTCATAGAAATAGAAAAAGCAATCATGAAATTTATCTGAAAAAAATAAGAGACCCAGGATAGCCAAAGCAATCCTAAGCAGGAAGAGTGAAGCAGGTGGCATTGCTATACCAGACCTTCAACGATACTACAGAGCAACAGTAACGAAACACAGCCTGGGATTGTCACCAAAACAGGCAGGTTGACCAATAGAAAAGAGGACACAGAGACTAACCCACAAAATTACAATTATCTTATATTAGACAAAGGCTCCAAAAACATGCACTGGAGAAAAGATAGCCTCTTCAACAAATGGTGCTGGGAAACCTGGAAGTTAAACCCCTATCTCTTACCATGCACAAAACTCAATTCAAAATGGATCAAGGACCTAGGCATAAAACCAGAGACCCTGCATCTAATTAAAGAAAAAGTAAGTCCTAATCTCCATCATGTGGGATTAGGCCCCAACTTCCTTAATAAGACTCCTATGTCGCAAGAATTAAAACCAAGTATCAATAAATGGGATAGACTCAAACTAAAAAGTTTCTCCTCAGCAAAAGGAACAATCTGTGAGGTGAAGAGAGCCTACTTCCTGGGAGCAAATCTTTACCCCTCACACATCAGATAGAGCACTAATCTCCAGGGCATATAAAGAACTCAAAGAGCTAAACACCAAAAAAAAACAAATAACCCAATCAATAAATGGGTCAAGGACAAGAACAGACACTTCTCAGAAGAGGCTATTCAGTCAATCAGCAAATATATGAAAAAATGCTCATCATCTCTAGCAATTAGAGAAATGCAAATCAAAACCATTCTAAGATATCATCTCACTCCAGTCAGAATGGCAGCTATTGTGGAGACAAACAACAATAAGTGTGGGCGGAAATGTGGGGGAAAAGGTACACTCATACATTACTGGTGAGACTGCAAACTGGTGCAGCCAATTTAGAAAGCAGTATGGAGATTCCTTGGAAAACTGGGAATGGAACCACCATTTGACCGAGCTATTCCTTTCCACGGACTATACCCAAAGGACTTAAAAACAGCATAGTACAGGAACACAGCCACATCCTGGTTTATAGCAGCACAATTAACAATAGCTAAACTGTGGAGCCAACCTAGATGCCCTTCAGTGGATGAATGGATAAAAAAAAAATGTGGCATTTATACACAATGGAATATTACTCAGCAATAAAAGAGAATAAAATCATGGCATTTGCAGGTAAATGGATGGTGTTGGAGAAGATAATGCTAAGTGAAGTTAGCCAATCCCAAAAACAAATTCCCAATGTTTTCTCTAATATAAGGAGGCTGACTCATAGTGGGATAGGGAGGGAGAGCATAGAGGAATAGATGAATTCTAGATAGGGCAGAGGGGTGGGAAGGAAAGGGAGGGGGCAGGGGATTAGCAAGGATGGTGGAATGTGATGGACATCATTATACAATGTACACGTATGAAGACATTAATTGGTGTGAATATACTTTATATACAAACAGAGGTATGAAAATTGCTCTATATGTGTAATAAGAATTGTGATGCATTCCACTGTCATATATTTAAAAAATGAAACCAATAAAAAAAGAGCAGGATGAAATGACAGAAGAGACTGTGATTGTAAAGGCCAGTCAGGAAAAACTATTAATTTGAAGGGGAACTGTGAGATAATATTAATGTTTATTATGTATATTATATTAATGATTATTTGGTATCAAATTGGAGTTCCAGGAAGAGAGAACAGGACAACAGGGGAGTGATATTTTTGGCAAAATTCATAAATTTATAGATTTGAGTGAGGTCAGCACACCCCAAACTGAATAAAGACAAACAAAACAAATAGAGTACATTATAATCCAAGTTCATAAAACTAAAGATGGAGTGAATTTTAAAACAGAGAAAAAGGATACATTATACTCATGGGAACACAAATACAAAAAACACTATGGATTTACCAAAACAAATTAAATGGTTGTGTAGTGTTGTTTCAGTATAGATTTAATTTAATTTGCATTCCCTAATGACTGGTATTATTGGACACGTAGTTATAGGTTTCTTACCTGTTCACATGTTGTTTTCTATAAATTCTGTAAATCTATTTTCCCATTAGTATTGAGCTGATGCTCCTATTTTGAGAATTAAAAATTCTTTGTAGATTCTGAACACAAGTCCTTTGTCAATCATATGTGTTAAAATAGGTTCTTCGGGTGTCTGGCTTGCCTTTTCATTTTGTTATGTCTTTTGCAAAAGAAGTTTATAGTTTTTTTACATCAAATTTATCAATTTTTATGGTTTTTATATTTTGCACCCTATATAAGAAATTTGGGCATTTCAAATGCCTATCCTAATGTCAAGATTTTCTTCTGTTTCTTCTGGAATTGTAATATTAATGTTTATGATGAATTATAGGCCGTTAGACTAATAATCTATTGAAAGAAAACTTTTGCATGACATTGAAGAAGGGCCGAGGCTCATTTTATCATTTTTATCATTGTTGAAAAGACTCTTCTTTCTCATTGGATCATTTTGCCCTTTTAGTAAAAAGCAACTAGTCATATGATAAGGATTTCGTTTTAGACTATTATGGTCTTTTGCTCACTATATCAATCCTTGTGCCAATATCACTGTCTTAATTCTTTTATATGTACAGTAAGGATTGAAATTAAGTAGTGAAATTCTCCAGCATTGTTCTTTTTCAGAATTGTTTTGGGGTATTGTAGAGTTTTAAGATTCAGCTTCAATTCCTACAAAACAAAATATATAAAAGGTCAATATTTAAAAGCCTGAAAAAAGGCTTTGATAGTGATGATACTGAAACCATAGGTAAATTTGGGGAGAATTAAAATGGTAATGATATTGAGTGTTCCGATTCACAAACATGATATCTTTGTCCATTTATTTATCTGTTAAAACTTTTACATCTTACAGAAATGTTATTATGTTTATCCCTGATTCATGATTTGTGTGCTGTCATTAAGTTGTACTTTTTCATATAGAATATAATTTTTATATTGAATTTCTATGCTACAACATTTCCAAACCCACTGCTAAGTTTTAATATCTATTTTTATAGATTCCTTAAATTTTTCATCATGCATATTTTGACATTTTCAAAAAAGATAACAGTTCATTTTCTAACTTCATGCCAGTTGTTACTCATTCTGCCTCATTGCGGTGGCTCGGGTTTTCCTTTGGCTCCTTTGCCATATGGAGCATATGAATCGTGGCTGTTTTATGTCTTTGTCTGCTGATTTCATATCTGTCATTTTAAGTCTGTTCCCTTTGACTTATTTTTCTCCTGGTTGTGGGTCATGTCCTCCCTCATCATAGGGCACCTTTCTCCATGTGGGGACTAGAACAGAAGAGCATAGAATGAGTGGCTTGCACACAACCGATATTTACTCCTGACAGTTGTGGAAGCTGGAAGGTCAGATCAAGGCACCAGTGAGCTCAGAGTCTGGTGAGGGCCACGTCCTGATTCCCAGACAACATCTCACTGTTCCCGCCTCCCTCCCTGGGCAGGAGGGGTGAGCATCTCTCATAAAGGCACAAATTCCATTTATGAGGCTCTTCCTTCATGCCTTGCTCACATCTCAGAGGTCTCACCTCCTGATCCCACCACACCAGGTGGGAAGGGTCTCAATATGTGAATCTGGACAAACCCAAACATTCAGCCTATATATAGCATATAGTTAGAAATTCTGTGTTGGATGTTGAGTCCTATGACCTTCATGTTGTTAGGTGCCCAGATGTTACTGCATTCTTCAGGAGTGTTAGAGTTTTCCAGGAAGCAATTGGGCCCTGTGCAGATTAGGTAGAGGATTTCAAGTCTTATCTCTAATCTGCTTTGAGACAGAGCTAGAGTAGACTTTTTCCTGGGGTTGCTTTAGTCCCATTTCAATGCATCACCAATCGAAGGTCCTGTCCAGTGTCCTGTGCATTTAATGAGGGCCTCCCACTTGCCTGGAGGAGCTCTTCCTAGCCCCATGTGAGCTCAGGAGTGATTCAGCTCTCAGGAGTTGCTCTTGAATGACCTCTTGGGTTTCACCCTAGACACTTGCAAAGTCTTCAGTCAAAGACCCAGGAGGACCTTGTCCACACTCCTGGGGTTCTTCCTGTGTATCCCTCCCTTATCTCATAAATTCCCTTTCCCTCTCCCTGGATGTGGTCTCTGTGTTTTCTACTGCATGACTAGACACAGTTCAGAAATGATCTCCAGGAAGGACTCCTGGTGGGTTCGCCTCATTTGTTCCCCTTGTTTCTTCTTCTCGGGGGTCACCATCCTGTGCTGTCTGGGGCCCCATCTTTAAGAGCATTGTTTTGCAGTAACTGCAGTCTTCAGGCTGTTGACCTCAGGAGATCAATTCTGTACCATTATGGTAGGAACAGAAGGTCACTTTTACCACCTTGGATTATATTAATTGACGTTTTGATTTTAGTAGGTTTGACAGTGTTCCTCTTTAATATATTGAAGTCAGATCATATTTCTATACATCTCAAAGTATTTCAGAATAACTAAAAATATTGAAATTATGATCATGGCTGGTCTAAAAAAAAAAGTGCCTTCTTGCAGTGAACAATATTAACTTTAAAAAAATCACAGCTTGAAATTTCACAGAGCTGTAATGTCTATCCAAATTTACTAGAATCTGAGGCCTGACAGGTGATTTACTTCTCTTTCCACACTCACATGCTGGCTTGGATGCACCACCTTCTGCAATAAGCTGTACGTTTTCTACTTTCCCTGAGGACAGTATCCGCCTACCATCTGCCCCCACGCAGTCATGCGATCTAATGATGGGCTTTTAAATATCCTGAAAGCCATTAGCATCACCCACCTTGTCAAACGTCATTATAGAAAACCCATCTATGAAGAATTCTTATCCCAGAAATGATTTGGCTTATCTTTATATGTCAGGAGATCCTGCAGCTGATTTCAGCCAGGTGCTGAAAAAAAAAGTTATGAGTAAAACCAGAGTCCCTGTTTTTATGGAAATTACAGTCTGATATGATCATCAGATTATGAAGTGGGTATCTGGTAGTTAAAATTGTTATAAAGACAAAGAAAACTGTGATATAAGGCAACATAAGATAAATGGAATAGAAGCTTGGAGAAATCTCAGTGCAGTTGCTGGGGTGGGAAATTTAAACTCACAGTAGGAATTATCTTGACCAAGGAAGGAGGGGTGAGAGGCTCGTTCAGGTAAAGGTGACACCGTGAACCCAGAGCCTACATTAACCAGGATCAGGACACATTGAAACAACAGGGACAAGGCCAACATGGCTGAGCCAGAGCCTAAGGTTGTGCTGCTGAGACGGCAGAGACCTGGGCCTTTACGTTAAAGACATTGGCTTTTATCTTTAAAGAACCAGAAAATTATTTCAGGTTTTTAAGCAAGAGAGTGACTTGATCAATTAAAGTTATAAGAAGATTGCCATGATTTTGATATTAGGAAAAGATTGGGGGGAAAATGCAAGAGTCATGGAAAAAGACTAATTAAAATGTGACTGCAGTAGTACAGAGAAGAAATCGGGATCACCCAAACTCAAGATTTTAAAATGAAAAGAGAAATCTGTGGTTGGATTCAAAAGGC